>NC_090838.1:48609166-49292500 GCF_028021215.1 Eschrichtius robustus
AGTCTTTTTCATAAATTCTCAGTAATAATTGGGAAACTAAATTATTTCCCAATTTGTGTCATTTTAAGAATTCTTGATGATGATGAATTTTAAGAAAATGATATGCCTTTTATGCAAAAGATAGAAAAGTATCGTTCCCAGTTATTTAAACTTAGCGGTATCACTCAAGTTTAAATAACGCTTTCTATTCTTTGAAGGAAGAAAATGCTAAACAAGTGTGAAAATGCTAATTATAAAAGGTTGCATTAAAAATGGAAATTATTTGTTTATCTTCAAAAGGCTAATTTTAAAATTATTTTAATGAATTCTAGGAGAAATAAAGCTCAGAGCTTTCTCTGCATCTGCATTAACTCTTCCTAGACACTTGATCCCATTAAAGCTATTCATCTAAATAGCCATATTTGCCTGAAATCTAGATATTTTGAATAAAAAAGTAAAGATTACTGCATAAAAATTCTTTATGAGTAAAGATTACTTTAGAAAATTCTTCATTTATTGAAGAGACACCTTTTTCCTTTTCAAATTTCATCTCTTTGATAAGCTTCATTCATGAATGTCCTCCAAAATGAAATGTTTAATGGAGACAATCATCTAAAAATTTTAGAACACAATACTATTAGTTTCTTGAGGGCAGGAATCTTGTCTTAGTTGCCTTTTAGTCCTTAATCTAGCACAGTTCCTGTCACATAGTTGGATGCTTAATAAATATTAAGTAAGTCAAAATCATGTTCTTTTTGTCCATTATTTTTGGCATAGTTAATTATAATAGCCAACAATTTTTGAGTACTTGTTATGTACCAGGCAATGTAACCACTTAATATATATTAGCTATTTTAATCTTCACAACAATTCTATGACATCTGGACTATTATTATCCCCATTTTATAGATGGGGAAACTAAAATAGAGAGAGGCTAAGTAACTTGCCCAAGATACACATCTACTGTATGGTAGAACCAGCATTCAAACTAGGCAAACAACCCCTAGTCCTCTTACATAATCATGACACTACACTTTTCTAAATTGATAAGACATCAAAAATTGAAGCAGATTCCAAATATTTTCAATAGTGGCTAGTTACCCATTAAAAAGATTTCACGTGGGTCTAGTTTGTTTTGGTGATCTTAAAATAATTTTAAAATAAGACGTTGCATATCCTGTAGCTGGTTTAAAATAAATAAATATCCTGTAGCTGGTTTAAAATAAATAAATATTAAGTCAGTCAAAAATAGTTATTCTAAAGTTAAAATGTTCGAATAGTTTTTAAAAATGTATTTACTACATTCATTGTCACTTTTGTTCTAGAAATAATCAAGTTATTTCACTTAACTAAATTGTTTTTAAATATTTTCTGAAGGCAAAAAAAAAAAAGCAGAATGCATTGTAGGATTGATAAAATAAAATACACTGAAATGTCTATACAAGTGCAGAGGTTCTGACTTGAATTACATGAATTCAGTCCACTAACTCACTTAATATACAGACAACTAAAATTAAGATAAGTTATGGGTAGAACGTGCAATGGGCAAAATGGTTCCTTCCAATGTACAGAGTTCATGACGGACGGTAGAGGGAGGTCACTGAAGTTGTTACATGGCTGGACTAGATTTTAGTGCCTACCCTTATCTCCATTCAGGCTTCAGGTCCTACTGATTGATTTTCATGAGCTGAAGAGTGCCCGCAAAAAGGTAACTTTTGACGCATGACAGCCCAGAGGAGAGATGAAAACTAGAAGAGATCTTGAGCCACCTTGACCCCAATCTGCTCCAAGGAAAGCACTTGAACCAAATGCGAGCAGGAGCTTTCTCTCCATTTCTGGGATAAATATACAATGGTACTGACCCTTCTGGTGGCCCCTGGATTTGCAGATTTTGAGAGTCACGTATTTAATACTCAGCAAGAACCTTAAAACAGTGAAGAAGCAGCAGAAGATACTGTGGATGATAGTAGAGACTAATGTCTATGGAGCACTTAACACATGTCAGGTACTCTCCAATAACTCCAAATGCATTATCTCTTAAAACAATCACCACTTCCCAGATAACAAGCTCAAGTTTAGAGAAGTTAAGCAACTTGCCCAAGGTCACAAGCTAAATGGTGGTACTAGCATTCACACCCAGGTAGTTTAGCTTCAGAGCCCACTCTCTTAAAACAGAGAAATCTGGTGAAACAATGGATCTCTAGGGGAACATAGACTTTACAAACCCATATGAGAATATTCCCTAAGAATTTTCAAGAATACTTTTATGAGTAATGCAGTGGCAGTGGTAAGGAGATTTTTCTGAGATGCTGAGTTCCTGCTTGAGTAGGGAAGAAAATGTCTAAGCAGGAATTGAGAGTAAATTCTAGTGTAAACTCATTATTTCCACATAGTGATGAGCCCTGAGGGTATTTGGGCAATACATATTTCATGTATTTTATATTTGGGGGGAAAAAGCATTTGGGCATTAGCAGAAATTAGTCAATAGTGTTGTACACGCATGAAATTTCAATCCCGAAGTAATGAGCTAGCTAAAAAAGGGAACAATATGATTCATCTAGACTGAGAATCTGGCTTGGAAAAAGGGGACCAAATGCTCATTCAATAAGGCACTTGTACAAACATAATAATAAAATCAAACATAGAATGCCCAGTGAAATTCAGTTAGCCATTGACATGAAAAGGAATTAAAGGCAGTTCCCTGTAAGTCTGACCCCATTGTGCTCAAAAATTCAGTCTGTAAATCATTTTTCACTTGGGACCCATGCCCCTTAGAGGAAATGTTAAAAATGGTGATTGGACATTGGGTAGACCATCCACAGAAATCTGTTTAACTTATAAAATATGTGAAATACAGTTTCAGAAGCACTTTGAGGTTCACTGCCACGTACAACAATCTTTCTTTTCCACCTTAAATCATTTTTGGAACAAGGCAGAACTTAAGTAAGTGTAAATAAGTAAAAGATTTCTGTGAGAAAATGCTTTTGAAAAATCTAACTCAGCCATGCCCCAAAGACACATCTTCCCCATCTTTTAAGCAGTGGGTATTTTTCTGCTCATAGGTGAGGGTAGATGAGCTTGTAGGGCAATGACCAAGGGGAAAGTGAATTATTTTCCCTTTGTGTGTTAAAAAGCAGAAAGCCATCTGCTTAGCCAAGTTCCACAGTCCAAATTTAAGAGTACTGTAATAAGAATACAGAGTTGGAGAGGGGCAGATTTTCAATGACAGAATATGAGCACCTGGATCAAACTGGCCTGAAGCCATATACTCCTGGACCTTTCAGTTCTGTGACAGGAAATGAAATACCCAGTATTGTTTATCAGTTTGCTTTAAGACATTTAATTTGCAATTGAAAGTTTCCCACCTAATTAATACAGGAGGCTCTCAGGTTGTTAAGACACTGGGTGGGAGCTTATGTTGAGGGATGGTTTGGGGAGGGAGAGCAGGACAATGGGTGATAATCCAGCCTCCAAATGGTACATGGAGGTAGGTGAGAGGAGCAACAGGAGCTAGGAAAAGTTACACACAGTGGCACATACATTCTTCACTTTTCCCTTTTTCCCCACTGGGGTTCCCCAAGAAAAACTGGCACTGCAAGGAAGGGAGACTAGGATTAGTTCAGGAGTCAGTATGCTGTAGGGAGGGTTAATAGGGTTTTCTCCAAACATTGGGATAAAGTGTGCAGCTGCGGCAGTAAAGTGGATGAAGGCTGGTAAGAAAAGTTCCCTTTGCAGCTACATTCTTTGCAGATATTTTTATTACAGAGATGCACAGATATTGATTATTTGAAAGACGAAAATTCACCCAGGATGACAACTATTTAAAAAGGACAACAGGATCTCAAGAACTGCTTTTCAGAATTTTAACTAGATAACCACATTTTGTGTCACTGACACAGCCCAAAAGTCTTCAGAAAGCAATTGAACCTCACAGAGGAGAACCCTTACTTTCCAAAACTCAAGAAAGCAAATAAAGATCTAGTCATGAGCTTATCCAACAGGAAGTCATTAGCTATAAGCATGGAAGAAAGTATGTCAACAGCAGAGATTAATTAAATTTGTAGCACTAGGAACAGCCCTATACCAATCATTTGGGAAGCATTTTCCAGCTACAACAAAGCAGCCTGGGGGTAGGTAGGGAAGTTGCTGTATAATGTAGGCTTAAAAACATCCAGCAAAGAACAGAAATTTAAGGAAGGATGGAAAATTCTCAAGGACCTCTATAATGATGGCTCAAGATAAAATAGTAATAAAATAGTACTCAGAGACAAAGGAGAAAGGAGTAATCTAAATAATCAGAGGTGCCTTCATGTTACAATAACCAACAAAGGAATTTTCCAAAACCAGAGAAAGAATGAAATACCCAAGAGGAGAACCTATAAATATATATTTTTAATGCATATAGACGAATAGGGGAGAAAATGAAAGAAAAAAGGGTAATTTCCAGGACTGAATTTAATAGACTTACCAAATTTACTGAATTTACTAATAGGGTTTTACTTTTTTAGTAAGAATGGGAATCTTCTGCAATTACAAATTAAATCTCCTCAGTATGGGGACATTGCATCATTTTAAAAATGGAGCATGTGATATGTCTAAAGATGAGAAGTCCATGTACCTCTGTGTTTAAGTGCTAATTTGATTTGGGAAACTTTTATGCACTTAATAATTACCCCCTTTCTCCTTGTTAATTGGTTCCCTACTCCCACCAGCACCTCCCAACAGAGGAGTAAAATGAATTTCTTTAGCACTATGTTTAGAATTGTTAACACCTCCTATGAAGTTATACTGTCCTTCACAATAGGAGCAGCTGGAGGAAGGTCTAACTTTGGCTCTCTTTGGGTGGTGAGGAAGAATCCGTGGCTTAAAAGGCAAATATTACTTTATTAAATTTCAGCCAAGGTTTTGTATTACATCAAATCTAACTGCTAAACTTACTACACAATAACTAAAATATCAGGAAGAGGGCAAAATATTTGTCGGCTGAAAAGAAATAAGGAAGCTGAACTCAGGATCAAAGATTAGTAATTCCAAAGACTATATTTTCATCACCCTAAAGACTGATAATCAAACTACTTAAAAACTAGTATAGGTGATGTCAGCAAGATGGCAGAATAGGAGTTTTATATTGTCATCTCTCCACAGTGCACCAATTTTGACAACCATCCCCAGATGAGAGTATTGTTGTGGGAGTCCAGAAGTTCAGCAGAGAAGTTCCAGCACATCACTGGAGCTAAAGATCACAGAAAAGACTCACTGAAGAGGGTAAAATGAACAGTTTTATGTTACCTGCATCACCCTTCCCCCCAAGGTGGCACAGTTTAGTGCCAGGAGAGACCCTCTCAGCTCTTAACCCCTCCCATGGGGGAATGTGAGAGCACAGTGACTGAGTGCCTAGCTTCCCCAGTTGTGCGGGACACTGGCCCACCTCTTTCTCACCCCATCCAGAATACTGAGGGGGATCAGCATGAGTGAGTGGCTGGGAGAGGCTGGGATAAGAGAAGAGCAGCAAGGACTTACAGCAAGGAGGGCTTAGAAATCAACAAAGGGCCATGTAGTCTATTAACTGTGGTGCAGACTCTATCAAGAAGTCTTCCCATGAGCTATTCGGGATGCCTCACTTGTGGACTGCCAAACTGGGCCATCAGTAGAAGACACACAAACTTAACCATTTCAGGGCACTGCCCTAGGAAAATCAAACAGGAGGCTTTAAGCACTCAGCCTGGGTCTGCAGGATCACTCAGCCAGGGTTTGCAGGATCAAGAGAAGGTATACAATCTTAAAAATCTCCCTTGGCCACCAGAAGGAATAAGAGGGGTGTAGCAAGGACCCTCGTGATTACATTGAACCCACTCAGATAAGCCAGGATAATTTCCCGAGCTCAAGATCCTTAACTCTTGCCATGTAAGGTGACATATTCACAGGTTGCAGGGATTTGAACATGGACATCATTTGGGGTCTATTATTTTACTTACAACAAATAACAAATTATTAAAGTAATTGAAATGTTACACTAGAAAATATTCACTTAATTCAAAAGAAGACAGTAAAGGAGGAATGGAGGAAATAAAAAGATGAAGCATATAGAAAACAAAATGTCAGATGTAAATTCAACCATATCAATAATAACATTAAATGTGAATGAATTAAGCAATTCGATCAAATGCAGAGAATACTGGATTGGCTTTTTAAAAATTCACCAAAAACCATGTGCTGTCTACTGAAAGCAATCTTTAGATTTAAAAATATAAATAAATTGAAAGTAAAGTGATAGAAAAAGATATGTCATGTGAATAGCAACCATCAGAGAGCAAGAGTCATTGTACTATTATCAAACAAATTAAAGTTTTTAAAAAGTGTTAATAGAGATAAAGAATGACATATTATAATGATAAAAGGATCAATCCACCAGGAAGACATAACAATTATAAACATATATACACCTAAGAACAGAGCTTTGAATTCAAAAAGGAAAAATGGACAAAAGAAGAATAGATAATTCAACAATAATAGCTGGAGACTTCAAGAATCAATAGAACAACTATTCAGAAGATCAACAAGAATATATAAAACTTCAACTGCTCTTTAGAGCAACATTTTAAAGACAAAAAAGACATTAAAGAACAATTCACCCCAAAACATCAGAATTCACATATTTCTTAAGTACACATGGAACATTCTCCAGGATTGATCAGATGCTAGGCCATAAAACAAGCTTCAATAAATTTAAAAGGACTGTAATATACAAAGTATGTTCTTTGACCACAATGGAATGAAATTAGAAATCAATAACAAGGAAATTTGGGGAGTTCAAAAATTTGTGGCAATTAAACAACACAAGCTTAAGTAGCTAATGGGTGAAAGAAATCACAAGGGAAATTAGAAAAAAATTAAATGAATGAAAATGAAACACAACATACCAAACTTATGAGATGCAACTCAAGCAATTCTCAGAAGGAAATTTATGGTTGTAAACACATGTATTACAAAAAGAAGAAAGATTTCAGTCAATAACCAAAACATCCATCTTAAGAACTAGAAAAAGAAAAGCAAACTAAACCCAAAGAAATAAGAAGGAAGGAAATAACAAAGATTAGAGCAGAAATTAAGAAAATACAAATAAAATGGAAATAAAATGAAGTAGAAAATCAATTTAGGAAATCAATTAAATATAAAGTTGGATTTTTGAAAAGACAAAAAAAATTGACAAACCAAGGGAAAAAAAGAGAGAGAAGACCCATATTAGTAGTCAGGAATGAAACAGAAACATGATCTTGCAGAAATAATCTTTGATATTTAGAAAGGAACAGTTTACTGATCTTTAGAAAGGAATACTGAAAAGAACTATATGCCAACAAATTTGATAACTTAGATGAAATGGAAAAATTCCTTGAAAGACACGAAGCACCAAAACTAACTCAAGATGAAATAGAAAATCTGAATAGATCTATAACAAAGAGATTAAATGTATACTTTTAAAATTCATTACAAAGGAAAACCCAGATCCAAAAGCCTTCACTGGTGAATTCTAGCAAATATGTAGAGAGGAATGAACACTACTGCTTCACAAGCTCTTCCAAAAAATAGAAACGGAGGTAACACTTTCCAACGCATTACATGGGACAGAATCACATAGAATAAAAGAAAACAATAGAGTGATAACTCTTACGAAAATAGATGCAAAAATCTTCAACAAAATACTACAAACTAGCAACATATAAAAAGGATTATATACCATAACCAAATGGGTTTTATCCCAGGAATGCAAGGTTGATTCAACATACAAAAATCCATTAGTGAATTACAACATATTAATAGAATAAAAGGCAAAAACCACAATCATCTCGATAGATGCAAAAAAAAAAAAATCTGACAAAAATCCAACAGCCCTTTACTTAAAAAAACACTAAAAAAACTAGAAATAGAAAGGAACATCCTCAACCTAGTAAGGGATATCTACAAAATAACCACAGTTAACATCATCCTTTATGGTGAAAGACTGAGAGCTTTTCCCTTAAAATCAGAAACAAGATAAGATGTCCACTCTTGCCACATTTATTCAACACAGTACTGAAGGTTCTACAAAGGGCGATTAGGCAAGAAAAATAAATAAGAGTAATCCATATTGAAAAGGAAGAAGTAAAACTACCTCTATTTGCAGATGACTTAATCTTGTATATAAAAAAATGTGAGAAATGCAGAAAAAGATTTTAACTAATAAATAAGTTCAGCAACTTTCAGAATACAAAATCAATGTACAAACACAATTGTATTTCTGTACACTAGCAATGAACAATCTGGCAATAATATTAGGAAATCAACTTCATTTACAATAGCATCAAAAAGAATAAAATATTTAGGAATAAATGTAACAAAAGAAATATAAGGCATATACTAAAAAGTACAGAATATCATAGAAAGAAATTAAAGAAGACCTAAATAAATGGAAAGACATCCAATGTTCATGGACTGTAAGACTTAATATCAACATGAAAATTCTCCCCAAACTGATCCGTAAAGTCAATGCAATCTGTCTAAATCTCAGCTTCTTCTTTTTTTTCTTAAACTGACAAACTGATCCTAATATTCATATGAGCATGCAAGAGATTCAGAATAGCCTAAACAACCTTAAAAAATAAAAAACAACGTTGGAGAATTCATACCTCCTGATTTCAAAACTTACTACAAAGCTATTACAATCAAGACTATGCAGCACTGGCCTGAGGATAGGCACATATATCAATGAAATACAATTGGGGGTCCAGCAATAAACACTTACATTTATGTCCAACTGATTTCCTACAAGGATGCAAAGACAATTCAAATAGGCATGAAGACTCTTTTTAAAGTTAATGAAAATATTCTAAAATTGTGGGGATTGTTGAATAACTCTGTAACATTACTAAGAACATTGAATTGCAAGTGAGTGAATATCTTGGTATGCAAATTGTTACTCGATAAAGATGTTTAACAACCGACCGTTTTGTCTTCAAATATAAAAATATTCCTTTTAGATTAAAAAGACAACATAAAATAACTGGTGATTTTTAAGGGTGGAGAAAAGAGGGATGGTTAGGCGTTTCAGACTTTCGATAGTTAAAGTCATATATTTAAATGTGTGTCTCATTTTACATATTGAGAAATTGAGGAAGCCTCTGGGTGAATTCCTTGTGCACCGAGTTCTAATGAGATTTTGGTCAGTGCCAGCATTACCTAACAGAGAAAGCCAAGAAAAGAATCACTCAAGTCACTGTGGAGAGCAAAGGCAAAGATCAGAAGCAGGCATTCTAGATTTGTTTCAGATCAGCACACATTTGGATGCTTTTAATACTGAACATGTATTAAATGCAAGCTGCTCACTGGGGCAGAGAGAATCTTGAGCTATTTGTGGCCTCCAGCTCCCTGGTCTGAAAAATTGGAGTGAATATCAGTTCATTCTACTTGAGGCTTAAGAACTCTGAACTTCTGAAATTGGAAACAGACATTTGAATCACTTGGTACCATTATTCATCCATAGCATGGACATAAGTGTTTTCAGCATATTTTCCCCTGAAGTGGAGTAATGTAAAAGTAAATCCCTGGCATATTCTAGAGAGATTCAGCTTTTTATGAACCAAATGCGATTTGTGAGTTTGTTTCGATTACCTTATCTCTAAGTCCCATGAACTCTGAGCTTTGTATAATAGTAGCAGCATCATGTTACCAGAACCTGAAATCATGCTTTTCTGGGATGTTCTGACGGCAGAGAGTACAAAGAAATGACTTCTCTGGAATTGTTCCAGGACAGCATGCTGTCAGGGCAATCTGAGGATAATATGCACAGTCCAGTGAAGGCTGCATAATTGCCCATGTGCTATTTTTAACTTACTCTCATGAGTTACATCATTGGCACTGATAAGCTATTACAATGTGCTCGGATACACATTAAAAATGATTAAGTGTCATGGACTTAGTGATATATCTTAAATTTGGAAGGTTGAGCCTTGTTTCCAGTGCTCTTGCCTATAGTGCTGTTTGTTACTTCTCATATCACGCCATTATTAGGAGAGATGACAGAAGAAGGGATGCAGAGAGAAATCAAGTCACTTAGATCATTGCTAGATGCCAAGGTCAATGCAAGACAAATGACTGCCAAGGGTTCTATAGATTCAATCTGATAAAAATGAAAGTGCCTTCTTTCCCCCCACTCTAAACAGTTCACTGATACATGCTTTTCTTGCACCTACAATAGTCATGGTAATATTTATTTTCTTCAGAGACTTTCCTCCTATGACTATTAAAACAGATCTTCACTTAGAAATCAATATAAAGTTCATTATCTGAGGATAAATTGTCAATGGCATGAAATCATGAATGAGCAAGATTGTTAATATGTTATACTCCTGTTCTCCCAGCCTGCCTAATGTCCTCATTCTGAGTTTTCCTCGACCTGAGAACCTCTTTGTCTCCTACTGTATCTTCTCCCTTCAAGCTGGAGAAATTTCAGATATGAGCAAATTAGATGAGTCTTTTATTTTAAGCATGCATGAAATACATAATGAAATAATTCATGACTCTGGATAGCAGTGAAAGAGAGAGGTAATGAAATGCCCAAATGATGTTAGAAGAAAAAGGTCGAAAGTGAAGGTCTTCCTCATGACCTAGAGCCTACTTTATAGGTCCTTAACAGGTCTTAGAATGAGGGATTAACTTGAGGGGTCAATTCTAGCACAAACTAACATTTTACACTGACGCATGCTTCTCTTCACTGAGTTTTCACCAGGCTTTATAAGACTCTTTAAAGTACCATTTTAAAACTGCTTCAAAGAATTAAACCTCCTAAAGTTGTGAGAACTAGGATACCCTTGCAACATTGTGATTCTGGGCTAGAAAGAGCCTCCTTAAGATATGTTATTCTAGATTAGGTTAATTTCAAGGCCTAATTGGTCCCAAGTCCAACTCCAGCCTAACAATGTGGAGTTCCCCGTGTTCTGAAGGCATCTTTGACTTCAGTGTATGAAGCTCTCAAGGGGAGCCAGGACATCCCTCATTGCTGGCCTGGTGCCTTCGGATCTGCATTGAGGACCTAGCATGATTAGTTCAGTTCCAAGTGGCATTAGTGAGTTTTAAATACTTTGACCTGGAGTAAAAGGAAGTAAACTCAGATATTTGGATTTCTAAGAAAGAAAACCCCACAATGCTAGCAAAGGCAGTAAATGAAGAGTACCCACTCTGAGATCATATTCCTAGATTCAATCCTAGCTCCTTGAATTTTTGACCTTGAGAAACTGTCTAACCTTTCAACAGCTCAGTTTGCTGTGCTATAAAATGATGATAACAATATCATTCTTCAGAGAGTGATTTTTTTTTTTTTTCGTCATGCCATGTGGCTTGTGGGATCTTAGTTCCCTGACCAGGTATTGAACCAGGGCCCTCGGCAGTGAAAACACAGAGTCCTAACCACTGGAGTGCCAGGGAATCCCCTTCAGAGAGTGATTTTGATGATTAATGAGATTATGCATGTAAAGTGCATTTCCCAGAGTCTGGCACATAATAATTTTTCAACAAATGCTTGTATGTATTAGTGTCAGTATGAATATTTCTGTCATTTATATTGTTTGGTGATGGTTTAAAGAATGAGATTAAAGATTCAAAAGAATAGATCAGAAGGGGCACCTTCAAGATGGCAGAGGAGTAAGACGTGGAGATCACTTTCCTCCCCACGAATACATCAAAAATACAACTACATGTGGAACAACTCCAACAGAACACCTCCTGAACGCTGGCAGAAGACCTCAGACATCCTAAAAGATGCCCTCAGGCGACCTACACGCAGAGGGGGTGCGAAATCCAAAGCTGAACCCCAGGAGCTGTGCGAACAAAGAAGAGAAAGGGAAATTTCTCCCAGCAGCCTCAGGAGCAGCAGATTAAACCTCCACAATCAACTTGATGTACCCTGCATCTGTGGAATACCTGAATAGACAACAAAACAACCCAAAATTGAGGCGGTGGACTTTGGGAGCAACTGTAGACTTGGGGTTTGCTTTCTGCATCTAATTTGATTCTGGTTTTATGTTTATCTCAGTTTAGTATTTAGAGTTTATTGTTATTGGTAGATTTGTTTACTGATTTGGTTGCACTCTTCCTTTTATATATACATATATATATATATATTTTTTTTTTTTTCCTTTTTCTCTTTTTGTGAGTGAGTATGTGTATGCTTCTTTGTGTGATTTAGTCTGTATAGCTCTGCTTTGGCCATTTGTCCTAGGGTTCTGAGTGTCCTTTTTTTTATTATTACTTTTTAACTTTTAATAATTTTTTTCTATTTCAATAACTTTATTTTATTTTATTTATTTATTTTTTCCTTCTTTGTTTCCTTTTTTTCCCTCATTTTTCTTCTGAGCCATGTGGCTGACAGAGTCTTGGTGCTCTGGCCAGTGTCAGGCCTGAGCCTCTGAGGTGGGAGAGCCAAGTACAGGACATTGTTCCACCAGAGACCTGTATCCTGGCCACACGTAATATCAAACAGTGAAAGCTCTCCCAGGGATCTCCACCTCAACGCTAAGACCCAGCTCGACTCAACGACCAGCAAGCTACAGTGCTGGGCACCCTATGCCAAAAAACTAACAAGACAGGAACACAAACCCACTGATGAGCAGAGAGGCTGCCTAAAATCGTAATAAGTTCACAGACACCCCAAAACACACCATCGGAATCGGTCCTGCCCACCAGAAACACAGGCACCAGTCGCCTCCACCAGGAAGCCTGCACAACCCACTGAACCAACCTTACCCACAGGGAGCAGATACCAAAAACAATGGGAACTACGAAACTGCAACCTGTGAAAAGGAGACCCCAAACACAGTAAGTTAGGCAAAATGAGAAGACAGAGAAATACACAGCAGATGAAGGAGCAAGGTAAAAACCCACCAGACCAAACAAATGAAGAGGAAATAGGCAGTCTACCTGAAAAAGAATTCATAGTAATGATAGTAGAGATGATCCAAAATCTTGGAAATAGAATGGAGAAATTACAAGAAACGTTTAACAATGACCTAGAAGAACTAAAGAGCAAACAAACAATGATGAACAACACAATAAATGAAATGGAAAATTCTCTAGAAGGAATCAATAGCAGAATAGCTGAGGCAGAAGAACGGGTAAGTGACCTGGAAGATAAAATAGTGGAAACAACAACTGCAGGGCAAAATAAAGAAAAAGGAATGAAAAGAATCGAGGACAATCTCAGAGACCTCTGGGACAACATTAAATGCACCAACATCCGAATTATAGGGGTCCCAGAAGAAGAAGAGAAAAAGAAAGGGACTGAGAAAATATTTGAAGAGATTATAATTGAAAACTTCCTTAATACGGGTAAGGAAATAGTCAATCAAGTCCAGGAAGCGCAGAGAGTCCCATACAGGATAAATCCAAGGAGAAACACGTCAAGACACATATTAATCAAACTATCAAAAGTTAAATACAAAGAAAAAGTATAAAAAGCATCAAGGGAAAAGCAACAATTAACATACAAGGGAATCCCCATAAGGTTAACAGTGGATCTTTCAGCAGAAACTCTGCAAGCCAGAAGGGAGTGGCAGGAAATATTTAAAGTGATGAAAGGGAAACACCTTCAAACAAGATTACTCTACCCAGCAAGGATCTCATTCAGATTCGCCAGAGAAATTAAAACCTTTACAGACAAACAAAAGCTAAGAGAATTCAGCACCACCAAACCAGCTCTACAACAAATGTTAAAGGAACTACTCTAGGCAGGAAACACAAGAAAAAGGAAAAGACTTACAATAACATACCCAAAACAATTAAGAACATGGAAATAGGAACATACATATCAATAACTACCTTAAATGTAAATGGATTAAATGCTCCAACCAAATGACATAGACTGGCTGAATGGATACAAAAACAAGACCCATATATATGCTGTCTACAAGAGACCCACTTCAGACCTAGGAACACACACAGACTGAAAGTGAGGGGATGGAAAAAGAAAGTCCATGCAAATGGAAATCAAAAGAAAGCTGGAGTAGCAATTCTCATATCAGAAAAAATAGACCTTAAAATAAAGACTATTACAAGAGACAAAGAAGGACATTACATAATGATCAAAGGATCAATCCAAGAAGAAGTTATAATAATTGTAAATATTTATGCACCTGACATAGGAACACCTCAATACATAAGGCAAATGCTAAGAGCCATAAAAGGGGAAAGTGACAGTAACACAATCACAGTAGGGGACTTTTACACCACACCTTCACCAATGGACAGATCATCCAAAATGAAAATAAATAAGGAAACACAAGCTTTAAATGATACATTAGATAAGATGGGCTTAATTGATATTTATAGGACATTCCATCCAAAAACAGCAGATTACACTTTCTTCTCAAGTGCTCATGGAACATTCTCCAGGATAGATCATATCTTGGGGCACAGATCAAGCCTTGGTAAAGTTAAGAAAATTGAAATCATATCAAGTATCTTTTCCAACCACAATGCTATGAGGCTAGTTATCAATTAGAGAGAAAAAATCTGTAAAAAATACAAACACATGGAGGCTACACAATACACTATTAAATAACTAAGAGATCACTGAAGAAATCAAGAGGAAATCAAAAAATACCTAGAAACAAATGACAATGAAAACACGATGACCCAAAACCTATGGGATGCAGCAAAAGCAGTTCTAAGAGGGAAGTTTATAGCAATACAATCCTACCTTAAGAAACAAGAAACATCTCAAATAAGCAACCTAACCTTACACCTAAAGCAATTAGAGAAAGAAGAACAAAAAAACCCCAAAGTTAGAAGAAGGAAAGAAATCATAAACACCAGACCAGAAATAAATGAAAAAGAAATGAAGGAAATAATAGCAAAGATCAATAAAACTAAAAGCTGGTTCTTTGAGAAGACAAACAAAATTGATAAACCATTAGCCAGACTCAGCACAAAAAAGAGGGAGAGAGCTCAAATCAATAAAAGTAGAAATGAAAAAGGAGAAGTAACAACTGACACTGCAGAAATACAAAGGATCATGAGAGATTACTACAAGCAACTATATGCCAATAAAATGGACAACCTGGAAGAAATGGACAGATTCTCAGATAAGCACAACGTTCCAAGACAGAACCAGGAAGAAACAGAAAATATAAACAGACCAGCCACGAGCACTGAAATTGAAAGTGTGATTAAAAATGTTCCAACAAACAAAAGCCCAGGACCAGACGGCTTCACAGGCGAATTCTATCAAACGTTTAGAGAAGAGCTAACACCTATCCTTCTCAAACTCTTCCAAAATATAGCAGAGGGAGGAACACTCGCAAGCTCATTCTACGAGGCCACCATCACCCTGATACCAAAATCAGACAAAGATGTCACAAAGAAAGAAAACTACAGGCCAATATCACTGATGAACATAGATACAAAAATCCTCAACAAACTACTAGCAAACAGAATCCAACAGCACCTTAAAAGGATCATACACCATGATCAAGTGGGGTTTATCCCAGGAATGCAAGGATTCTTCAATATACGCAAATCAATCAATGTGATACACCATATTAACAAACTGAAGGATATAAACCATATGATCATCTCAATAGATGCAGAAAAAGCTTTCAACAACATTCAACACCCATTTATGATAAAAACCCTCCAGAAAGTAGGCATAGAGGGAACTTAGCTCAACATAATAAAGGCCACATATGACAAACACACAGGCAACATTGTTCTCAATGGTGAAAAACTGAAACCATTTGCACTAAGATCAGGAACAAGACAAGGCTGTGCACTCTCACCACTATTACTCAACATACTTTTGGAAGTTTTAGCCACAGCAATCAAAGAAAAATAAATAAAAGGAATCCAAATCAGAAAAGAAGAAGTAAAACTGTCACTGTTTGCAGATGACATGATACTATACATAGAAAATACTAAAGATGCTACCAGAAAACTACTAGAGCTAATCAATGAATTTGGTAAGTAGCAGGATACAAAATTAATGCACAGAAATCTCTTGCATTCCTATACACTAATGATGAAAAATCGGAAAGAGAAATTAAGGAAACACTCCCATTTATCACTGCAACAGAAAGAATAGAATACCCTGGAATAAACCTGCCTAAGAAGACAAAAGACGTGTATGCAGAAAACTATAAGACACTAATGAAAGAAATTAAAGATGATACAAACAGATGGAGAGCTATACCGTGATCTTGGATTGGAAGAATCAACATTGTGAAAATGAGTATACCACCCAAAGCAATCTACAGATTGAATGCAATCCCTATCAAACTACCAATGTCATTTTTCACAGAACTAGAACAAAGCATTTCACAATTTGTATGGAAACACAAAAGACCCCGAATAGCCGAAGCAATTTTGAGAAAGAAAAACGGAGCTGGTGGAATCAGGCTCCCCGACTTCAGACTATACTAATAAAGCTACAGTAATCAAGGCAGTATGGTACTGACACAAAAACAGAAATATAGATCAATGGAACAGGATAGAAAGCCCAGAGATAAACCCACGCACATATGGTCACCTTATCTTTGATAAAGGAGGTAACAATATACAATGGAGAAAAGACAGCCTCTTCAATAAGTGGTGCTGGGAAAACTGGACAGCTAGATGTAAAAGAATGAAATTAGAACACTCTCTAACACCATACACAAAAAATAAACTCAAAATGGATTAAAGACCTAAATGTAAGGCCAGACACTATCAAACTCTTAGAGGAAAACATAGACAGAACTCTCTATGACATAAATCACAGCAAGATCCTTTTTGACCCACCTCCTAGAGAAATGGAAATAAAAACAAAAATAAACAAGTGGGACCTAATGAAACTTAAAAGCTTTTGCACAGCAAAGGAAGCCATAAACAAGATGAAAAGACAACCGTCAGAATGGGAGAAATTATTTGCAAACGAAGCAACTGACAAAGGATTAATCTTCAAAATATACAAGCAGCTCTAACAGCTCATTATCAAAAAAACAAACAACCCAGTCCCAAAATGGGCAGAACACCTAAATAGACATTTCTCCAAAGAAGATATACAGATTGCCAACAAACACATGAAAGGATGCTCATCATCACCTAATCATTAGAGAAATGCAAATCAAAATACAATGAGGTATCACCTCACACCGGTCAGAATGGCCATCATCAAAAAATCTACAAACAATAAATGCTGGAGAGGGTGTGGAGAAAAGGGAACCCTCTTGCACTGTTGGTGGGAATGTAAATTGATACAGCCACTATGGAGAACAGTATGGAGGTTCCTCAAAAAACTAAAAATAGAACTACCATATGACCCAGCAATCCCACTACTGGGCATATATCCTGAGAAAACCATAACTCAAAAAGAGTCATGTTCCACAATGTTCACTGCAGCACTATTTACAATGGAAGCAACCTAAGTGTCTATCGACAGATGAATGAATCAAGAAGATGTGGCACATATATACAATGAAATATTACTCAGCCATAAAAGGAGATGAAATTGAGTTATTTGTATTGAGGTGGATGGACCTAGAAACTGTCATACAGACTGAAGTAACTCAGAAAGAGAAAAACAAATACCATATGCTAACACATATATATGGAATCTAAAAAAAAAAAAAGGGTTCTGAAGAACCTAGAGGCAGGACAGGAATAAAGACACAGACATAGAGAATGGACTTGAGGACATGCAGAGGGGGAAGGCTAAGCTGGGATGAAGTGAGAGAGTGGCATGGACATATATACAGTACCAAACTGTAAAACAGATAGCTAGTGGGAAGCAGCCGCATAGCACAGGGAGGTCAGCTCAGTGCTTTGTGACCACGTAGAAGGTTGGGATAGGGAGGGTGGGAGGGAGATGCAAGAGGGAGGAGATATGGGGATATATGTATATGTATAGCTGATTCAGTTTGTTATACAGCAGCAACTAACACATCATTGTAAAGCAACTATACTCCAATAAAGATGTTAAAAAAAAAAAAAAAAAGAATAGATCAGCAGCTCCTCAGAGGAGTGTAAGGCCTGCATCTCAGATAAAGGTTATCTGCATTACTAGGGAATAAATCCTATTACCATACAGCCTGGGGCTTGAGTGACTGCACTCTGAGAGCAGCTTGTGTCCTGCAGCTCTCACTAGCTAGTTCCCTGCACCCTTCAGGGAGACTTCTGTCTTGAGATGCATTTGTTCACCTCAGTATTCCAAATTGAGCTAAAGAGTACAAAAGTGGAGCTTCTTAGCCAAGACGTGGAAACAACCTAAGTGTTCATATCGAAGAATGAATGGATAAAGAAGATATTCAGCTATAAGAAGAAAGTCTAGTCATTTGAGACAATACAGATGACATCTGAGGGCATTTTGCTAAGTGAAATAAATCAGACAGAGAAAGACAAATACTGTATGATCTCACTTATATTTGGAATCTAAAAAAACAGAACTCATAGAAACAGAGAGTAGATTAGTGGTTTTCAGGGGTGAGGGGTCGGGGTAGGTGGCGGGAAATAGTTGCAAGTAGACAAAGTTTGTGCATGGCACAAACTTCCAGTTATAAGATGAATAAGTCCTGGGGATCTAATGTGCAGCATGGTGACTATAGTTAATACCATCTTGTATATTTGAAATGTAAGAGAGTAAATTTTAAAAGTTATTATCACACACAACAATCTGTAACTACGTGAGCTGATGGATGTGTTAACTAACATGCAGTAATCATCTTTCAATATATACATGTATCAAATCATTACATTGCACACATTTTTAACTGAAATATAATTGACATACAGCATTATGGAAGTTTAAGGTATACAACGTGTTGATTTGATACATGTATATATTGCAGTATGGTTACTACTGGAGCATTAACACCTCTATTATGTCACCTAATTATCATTTCTCTTTTTGTGGTGAGAACATTTAAGATCTAGTCTCTTAGCAACTTTAAAGTATATAACGCTAAGTATTGTTAATAATCACAATGCTGTGCATTATACCTCCAGAATTTATTCATCTTCTAACTGAAGTTTGTATCTTTTGCCCAACATCTCCTCAAATCCCCCAAACCCCCAGTCCCTGGTAACCACAAATCTACTCTCTGTTTCTATGAGCTCAGCTTTTTTAGATTCCGCACCTAAGTCATATAGTGCCATATTTGTCTTTCTCTGTTTGACTTATCTCATTTAGCATATTGCCCTCAAGTTTCATCTATTTTTGCAAATGACTTGATTTCCTTCTTTCTCGCGACTGAATAATATTCCACTCTCTGCATACATACCACATCTTCTTGATCCATTTATCCATTGAATGGAATCAGTTACGGTTGTTTCCATATCTTGGTTATTGTGAATAATGCTGCATTAAACATGAGAGTACAGATATCTTTTCTTTTAGATATCCCTTTTCATTTCCTTTGGATACACCCCACAAGTGGGATTGCCGGACCTTATGGTAGTTCGATTTTTAATTTTTTGAGGAATCTCCATACTGCTTTCCATAGTGGCTGCACCAATTTACATTCCCACCAATATTGCACAAGGATTTTCTTTTCTCCACATCCTCATCAACACTTGCTATCTCTTGTCTTTTTGATGATAGCCACTCTAACAAGTGTGAGTTGATATCTCATTGTGGTTTTGATTTGCATTTCCTTGATGAGTAGTGATCTTGAGCACCTTTTCATTTACCTGTTGGTCATTTTTATGTATTCCTTAGAAAAATATCTTGTGTTCATAAATCAGAAGAATTAATATTGTTAAAATGTCTATACTACCCAAAACCATCTGTAGATTCAATGCAGTTCCTATCAAAATTCCAATGGTGTTTTTCACAGAAATAGAAAAAAAAAAAAATCTTAACATTCATATGGAACAAAAAAAGACCCCGAAATAACCCAAAAAAACCTAAGAAAGAAGAACATAGCTGAAGGAATCACACTTCTTGATTTCAGACTATACTATGAAAATATAGTAATCAAAACAGTACGATATTCACATAAAAATAGACACATAGACCAATGGAACAGAATAGATGCCAAGAAATAATCCCCAGCATATATATGGTCAACTAATAGTTGACAATGGTGCTGATCATACTCAATAGGGAAAGGACAGTATATTCAATAAATGATAGTGGGAAAACGTTTTTTTTTTAAGATTCAACATGTAAGTGAGATAATACAGTAGTGGTCTGTATCCTGCAACTTTACTGAATTTGTTTATTAATTCTAACTGTTTTTAGTGGAATCTTCAGGATTTTCTGTGTATAAGATCATGCCATCTGCTAATAGAGACAATTTTACTCTTTCCCCTCTGATTTGAATATCTTTTATTTCTTTTTATTGTCTGATTATTCTAGCTAGGGCCTCCAATAATATATTGAACAGGAGTGGTAAGAGTGGGAACCCTTGTCTTGCTCCTGATCTTAGAGGGAAAGCTTCAACCTTTCACCGCTGAGTATGATGTTAGCTGCGGCTTGTCATATATGACCCTTATTATGTTGAGGTACGTTCCTTCTGCATCAATTTGCTGAGAGTTTTGATCATGAAAGGATGTTGCATTTTGTCAAATGCTTTTACTGCATCTATCGATATGCTCATATGATTTTTTCTTTCATTCTACTAATGTGACGTATCATACATATTGATTTGCATATGCCAAACCATCCTTGCATCCCAAGGATGACTCCTACTTGCCCGTGGTGTATGATCCTTTTAATGTACTATTTAATTCATTTTGCTAGTATTTTGTTGAGAGTTTATATTTGTCAGGAATGTTGGCCTATAGTTTTCTTTTCTTAGAGCGTCCTTACTTGACTTTTGTATCAGGATAATGCTGGCCTAGTAAAATGAGTTTGGGAGTGTACCCTCCTCTTCAATTTTTTTGAAGAGTGTGAGGAGAATTGGCATTAATTCTTCTTTAAATATTTGGTAGAATTCACTAGTAAAACCATCTGGTCCTGGCCAGCATCAGGATTTTAAAAGCTCCCTAAGTGATGCAAATATGCAGCCAGGGTGGAGAACCACTGTTTGAGAGCCTTGGTATTTCTATCCAGAATGTAAGAGTGGTGTCCCTCCACTCCCTCCTTTACCCTTCTGCTAGAATAATCTTTCTAAAAGATAAATCTGCTTATTACGTTCTCTTAAGTTTAATACGTCCCCATGGCTCCCCATCACCAACATCCCAAAGATGGATATTCTTCATTATCTGTCTCTACGACTCTACACTTGCCACCTCCCCATCAAGCTCCCATACTTGGTAGCCATATTGACCTTAGTGGCACTTCCATGCCTGATATATACCATTTTCTCAGTCTAGAATACTTGCTCCCATTGGTGTATTTGATTAACTCTAACTTGTCCTTCCAGACTCAGTTTCCTCTACTCGAGAGAAGACTGAGAGTGAGAAGGAGGGAAATGGTCTGTAATTGTATCTGACAGGTTCTATTTCATTTATATTTTCATAAAATATTAACAAAGGTCCAACTTAGTCACTATCTCTACTGGCCCCCTCTTTTGTACTACCTAAGCACAGTGTAAACAATTCTATACTGCATGGTAACAGTTCGTCTATCCTAACCTTGTGAGGTTACGATCAGTGTCTAATTAATCTTTTTATCTCTAACACTTATCAGAATCTAAGGTATACAGTGGCTATGGAAAAGTACAATTTTGAATATCAAATGAATGAACGAAGCAAGCACAGAAATGTTAAATCAACTCTCCAAAGGCATCATTTCTTTCCTTGCAAAATCTTTTCCCATCCATGGTTTGCTTCTGTGGCATAATACATACCAGCGTTAGACCAGGACTTTGAAATCATACTGCATATCAGAATCACTGTGGGGAGAGGAATAGAGTCCTCAAACCTAAAGGTCTTGATCCATCTATGGTAGAGGGCAAAGTAAGCTAAAGGTCCACGTGGCTTCACAAAGGACTCACCTAGTAGGTGAGGGTAGGATTGTAAATCCACTTTGGAGGGAAACGTACAGGTATTTTGTAAATGCCTCACTTTCCTCTTGGAATTATACACTTGCCACAGGGTATTTCATGCCATTTTCTGCCTGCCTTTTATAATCAACCTGAACTTACAGAGATTATTACACTCCAACCAAACAGTAAAGCCCATATCCAGATAGTGTGATCACACCAGCACCCTCAGGAATAACGTGTACACAACAGGAAATTAATCAGACCAGTGGCCATATTCAGACCACATCTATGCTTTTTCTCTCCGGAGTGAATAGCTCCTCTGGGAGCTGTAAGCACAGTGAAAAGTGACCCATGTTAAATAGAGAAGTTTCTTTTAAAATGAAAATCTAGAAAGGCATGATCAGTTTCCTTCTCAGTGAATAAGAATGTCCAGTGAATATTTTATCATAAACTCTGAGAGTCAAAGCCCAAAACACATCTGCTCTTAAGAGAAAAGCAATAGACAAATCACTGGACAAGTCTGATATTTTAAAGGTGATAATTTCACATTACAAATTTTGTTCCTTTATCTTTTAACCTCAAATTCCAAGCTAATTTTTGGTTTCAGTCCATTGTTCAATCAAGTTAAAGTCAAACATCATAGCATCAACCTCAAATTCTTTGAATTAAACAGAACCTTCCTTCAAAGGTCATTCCCAGTCTATGACTTGTTAAACGCTTATCTGTGCCCCATCTTCTCTTACCCTTGCATGGATCCTTCCCCCAAGAAAATCAACAGACACTAAAATCTTAAGGCCATAGGACCAAAGAGCTTAGTCTTCAAAACACTTTACACTGTTAGAATAAGAGGTGAAGGCTGGGCACCATAGGTCAGGGTCAAAGCTCCAGGCTGAGCCCTTGTCTCTCAAGTTCTGCGTCTTCCCTGGATTATGAGCCATGGTTAATGATATCATCTCTTATCGTCATATCATCCACGTCTAGAAGCAAGGACTCTCCAGGAATTAGTGTTTTGCAAAAAGACACAGTCCAGCAAAGTTAGAATGTACTGAAGGAACATGAGGAGACTCCCATCAAGAGAGAAACAGGCCGGTAGCTCACTGCCAGGCCCAGTTTCCCAGGGCTACTCTTGATGCTTTTTTGACAATTCAGCCCATGAATAACAGCCCAACCACCAGAGCCACTGAATGGCAAGAAAAGGACTCATAGCCACCACCTGCTGACCTCAAATCATCACGGTCAGACTCTGAACACATAAAAAAGTAAAATCCAACTGGATTCAGTCCATGTTGAGCAGGAGAAAGAGCATGGGCTTCGGAACACGTGGTCCTGGGTCCAGGTCCAAATCCTAGTTTTGTTACTTTCTACTGCCTTTAATTTTAGGTACATCCATTAGTCTAAGTTTATGTTTCTACTCTATAAAATTAGTTCTAAATAAAATAACATATATAGACTGTCTAGAATATACTATGGGCACATATTCAATATGAGCACCCTTACTCCACACTCAGACTCTCTCACACTCCTAGCACAAGAACATCACAACTTTGTATCCATCTGTAAATGTGTTTTCACACATCCAAACATATCAATCTCAGGTTTTCCTCCTAAGCTCTGCAGATCACAAAGCATTAGAGTATCTTCATCATAATAACAAGCCTATGAGATATGGAGCAACAAAGTTTACATTTTCTTTATACACAAACACAAACACAGTTCATTAAAATACCAGACCCAGAAGGAGACAGGAGACTGGGTGATACATGCTTTACTTGTAAGCCATTGATAGCCCTCTTAATACAAATAGTATTTCCTTACTAAACACTGAAAGACAAAAACAAAACTCCTTGGGCTGAACTTAGACCATTCCCTGAAGCCCTCCTCCTCTGGGTTCTTCTTTTTTTTTTAATATTTATTTATTTATTATTTTTGGCTATGTCGGGTCTTCTTCATTGCAGTGCGCAGGGTCTTCATTGCGGCACGCGGGCTTCTCTCTAGTTGTGGCACATGGGCTCTCTAGTTGTGGTGCTAGGGCTCAGTAGTTGTGGTGCATGGGCTTAGTTGTCCTGCGGCATGTGGGATCTTAGTTCCGTGACCAGGGTTTGAACCCGTGTCCCCAGCAATGGAAGGTGGATTCTTAACCACTGTACCACCAGGGAAGTCCCGTCCTCTAGGCTCTTCTTCATCAGTCGAGACCCTGGTCAAGAGGTGTTTCATGTGGGAAACCCCTGTGCTTCAGGGTTACAGGAGTAGCTTGGCTATTTCAGCTATAAGGAGATACCAGTGGCAATGGCAAGGGCCCACCTGAGGCCACTGGGTTGGTGGCCAGTTGCTATTCATATATGTGAATAGTACCCCGGCCCAGCTCCTTGAATATGAACCATTACGGAATGTGCTTGTGTATTTGTCCTCTGCTGTTATGTGCAGACTTAGATTGTTTGGCTGTCAGTAGCCTCACTAGTATCTTTCTGAAACACTCAAATCACATACCAAATAAACATACTACTCTTACAGGCCAAAAGGTAGGCAGTACAGTTCCAGACACAGAGTAGGCAGTACAGTTCCAGACATGTATACTTTTACAAGGTTTTGACTGGGTGCAAAGGGTGATAAAGATTACCACGGTATCTGAACAGGTTGTGTTTGCTATTGGTATGTGTCTTATTGTTCCTGCATATTCCTCAGAAGGAACTGTGGCCAGCAAGCATTTCCTCACTTTCCCATGAAGCAAGTCAGTACGTGGAGAAGGCCAGGCATCTCCCACCGCAGGAGCTGTGTCAGAGTCAGCACTGCCGTCGTCTCAGATGTGTCTTCTTGGGCTGAGCTGATACCACTGAAGATCCTGCTTCCTGACTTGGCCTCTTCCCTGGAGCTCTGTGACTGGGAAGGCTGCCCCTGCCCTGGAGGAGGCTATATATCTGTCCTCAATCTGACCCTGTTCCAGAATTCTGCCTCATGTTCCTCTGTAACAGATTATGATACTGGTTGTTTGACGATGGCCTAAACTGGGGATGGTTTAACTCTCCTAGAAAGAGATGATGCAAACCAACATTAGCTGATACTTGATCCACGGGGTATTATACTTTTTACCACATAAAGAAGGCTTTCTGTGAACAGCATTTGAGGAAATATTAAGTTAAAATGTTTTCTTTAGTACAGGAATTTTGATAGGCTAGAGCGCATTACAAATCTATGGAAAGGAGAACCAGTACTGAGTGCTTCTCAAGAACATCTGACCAAAATGTTTCTCATGCTGGTCACAGAATCACTGCCCCAAGGAATATACTTCGGCAACTCTCACGGAGACTAACAGGGAAAATGAGATAAGAGCCCCTATCCACAATAGATCTCTCATCCTTCAGTGTCAAATTACTTTCCAGTAAAGAAGACTGACACATACTTTACCTCCATTCACTATTTCCCTGAGGTACTGCCTGAATGCCCCTGCTCTTCAAAACCTTCTTCCATCTACTCTCTAGTGAAATCACTTTCACAGAGACAAATTTATTATAGACGTTTTAATTTCATAGTTGAAATGAGACTTAGAATGAAAATCCTCCACCTCTTACCCTACACCCAACGTTCTTAAAAAAAAAATCAGAATGTTTTCTGAAATCAACAATATTTGCTGAGTTTTATTATGTGTAAGCTATGTGTAATAAACCCTGTTGATAAGGGAAGAGAGAGAGAGCAATGTTCTGAGGAAGATGAAGAAGTGCTCTGTAGACAAGTTGGTGATCTTTGCTGCTTTGCTGAGACCAGACATAGGGCATGTTGGCATTTCCTGGGCAAGTGGGAGGGTTGTTAGAAGATCTAGTTAGAAACCACCTAATGGGTTCCTTTCGGACTCAAGAGAGCCTGTAGGCAATCATCCCTAATCCCAGATTCTAGATAGTGCATAAGATCAGAATCCCTTCAAATGCTTCAGGGGATTTATCTCTTTGTGTTCTTTTCATGGATAAATGGTGAAAAGGTTGCCTGGGAGACTGGCAACTCAAGTAGCCCGAGAGCTTTGTCAACCTAAGAGGCAAAAACCTCTTTGCAAACAGACCAAAGACAATAGATACAGGAAGGCCAGTTCTTCCCAAAATGGAAGGCACTTTGCCTGAGCAACTGAGCAGATAGAGGGGTAGCCTGGCATGCGGGCATTCACAGCAGAGGAGGGGAAATGCGTTTTTCATTCCTGCAACGGGGATTCCTGCTGCAAAAGGCTTGAGGCAGCTTTGTTTTTGCTTTTATCTTTAACTGTAAAAGCATTGCCAACTGGGAGATGCTAGCCAGGATCAAAATGAAGAACCAGTTCCCTTTGGCAAAGCTGTAAAGTTTCCCCCCCCACCCCCCCCACCCCCCCCACCCCCCGTATACAATAGCCCTTCCTGAAAAGTGAGTACAGAGGTATCTGAGAAAGGGAGGGAGATAGGGAAAAAAGGAAAGGCAGGGAGAGAAAAGGAAGAAGATGAGAAGGAGTTCAATGAGGTTGCTTCAGTAGTAAGTGCCGTTTGAAGAGTTACTTACCTACTAGTCATGATGGAAGAAAACACCCTTCTATTTAAGCTTCTATTTAATTTTTACTTCTAGTTTCTTTTAATTCTAACAGTGTATTGTAACTTTCAAGAAAGAATTCTCATTTCTGTTTATGAAAATGCATTTCTGGGTACAAGTTAAACACAGAAATCCTGACCTAAGCTTTGGGAACTAAGCTTATATGGGGTCCCAGCATGGGTTCCTTTATGAGGTCTGGGAGGGCTATTTTTACAATCATCTATGTCATATTAATGCCTCTGTCTTACAGGAGTCTCCTGAGAAGCAAAACAGCTGAGAAAGGAATAAAATCTGGTGGCTGTTGACTTAATAGGCAGCCAAGGAATTTGGCTCTCTATCCATCTTCAGGAGCTTTAGTACAAAGCTGTAAGGAAGAAGTGGGTAGGAGCAAAGGGGAGAGATCATTGTGCCTCTCAGACTGGACGTCACTAGGTCTGCAAACAATCGTGATATCAATCTCTTATAGCTACACAGAACTTGACAGTGCACAAAGAGCATCACGTGTGTGTGTGTATATATCTTTATGTGTAGATATGTATGTGTGTGTGTGTATATATATACACCCCTCATTTAATCCTCATAAAAACAATGAAAACTGTGGAAAACAGTGCTCCTTATTCCTTTTTGTACAGATTAGAAAGGTGGGGCTCAAAGAGATAAAGTGATTTGTCCAAAGCCAGGGAGGTAGTAATGGGTAAACCTGGGATAGGAGCTCAGATCCTGTGACTTCAAGTCTGCATGTACTTTGCGTCTGCATTATACAGGGAAACTGAGGCACCGAAAGAGGTTCAGTGATTTATCCAAGGACACATGGCTGGTTGGAAGCAGAACCCAAACTAAACAGATTACTCTGAAGTGATAGAACCATCACGGGGAGGGAGCAGGGGATTGATTGGTAAGGTTTGGTGGAATTCCCCACGTGACTCCACGACATGGTCATCCTTTTGGAAGTTGAAAGGAACACAGAAGAGGCTTTTGACGAGGAGAAAAGGGCCTTAGAAGAGGAGAAAAAGAGAAAATGCAGTTGTTCACTCATCCCCCTCCCCACAGCTTCTTCATATGGCCTTGAGGAAAGTTCTTCCCAGGATTTTTAACACCTCATAGGTAAGAGTAAATAAGCACAGCAGAAGGTTCAAGGTGAAACTGAGCTTCCACCGCCCAAACAGTCTCAAAGCCTGTCTCTCCTCACCAGCATCAGCAAGGCGGTAGGAGGCCTCAGCCGCCACTAGCAGGGGGCACCACAGAGCTCCCTCGGCCTCGCTCCTGCTGGCAGGCATAGCCGCTGTAAAGCACACACTCCTATTCCAGCTACTAGATTTAAAGTGTGTGTGTGGTGTGCGTGTGTGTGTGTGTGTGGTGTGCGTGTGTGTAGAGGGGGTGGGACTGGAAAGCTTCCATTTAATTTATGAGCCTTCGTGAATAGCCACACTCATAATTAAGGTGCTATTTCCGAGATTTGACACATGTAATTTTGTGGTTGCCGGGTTTGTTTCATTTTTAGGAAAAGTAGGTACAGCCCTGTTTGGAGTTTCCATATTTGAAGCTGAATCCAAGTTTTTTACTCTATCCTTGCCATAAATGGAATCCTAATCATTTTGAGGGCCTAGGGGAAAATGTGTAAGCATGAGACATCTTTTTGATACATTTTTGTTTCCCTTTTATAAAATGGGAATAATGGCATCCACTATAAATACTTGTGTGTGTGTGTGGGGGGGGGGGGGCGGTGAGGGGCGTCTCAATATCACTGAATCTTGGCCTGAGATTAGCCTGCAGAAAAGAACCTCAGACTCCTCGTCTGGAAGCTGGAAGACTTGCGCGAGACAGGATGGCCTAGTGGTAAAAAAGCCCTGTGTAAGGGAGATCAGCTCGGTGCTTTGTGACCACCTAGAGGGGTGGGATGGGGAGGGTGGGAGGGAGGGAGACGCAAGAGGGAAGAGAAATGGGAACATATTGTATATGTATAACTGATTCACTTTGTTATAAAGCAGAAGCTAACACACCATTGTAAGGCAATTATACGTCAATAAAGATGTTAAAAAAAAAAAAAAAGCCCTGTGTAGAGCCTTTATTTCTCTTTCAGTTTCTTTGCCTGTATAACTGAAGTGATAATATCTTCCTCGTAGGATTACTGAGAAGATTAACTTAGGTTATTTACGTTCGTTACAGAGGTCCTTACGCACTATAAGTGCCCAATAAAGTTTAGCTATTGTAATTGTTGTCACTATCACTATGAGGTGGCTCCCGTGAGGAGACAGCAAGAGTTTACACTCATAAGGCAAATGCACTGTGCAGCTCTGATACCCGCAAAACAAGAGCAACTGCCCACCTAGAGGATGTGTGAGGGGGCCACCATAATTTGCCTGTAGTAAACTCAGAATGCACATTTTCTATAATTCAGCTGCCCTCTCAGCGAAGAATTTAATGTTTGCTTTATAAAGGCCGGTACGACAGATTAAGCTTGCGGTGTGTGCTGCGCTTGCAGGAAAAAGACCAAGCTCTCTGGAGAGAACTTAGTGGTGATTTGTCTAAAGCAGAAACAGCTAGAGAATCCTGCTCCATATCTTCAGGAATGGGAATGGGCGCTCTTGAAGAGCTGGTGACTTGGTGCGAGAGCCACTGTGAAGATTTAACGGGATCAACAATGGTGGCGTCCCACTCGGGCTCTCGGCTAGTCTGATCACCCTTTGGGAACACCAGCGGAGCAAGGGAGGGGTGGCCACAGTGACTTGTCCAAAAGTCACGCAAAACCAATAGGTCCTGTGGTCAGGAGTCAATGGCCAGTGGTCTGATTTCAGAACCTCCTGAGCCGTAACGCCACTCGGTTTTGTCTTTTGTTTGGTTTTGGTTTTTTGTTTTTGGTTTTTGTTTTGTTTCGTTTTGTTTCTGAAATTCACGTTCTTTCATTTATTTATTTATGGCTGCGTTGGGTCTTCGCTTCCGTGCGAGGGCTTTCTCCAGTTGCGGCGAGCGGGGGCCACCCCTCACCGCGGTGCGCGGGCCTCTCGCCATCGCGGCCTCTCTCGTTGCGGAGCACGGGCTCCAGACGCGCAGGCTCGCTAGTTGTGGCTCACGGGCCCAGTCGCTCCGCGGCGTGTGGGATCTTCCCAGACCGGGGCTCGAACCCGTGTCCCCTGCATTGGCAGGCGGACTCTCAACCGCTGCGCCACCAGGGAAGCCCCTGTCTTTTTTTTATATATATAAAATAGGAGACAAGTGAAGTTCTAATGTCATCTTCCAGAAGAAAGGGAGACATCAGCAATTATCCTGTTGTGAATTTGGGGTGCCCTCATGATGCAGGGATTACTTGTTAGAATAATTTGACAGTTAATTACTTGTAGGAATCCCTGAGGGATGCTTCTCTCAGCAGGCTGCGTGAGAATCCCATCAGAAGGGGCTGAGGACTTGGTGTCCTTCTCAAGTTTGGTCTCTTCAGCTCATAGCGTTTTCCAAGGAAAGATGGCTCTATTAGGAATTTTATAGTATTCAGCTATACAGAAAAGCTTGAACCAATCCCAAAGTGTGGGGTTAGACCACCGTGCCCAGCACTGTGGCACCCCAACAGTGGCGACACGGCTGCAAACGAAGAAATAGTCTATTGTTACTCACATCATTTGCTATAACATCACTTCGTCAAAGTGAAGGGAATTTTGTTCCTCAAAAAATTATTTATGAAAAACACGCAATCTTGGTTGCTTATTTACGGTGGGAAGTTATTCTAGAATTATTACACTCTCCCTGCAAGTTCCACTCTTCCTCTCCACAGGGGCAAAAGAATAGATTTTTCAAAACAGAGTAACCATGGAAAAAAGTTTCAACGATTTCCTGTCTTATTTTCTGACGCAGACGAGCAAAAGAATGTATAAAATTGTATTGATTAAGATCAAGCATGAAGTACCCAGCAAAATTTTATCACCATTTTCAAAACTGTCAAAGTCAAAGCATCTTGGTAAATGGATTTAATGGAGTTCAGAAAAACCTCGATATCTCCCCCCACTAAAGTAACTGAAACTTGCATTCTTCATCCTCCAGGCCATGGAGGGCACAGGTTTGACAAGGATAAAACGGATCTTCTTGCACCTTCTCCCTTTGGAGAAGAGCAGATATAAGTGTCAGGCACAGCACGGTGGGAGCTGGGTGACTGCGACAGCCCTCTCCACCCTAGTGCCATACCCAGGGGCTGGCCACAGTCCAGAGGTTCTCAAAAAATTAGGGAGCATCAGTCAGTGCAGGTTGGGCAGATGTGCTCCCTGTTTCCAGAGCCTGTGGAGGGATTCTGTGCCAACCTTTGAAGGGCTTATGTGGCAAGGACAGAATTAGATCCCTCTAGAGAGTTACATTTCAAGGCGTGGCCTTCCCACACCACAAAATATGTGTGCAATATTAGCCCACTGGGTGGGAAACTCTTGAGGGTTTCTCAATGCTGGCCTCTTAGCCCTTACATCTCTTAAGCTAAAGGATACCCTCGATTACATTAGCTTTCTTTTTTCTCTCTGCCGTGTGCCAAGCCGTCGTAGCTGCTGCTGGGTTTTCCTGACAGGTCTACACTCATAAACAGAACTTCAGCTTCACCCCCTGAAATTCCATCTCCTCAAGAACAAAGCAGTGTCTCTTTATAAATATTAGTGCTGCTTCTTGAAATACAGATATTGTCTCACTGGGAAAGGGAGTCTCACATCCCAACCCATAGACCCTTGGGTTCTCCTGGAATCTCAAGAGCATTTTATGAACAAACAGGTTCCAGTTTGTGTCGCCGTATTTCATTCAGCGCTTAAATCTGCCTCTTGCCTTCACAACCATGTATTGCTTTACAGTCCAATTTCACACTTTCATACTTTCATAGCCCTTCTTCTCCCATCACTCAACTATTTATTTAACCCTGATACCATCCTCAGGAGTCGGGCTAGCACTGTCCTCATTCTTGAGGCAGGAAAATGGAGCGATGAGGGTGCACGAGAGGACATGAGGAGGCACTGCGCTTATTACAGAACCGATTCAGACGTGGAGTTAGAATACAAAGCCTTTCTCAGACAGCCATGCGCTATGTCCCTCTGTTGATACGCACAAACACACACACAGTATACACGGACCATATAGATGGTAAACTATGAAAAAGTAGAGGTTAAAAAAATATATTCCACCTGGCCAGATACCTCAGAAACTCATCAGAGACATATATAGCTCTCTGTAGATAAATCTTTTCTCCTAACCGTCTTTTGTTCTTAAGTTTCTTCAAGGACATCGACGGGTGAAGAACAAGTTGATACTAAGTCATTGTAGCGGTTTATTGTTCTATCATTAATTCTCCTGTGGTTTAAGCTTAGTGGTGTGTTCTTTTCTTGTTTGTTTGTTTTTTCTTTGACATTACAGGGACAGAACAATACGGAGTGGTAGCTCTCCTGCATTTCGAAAAATCGCTTGGATTAATAATTCAGTCAGACACCTTCTTCATCTCCCCTCTTATCCTCAAATGCAGGCAAATTCAAATTATTGTATAAAATAATTAGGCTAATGATGCCTTCATCCTATAACCTCTTTGACTTACAAACTTGACTTATTTTTAATTTCTTGAGAATCTCTTAGGTAAGAGCTATTCTATATAATGTATAATTCGGCATATGCTTTAATGTTACTTTTTCTTTGACTTTTGCTCCCCACGCCAGGCAAACATCAGCAGCTAATCGTGTTGAGTGAATTGAGTCATGCACAGTTTATCACAGAGGCAGCAAGGTTACTCCCAAGGAGGTGAAGTTACACTGATGACAAAAACCTTCTCAAACAATCCAAAGAAGGGGTTTCTTTTTCAAACGTTACATTAAGAAATGACTAATTGGACTAGCAGATAAAGAGCATTCTTAAAGGAAACTAGATAACCTTATTTCAGTTCCATAAAAATGGCCAGCTCTATTTTCCTTACCCTATAACTGTATCACCTCTGTCTGTGCTACCTCTCTTTTCCTTAGGAAGCGAAGAAGCACAGGGAGGGACAAGTCCTAGAAGGGACTGTGGAAGAGGAAGGAAGAGCTTGAGAACGGCTGGGTCAGGGACAAATCTGCAGTCTGTGAAGGACAGCGGAACCTGCTGGTGGGGAAGCAGAGGTGGGATGAGGGAGGAGCACGTGGAAAGTTATAAAGTGCCGGTTATGTTCTAGTCCTTGGGAAGAGTGATGGATTCATAGATAAAATATACATACATATATGTATATATGTATCTAAATAAATTGATTACATATATTTTTGTTTTATCAAGTTTTAAATTTCAATTATATCAGCAGCATCACAACTGACACAAATTGGAGTTCAGTCTTCTATGTAATATTTTGACTACTTTTTAAAAAATATTATTTTTTAGCTGGGATTATGAAGTGGAAGATTCTTGGGAACAAAGAATCTATGGCAGGGCTAAAACATCCTAGTCTCCCTCTAACCCTCCAACAGAAATTATTTTTCCAGACAGGTAGAGTAGACATTTTATTTGCTTCACCAAGAAGGGCTATTTATATAGATTCTTATTCCTTCCTTTCTGTTATTACTTCTACTAACCTGTCTCAATGCGAAAATTTTACACATTAGAAATTATGGCATTTTTTCCATCTGTCACGTACAAGAGCTTTCCATCTGTTGCATAAAAGTGTCAAGAACAATAGTTCTCAACAATTCCATCTGAATTCATCTAGCACAGCCTTTCTAGTTTGATGTCCAGCTGAAGGCAAGACTCTTTAGAAATGGAACCTGAGACAGGTAAGCTTTTTGTTTGCCCCCTACAGGCAAGGGGAGAATGGGAAGTTAATAAATAAACCCCAAACTGAGGCATTGCTTTGGAAAGCAGTACTGGATTATGGACTCTATCTGGATTATTCGACTATCAAACCCATACGAGCCCTGGGATTTGGGGAGAGCAAGATACCCCCCAAATCATGGAAACTAGGGCTGTGTTTTTTGGTCATTTTTCATCCTACACAGTATGCTACTAGCCTCCATTTGGTAGGCCCAGTGTTGAGGAGAGATGGAAGCAAAAACATCTAAGCATGTGAGGCACCAACATTGAGCAACCACAAATAAAGTGTTCAGCAAACTTGCTTCAAGGGAACCCTAAAATGCATTAGCAGGACTGCTAGGGGTTCCTGGGCTCAAGAGCAAAAGTATCGAGGCATTTTCAGAGAAGCATGAAGATGGTAGGAGCCATCTCCTCTAGAGCAAGGTCTTTGAAGTTGCCTCACCATGTTAGAGAACATCATGGAACTACCCAATCTCTCCTCCTGGGCTAGGCAAGACTTGGGGATGAAACCTAGGTTGTGGTGCCCAAGAGCCAGGGACCGGTATATGAATGATTAGGACTAATTCTCAACATAGAGGTGGAGCAAGAGAAAAATAAGTTACCATAATAAACAGAAATAGCTTTAGTGAGATCATCTGTGTCAGTTAGGATCCCAGCAGAAAACAAAGTCAAATTCAGATGGCACCAGAAGCTTTAATAAAAGGAATATTCATAGACATATGGGCACCACTAAAAATCAAAGGATGTTGAGGCACCCACAGACTACCAGTAGCTAGAAGCCATTACTAACCCAGGCTTGAAGGAGTGGAAGCAAGAAACAGTACTACGGAAGCTCAGTGGAACTGGTCCCTTCCTGATAGGATAGTAGCTGTATAGATGAAGTGAAATAGTACTTCTAGAAATTCTGCCCCAAGCAAGACCCAACCCCAACTTCTCTTTCCTCTTGCCTGTTTACTTGCATCAGGTGCCTCCCCTTGGCTGAACTCAACAAGTCAACGACAAGGAGCTTAGGTGACACGGACCTGGGAAATTAGCTTCCTGGGGCCCAGAACAGGATGATAAAGGATAGAGAATATGCGGGAGGAGAGGTCAAACGGAGAGTAACCAGCACATCATCTAAAACATCAAAGCATCAGAGATGAGTGGAGAACAAGAATGGACTCCAAAGTCTAGAACTAAGCAAATAAAGGAGAAGTAGAGCCTGGAGAGAATCCTCAAGGAACCACACACATCAGTGGGGAGGAAGCTGCAGGAGAGGGTGCACATTTGATCACTGACCAGACCAGATAATGTTAACCATCACTGACATGGGTACAGAGCTTGCACTCTAGTCTCACTGACTTTTCTTCTCAAATTTTCCTTTCAAAATTCTCAAAGGGGACCTTTACACATGCTATTCCCTCTGCCTGCATATACACCAACCCTGTCACTTTTCTTTCAAACTCAGTTAAACACTTCAGGGAACCCTTGACCTCCCTGACAAGATCACCTTCACCCTAACACACGTTCTTGTAAAACCCTATACTTTCCCTTCACAGCACTTTTCACATGTGCAATTTTATGTTTAGTTGTATGATATTTAATTAATGTTTGTTTTCCTCTCATACAATAAATCCTATGAAATAATCCTAAACATCTTATGGTTCACTAACTACATCCATGTCTATCTTTGCTAACCACTGCATGCACAGTGCTTAGTAAATAGGTAGGAACTCAACAGATATTTTTTGAGCAAATACATTTTAAAAAATCAGAAATAAATATCCCTAACTTATGACAGTTGGGTGGCTTAGCCAAGGGCTGGCTCCATAAATTAACAAATAATATCTAAGATTGTGCCTTTTTAGAAAATGTGATATTCCAGGTACACCATGTTAAAGAAAAATTGCATCTGACACTGGTTTAAAATGACAAGACAGATTTTATTCCAGCTACTGCAGTAGGAGAGAGTCACTTCCGTACAGAACTCAGCTAAACTCCAAGTTAAAAAGGCCAGGAGGACTTTATTCAAGACTATTGCAGTAGCGGTCAGGATTAATTCAATAGGGAAAAGAGATTCAATTCAACTCTGTTAAAACAAAAGAGCTTTTAAGTACTGGAGTTAGCTAGTAGGAAAGTACTGGAGGATGTTGGGGGGAGGATGGTCAACGTGACTGGCCATCAGTGTTTGCTAACTGTCACTAATCAGAGTTAGACTCCTATCCTCCCACAGAAGCTGGGAAACAGGGACATTGTCTTTCTTGATTACATTTAAAAGGGACGGCTCCCAGACCCTTGAGGAAGATATTCCTGGGCTGTAGAAGATTTACATGTCTAAGGGGCAGAGAAAGAATTTGCAATTGCAAGTTTTTTTAAGTAAATGCTCTAAGAAAAGGAAGGTCAGGAGCCTTAGTCAGGAAGACACCTGTCTAAAATTTAGTCAAACTGAGGGGAACGTTAAGACCATCTTGGTTAACCATACTTCCCCACTTGTGCAGTTTTTAAGCAATACAACCTATAAGCAGAAAGTATCTCAGAACAAGTACATATTCTTATTCAGCATGGGAAGTACTTGGTATGAGTGAGTGGGAGCATAGATTATATGATGATAACAAAAAGCCCCTTAAAGAAAGAGAAAAGACTCTGCCTCTGTGGTTTCCAATTACACCCTCTCAGCTACTGCACCAAAAACAGAATCATGCTTGGTAATTATGGAAGAGACATCTTGGAAACAGGAGGTATTTACACTAAATGCCAACTCAGCAAGCAATAGCACAGGAAAATTATTCCACCCCCTTGTGCACACCTTCCTGCCCCCCAGCCTGGGAATCCCAAGGACTGCAGGGGGTCAGCAGCCAGCACACAATTCACTGCAGAACGAAGATAAAAAACCATCAAATCAGGTAACAAAACAGGGGAAAGCTTTCAAGAAACCAAGTGCAACTAGCCCTGTAGGTCATCAGCTGCTCAGACTCTTGTGCAATAATTGCTGCAGTTAAGAGTTTCCTCTAAAAACTCTCCAACGGGACAAATAAAACACCGTATTTGGGATTGGCATGGAGATGCAAAACTGGTGTGGATGACATGCATTGAGTCTGCATTGCTGCTCCAGTCACCTAGAAAGTTCACTCAGATATGTTGCCTGCAAGTGGAGATGTGTCCCTCAGATGCACCGCCACCCCTCCCAGGACAGGCGGCCCCCACCCCTCAGCTTCAGCTCCTCTGTAGCTGCAGCTGTTTCCAGGCTTCCTGCTTTCCACTTGGAGAGAGCAAGTCTGTTCCTTAGCCCCGGTGCTCTGAGCTTCTTCTTGTCGAGACTAATTAGCTCCCTGCCTCTGGTGAGAAAAGGCCGTGAGGACCAGGCTCAGTCCTCTCATCTTCCCACTCCCTTTTCTTGGAAAACATGTATCTAATTTCTTTTCTTTTCTCCCCCTTTATTTTTTGCAGCGCTGCAGAGATTGATATGGCTGACGATGCAGCAATTTTAACGTCCTGGAAATTTTAATGAAGAGGAGAGGAGACAATACTATTCATTACGGTGACTTCGGTTTCTGTAAAATCGAGGGTCTGTGATGCAGGGTTCATTTCATTGCTTACATGACCACCAGTCCCAAAGCAGAGGTGGTATTCTTGAGTGTCTGTGTCTCCCTTGCCTCTCTGTGTGGCTTTGCTTCTCACCTCCTCTTCCTATTACAATAGACAGTTTTTGCCCTGCCTCTCTGCCTGCCCTCCATTCCTCCAGCTCTGGATGAAGCCCATTAACTCCTTTGACTCCTAGGTCATTCAGCAAGTTAATGATTGAGCCACAGGGAACCCTGGTTGCCTCAAACCTCACCTCCACTGACAGCAGGGCATGTGGGGGGCATGCCTTGGCACACAATTCATCCTGCAATTCCAAAACGGAGAGTTCATCTTCATGCTTTACAACTTGCAAAGATTTTAAAGAGATTGCATCAGCATCTCCTAAAATCCCTTTTGCTTCACTGACATCTTTAAAAGATCATCTTCCCTGGATGCAAAATTACAGATGTCATTTTTAATGATCGATGTTATTTGTCATCCCAGAGGATGATCTCTGGTGAGAATTACAAAGATGCCTTTACGAGACAGGGCCAGGAGCCCAGCATAAATCAGTGGATGGTTTTATGGCAACCCAAGTTACAGAGCTGAAGTAATCGCGTGGAAAGTGACACCAGACTCTAAATAACACTCCCTTCCATGTTGCCTCTGACCTATGGCTCATTTGTTCGCGTTGCTTCAAACCAAATATGCCTTCAGTCCAGAGCATGGGAGAACACTCAGCGAATCATTATCTGATGGACAACGGCCTTCAGCCCCAGCTCTATCAGTAACCAGCTGTAGGACTTATTCCACACCAACTAAACTTTCTGAGCCTCAGTTTCCACAACTGTAAAGTTATCTCTATTTTAGTGCAAAGGTTCTGTGATGCTGTGGTATGTCCTTCACAAGAAACATCTTATGGTTCACTAACTACATCCTTCATTACCGGAATGAAAGCTGGCTGAACACCACACACTAAAAAGCTTCAATGTCAGAAACTATACAATAATGCTCTGGAAAATATTACCCTGTGATCGGTTTAAATAACTATTCCCTGCCTAGTTAAGGAAGCCTGACAAACACTAATTATCCTCATTAAGTTAATTTGGTTTCCCAGACCTTCCCTGACATCCAGAAATCAAAGGCTAATACCCTAGCTAGAGTCTTTCTGGAGGAAACTCACAAATGAAGTTTCTGAGGGCCAACTGCACATAGCAACCAAAAGAATAGTTTTGACTTTCCTTTTATATGATGAGAATATACAATTGGGTATGAGGAAGTGGGTCAGACCTGTCATAGCTCTGTGCAGGCCTGCCCATGACGCTTGTAGGGCCTGGGACAAAGGTACAAATGGTCTACTGACTATTATCATCAGTGTGTGTGCTCTTCAGGGCCCTTTAAAGCCTGTGGTTCATAGCTGGGGCCTCTCCGCACAGACCTAAAAGTTTCCTCTGTCTGTGTGACCTGCATGGTCCTTGTTGAATCAAAGGGAGCTAGAGCCTCATTCCCAAGGAGTTGCTTCACTCATACCTTGCGTGTTAGGCTGGGTCTTCCAGTAAACAAAGAGCTGTCAAGACAAGACTAAATGTACAAGGAAGTTATTAGGGGAAATGCCTGGGAGAGAAAATGGGGAAAAATAAATAGAGGCCATGAGAACTTGCAGACACCAGTGCAGGTCTGACTCCAAGGAAGGATCAAAGAAAGGAAGGAAGGTTGGTGGGAAGAGTTTTACACTACAGGGCAGTTCTAAGGAAAGTTGCGTGGCCATTGGGTCATGCTCAAGACAGTCTCCCATCAAAGAAGAACAATCTCTCACAGGAGTGCCCCTGCCTGAGTATCTCTATCATGCTCAGTCATTGGCTGGGAGCAGTGCAGGAAGCATGGCACTGGTGTCAAGACTGTGATGCATTTCAGAAAGCAGCACCTGGAGACGAAGCTCAACTTTGCCCCCTGCAGTCACAGACCTGGGGGGCGGGGGGGGGGGGCGTCACCATAGCCTGTTTTGTTCTCATAAACCTCCTCTCTGGTACTAACTGCAGACGAAGCTATTTATCAGTACTGCCAAGCAAGCTACTGGTGGTGTGTGGCATCACTCTTTCAGTCTCCAAAAGTCAGCAGTGCCACCAAGTGGCAAATTGCCTGGGTTTCCAGAAGATGGCCTACCCCTGTTTAGGTTACAGAGCTGCCTATTAAAATAATAAAATCGAAAGAGGGGATGCCATTGGCTGCATTTGTCAGTGTCCTCCTGTCCCACTCACCTCTCTGCACTGCCATGCTGTGGGTTGGGGGGCTCCTTTGGAGAAGACATGGGCTCCAAATCACAGTCTGCCCGCCCTTCCCACTGTGATATGTCATCTGTGCCTTTGTGAAAATAACAGCCCTAATGTGGGTATTGTAGGAGGTTTCTATTATTGCCAAAACAACTTATCACAAATTCAGTGGCTTAAAATACCCCACTTAATATCTCACAGTTTCTGTGGTTCCCTGCATAGTGTCTCACAAGACCAAAATCAAGGTAACAGACAAGCTGGGCTCTTAACTACAGGACATGAGAAAGAACCCACTTCCAGGCTCATTTAGATTACTGGCCGAATGCACTCCCTTGCTAGCCGTCAGTTGGGGTTGCTTTTAGTTCCTAAAGGCCACTTGCACCCCTTAGCACATGGTCCCCACATCTTCAAAGTCAGCAGTTGTGCATCAAATCAAATCTCCTTCGTGCTTCAAACCTCTGACTTCCCTTCTACTGCTGGCTAGAGAAAATTCTCCACTTTTAAAGGGTTTGTGTAACGAGATTAGACCCAACCAGATAATCCAGGATAATCCCCCTTTCTTAAAGTCAATGAATTAGTATCTTAATTACCTCTTCAAAGTCTCTTTTGACAGATAACAAGGTGTTCATGGGTGTGATATCTAGTCATATTCACAGTCATAGGCTTTAGGGCAGAAAATCTTTAGTGGGGGGGGGGGTGCATTTTTACAATTCTACCTACAAAATAGGTACCTGGACCTACACATTCTCCAAAATTATTCTCCTGTGATAAAAGCCTTACAAACATAACTCTTAAAAAAAAAAAGCTGAGAATATTTGACACTTGGAGGCCTATACACACGCCTGTCAAGGTGATGGATGGGGCTGCTCCAGGAAGCAGATGCCCAGAAGAGGACTGGAATCCCCACCAACTCCATCACTCAGCGGGATGGATCTAGAGGCATCAATAAAACCACTCCACAAGACATTCTGATAAGCAGAGGAAAATGCAGGAGAAAGGATGTGGGATTATACTTTCAAGATTGCAACTTTAGGGGAATTTAAAGGAGCCAGTCAATTTGATAAATAAGAAAAAATCATGACAATTCAGTAAATTGGAAAATAGTACAGTGTCAGCATATCTCTACAGCACAGACAGCACACAGACACGAAAGATACTAAAGATGGAGCAAACTCAAATGCAATCTTTTATTTTATATAAATAAAAAGCAATCCACTGTCATAAAATAACTTTATGGATTTAAGAGCTACATAGTGTGGGAAAATGTATCTAATAAAATAACAGATAAAATATAAGTGATGTATATTTTCTCTCAACTTGACAAAAGTTGTTTTTAAGATTAAAAGCAGAGGAGGGAATCCGAAAGAAAGCATGATATTTTCACTACATACATTTTAAAACTTCTATATAGCTAAAAACCATAAAGAAAATTAAAAATATTCTTGTTTTGCATTTTCTTATTTATTTTCAGCTTAATTGAGAAGCTAATTTGGACGAGGTCTACCTTCCGATCTCTCTCTACCATTTTCTGTATGTATCAGAATGCCTAATTAAAAAAAGAGTCACCACTACATATGCCGATGGTTCTGTTTTCATATCTATCTCCTTTTACTTCTTTTTTTTTTTTTTTTTCCTTTTACTTTTAGTATACATTCTCTCGTAGGCCTCTTCTGTCCTTGAGAATAGGATTCCCACAGTTTAAATTAGGGTTGGGAGGAGGCAGTGGTTGGCTTAAGCCTGAAGCTTAAGCCATGTACCCAGTTTTAAATGAGAGCCCTGGTTTGGGAGATGTGGGGTTCAAGAACAATGAAGCAGAAAAGCCTTACTTTGATTCTGTTGTTCCCACAGTAACCTCTAAAACTCAAAAAAGAATTCCAGTTTTCCACAACTGGTAAACAACATATATAGTTGTGGATAAGAGATCTTTAAAAACTTATGCCCACCCTTAGTTTTGATACATGTTTAATTTATCTTATTGGGTTTCACAATGCGGCAGTTTATTTTATTAAAGAGTCATTGATAATATCCTTCCAGGATGTTCTCAAGTGCACTAAGACCTAAGGCAGAGATTGCTGTGCGCTTTGTTTGTGGCTGCATGGCCAGTGCACACAACACTGTGCCTGACATATCACAGGTGTAAAGTAACTATCTGTGGCATGACTGAATTGTAGCCTCTAAATAAAAAGCTTTCAGAACCTTGGCAGTCAGCCACATGGCTACCCAATACTTGATATTATCATAATATTATCTTCATCTTCAGCCATTTAAAATCTTTTCACATGTCCTTTAAAACTATTAGAACTATTCAGGAAGTTGTGTTTATTTCCCTTGATAGCCACCAAAATGAGCTAACACTCATCTTCCCTATCAGCATTGGTTCTGGGTTAGCAAACAATCTAGGTTATTCTGAATAATATGAATAGTACATACATAAATGTAATTTACTATGTCTATTCACAGTAATTCTTTTTTTCTGACCTTTCCTTACTATCATGGTAAAAGTGTAAGAATTACAGGGCCAAGCGTTTAGCAAATAAGGTCACATAAACATTTAGAGCAGAATTTTGCTGGTTCCATTAATGACCACCTCTCAGATGGCCGTACTTCAGATACTCTCTTTGGAAGTTCCTTCCACTCTGTATGCTTGGGAGTATCTTCAGCCTCTTCAAGGCTTTATCTCTGGATTTTGACTGGGCCCTATCCCCTATGCCATGCAGTGCCTTCCACCGTTGAAGACATTGTCATCTTTCTACGGCACTATCAGTCACATATTCATCCTCATATCTCATTTTTTTCTCGTGGCTCCTTCCCATCTTTCTTGGCCAGAGTTCTGATGTTCCCCACTCTTTGGAGGAATTGACTAGAAGCAATTCCCGCTTCTCTAAATTATGCTCATTTAGCCCATTACCTGTGCTTAGCTCCCAAGGTCCAAAATTCTCTAAGTTTACTCTAATTCATTCATTCCCAAGTGCGTGTGTTTACCACCAGCATAGCAAACTTGGGATACATCAAGAATAATCACCACTAAACATGCTGTCGATTTTGCACTTCATTGCAATTTCCTTGTAACATTGGGACAAATCCTCTCCCAGGGCATGCCTTCTGTCTCTCATCAAAATGAATGTTCTGTTGCAAACTCTTCTATCTTCAGACATGACTGAGATTCTTATCATAAAAGTCTCCATAGTCCCCATGGGGGGTGGGGGAGGGAAGGCTGGGAATAGATCTGGGGGATGTCAAATTCTATAACGAAATCTCAGTTCAGATTTATCTGGGTCCCCTGCCATATGATTTGGTGTGCAGCACTGTATAATTAATACTATATATGCATATTTATACATATATATACATACCTGTCTCTTTGGGTCTATGAATTTATCTATCATCTATCAGATCTATCATCTAATCTGTCATCCATCTATCTGCATCTATTTTCTCCTTATGAAGACTTGCCTTATTAGCTTTGTGTCACTACTGATCCAAAGCAATCTGAGCTAAATTGGAGATTTATGTTTAACACAAATTCTGTAAAAGTCTTGTCCAGGATTTCTTTAAAAAATTTTTTTTTTTCCACTGAGCTTCCCAATGTACTTAATCCAAACACCAAGAAAGAAAAAAATGGCATTTAAGCCATTTAGAGCCTGAAATTCATTTTTCTTATTTAACATACAAGTGTTTTGATATATCTCAAGCTTTCTTATTTGATTTATTAATCTTTATATTAGGAATTCTTCTTCACTGAAGGATTATTTATATAAAATACTCATGACAATAATATAGAGATTAATTTTATATATTTACATTCCTTAGTATAAGTTAATAAGATAAAATTTCCATAGAGTGGATTTTTTTTAAAACTTTATTCTAGAGTATGACTCCATAAATTTGATTTATAGGGCAATTATGCAAAACTCTTTTTATTATCACTTTGGATTAAGAGTGCTCTAGGAAATAATCCAGTAAAATGGTGATTAAGCCATAGCAACTCCTCCAAATGAGAGCATGAGAGCTCTGGTCTTTTTTCATTCTTACACGATGCCCTATGCATAGAGTTTCAATGAGGTCTGGAAGAATTTCTCGTGAGCACTAAATGGCTCTCCTGCTACTAAACATACTTCTTCACAAACACACACACACTGGCTGCCTAGGCTTTGAAATCCATTCCCATCAGAGTCCCTCATTTGATTCATTTGACGTCTGACTTTCAGAAACCATCAAACATATGGACAATAGAGAATCCTACAGAATTCTCCTCTATTATTAATGTCGAATCATTGCAGAGGGTTTAGACAAATTTGCATGTATCTGGATCTCTGCAACTCAAGAGCTGTCTAGCTCAAGAAAGTGGGACTGAGATCTGCTTTTAAGCCAACTCAACTAGTCATCTTCAAATTGAGCTTTTTCCTCTGGAAGTTTCTGGGACAAATGGCTTGGTTGGCCCATGAACAGATCTTTGTGGAGGCCATGTTACTCAGGACTTTATACATCTGAAACCTCCTTTTTGTTTGTGTGTCTTTTAAAATAATTTTTAAATGTATGTACCCACTCACATATTTCAAGATGACTCAAAATGTTTTGTTAAAAATTTATATAGTAGGAATGGATATATAATTTGAAACAGAATATTATATCAATCTTTAAAAAAAAAAACTGTGACATAAAAATACTATAGTTTTTGAGGCCTGCTATTATTGATTTAAATATATATATAAACAAAATGTTTTAATAATCAACTATTTTACACTGCTCTTTTTTCTTCTTTCACATATTTTCTTTACACTTAGTCCACAGAAGTTTATTCCAACCTAATATAGTTTGAGCTTGAAAGTCATCCTTGATCATCCTATCCTATTCCTTTGCAACAAAAACATGTATATAAACTTGGATTTAATATATTAATTTGTATGACCCAAAAGTTCTAAGTATTGTGATTTTCTTATGAATTGTTTCATCATTGAATATTAGAACACATTTCATCAAATAACAGAAATATACATTTAAAAATAATTATTTAACATAAAAGGAAAATTTTACTAGAAGTGCATCTCTTTATGAGGTGGACGGAGAGTTATAAAAAACTGATTACATGTACCTGTGGACAGATGTTAATTTTTAATTGAATACCACATGGCTAAATATTAATTTTTATATTTTTTTCATTATTATAAACTTTGAAAATCTTGTCAATATAAATTATTAGATAAGAATAGAAAGAAGTTCTATGCCAAATATCACATAGTGATCAATCATCAAAAATTATTTTTAATGATCTATATGCTGAGAGTTCAATTAAGCCCTGAATCAGTTTTGTTAAAAATAAAACACTGAAACAACCTGCCTTGCAAAATAATTTGTTAATCATTAGAGTTACTCACTTTCTCAACACTAACAACAATATTTCTAATTATTCTTTTCTGGCAGTTGAAAAAGAGGCCATTAAGAAAGGAGAATTCATACCATGTCTTGACAGTAGGTACATTCTCAGGCAGAACAGTTTTAGGAAAGAGACATATGGGATTTGAAATTTTTGAATTTAAGTTACTTAAAGCTCTTCATGCCCACGAACCCAATGGCTGCCTACAACCACATTTAAAACTGCTGAAGTACAGAACTGGCCTGAAAAGTTTTCTTGACTCCAGGCTTATAAACTCTGAATTAAGTGAGGCTGGAAAAAACCCCAGAGCCATGAGGACTGGCAACATATTCTATTTAAGTTTTGGCTATTTACACTTCTCTAAAAAACTGTTGCCTTATATGTTCCTTGGACCAAGGGAACATGTTGATTCGTGACAGTGCACTTCTAAGAACCCAGCTCAGTCTTATGTGTACTGTCTGTAGGTCAACTAAAACTCTACAAAACTGTACTTTTGTTATCTAATTAAGGTCATTGGTACTAAATTCCACATTTGAGTTCCCCTTGCCTTAGAAGAGATAGTAGGAGCACAGAGTTGAAAAATAAAAGAGGAGAAAGAGAGAGAGAGAGAGAATTGTTTTCTCTTAGCCAGTATAATTGTTGTATCAAAATGCTGATGCTATTTCGTAGACAAGTTCATGAGTTTTTGTTCACTTTTTTAAATAGACTTTATTTTTTAGAGTAGCTTTAGGTTCACAGTTAAATTAAGTAAGAAGTACTTAATTGCTGACCCTGAACAACAAGGGTTTGAACTGCATGGGTCTACTTATACCCAGATTTTTTTCAGTAGTAAATACAGCAGTAGTACACGATCTGCAGTTGGTTGAACCCATGGTTGTGGAACCTTGGATAAGGAGGAACCACGGATAGGGAAGGCCAACTATAAAGTTATACACGGATTTTCCACTTTGCAGAGGTTGGTGCCCCTAACCACCACATTGCTCAAGGTTCAACTGTACAGAGATTTTCCATACCCATGCCCTCATAAATGCATAGCCTCAGGTATTATCAACATCCCCCATCACAGTGTGACATTAGTTACAATCGATGAACCCATACTGACACCCAAAGTTCCTAGTCTGCATTAAGGTTTATTCTTGGCTTTGTACATTCTATGGGTTTGAACACATATATGAGGACATGTATCCGCCATAACAGTATCATAAAGAGTAGTTTCAGTGCCTTAAAAATCCTCTGTGCTTCACCTATTCACCCCTCCTGCCTCTCAAACCCTGGCAACTACTGCTCTTGTTACCGTCTACCTTTTCCGGAATGTCATATATTTGGAATCATACTGTATGCAACCTCTTCAGATTGGCTTTGTTCACTTTGTATTATGCTTTATGATTCCTCCACGTCATTTTTATGGCTTATAGGCTCACTTCTTTTTAACATTGCATAGTATTCCATTATCTACATGTACCACAGTTTATCCATTCACCTACTGAAGGACATCACGGTTGCTTCCCAGTTTTGCCAATTATGAATAAAACTGCTGTAAATATCCACATGTAGGATTTTGTGTGGACATAAGTGTTCAACTCCTTTGGTTAATTACCAAGGAGCGTGATTGCTGGACTGTATGATAAGAGTAAGTTTAGTTTTGTAAGAAACTTTCAAACTGTCTTACACATTGGCTGTAACAATTCTGCATTCCCAGCAGCAATATATCTGAGTTCCTGTAGCTCTACATCCTTGCTAGCATTTGGTGTTGTCCGTGTTCCAGATTTTCGAGGTTCTAATAGGTGTTAGTGGTATATCATTGTTGCTTTTGTTTGCATTTCCCTTGAGACATGTGATGTAGGGCAGTGGTCCACCGGTTTTGTGGAAGACAATTTTTCCACGGACGGGGATGGGGGGGATGGTTCAGGTGGTAATGCAAGCGATGGGGAGCGGCAGATGAAGCTTCACTTGCTCGTCAGCCACTCACCTCCTGCTGTGCAGCCCGGTTCGTAGGTCCATGGCCCGGGGGTTGGGGACCCCTGATGGAGAGCATCTTATTTCCCATCCTTAAATCTTCTTTAGTAAGATATCTGTTAAGGTCTTTGACTCACTTTTTAATAGGGGTTGTTTGTTTTTCTTTTGTTGAGTTATGCGTTCTTTGTGTGTTCTGGATAACAGTCCTTTACCAGATGTGTCTCTTGCAAATAATTTCTTCTAATCTGTGGCCTGTCTCTTCATTCTCTTGAAAATGTCTTTTGCATAGCAGACTTCTTAGATTTTAATGAAGTCAAGCTTATCAATGATTTCTTTCATAGATCATGCCCCTACTGTTGCATCTAAAAAGTTATCACCATACCTCATGTCATTCAGGTTTTCTTGTATGTTATCTTTCAGGAGTTTTATAGTTTTGTGTCTTACATTTAGGTCTATGATCCATTTTGAGTTAATTTTTGTGACTAATATAAGGTTTCTGTCTACATTTATTAACATGTGCACGTGGACATCTAGTTCTTCCAACACTGTTTGCTGAAAAGACTACCTTTGCTCCATTGTACTACCTTTGCTCTTTTATTAAAGATCAGTTGACTACATTTCTAGGATTTCTATTCTGTTCCATTGATCTATGCATCTGTTCTTTTGCCAGTATTATACTGGCTTGAATACTTCAACTTTAGAGTAAGTCTTGAAGTTGGCTAGTGTCAGCCCTCAACTTTGCTCTATACCTTAATATTGTGTTGGCTATTCTGATTTTTTGGCCTGTCTATATAAACTTTAGAATCAGTTTGTCAATATCTACAAAATAACTTGCTAGAATTTTGATTGGGATTGCACTGAATCTATAGATCAAGTTGGGAAGAACTGACATCTTGGCAATACTGAGTCTTCTTATCCAGGAACAAGGACTATCACTCCATTTATTTAGTTTTTCTTTAATGTCTTTTATCAGAGTTTTATAGTTGTCCATCTTGTACATATTTCATTAGTTTTATACCTACGTATTTTATTTTGGAGGGTGCTAAAGTAAATGCTTGTGCTTTTAATTTCAAATTCCACTTGTTCATTGCTGGTACATAATAAAGCAATGGACTTTTGCATATTAACCTTGTACCCTCTAACCTTGCTATCATCACTTATTAGGGTTGGGTTTTTTTTGTTGTTGTTTGTTTTGTTTTTGGTTTTTGCTATGGTTAATTCCTTCAGATTTTCTACATAGAAAACATACATAAACATAGTTGAATATATTGTTGTTATTATTATTTTGAGCAAACTATTCTCTGTTAGATCAATTAAGAATAAGAAAAATAAGAGATTTTATTTTACCTTCACCTTTCTTTATGTAGATCATATTTCTAACATATAATTTTCCTTCTCTCTAAAATATGTCTTTGAACATCTCTTATGAGGCAGGTCAACTGGCAACAAATTACCTCAATTTTGGTTTGTCAGAAGAAGTCTTTATCCTTCACTTTTGAAGGATAATTCTGCAGGGTAAAATATTCTAGGTTGGTGTTTTTTTCTCTCAAAACTTCAAATATTTCACTCCCCTCTCTTCTTGCTTGCATGGTTTCTAAGGACAATTCGGCTTTGCTACTCTGTAGGTAAGGTCTTTTTTTCTGGCTTCTTACAGGAATTTTTTTTCTTTATCTTTGATAGTCTATGGTTTTAATATATGTCTAGGTATAATTTTTTTTTTTTTTTTTTGCTTTTATCCTGCTTGTTATTCTTCGGGCTTCCTGGATCTGCGGTTTGGTTTCTGGCATTAATCTGGGGAAATTCTCAGTCATTACTGTTTCTAACATATGTACTGTTCCCTTCTCTTTCTTCTTCTTTTGATATTCCCATCACATGTATGCTATACCTTTTGTAGTTTTCCCACAGGTCTTGGATATTCTGGTCTGTTGTTGGTGGGCTTTTTCAGTCTTTGTTCTCTTTGCTTTTCAGTTTTGTAGATTTCTACTGAGATATTCTCAAGCTCAGAAATTCTTTCCTCAGCTGTGTCTGGTCTACTAATAGCTCATCAAAGGCATTCTTTATTTCTATACAGTGTTTTTTTTTTTTTTAATGAGGTGCATTTTAAATTTATTTATTTATGGCTGTGTTGGGTCTTCGTTTCTGTGAGAGGGCTTTCTCTAGTTGTGGCAAGCGGGGGCCACTCTTCATCATGGTGCGTGTCACTGTCGCGGCCTCTCTTGTTGCGGAGCACAGGCTCCAGACGCGCAGGCTCAGTAATTGTGGCTCACGGGCCCAGTTGCTCCGCGGCATGTGGGATCTTCCCAGACCAGGGCTTGAACCCATGTCCCCTGCATTGGCAGGCAGATTCTCAACCACTGCGCCACCAGGGACGCCCCTCTATACAGTGTTTTGATCTCTAGTATATATATGTATATATTTTGGTTCTTAGAATTTCCATCTCTCTACTCCCATTGTCTATTCTTACATGCTGTCTACCTTAGCCATTAGAGCCCTTAGCATATTAATCATAGTTGTTTTAAAATCATAGTTGTTTTAAAATTCCAGTTGGATAATTCCAACATCACTGTCATATCTGAGTCTGGTTTCAATGTTTGCTCTGTCTCTTCAAACTGTGTTCTTTAACCTTTTAGTATGCCTTGTAATTTTTTCTTGACAGCTCGACATGATGCATTGGGTAAAAGGAACTGCTGTAAATATGCCTTTAGTAATGTGGTGATAAGGTGTGGGTGAAGGGGCAGCATTCTATTGTCTTATAATTAGGTCTCAGTCTTTTAGTGAGCCTATGCCTCTGGACAATGAACCTCACAAGTGCTTCTCAGTTTCCCCACCTCCTACTCACGTAGGATAGAATGGGTTGAGTTGGCTGGAGGTGGGTATTTACTTTCCTCCACACGCATGGCTAGAGACAGTTGGAGTTGTATATTTATATTCCCTGAGGTCATTTAAGCTCTGATAAAATCCCAGCAGGTTAGGCTCTGGTTAAACAGTTTCTCCTGAGGGTAGACCTTGTTAAGAAGAACAGAATGCCCTGGTGTATTTTAAAATGGTTCCTTTTACCCTCCCTCTTCCAGAAACATAAGGGGATTTTTCTCTGCTATTTGTTGTGAGAATCTGCTAGAGCTCCAGGAAGTAAAATATAAAAATCCACATACCCCTCCACCACCACCTCTCCACCATGACTGGGTCGCTCTGGAGTTTTTATCGCAGTCTTGTCCACACTGAGCCTCCAGCAATTTGTCAATTATAGTTCAGGTTTCCCTATCTTGGCACCTGTTCCCATGGAACTTTTTTGCTCGTGGGTTTCTGCTCTGGTAAATTGTGATGCTCTGTATCTGCCTGTTTGTCTCTCCAATTTTGAGGGCAGTGGTTAGCCATGTTACCTCATTCTCTTACATATCTAAGAAGAATTATTAATTTTTCTGTTTGTTCAGCTTTCTACTTGTTAGGATAGGGTGGTGATTTCCAAGCTTCTTACATACTATACTGGAAATTGAAAGTCCTTTTAATTTTTTAATTCACTTTTAAGAAGAAAAAAATCTGTGTCTAATTATAGATAAAAAGGAAAAATTATATCTTATATTCAGGATAAATATAATACATGAATATATGACATGGAAATTCTAATTAGAAAACAAATGATGCAAATAAACATCATAGGGAATGGTAAATTTGGAGCTACTTCACAGACACATTTCTGTCCCTTGAAGCGTAGAGCAAAGACATCTAACTAGTGCTGCCTGTGCCATTTTGCCTCTAGCCACTGTTTCTTTATCAAGAAGGTTCATCTATAAAAGAAATCTAAAAGATACAAGTGAGTAATAAAAGATCATACTTGATACTGACAATCTATTGCTCAGATTTATTGTAAAATGTGCTAGCAGGACATAAGAAACTTGTAGATAACGCCAAGTGAAATGGATGATCTGTACACACTTTGACCAAACCTGTTTAAAAAGCGAATTGAATTTGGCAGGATGGGATATATATATTGCTCTTCTGAGCACAATTCATCTCACCTAATCGTGCAGTTAATTCTATAGCATTCCCTTAGCAATAATCAGGGCTGAGTATTCTAGAAATCCCAATCTCCCAAGTATAATTCAGGAAAACAAACAGGTACTTTTAGAGTTCCTTTTTTTTAAATTAATTTATTTATTTTTGGCTGTGTTGGGTCTTCGTTTCTGTGCGAGGGCTTTCTCTAGTTGTGGCAAGCGGGGGCCACTCTTCATCGTGGTGCGCGTCACTGTCGCGGCCTCTCTTGTTGCGGAGCACAGGCTCCAGACGCGCAGGCTCAGTAGTTGTGGCTCACGGGCCTAGTTGCTCCGCGGCATGTGGGATCCTCCCAGACCAGGGCTCGAACCCGTGTCCCCTGCATTGGCAGGCAGATTCTCAACCACTGCGCCACCAGGGAAGCCCCTAGAGTTTCTTTAGTGTAAAATCTAGATCTAGATTTACTTTCATAAACTCAGTGTTTCTACTTCACCAATACATAAGAGATACATTGCGGATACATTTATCTGCAGTTCAAGGACCAGGTGCTTTATCCTTTATTTTTCTGCTTTATGATTTTGTAGTATTCCTTTTATAGCAATACCAATATCCAGCGTAGATGGACAATCCAGATTTTATACCAGAAACACATTCACCTAGGTATTTATTAGACACATTTAAAGTAAGGCACATTAGATTTTTTCTTCTAACATAGCGAAATTAAGTCTATCAATTCCTTCACTGTCAGAATAGCATAGTAGATACATAGTGGAAGTAGGATTAAGTAAATCTGTTTCAAATGCTGCTTTTTACTTTTTGTGTAATCTTGGACAAACTTCTCTCAGGCCCTCACTGTTAACCATAATTTTAGTCCCTGTGCTATTTACCTCATAGGATGATAATGATTTTCAAATCTTTTGAAAATAAGTCAAAGCCTTTGCATTTGATCCTGACCTTTTATTACTCTGTGAATTGATCCTAAAAATCAGTACTCAATCCCATCATTTTGTGGGTCATGAAGGAGGTGGCTTTTGACCGTGAGCAGCAATGATTGCCCTTCTCTGTGTCACTGTATTCAACCTCCCCCATTCTCTCTGCTCATTAGCTGATTAGCTACTTATATGCTGCTTCCACTCCCTTGTGTTTGGCACCTGCCTCTCATAGTTCTCTCATGCCCCCATCGCTGTAAGATGCTTGGGGCTAAGAAGCCAGGTACACCAACTATTCTTCAATTTCCATCTGGGGATGGAATTTTTTTTCTTGCACATTTCTCAGTGTTATTAGTGTTTCTCACATGCCGAAGGCCAGAATGTCCATTAGGATGACTGCTTTGTTGTCATTCTAGAAAAGTAGTTCTTGACCTCAATGGAGCTTTAAAAAGTGCTGATGCCCCACTCTTAGATTCTGATTTCATTGGTCTGGAGTGTGGCTTAGACACTGTAATTTTGTAAAGCTCCCCAGGATATTCTAATGTACTTATAAAGATTGAGAACCACTAACCTACAAGACTCTGGAAGGTCCGAGGAAGAGAGACACTGTGTTTCTATTTCTGAAAGACACTAATTATATTTTTTACATTTGCATAAAAAGTCCAGTTTTCAAGCACAGGAACTTACTGAAAGGTGCCTACTGTTTTCCCCACAAACTGAAGGGGATGGAAACTATTTTGTCTTAGAAACTGTTCACCCGCTGATTTCACTGTAATAACAGTAATTGATTATAACTGGTATATACAAGGCAGACTAATATGTTACATTTTGGCCTACTGGGGCTTTTGAAATCCCTAGAGAAAGAGAAACACTATATGTGAGAGAGTTGTTTCCTATGCTACTGAACATTTTAAATAACTTTTTGGAAACTAAGATAGGATGTGGTATAATACATATATATGTGTTAATAATGATATGAAATAGTAATAGTTTTTGCTAATGTTTGTTGGATATGATCAAGGGCTGAGGAGGTTTGTGAAGAGATTTTAATTTAATAGTTTTACAGTAGTTTTTATTCATGGGCTAAATATATCCACTTCCTCATTGGTGTGTATGGAACATTATGATGTCCTTAAACAACAGATGTAAGTGCATATAGGGAATGAGGCTGACCAAACGATGAACTTGAGGAATGACAATATTATATGATGAGTCTGAGACCTATCTGGGCCTAGATGCCCTTCCTGTGTTAAGAAAAAAAAAAAATTTCTAAAATGGGAGATTTTCTACTTATAGATTTTTCTCAGAGAGATTCAAAGAGCAGACATGTGTCATGTGGGAACATTGATTAAACTATCAATACAAATTGTGACATCACAGTATTTGGTTTTCATCTAGCAGAACCCTGGAATGTGAGGGAATAGGGCATAGTAGGGAGATATTTGGATTGGGAGTTTGGATGTAAGAAAGGTTCAGAATATGGGACATACTTCAAAGACAGTACTAGATGTTACCTGACAGCAGTGGGCAGGGTGGGTGGGAGTGGGGAGTATGTCAAGGAGGCTGAGCAGGAACTCAGGGATCTGAGCAATTAAATCTCAGAATAAGAGATGGGGGTACAGAGTTGAAGAGAAGGAAAGGAAAGAATAACCTTCTACTTTAGGTTGAAGGGGAGGGGGGAAAAAGAATGTAAAAGCTCACTATCTAATAATAGTTCCTGATACCCATTAATGCCTGTAACTGTACGAATTTTATGACAGAGAAAGAGAGAGAGTACAAATGGGGGCACTTCTCAGGAAGAGTTGACTTGGGGTTAAGAAAAAAATCACACTTCTCCTCAGTCCAAAAGTGACTTTTCCTCTCTTTGAATCAACTCTAGCCCCTCCCTGCCTGCTTATCAATTCTCATCTTAATGTCTATTCTAGATGGTACTTTATCCCAGCTCTAAACCATGCTCTCCTTGAGAGCAGTGGCATCTCATTCATCTTTTGTTTCCCTGGTTTTACATAGTCCCTGACATATAAAAGGCTTTCAGTAAATACTGACATTAAGTGAACTGAAAGTACCCTATCTGCACCTTGATCTCCTGGTATTCCAAGCTGAGTAAAATTAGGCATAATCACTGTTTCCCTATAAAAGCACAGACTGCGGGAGAGTCTCAAGCAAAGCACTATCATTCCACAAGGAGCCACCCTTTTGGTTACCAACTGCATTTGCATCTGTTAATTCAAGATGGCCTAATTAAAGTAGCAAATATGTTCGACAGCATAGTCAAGCAATAGCCATGAATAATCATTTTGCTGCCTGTCATATTGACAGAAAAGGAGAAAGCATTTTTTTTTTCCTGAGGTGAAATGCTTGATCTCAGTGTCAGTGGTTTCATGTATTAAAAATCTCAACATTAATACTGAAAAAGAGTATCATTGAATCTATTAGTAATCTGGACCACAGGAGAACTTGCAAGTTGCTGCTAAATACATGGCATGTTTTCATAATTATAATCAGCTAAACTGCTTAAATGAGCGATACTGTTTAAATTAGGAAATTAAAATTTTGAATTATTTTTTCCTGCAAATTTGCTACTGCTTCCTGAGGAAGCTAAAGTCTTGTTGGATGCCAAAATTCTTCATAGCCACTGATTGTATGCTGTTTAATAAAATCAATCTATAATTTGCCTATTTGCTTCTATAAAATATTAATGCAGTCAAACCTAAAATGTTTTCTCTCACATTTATTTCTCATCCTGGGTCAGGCTGTAAAGTTCTTTTATTAAAATGAGTCAAGCTGTTTAACTGCCTATATGTAAGTTTGGAAATCTCATCCTAAGATGGTCAAGAGATTTTTTTGGATTGGGACTTCCTCATCCATATGATCTACAACAAAGTATTTATTGTTGATATACTTTTATGTTCTAGCACATTTGTACTAGGCAAGAATGTAGATAAGGGGTATAGAATAAAGTCTCTGACATTTACAGTATGCTTTGGGAGACAATAACCTACAAAGAATAATAATATGAAACAACATACTCTCAAAAGAGTACTGCAGTCCATCATTTCTAAAGAGGAGTGGTTTTCACTGAGAGTCTGGGGTAGTGTCAGAGTACACAGGGTTGGAGAGCAGGGTAAATGATGAAAGGCGGTAGTATGTAAACTCTTCTCCCCTTCAAGTAACTCTGATCCTACCCCTTACTCAAAAGTAGAGAGCCATTGGAAAAGCAGTTTAAGAAGAGGGAAATCTCATTTATGTTGAAAAGACCAAGTATCAAATTAGAGAATTTGGGGCTTCCCTGGTGGCACAGTGGTTGAGAGTCTGCCTGCCAATGCAGGGGACACGGGTTCGAGCCCTGGTCTGGGAAGATCCCACATGCCGCGGAGCGACTAGGCCCGTGAGCCACAACTACTGAGTCCGCGCATCTGGAGCCTGTGCTCCGCAACAAGAGAGGCCGCGACAGTGACGCGCACCACGATGAAGAGTGGCCCCCGCTTGCCACAACTAGAGAAAGCCCTCGCACAGAAACAAAGACCCAACACAGCCAAAAATAAATAAATAAATTAATTAATTAAAAAAAAAATCTGATGCATAACAATGTCTTACCAAACATCTTTTTGGTTTAAGCCTCATTTGTCAAATCAAAATATAACAATCACCGTAACTGAGTAAAGAAAACTGAGTCCACTGATTGTTGGGCAAAAAAGAGCTACATCACTTAAGAAACAAGTTTTGTGGGTCTCCCTGAGCAGAAATGTAAAAGGCTAGCTTAGGGTTTCTCAACAGTGATGCTATTGACATTTTGGATAAGATAATTTTTTGTCGTGTGTGTGTGTGTGTGTGTCTGTATGTGTGTGTGTAAGTGGTGTCCTATATACTGTAGGATGCTGAGCAGTACCTTTGGCTTCTACCCACTAAATGCGTTACCCCATGCTACTAGGATGTGACAATCAAAACTGTCTCCTGACATTTGCAAATGTTCTCTCATGGGTAAAATCACCCCTGGTTGACAATCACTGGGCAAGATAAAGGAAAAAGAGAACACCCATCTGGGCAATATTCTGAGTTTAAATCTTTGGTTGACTCATGAAGCAGACTGTAAACATTTTTCTACAAATGCTCTTTATATGATTTCAGTCTCAAAAGGGAGGGTACAGTTCTCAAAGAGGTTCAGGATGAGATGAATAAGGTTCTAACAGCCATTTGGAAGTGCATGATAGAGGCCTGAAAGATTTTTTTCTTTAACAGCTCACTTTATGGACTCCTATTGTCCTTAAAAACACAGAAGAGGTCAGCAATGGGCTATGCGTTAATAGCTTCCAGGTCTTCACCACCGTATACATTATTTGGACAGATGTTCTATGAAGTGGATTTAGATGAATGTTCTGGTATGCAGTCTCAGCAGAGCAGAAGCAGTTAATTTTCCTTTTGTTGAAGAATGAGTTTTTTGTGCCATCTGACAAGAAAGCAGTTATGCAGCATCATTTAAGACTCTGGAGACCCGACATCTGAAAATGTGAGATGAATAAGAATAACTGCAGTCATATAAGATGGGACTAAGAATACCCTTCGGAGCCAGCACTGATGATTCCCTGATTTTTACAAGGAGAACAGATCCCAGAGACCTCCAGTGTCTGTATTTAATAACCAAGTTGCTCTTTCCTTTAATTTGCATATGGATTATTCAACTATCTCTATAGTATTACTCCAAGTGCAGCAGGAAATGTTAGCCCTAGTATATACTTTTCCTTGGCACACTAGTAGGAAAACAGGGCTGGTCTATTATCCAGGAGCACCTAGGCCAATGTACACAGTTTGGTTTGCTCTGCTTTCAGGGCTTATGCAGTGGTATTTATCACAAGCCAATATTCGAGTAACTTTTGGATTGATGTCTTTCCTTTAATATCCTGCATTTCCTCATTCATATGTAACAATAACATCTTGATGAGATAAGGAAATATGGTATAAAAGTTAATATAATATGCAAAACCAACATTATGAGTTTCTCCACTGTTTGAAATGATGTCATGATAAATCTCAACATTATAAAAGGATTTCTGGATGTGTCTGGTTTAAGTGAAGTCTTTTCATGAAAGGTGAAATGGCTTAGTGTAAGATATCATCTGAAAATCGGATTTATTCCCATCCTATTCTCAAATACTGATACAAATTTGCCTGTGCAATATATTTGCATATCACCATAGGCACTGTGGAAACTGTTAAAACTAGTTCATCACAGCTTCCTCCCTTCTTGTTAATATATAATAATACATAACACAGTGTTTAACTTCCCTCCTAGTCTCCTGCACCCAGTCGCGCATCCTGGCCAGCCTAAAATAATAACCACACCTAATAGCTATCTTCTCTCAGACTTTCATGTCTGTCTTACCTTCCTCCTTTTCAAGACATGTTACCATAATCTAAATTCCATTCAGCCTACGATTTCTTTCTCCATCATGCAGCAACTTCCCCTACATCTTCTGTCTTTTCCTTAAGTGGCCTGTCACTGGACATGAACAGATACTTGGCTTTCTCCCTTGAGAACATTTCCCATTGGGACTCTGATGCAAAGAATCCCGTTCACTTCTTTGAACTAATAAAGAATTTTATTGCTGCCCATCTAAATTTTCAGTTTTGCTATTAGTTCACTTACACCATGCTTTCCACATTCTTGTTTTAATCACACCCAAACTTCAATGAATAAATCTATTTTAACAACAATTTGCATGAAAAGAAAAAAGTTCTACCAGCTTTTTTTGATTACAAATTTAATAGTAGCAACAACATGGGATCGCTACCTCCATAAAGCTAATTTGTTTGGAGACTGCAAATATAGACATACGGTGTAGAGAAATGGGGAGATTTTAGCTCCCAATTTATGTTGAATTTCAATGTCTGAAGCTGCTAAAGCTCTGGCAACCACATTTTAAAGAACAGATGTCAAAACCTCAAGACTGTAGAGAGGAGGAGAACCAGAATGGTGGTTATATCTAGAAAGTATGTCAAATAAGAAAGATGTTGTATTCAAGGGTTATGCTTTTTCTATTTAGTTATATTTCTATCTGTAAAGTTTAGACATGTATTTCTCTGCATGTACGTAGGAAAGAGAACTGTGAATAGTTAGGAAAAAAGAAGAAACTGTATCAAGGGCAGGAAGGAATTGGAAGGTGGCTAAGAATAATAATCAGGTAGAAAAAGGGTCCAACAAGGAGCTCCAGTGTGATGGCTCAACGCCATGCAATAAGAGGAGAGTTTACAGCACAGATACATAACTGTTTTTAAAAAGAACAGGTGTATAGGACAACTTACTGCCCTGCCCATCAGATGGGCCTGCCATATCTGTGAATTGAGAGAGTGGTGCCACCCACCCCACACCTCTGCTGCCTGCCCCGCTGTCGGGGGAGGGGGGTTGCCTACCACCCACACAGGGGGCAGCCAAACGTGCGAGCTCCAGGTTGATGTGGGAAAGGGGCCACCAGGCTGGCCTCGCCATATCCAGGCCACATCTGAGCTGTGGTTGTAAAGCTGTAAGACCCTTCTGAAAGGTTCTCCTCTGCTGAAGGTTAGAGCTTCTGGATGACTGTGCTGGCAGCAATGCATTGCTCATAAGTCACATTGACTAAGTGGCAACATTCTTTGGACAGGCTTGATAGATTTAGGAGGAATCTGGGGAGGTACCAAAAAAGAAGTTGGAAGTGGAGAGAAAAGTGAACAAAAGGAAAGTCCTCCTAAATTTTGTGCTAATCACTGGAGCTTTATAGTTGTTTATTACTTACTTAAAATTATAGATTATGGTATAAATCAAGCATTTTCACTAGAAAAGCTGAAAATAGCAATGTTCACCTATGAAAATAGAAGACATTAATAGCCATCCTCAAAACTAAAGGTCTGTCAAAAAGAAGTGAGATTAGATCATCTTTAGACCCGTTCAAGGGAGTCCCCTGCTCTGAGTCATGTGATTTAGGAGGCCCTGCATATCACACACACACAAAATAAATGTATTAGAGAATACTCAGGCACCCCTGTTGCTCAGAATCTGGCATGCAGTGCTGGCACAGCTCAACCCATAACCCAAACATTTGTTTTGTAACTAATTCTTTCAGGTCTCTAGGAAATTCTTCACCATATTCTTGCCCTATATCTTCAAAACAAAAGGCAACTGTAGCTGAAGGTTTTAGAGGTGTAGATGGTGCTACTAACCCCTTTGTAGGTCACTGCTTTGAACTAAAAAGAGAATTTCAGCTGTGGACACACTTGGGCAAAAGCAGAAAAAAATTTAACCGGTGAATCCTTCTTCAATAGCAAGAATGCGATAAAGTTTTACAGAATGAAGTAACTTTGGCTGGTTGTGCTAAGCATTTTTTTGTTGTTGTGTTGTTTTGTTTTTTTGCTTGCTTCTTTCTCCAATCTGTGGTTCCAGAGATAATCATCAAAATAAAACAACTAGATTTATTTTACACAAGATATGAGATGCAATAGAAAAAAAAGTGAAACAAAAGTGATCTTCAAATAAAGAGTGAATCATGGTCTTTGGCAGAAACTAAACTTAAGTTTAATTTGCACTATTCACATTATTTGGTATAAATCCTCATTTACTTTTAATAATATCATTAAAAGTTCAGCAAAAAATAAGTTATCAGACTGAATGGAAAAATTGCAACATACGTAACGTTCCAATAAAAAATAAGATAATTAGAACAAGGAAATGAACAGCATACCCATGACTATGAAGAATAAGATTAATGTACAAATAATCTCAACACTGATTTCTATAGAGAATAATATTTTCTGGCAATTATAGATCAAAGTATATGAAGAGAAACTGGAACAACTTGGGCACCATACTGATATTTTCATTTTCTTTATAATATCCTAGTATTGAAATTTTGAAAGAAGAATGCAAGCAATAATCTATGAAACTATACGCTGCTTTAAGGATCGTAAAAATGGCAATCTGAGATAGCAATTTATGAGATGAAATTTAAATGCTTTGCAATATTTTCTATGATGATGATACTTTACTATTTGCTGCCCCATTACAAAGTTTGAGCATATTATTTAAAATCTATAATTCCTTCTTTAAACTAACTTTCAATTTAAGAATTTTATTCACAATTCCAGTGACTACTGTCTCAGTAGGCTACAATTTTCCTTATTGGATTATAAAATAACTAAGAACTATAATAACTCAATAAGAGCCTTTGGAGGCTGAGGGCAGTGGGAGGGGTTTATCTAAAAAAGGGGCATGAAGAAACTTCTTAGAGTGATGGAAATATCAAATAACTTAATTGTCTTGGTGGTTTCATGACCTTCTATGTTTGTCAAACTCATCAAGCATACACTTAAAAAGTGTACCACTTTTTGCAAAGTATACCTCTATAAAATTGACTTTAAAAAAGATTGCAACATCTGTTCTCTGAGCTCTAATACAAAATCATAATACACCTTTATTTCAATAAATGATCTAAAGACCATTTGAACATTTTTAAAGTTGTCTAATGTGGTATTACTGTCAAGAAAAAAAATATGTTAAAATTGTGATTATAAGAACAGTTGATGTTGATAAAATGAAGGTTACGACTGCATAGAATAAACATTGTAATTTATGAATTATATCCACCTTAATTTATTAATCATCCAAACACCACTGAATCATCATTAATTAGATATCCAGAGAAACATAATGAAATTAAGTTTACTTATAGTTTACATTTTGCTGTCTTTCAGTCCACTAAAAATGGTATCTTAATACATAAATTTCCATTTTCCATTATGCAGACATATTTTTATAACAGGAAAATAGAAAATATTTTATGTATCAATTGTGCTAGTTTGATTGTAGCTTTTAGACAAAGGGCATGTGATTCTCCATGTGATGTCATGCCACAGGTCTCACAAAAATGTTAGAGGTGGGTCTGAGGCTATTTATTAATGAAATTATTTATCTTAATATAATCTATGAGGCTATTTATTAGTGAAATAATTTCAGTTCCAACATAAAAAAGAACATGTTAGCCATTAGTGCTGTCCCAAACCAGAAAGGACAAACTCTTTAGGCTAATATGCCCTGTAACTAGAAGGGTTGAAGTCCAGATTGAACAGCTGCCAGAGGAAAATGCTTTAGAGGAGATTTCTTGCATTAGAATAAGGTTGATAAATGACACAGAATATCTCAAACACCAACTACCTTCTGAATGCATTAATATTTGCTAGTTATTGATTTCTAGATACTGTGGTAAGGACTTCTTAGATATTCTTTTAAGTTTTACAAATTTTAAGGTAAGTGCCATGTTCTCTGTTTTATAGATAAGGAAGCCCAGCCTGAGAGAAATTATTTTCCCAAGATTAGCCTGCCAGAATATTCAGAGTCTGGATTTGATTTCTGGTCTATCAGCTGCTATATATTATTTATTACATAATACTGCCTTTCATTTATTTCCCATTTTTAAAAGGATGTTTCCTCTAGAAGACATCATAGCATCCTGTCAATGCCTTACCATATTCTCTGAGTGCTCACCTATTCCCTGCATGCCATCCCACCTTCTAGCACATCTTCCAACATCTAGCACCTGCGCCTTGTTGCCAGAGGACTTTCTTTGACCCAGGAATTAGCTCTGCCTACATGGGTGGCAGGTTAGAGTTACCAGGGAAGTAAAGCTTCCTGCAAACAGCCTCCTGACCAAGGACTGATGGGTATTATATGGTAAAGACCCTATTTCTTTACATCTCAGTTGGGAAAACTCTGAGGTATGTGCCTCCAGTGTTTCCCAGCAGAATTGAGCATCCATCAATTTACCTGGAAAATGATACCTTAGTTTATCTTATATAATAAAATATATTATATAAAGTGTATTATAAATATATAAATTTGATGCCTTTATATAAAAGGATATTAACTGGCTAACTTGCATCATACAGTTCCCAGTTAGAAACCTATGTAAAGCTGCAGTGCTTCAAGTTATTAATGTCCTATCACCAGTCCACAGTGTTCAGGAATATACAATGTAAAATCTCCAATGACTCAGGTTAAAATTAACCAGGAAAATATTTTATCTTAAAGAAGTTACTGGTAGCCTAACTAAAAAATTCTTGAAAATACAAATTTGTCTATAATTGAAAAATAGGTCATTAATTAAAAATTTTAAGCCATAGTTTGAAATATAATTGAATGATAGTCATTCTCCTGTATTATAGGTACTGTAGTACAGGTATGAAGTATTTTAAGATTTTTATTTCTTGTGTGCATAAAATTATTTACCTTTCAAATCTTCAGTACTAACTGCATGCTTACCAAGTAATCCCTACATTTTAGAATAAATGAAATAGCTTAAAGTGTCTAGTGTAGAGCTTGGTACAAGTTAGTGTTGGGCAATCATTACTTTCCTTCTCCCATTTCTGTTGATTATTTTTATTGTCAGTAAATAAAATTTTAGAAAAAGAGATACAGTTAGAAAATGAGATTGTGTAATGAAACTTGTTGGAATCAAATTATCTTTATATGCTCAAGGATTTCAAGAAAAGACACACTGAAAGAATTAGAGGATTGTTTCCCTGGACCCAGTGATTTCTCACTTTCCTAAAGGAGAAGATGTATGGTTCGTAAGTCTCAGGAGGTCTAGACAATGGCATACAGACGCAGGTGGCTCAAGTAACAGGAATAGAAATAGCAATAGAAAAAAAGTAAAACAAGAGTATCCAGATGGATATGTTGGGAGGTCCAGATGTTCTGATCCTTCAATTCTCAGTGCTCACCAACACACCTCCATGCTGAAAAATGATGTGTCTCTAAACTAGATATTTATTTTCCATTAGATATTTTTAATGTATCCTTTTAATGGTATCCTTTTAATTGTACATTTATCCCTTTCTATAAGCATGTTTGGAGCACTCTCCTTAGGGTTTAGTCCAATGTTTTGCATGAGACTTAATACTCTGTGTTTGGGAACACTAATTCTGTGGTATGTTAATAGAATCATGAGAAACCACATAAGTTTGGAAATGCTGTGATAAACAAATTCAGTCCGTCTGTTATTTAGTAATGGTAATGTGTTGAGAGGAAGATAGGAAACATCAGCAAAAGAGGAGGGAGAACAAAAAAGAGAGAAAAGGAAAACAACATAGACCAATATTAAATAAGAATCTCATAAGACTTGTGGTCCACATATCATACATACATATATTGGGAAAACTATACTACTTCTTGAACATAAGCTTTAGGGTAATGCTGTAATTATCTTGGTTTCCAACTTTTTATTAATGAAGAAAATGGAAGAGTAAAAAGAAAAGTACTCTTCCTGTTGAGTATACTTCAGGAAGAAATAACTAACAAAATTGCAGGTTGTATCTCCATGCCCTCAAAATCCTCCAAAACTGACTTGGAAGGCCAAATCAGAACATGGTTACCTTGATATAAAGTCTAAACAGTAGAGTGGGGAAATGGTGTGAAGATAAGGAGATACTACAGTAGAAGTGTTTTGTAAAATTTAAATGTCAGGCAAATATTAAGAGGTGATTATGAAATATTGGGAATAAGAACAATAATATACCTTTAAATTAAAAGGAGAATAATTCTTAAAAAATAACCATAGAACTACCTAGGGAAAAAAAAATCTCACTACATAACGTGGCATTTACCCTAAGAAATTTATACTTTTTAAGACATTTGCAGGATTTGAATGTTAGTTGTTCTTGTGAATGTTTCATGTAATGAATATTCATGTTTAAGCAAATGTGGAAAGGAAATATAGGTGATAAAATCAGGCAGGGTATCATTTATTCTACCCCACATAATTCTATGCTACATGATTGGAAGGAATTAGAAATGCATGAACTTTTCTTATTCCTGTTGGTAGGAAAAACTCAATCACTTTTCTACAGGGTGAATACTTTGTATACGTCCTGGCTCCAGAGCAGGTTAAACATCTTACATTGGGGGAAAATTATGCTGCTCTAAAGAAAATGAATTTTCCCATCTAATACTCCTTTCTATCAGCTTTTTAAAGCTTATAGCAGTAAGCTATCCCTAGTATCTCAAAGGAAATTATTTATGGTGGTTATTTTGCTTCTAGTTGTCACTCTACGAATATTGCTAAAATTGAATTAAAGCAGTAACTATTTAAAAAACACTCTGACCTGATTTCAAAAAAGTGACACAAATGTTGAGACCTGCAAGAAATCAAAGTACTACATAGGAATTGTGAAAAAGTAGAAGGAAGTGCTGCTTCTTCTAAGTCCTTGCTAATTCTTTAGTATTACTAATTGGTATTAAGCTATTCCTTCTCTGTAATGTTGAGTATTTAAGCTTTAGACTCTATTCCTCCACTCCAATTTCTCTCTCTCTCGCTCTCTCTCTCTCTCTCACACACACACACACCTGAAACTTTTCACAAAGTGAGAAAAAGGAAATATACCTTCACCAAGACAGCAAAAGAAAGTCTAGAAGTTTAACAAGGTAATTTTTTTTGAAGCATTAAACATTCAAAAGGCTAAAAGGTTTATTTCCACAGAAAATGATTTCAAACATAGTATATGTGCATGAAACCAATGAATGAAGTTGGCTGAGTGTTTCCTTTGAATTTTGTAAAAAATCTGCCTATTAGTATTTAGTATAGAGGCGAAGACTAAGAAACCGAGACAGCATCTGAAAAAGAACAGTAGGGCTGATCAATAAGAAGAAAAAAAAAAAAAAAATACAAGCACACGAGAAGGGCACTGGCCAGACTGAATTGACTTTTTTTCTCTAAATCTGATAGAGTAGAGCAATAAAATAAACTACTCTTTCAGTTATTATTACTCCCATCACCACCACTACTAACTTCTGTTAAGGTAAACAGAATAAAATGAAATCTCAGCACTAAATGATGATTCTTCTTATTGCAATTATTATAATTAAAACAAGGAAGCACTCTATACACTGAGTGCATCACATAATTTATCATTTAGGCTCTACAACAACTGAATTAGGCAGCCTTCCTACCTGCTCTCAAGTCATGAGAAACCTGAGGTAACTTGAGATTCCTAGTCTCTCATTTTGTAAGATTAAAGATGTTCGTTTATTTGCTTGTTTGTGGCTGTGCATTCAATGAATCAATTTAATAAGTAGGAGAAAGTTTATGTTCCTCAATGATTTTTTTATGGCTGTGAGACTCAAAATAAAGTTGACAGAAATTAGAAAGTACAAAATAATAATAGTAATAAACACATACAATAGATTTACGTATTTATTATTCACAACTACCCTTTGAGGTACGCACTATGTATGTTTTCTTCACTTTACTGAAGAGAAAGCTGAGGCAGAGAATTAAGCCTAGAAATCAAGAAAGATTAGGGAGATTTCAAAGAAATTAGTGAACAATTTGAAGCTTTCAGAAGTAGATATTTAACCTATCAAACTGGCTTCTTCAAGTGACAGACAACTTCAGGAACATGTAAAATTCTGGAAAGCATTCTTATCAGATCTTCCCAGAATTGGAAGAATATCTCCTGGGAAGGCACTCCTAGGTTCCACACTAAGGCCTTTGGCTTCAGCTAGCTACACGTGGAGGTGTTACATGCTGCCCTGTAGACACAGCTATCAAATTCTCTGACCTTGCTTATGAAGGTGACTGCCACACACTCAAAGGTCACATGGGATCGAAAGCATTACTTTGCCTAAGATGAAATATTCTTCTTTCTGGTTATTTTTCACTGGGCCCATTTCTCAGGGATGGAGTATTCACTGTAGGAACAGGGGGATTTAGAATAAGGGTGTTTCACATTATTCTCTGTTACTTAGAGGATGATGTCAGAGCAACAGTCTATAATGAAAACTAAAACAGATGGTCTATTCCACTGGGCCTACATGTGTTCATATTCTACAGAACTATATCAAAGCAACACATGACACTGTCACGTCCTCAAATTTTTTCTTTACCTTCCCAATTTCACCATTGCACATTCTTACCAGAAGAAAAACAGGTAGAGTGCTATCCTAGAAAAGAATAGAGGAGTTAATTTAAAATATAAAGAAGCAGTAATAATGCCAAAAGCTGAAGAAATTAAAGGAGATTAAAAACTGGCAAATGTTCATTAAACTTTAGTATAATACCATTAGTGATTCTGAAGACTACAAAAGCAATGAATCCAAAGACTGAGAAGAAAACAAGAGATGAAGATATAAAGATAGATAATAAGTGTATATTCATTAAAATAATTTTGACGAGGGTGAGGGGTGAAATAGAGCCCTAGTTACAAAGGGTAATAAGATTGAGCGTAGTGTTTCTTGTTTGTTTGCTTTTTTAATGTGGGGAGAGATTTGAGCATAGAAGGCACAGAAGCTGCAGAGAAAAGAGACCGATGGAGACAGAGAAAGGAGAGTGTTGGTGCTGTGATCCATAGCAGAGGCACAAGGTAAGTCTGGATGGAAGGAGGGGCATTATTTCCAAGAAAACCAAAAGGAAGCAAAGAAAGGCTGATTGGGCGGAAATGTACACGGATGTTCGTGAAGTGAGAGTAAGGGACTTCACACCTAATGGACTAAGGTGTGTCAAGGGCATTTGCTGATGGTGGGAAAAAGGTAAGGTGACAGGGCTGAACAGAGTGGCAATAATATAAATTACCAATTGAAGGGAAAGGTTTCTAAGAAAACATGAGCATACAACTAAGGCTGGAAACAATGAATGTGCAGTGGCTTTCGGACAAACAATTGATCTTTTCCTCCAGGGTTTAGCAATGTGGGTGCAAGGACTGGAGAGATGAACGGTCGGATTTATACAAGGTTGTTACTTTTCTGGACCCAAGAGGGTAAGTAATTTTCGGTAATTTGTGCTAAATTTGATAAGGAAAATGAAAGAGAACATAAATTTAAGGTATCTGCAGCTTTGGTTTCTGATGAAGGAATCCGGGTGAGGGGAGCATCCCTGGCCTCTGAACTCACACCTTGCACCCATATAATTTAACAAGCCAGAATCGCAGAGTGGTTACTTGCATGGGCACTATAGTCAGAACGCTTGGTTTCAAGTCTTGCCTGATGCTTTCCAGCTGTGGAATAGAGGGTCAGTTTCTAAACTGTTCAATTTTAATATCTTTAAAATGGAAATTAAAGTAATTGTACAAACCTCATGAAGATTCACTGAGCTAATACCTAAAACAGTGCCTGCCTGGTCACACAAAGCACTCTATAAATGTTGGTGCTAATTAGTCTCTTTGACAGTCTCTTCCACAAATTCAATGCACTCTCCAAAGGATGAAAGCAGAGAGTTAAAACACATGCACGGGATGAAGCCAAGAAATAATTATTTTATTTTTCTATTAATGTTATAAATAATATATGAAGTATTCAACCTGTCACTTCCATTAACTACTGACTGAGGACAAGGTTCAGGGTTAATTTTAAAAAGCAGCTAGTTTGCTCCACTAGGGACAGAACCTATTAACTTCTTGCCACTTACTCCATTTCTTTACACATGGACAAAACCTTAATTCAACTCTGAATATAGCTGTTTCAGTGGCTAAGAGAGTAGTTTCATCGCCAGCTCATTAGAAGATTATGCTTTGAAATTTCCTGCTAAAATACGATATTTCAATGACAAAAGGTCTGCATAAGCTAGGTAGAGCAGGGTAGTGAAATCTGAAGAGAATGCTTTTCCTTCTCTAATCAGAAGTAATGAGGTGCTTAATTAAAGATGACTGGCAGATCCTTATACACACACTCATAGGGCAAGAGAATAAACAATCAAACCCTAAACGCCCAATGTTCCCTTCTGTTTCATTTGACTACTAGTCTTGGAAAAGCACATGGGTCTAAGGTGGGTTGAGAGGGCAAACTTGCACAGAGACTATATTCAGATGTTCTGTTCTGAGTAACTGGACCAGCAACCTCAGCATCCCCTGTTAGAAATATAAAATCATAGGCCCCATTTTTAACCTATCAAAACAGGTATAGGACATATATACACTCCCAGATGTAAAATCGATAGCTAGTGGGAAGCAGCCGCATAGCACAGGGAGATCAGCTCGGTGCTTTGTGACCACCTAGAGGGGTGGGATAGAGAGGGTGGGAGGGAGACGCAAGAGGGAGGGGATATGGGGATACATGTATATGTATAGCTGATTCACTTTGTTATAAAGCAGAAACTAACACACCATTGTAAAGCAATTATACTCCAATAAAGGTGTTAAAAAAATTATTTTGAAAAATTAAAAAAAAAAAACAGGTGTGCATTTCAACAAGCTGCCTGGGGATTCACATGCATGTTAACATTTGAGAAGCATTGCCTAGTGAAGAAGTTCATATTCTCTGGGAAAATGAAGACTGACTTCATGTCTCACCATTCTGCCCTTTTCTACTCCTTTGGTTTCTGACCAACTAGAAAAACTGTTTAAAGCAGATCTGGAAACTTGAAACCAAGTCAGAAAGATACTCTATCCCTACCAGCCTCCACATCTTCTCTCTTTTCCCACATCTGAGTGACAAAGACTCTGTATTCACATACCTCCCCCCCCACCACCGTGATGCTCCTCATAAAGTGATGGATCTTTGGTTGAAGAAATAGGATGCTTATGCTGTGGGTACCAGTACAGCCCATCAATTTTAGCAGCCACAGCTTTTGAAAACAAAATAATAAAATATGACTGAACATACAGTTAGAAGACCAGGGATAAATTTTCCTATGACAAGAACATTTTTTAAACCCCCAAGTTTGTCCAGGGTGATATGTACTTTATCAATAAAGACAATTGTTGTGTCAAGTTGTCACACTAAGTGCATTTCAGAGAACAAGAAGGGATGGGACAACATTGTCCAAACATACTTGTTTAAAGTTAGGAATTAAGTATTCCTTGTTTTATTTGTTTCACTGGCCTATAAAAATATTAATATTTTGAAGAGAAGAGGGAATCATGAATTTGGTTCTCACAACAAGATTTAAGATGAGAATTGAGTCTGAAGCTGCACTAAATCATCTCTGATGTCTTTTTAAATAGTAAACCGACTCTTTATTTTGAAAGTTTTTGATAAAGCTAAAATCTTACAATTGAATGTGAATGAAATTTTTCTTCATGAAATCCAAGTAGCATATGTCTGAAGTAAAACTTAAATGACAGTCCCTGAGGACTAGGGTCTTTAAACATAGCAAACTGGGTTTCCCATTACTATATACCATATGAATTTCTAGAACCAAATCCTATTCTCTGTATTACTGTGCAGATGAATTGAACATTTTTCAGAAGATAACCCATTTTTCTTGCCTTGATATTTCTTCTGTGGATTAATTTCTACCTCAAAGTTTACTTTGAAGTTCAAGGTTAAGGAACAAGTTGAGAAATGCAAAAGAAAGCCAGAGTGAATGATGCAAAAAGCATGATTATGAATAATTTGTAGCAGTTAATCTGCAGTTTTGTTATCCTATCTATTGAGACTTCAAATAATATTAGACAATCAGACTTCGGGGATTCAAGAGATATTTTGAAGCTTGAGGTTAAATGTTCACATTATAAGGGTAATCCATACTCTGTGTTACAGTGCTTCTCCACCCTGGGAGAAATGCAGTGTCCAGGCCACCCCAGCCCAAATGAATTAGAATCATTTAGGGTGTGTGGCTTGTGCATCAGTATTAAAAACAAACAAACAAACAAGAAACTCTCCAAGTGATGCTAATTGCAGTTAGGGTTGAGATCTGCTTCCATCTATTAGAGGGCACACATTTTACATTTGATGGATGTAAAATGCAATCCAAACTACAAATTCATAATAAGGAAAATTATACCTATTTCTTATACACAATGTCAGGGTACAGATTTCAAGTGGGTAAAAGTCATCTCACGAGACTGCGATCATAATATCTCCAGTTGAGTGAAATACTCGTTTAATATGTGAAAAATGCATCCTGATGAAATATATGGACACTTTTCTTTCAGGGGAGACCAGAAATGTCACTGTTTCTCACTCTTATTAGTGCAACTGAGATTTTATCGCCTTTTAAACTTTATACAGGGGAGAATATAGTCTTATAAACATCCTTCTAAGGAAAACAGAATGTAATTTTCAGCTTGGATGGCTCCATCCCCAACATAAACATATAACTGGAGTTGAGGGACTGTGATATTTTGTTTGAAGTGATGGTCATTAACTAAAATGCCATTATTAACTTTTTCTTAAAATGCTCAGGTGTTAAAATATTTTAGCAAATTTCGTTTGCTGAAGCTTTTTGTATGGCACTGCTTGCCAAGTTTAAGTTCATTTTAAACTTTATATACCTACCTCCAGAGGGCAGAGGGCTGGGACTGAGGATTGTGAGGGTAATAACTGCAGCTACAGGAAATAAAAATATACATCTGAGTGTGTATGGCAAGTGACTCCCCTATATATTTGTAATTGTAGTTGTCCTTCCTTCCAGACTTCAGCTTCCGATAAAGCTTAGTCATGAGAAAACTGTAAGGTAACTGAAAGATGTTCCAGTTTATTTCTTCTAGCTAATCATTTCACAAGTGGACTCATCATTTGAGAGCTAGTAGTAGTGGTGGCATATTTATGTTTTATTGCTATGGCAACAGTTCTTCTCTTGAGACAAGGAACATGTATTTTTGGTTCCTTGTTCTGAAATCACATGTTTACAAACAGATACAGCTTTATGATGGTAGTTTTCAATTTAATTGCCTCAAGCATTGTGCTGTGGACCCTATGCTATGTTGCCCAGATATACACTTCAGAACTGAAGGATATTTTAACCCAGGTTTGGGGAGTGCTGCTGTCAAATAATCTTCAACTGTCAATCCATTAGAAATTGCCCTCTGCTGAAGAAAGCCTTCTTGTTCAAGGTCATGTTCCCATACCAGGCACAGACAGCCTAAATATAGTAACTGGTTCATACAAAGATTTAAGAGTTGGCTCATTACCGCAACTCATGACAACTCTGAATATCTATGCCAGCTTCAGAGCTGGAAAGAGGTTAGTCAGAGTCCAAGTTCTCCCTCTGCCTACATCTGATTCCTTTCCATTCCCTTCAGGCGTTAATCCCAAGAGTACTGCCCACTGAACCTCCTAAATGAAAATCTCCTTAGAGTCTGCTTCATGGGTAACTTGACCTGCAACAGTTGTATCTAGTAAAGCAGATGGATAGGATCACTTGCTAGCCAGCCCACAACGAGGATCCAAATTACTGGTGGTAGATGGAATTTGGAAAGCTTCTGTAACAAGGTATCAGTGAAATTGTTAAAAATTTTATTGGTAGTGAACTGGAGAGGTAAACTGGTAGATGGAAATTTACTAGCAGGTGCAATACACCAGGTGTTTGAGAAATATGAGAGAAATAGTATTTATAAAGATAGTGGAGCTGGATGACTATTGCTAGGGGTTGTGATGCTCTGAAGAAAGTAAATGAAGGTCTAGGGGTTCTTAACTGTCAATTAGAAGCTAACCATGAAAGCTAGAGGGGCTCCTTGGAAACATATAATAGCCTTTATTCCCAGATACTGAGAACATAGAAAGTTCAGGACCAAATGGCACGGTTCCAAGAAAGGTTAAACACTCAACCTAGACAAATCTGATATGCCAAGTTTAGAGCCCTGATTGGGGAAAAACGGGATTCTGAGATATGGGATCATCTGGGTTCATGCCCTTGAAAATCTTGATTCCCCAGATTCCTTTGAATTCTTTGGATCCCTAGAACTCACCCACTTCTCTCTGTTAGAAGTTAGTGTTCCCATTTGTCTTGAAGAAAACCTCTCTCCTGCAAGACATCATGTGCCCTTCTCAGGATCTGAACCTCCATCTCCTCTTAGGAAATAGGTCAATAGCTAGAATTATTCCACACTATAATCTGGCAATGGAAGTGACAGGACTGTGAAGGGAGAAAGGGACTATATCCCAAGAGGCTGCAGTTTCAAGCCAACCAGTCTTGTAGAAGAACTGGGAAAATACATATGGAGCTAAATTCAGAGAGAATATACAATTATATAAGGGAGAGTTTATTGACACAGGGGAATTGTTTTTGGAAAATATTCTGGGAAAAAACATTCAAAGAAAGACTGAAGGAAATAGTGCTAGTGTTTTCTAGGGTATCTTGTAGAAGCTTGGAGAAAATGGTGGCCCTGAATAAGTGAAAGGATTGCTATGGCAAATGATAGTCAAAGAAGAAATGGTTCAGAGAAAGCAGCATGCCAGAGTGGTTATATGATATAAGGCTGGGAAAACTACCAGAATAATATGTTCTGCAGGAGGGCCAGGAAGATACTTGATTTAACAAAGTAAGAAAAAATATGCTGTTGGTGAGAGAGCCATCAGTGTTAGAGCCTACAGTCTAACTGTAAGCTAGGATTCATGGGGAGAAGATGTTGAGAACTGGTCTCATGTATAAGAATGGGGATGGTAAGTTCTCAAAATAATGGGGTCTAGATGGTTGCTCTTAACAGTTTAAAGGTAGGCTCACTGACTCTCATGGGCAGCAAGGTTGTAATGACAATCAGAGAGGAGCATGGCAAGCACAGAACCATAGATATGGCTAATATAACACAGCTTTCTTGGGTTCAGGATAGATACGCACCCAGTCATTCAATCTCTCTAACAACGACAACAAAAATCAAGAAAGTATGATCAAGGAAGGTGACTTAAGGCAGCCATCTTAATAAAATGCCTCAATCTCTTGTCCAATATCCAGATGTGAGCCAATTTTCCAACTATGAACCCACTGAATGAAGGACAGATTTGATCCCCAACAGGAAGTGTCCTGTAGCATTCCAGCTGTAATGATTACCTCATCTTTTCCCAAAGAGACCCACAGTCATTTACTTGAATAACCATGCATTGGGGAAAATGGAATACCCAAACATTCTGAGGATTGTTGCACATAAGAGCTAAGTAGCTACTGATACCCAAGACCACAAACCATCTTCATAGTCCCCCTGTGAGGGCAGGAACACATGGATGCCAGGTAATAAATGAAGTCCTGGTATAAGTTCAGCTCAAAATGTGTCCACTGGTCCCATGACTCACATGTGGTCTTTTTCCCCAACTGTCAAATGTATAATTTTAGCAAACATTCCTGGCAATTAGTGCAACTCCTATCTTAGTTCCTTAGCCAATAAGGTAAAATCTATTATGGTGGAAAAGGCAAAATGGAAGTCTCTGATACATCCCCCCACTACCGACTTAGACAAGATAGTGACAATATTGCAGGAGAAATGGCAAAGATTGATACCACCTTAAAGACATGAAGGAGGCAGAGGTGGTATCTCCAAAATATCTGCATTTGGTTCACTAGGCTGGCCCAAAAAACCCAACAGAGCCTGGAAAATATTGTAGACTACTACAAACTCAACCAAGAAGTAGCCCCAATTAAAGTCAGTGTGGAAGATATGTTATCTTGGCTAGAGAAGACTGATACCATCTTAGGTAGATGGCATTTAGCCACTTATCTCCTGAACACGTTCTTTTTCCATCCCTATCGGAAAGGAAGAACAGAAACAGTTAATATTCATATGGAATGGACAGCAGTATTCATTTTTGGTTTTGCAGCAAAGCTTTGCTAACTTTCCCATCCTCTGTTATAATATGGTCAGAAGAAACCCAAACCATGTGTGCATCCTGTAGAACATCAAATCAGTTCACTATGTTGAAGACATCATGCTGATAAGCCTATATAAGCAGGAAATGGTGAGAACAAAGGAAGGCTTGGTAGGGCATATGTGACCCAGGAGGTGGGAGATAAACCCTACGATGATTCACGGGTTTGCTATCAGTGAAATTGTAGGGGGATGGCCGTCTGGAGCATGTTGGAACATTGCTTCTAGAGTATAGAACAGATCATTTCATCTCACACGCCAACATAAAGAAGGAAGTTCAATCCCTGATAGGTCGGTAGGTTTACCTGGGTTGTGGAAGCAGCATCGTCTATACTGTTAGCATATTCCATAGCTACGTCATATATAACTGGTGGCATGAAAAACTAGCAACTTTGAATGGGACTCATAGGACACAGTAGATTCTAAGCATAAATAGTGTCTGTGGTAGAAAAAGATATCATGTGGAGTTTATGGCAACCCCCAATATGAGAATAACAATATAGGCTAAGGATTCTGGAGAAATCTTCTGCCATCTGCATAAGACTTTTAATAAAAATTTTAATTTATATTAATTTTAATATAAATTTATTTACATTACATATTCTGATATAAATACAGGTCTAGACCTAGATACAGTTATAAATAAATATCTATACCTATACCAACATCCATATCTATATTTTTATACCTAGCAGGCTCTGATCCCTACAAAAGGTATAAAAATTCCCTAATTCAAGTTCAAAACCCCTCTAGTTTACCATTGCTCCCACACTTGAGAACATTTTAGAGGTCTTCAGAGGCAATTAGTTCAGAGTGCTCACCAATAAAGTCTGATGGTTTATTAGAAAACCTAGAAGTCGAGGTACATGAAGGCCTTGCACATAAGATAACCAGATGAATCTATTAATGACGGTTGCTCAACCAGCTCCTAGATACTTAGACATGGTCCCTCTACAAGCAACATATATGACATTTCCTATGCAACAGCCTCACCTTTTGGACCAGTAGCTTGAGATTCTGTATTATCTATCTGTCTTTTCTCCTTAGTGTTTTTTTTCCTACATCTCCACTTGTCTCTTTACACAAAAACCTTCTGCCCTTCATTCCCTCCACAGTCCTTCTGGTGCTGGATCTGGAACTCATGCCATTACTAACCTCTGAGAACTAGCTCTGCTTTTATTTTATCTTAAGTCAAAGAAGGATTGTTCCTTACAAACACAGTTTCTTGAAACCTGCTGCATGCGGGGGAGGAGAGATGTTTGTTTTCCATCACGCAGAAGCTTTCTCACCCCATAACCTTTCATGAGTTAAACAACTCCTAATACAGCAAAGAAAATGACTAAAAAGCACAAGAAGTGGGAATGATCAGTCAGCTACACTCTTCCTCCAAATAGCTATTTGCATTACACAGAAATAACTTAAAAACATCATTCCAGAGTTTTTCCTCAACCTTTAAACTTATAATTCTCATGCCCTATCCAAACTGAAATCTTTTTTTTTCCATACCATATTACAATAGAACTATTTGAGAAATAGATACTTTGGCAGTGAAAATATTCCAAGATAGTTTTCCTGATATCTCTGGAGAGTCTCCTATAAAAGGAAATACCGTTTTCTAGTTCTTTTACACATCAGACACCCTGTTAGTGTGTTTTTTGGTTGTTTTTGTTTTGTTTTGTTGTTGTTTTTGCCAAGCTAAGAGCTCAGATGAGGAGAAAATTCTCAAAGGCTTTCAGCAAAGTAATGGCTCTTATTTGTATTCCTTCTTCTGTGGATCTATTCTTCTAGCAGATCTTCCTTTTATATACATACATTTTTTCCCTCCACTTTTATTGAGATATAATTGACATACAGCACTGGATAAGTTTAAGGTATACAGCATAATGGTTTGACTTACGTACATCATGAAATGATTACCATAATAAATTAGTGAATATCCATAATCCCATATAAATAAAAAATAAAAGAAAAAATATTTTGTTATAAAAGAAAGTTGTTAACACAGTGATGAGGACTCTTAGGATTTACTCTCTTAACAGTTTTCACTTATAACATAGAGCAGTGTTAATTATATTCATCATGTTGTACAGTACAACCCTAGTACTTATTTTTCTCATAACTGGAAGTTTGTACCTGCTGACCACCTTCGTCCAATCCCTCCCCCAATCCCCTACCTCTGATAACCACAAATCTGATCTCTTTTTCTATGAGTTTATGTGTTTGTTGTTGGTTTGTTTCTGAAATTTAACTGACCTACAACACCATGTCACTTGCTGGTGTACAACACAGTGATTCAACATCTCCACACATTTCAAAATGATCACCACAGTAAGTCTAGTTATGATCTGTCACCATACAAAGATACTACATTATTAATGACTATATTCCCCACACTATGTATTTTATACCCATGACCCATTTATTTTGTAACTGAAAGTGTGTACCACTTAATCTCCCTCACCTATTTCTCTCATCTCTTCATTTCTTCCCCTCTGGCAACCACCTCTTTGTTCTTGGTATCTGTGACTCTGTTTCTGTTTTGTTATGTTTGTTCATTTGTTTTGTTTTTTAGATTACACATATAAGTGAAATCATACAGTATGTGTATTTCTCTGACTTATTTCACTAAATGTAATATCCTCTAGGTCCATCCATTTTGTTGCAAATGGCAAGATTTCATTCTTTTTTACGGCCGAGTAATTTTTGTTGCATACACACACACACACACACACACACACACACACACACACACACACACACCATCTTTATCTGTTTATCTATCCATGGGCACTTTGGTGGCTTCTACATCTTGCCTACTGTAAAAAATGCTGCAATGAACATAGGGGTGCATATACCTTTTGGAATTAGTATTTTTGTTTTCTTTGGATAAAAATCCAGGAGTGAAATTGCTGGATCATATAGTAGTTCTATTTTTAATTGTTTGAAGAACCTCCATACCATTTTCTTTTTTGCTAAATTAGTTCTCTATTTTATACATATTAGTGTATACATGTCAATCCCAATCTCCCAGTTCATCCCCCCCCGCCACTTTCCCCCCTTGGTGTCCATACATTTGTTCTCTACACCTGTGTCTCTATTTCCTCCATACTATTTTCGATAGTGTTTGCACCAATTTACATTCCTACTAATTGTACATGAGTGTTCCCTTTTCTCCACATCCTTGCCAACACTTGCTATTTGCTGTCTTTTTCATGATAGTCATTCTGACAGGTGTGAGGTGATATCTCATTGTGGTTTTGATTTGCATTTCCCTGATGATTACTGATGTTGAACATCTTTTCATGTGCCTGTTGGCCTTCTGCAGGTCTTCTTTGGGAAAAAAGTGTCTATTCAGGTCCTCTGCCCATTTTTTAAATCGAATTGCTTGTTTTTTTCATATTAGGTTATTTGAGTTCTTTCTATATTTTTAATATTAACCCCTTACTAGATATATTGTTTGCAAACATTTTCTCCCAGTCAGTAGACAGCCTTTTCATTTTGTTGATAATTTCCTTTACTGTGCAAAGCCTTTTTAGTTGTTGTACTCCCATTTATTTATTTTTGCTTTTGTTTCCCTTGCCTGTGGAGACATAACCAAAAAAAATATTGCTAAGACTATTGTCAAAGAGCATACTGCTTATGTTTTCTTCTAGAATTTTTATGGTTTCAGGTCTTACATTTAAGTCTTTAACCCATTTTGAGTTTATTTTTGTATATGGTATAAGAAAGTAGTCCAGTTTGATTCTTTTGCGTGTAGCTGTCCAGTTTTCCCAACACCATTGGTTGAAGAGGCCGTCTTTTCCCCCATTGCATACTCTTGCCCCCTTTGTCATAGATTAATAGACCATATAAGTGTGGGTTTATTTCTGGGCTCTCTATTCTGTTCCATTGATCTATGTGTCAGTTTTTGTGCTAGTACTATACTGCTTTTATTTTATTTTGTTTAAAAAAATTTTTAATTTAATTTTTTATACAGCAGGTTCTTATTAGTTATGAATTTTATACATATTAGTGTATATATGTCAATCCCAAAATGCCAATTCATCACCCCCCCCCCACCACTTTCCCCCTGGTGTCCATACATTTGTTCTCTACATCTGTGTCTCTATTTCTGCCCTGCAAAACGGTTCATCTGTACCATTTTTCTAGGTTCCACATATATGCGTTAATATATGATATTTGTTCTTCTCTTTCTGACTTACTTCACTCTGTATGACAGAGTCTAGGTCCATCCATGTCTCTAAAAATGACCCAATTTCGTTCCTTTTTATGGCTGAGTAATATTCCATTGTACATATGCACCACATCTTCTTTACCCATTCATCTGTCGATGGGCATTTAGCTGGCTTCCATGACCTGGCTATTGTAAATAGTGCTGCAATGAACAATGGGGTGCAAGTGTCTTTCTGAATTATGGTTTTCTCTGGGTATATGCCCAGTAGTGGGATATGCTGGGTCATATGGTAATTCTGTTTTTAGTTTTTTAAGGAACCCCCATACTGTTCTCCATAGTGGCTGTATCAATTTACATTCCCACCAACAGTGCAAGAGGGTTCCCTTTACTCCACACCCTCTCCAGCATTTGTTGTTTGTAGATGTTCTGATGATGCCCATTCTAACTGGTGTGAGGTGATACCTCACTGTAGTTTTGATTTGCAGTTCTCTGATAATTAGTGATGTTGAGCAGCTTTTCATGTGCTTCTTGGCCATCTGTATGTCTTCTTTGGAGAAATGTCTATTTAGGTCTTCTGCCCATTTTTGAATTGGGTTGTTTGTTTTTTTAATATTGAGCTGCATGAGCTGTTTATATATTTTGGAGATTAATCCTTTGCCCGTTGGTTCATTTGCAAATATTTGCTCCCGTTCTAAGGGTTGTCTTTTCGTCTTGTTTATGGTTTCCTTTGCTGTGCAAAAGCTTTTAAGCCTCATTAGGTCCCATTTCTTTATTTTTGTTTTTATTTCCATGACTCTAGGAGGTAGACCAAAAAAGATCTTGCTGTGATTTATGTCAAAGAGTGTTTTTCCTAAGTTTTCCTCTAAGAGTTTTATAGTGTCCAGTCTTACATTTAGGTCTCTAATCCATTTTGAGTTTATTTTTGTGTATGGTGTTAGGGAGTGTTCTAATTTCATTCTTTTACATGTAGCTGTCCAGTTTTCCCAGCACCACTTATTGAAGAGGCTGTCTTCTCCATTGTATATCCTTGCCTCCTTTGTCATAGATTAGTTCACCATAGGTGCGTGGGTTTATCTCTAGGCTTTCTATCCTGATCCATTGATCTATATTTCTGTTTTTGCGCCAGTATCGTACTGTCTTGATTACTGTAGCTTTGTAGTATAGTCTGAAGTCAGGGAACCTGATTGCTGCAGCTCCATTTTTTTCCCTCAAGACTGCTTTAGCTATTCGGGGTCTTTTGTGTCTCCATACAAATTTTAAGATTTTTTGTTCTAGTTCTGTAAAAAATGTCATTGGTAAATTGATAGGGATTGCACTGGATATGTAGATTGCTTTGGGTAGTATAGTCATTTTCACAATATTGATTCTTCCATTCCAAGAACATGGTATATCTCTCCATCTGTTTGTATCATCTTTAATTACTTTCATCAGTGTATTATAGTTTTTTGCATACAGGTCTTTTGTCTCTCTAGGTAGGTTTATTCCTAGGTATTTTATTCTTTTTGTTGAAATGATAAATGGGAGTGTTTTCTTAATTTCACTTTCAGATTTTTCATCATTAGTGTATAGGAATGCAAGAGATTTCTATGCATTAATTTTGTATTCTGCAACTTTACCAAATTCATTAATTAGCTCTAGTAATTTTCTGGTGGCAACTTTAGGATTCTCTATGTATAGTATCATATCATCTGCAAACAGTGACAGTTTACTTCTTCTTTTCCAATTTGAATTCCTTTTATTTCTTTTTCTTCTCTGATTGCCATGGCTAGGAGTTCCAAAACTACTCTTGCACTGTTGGTGGGAATGTAAATTGATACAGCCACTATGGAGAACAGTATGGAGGTTCCTTAAAAAACTACAAATAGAACTACCATACGACCCAGCAATCCCAATACTGGGCATATGCCCTGAGAAAACCATAGGTCAAAAAGAGTCATGTACCAAAATGTTCATTGCAGCTCTACTTACAATAGCCAGGACATGGAAGCAACCTAAATGTCCACCGACAGATGAATGGATAAAGAAAATGTGGCACATATATACAATGGAATATTACTCAGCCATAAAAAGAAATGAAATGGAGGTATTTGTAATGAGGTGGATGGAGTTAGAATCTGTCATACAGAGTGAAGTAAGTCAGAAAGAGAAAAACAAATACAGTATGCTAACATATATACGGAATCTAAGGGAAAAAAAAAAAAAAGGCCATGAAGAACCTAGTGGCAAGACGGGAATAAAGACACAGACCTACTAGAGAATGGACTTGAGGATATGGGGAGGGGGTGGGGTGAGATGTGACAGGGTAAGAGAGTGTCATGGACATATATACACTACCAAATGTAAAATAGATAACTAGTGGGAAGCAGCCGCATAGCACAGGGAGATCAGCTCGGTGCTTTGTGACCACCTAGAGGGGTGGGGTGGGGAGGGTGGGAGGGAGGGAGATGCAAGAGGGAAGAGAAATGGGAACATATTGTATATGTATAACTGATTCACTTTGTTATAAAGCAGAAGCTAACACACCATTGTAAGGCAATTATACTTCAATAAAGATGTTTAAAAAAAAAAAAATAGTGGTGAGAGTGGATGTCCTTGTCTTGTTCCTGATCTTAGAGGAAATGCTTTCAGTTTTTCACCATTGAGAATGATGTTGGCTGTGGGTTTGTCATATATGGTCTTTATTATGTTGTGGTAGGTTCCCTCTATGCCCACTTTCTGGAGAGTTTTTATCATAAATGGGTGTTGAATTTTGTCAAAAGCTTTTTCTGCATCTATTGAGATGATCATATGGTTTTTCTTCTTCAGTTTGTTAATATGGTGTATCACATTGATTGATTTGCATATACTGAAGAATCCTTGCATCCCTGGGATAAATCCCACTTGATCATGGTGTAAGATCCTTTTAGTGTGTCGTTGGATTCTGTTTGCTAGTATTCTGTTGAGGATTTTTGCATCTATCTTCATTAGTGATATTGATCTGTAATTTTCTTTTTTTGTAGTATCTTTGTCCGGTTCTGGTATCAGGGTGATGGTAGCCTCACAGAATGAGTTTGGGAGTGTTCCTTCCTCTGCAATTTTTTGGAAGAGTTTGAGAAGGATGGGTGTTAGCTCTTCTCTAAATGTTTGATAGAATCCACCTGTGAAGCCATCTGGTCCTGGATTTTTGTTTGTTTGTTGGAAGATTTTTAATCACAGTTTCAATTTCATTACTTGTGTTTGATCTGTTCATATTTTCTATTTCTTCCTGGTTCAGTCTTGGAACATTATACCTTTGTAAGAATTTGTCCTTTTCATCCAGGTTGTCCATTTTATTGGCATAGAGTTGCTTGTAGTAGTCTCTTAGGATGCTTTGTATTTCTGCAGTGTCTGTTGTAACTTTGCCTTTTTCATTTCTAATTTTATTGATTTGAGTCCTCCCCTTCTTTGTCTTGATGAGTCTGCCTAATGGTTTATCAATTTTGTTTATCTTCTCAAAGAACCAGTTTTTAGTTTTATTTATCTTTGCTATTGTTTTCTGTGTTTCTATTTCTTTATTTCTGCTCTGATCTTTATGATTTCTTTTCTTCTACTAACTTTGGGCTATGTTTGTTCTTCTTTCTCTAATTCCTTTAGGTGTAAGGTTAGATTGTTTATTTGAGATTTTTCTTGTTTCTTGAGGTAGGCTTGTATTGCTATTAACTTCCCTCTTAGAACTGCTTTTGCTGCAACCCACAGGTTTTGGATTGTCGTGTTTTCATTGTAATTTGTCTGTAGGTACTTTTTGATTTCCTCTTTAATTTCTTCAGTAATCTCTTGGTTATTTAGTAACATATTGTTTAGCCTCCATGTGTTTGTGTTTTTTTTCCCTGTAATTGATTTCTAATCTCATAGCATTGTGGTCAGAAAAGATGCTTGATATGATTTTAATTTTCTTAAATTTACTGAGGCTTGATTTGTGACCCAAGATGTGATCTATCATGGAGAATGTCTCATGTGCACTTGAGAAGAAAGTGTAATTTGCTGTATTTGGATGGAATGCCCTAAAAATATCAATTAAATCTATCTGGTCTATTGTGTCATTTAAAGCTTGTGTTTCCTTATTCATTTTCTGTTTGGATGATCTGTCCATTGGTGTAAGTGAGGTGTTATAGTCCCCCACTATTATTGTGTTACTGCCGATTTCCTCTTTTATAGCTGTTAGCAGTTGCCTTATGAATTGTGGTGTTCCTATGTTGGGTGCATATATATTTATAATTGTTATATCTTCTCCTTGGATTGATCCCTTGAACATTATATAGTGTCCTTCCTTGTCTCTTGTAACATTCTTTATTTTAAAGTCTATTTTATCTGATATGAGTATTGCTACTCCAGCTTTCTTTTGATTTCCATTTGCATAGAATATCTTTTTCCAGCCCCTCAATTTCAGTCTGTATGTGTCCCTACAGACACATACAGTGTGTCTCTTGTAGACAGCATATATATGGGTCTTGTTTTTGTATCCATTCAGTGAGCCTGTGTCTTTTGGTTGGAGCATTTAATCCATTTATATTTAAGGTTATTATCGATATGTATTTTCCTATTACCATTTTCTTAATTGTTATGTGTTTGTTTTTGTAGGTCCCTTTCTTCTCTTGTGTTTCCCACTTAGAGAAGTTCCTTTAGCATTTGTTTTAGAGCTGGTTTGGTGAGGCTGAATTCTCTTAGCTTTTGCTTGTCTGTAAAGCTTTTGATTTCTCCATCAAATCTGAATGCGATCCTTGCAGGTAGAGTAATGTTGGTTGTAGGTTCTTCCCTTTCATCACTTTAAGTATATCATGGCACTCCCTTCTGGCTTGTAGAGTTTCTGCTGAGAAATCAGCTGTTAACCTTATGGGAGCTCCCTTGTATGTTATTTGTCATTTTCCCTTGTTGCTTTTAATAATTTTTCTTTGTCATTTAGTTTTGTCAATTTGATTACCATGTGTCTCGGCGTGTTTTTCCTTGTGTTTATCCTGACTGGGACTCTCTGTGCTTCCTGGACTTGGGTGGCTATTTCCTTTCCCATGTTAGGGAAGTTTTAGACTATAATCTCTTCAAATATTTTCTCAGGTCCTTTCTCTCTCTCTTCTCCTTCTGGGACCCTTATAATGGGAATGTTGTTGTGTTTAATGTCGGCCCGGAGGTCTCTTTGGCTGTCTTCATTTCTTTTCATTCCTTTTTCTTCATTCTGTTCCACAGCAGTGAATTCCACCATTCTGTCTTCCCGGTCACTTATCTGTTCTGCCTCAGTTATTCTGCTATCGATTTCTTCTAGTGTATTTTTCATTTCAGTTATTGTATTGTTCATCTCTGTTTGTTTGTTCTTTAATTCTTCAAGGTGTTTGTACTTTAATTCTTTTAGGTCTGTGTTAAACATTTCTTGCATCTTCTCAATCTTTGCCTCCATTCTTTTTCCAAGGTCCTGGATCATCTTCACTATCATTATTCTGAATTCTTTTTCTGGAAGGTTGCCTATCTCCACTTCATTTAATTGTTTTTCTGGGGTTTTATCTTGTTCCTTCATCTGGTACATAGCCCTCTGCCTTTTCATCTTGTCTATCTTTCTGTGAATGTGGTTTTTGTTCCACATGCTGCAGGATTGTAGTTCTTCTTGCTTCTGCTGTCTGTTCTCTGGTGGATGAGGCTATCTAAGAGGCTTGTGCAAGTTTCCTGATGGGAGGGACTGGTGCTGAGTAGAGCTGGATGTTGCTCTGGTGGGCAGAGCTCAGTAAAACTTTAATCCGATTGTTTGATGATGGGTGGGGCTGGGTTCCCTCCCTGTTGTGCACTGCTTTTATTACTGTAGTTTTGTAATATAGCCTGAAGTCAGGGAGTGTGATGCCACAAGTTTTGTTCTTCTTTCTCAAGATCATTTAGGCTATTCATGGTCTACTGTATTTCCATACAAATTTTAGAATTATTTTTTCTAGTTCTGTGAAAAATTCCATTGGCATTTTGATAGGCATTGCATTGTATCTGTAGATTGCCTTGGGTAGCATGGTCATTTTAACAATATTATTTCTTCCAATCCATGAACTTGGTATATATCTCTCTATTTGTTAGTGCAGTCTTCAATTTCTTTGATCAGTCTTATAGTTTTCTGACTACAGGTCTTTAATCCTAGGTGTTTTATTCTTTTTGATACAATTGCAAATGCGATTGTTTTCTTAATTCTTCTTTCTGATAGCTTGTTTTTAGTGTATAGAAACTCAACAGATTTTCTGCATATTAATTTTGTATTTTTAACTTTGCTGAATTCATTGATGAGTTCTAGTAGTTTTTTGGTAGCATATTTAGGATTTTCTGTGTGTAGTATCATGTCATCTGCAAACAGTGACACTTTTACATCTTCCTCTCCAATTTGGCTTCATTTTATTTCCTTTTCTTGTCTGACTGACATGTCCAGGACTTCCAATGCTGTGTTGAATAAAAGTGGCAAGAGTGAGCATCCTTGTCTTGTTCCTTATCTTAGAGGAAATGTTTTTATCTTTTCATCATTGAATATGATGTTAGTTGTGGGCTTGCCATACATGGTCTTTATTATGTTGAGGTATGTCCCCTTTACACCCACTATCTTGAGACTTTTGTCATAAATATTGAATTTTGTCAAAAGTTTTTTCTGCATCTATTGAGATGATCATATGATTCTTATTCTTCAATTTGTTAATGTGGTGTATCACACTGATTGATTTGTGATTACTGAATCATCCTTACATCTCTGGGATAAATCCCTTGATCATGGTGTATGATCCTTTAAATGTACTGTTGAAGTTGGTTTACTAATATTTTGTTGAGAATTTTTACATCTATGTTCATCAGTGATACTGGTCTGTAATTTTCTTTTTTTATGGCATCTTTGTCTGGTTTTGGTATGACAGTGATCTTGGATTCATAGAATGAGTTTGGAAACATTTCTTCCTCTGCAATTTTTTGGAATAATTTGTGCCAGACAGCTGTTAACTCTTCGTTAAATATTTGCTAGAATTCACCTGTGAAGCCATCTAGTCCTGGGCTTTTGTTTGTTGGGAGTCTTTGATTACTGGATCAATTTCATTACTGGTGATTGGCTTCTTCATACTTTCTGTTCCTTCCTGGTTCATTCTTGTTTTTTATATATATATATATATATATAATATTTTATATAAAATTAATATATATTAATATATACATTTAATTTTTTACCATGGTGATATTTTATTTTATTTTTAAATTAATTTTTATTGGAGTACAGTTGATTTACAATGTTGTGTTCGTTTCTGCTGTACAGCAAAGTGAATCAACTATACATATACATATATCCACTCTTTTTTAGATTCTGTTCCCATATAGGTCATTACAGAGTATTGAGTAGAGTTCCCTGTGCTATACAGTAGATTCTTATGAGTTAACTGTTTTATATATAGTAGCGCATACATGTCAATCCAAATCTCCCGATTTATCCCACCCCCTTTTCCCTCTTGGTAATCATAAATTTGTTTTCTACATTTGTGACTCTATTTTTGTTTTGCAAATAGGTTTATTTGTACCATTTTTTTAAGATCCCACATATAAGCAATATCAGATGATATTCGTCTTTGTCTGTCTGACTTACTTCACTCAGTATGACAATCTCTAGGTCCATCCATGTTGCTTATATTTTTAAATTTTCACAAGTAATCACTTTGGGTTTACAGAGACTAGAAACAAACAGGAAATTATTTCAATTTACCTAATAACAGAAAATACCTATACATGAAAAAAGAATTAGAATGACTAGGAAGAGAAGGTGGTAAAGCACCAGTGATACAAAGGACTCAAAGTAGCAATGTCTGTTCATCTTTATTCTTTTCTTACCATGAATCATGACCATTTAGGTATTCACTCTTTTAAGCAGCCACAGGTATTAGTTTCCTTTAATTACTTACAACAAATTCTACAAACCTAGTTGCTTATAACAACACAAATTTATAATTTTACAGTTTTGGAGTTCAGAAGTCTAAAATGAATCAGCAGAACTGCATCTTTCTGGAGGCTCTAGGGAAGAATCCATGTCCTTGCCTTTTATACACTGTAGAGGCCATTCCTTGGCTCGTAGCCTTGCATCACTCCAGCTTCTGCTTCCATGGTCACCTATCTGGCTCTGACACTCTTTTTTAAAAGGACTCTTGGATTATATTGGGTTCTCTTAAATTATCCAGGATAATCTTCCCATCTCAAAACACTTAACTTTATTACATCTGTAAAGTCCCTTTTTCCATGTAAGGTAACACATTCATAGGCTCTGGGAGATTAGTTTGTGAACATCTTTGGAGGCCGTTATTCTGCCTGTGATCCCACCCTCATACCCCATTCAATGTCTCAAGATGAGCAGCACTTGACCTGGTTAACTGTGAGAAAGATCTGTGGAGTTTTAAAAATTACCCATTCTGGATCCCATCTCCAGAGGCTCTGGTTTAATTGGCTTAGAGCTGAGGCCCAGGGATCTATATTTTTTGAAAGATTCCCAGTGGCACCCTATGTTAAGAACCATGTCCATTATATAGTATTGAATGATTCTCAAATTCTCTTCCCTGGATTTAATTCCTAAGAATAAAGTGTATTCAAATATAATTCAGTTTTGCCTCAGTTACTCAGTTATTCTAACCAGCCTTACAAAAGTTAATCCCTCTTAAATGTGCGAACATAAACTCAGCATTCTTATCTGTCCTTGGTTAAAAATATTAATTTTCAAATCCAGTTTGGCCCCATCTCTTTTGAAAAACTTTCTTTTTAGAAACTTTTAAAAGTATTATCTTTCTCTTCCAAATTTATATTTACTTATTATTTATACCCATTAATTCAACTTCCCTAACTCAAAGGAAGTTGCTTACATCACTGCTTTGACACCTTACAAGAAGTGACTTGTATCTTGGATTGCTTTCCTGTTCTTCCTGAACAGATGTGCCTGCAATCCTGGGTGTGGATATTTGTTACCACAGTACATGGTTTACTTTCCTAAAACATAAACTTCCCTGAATATTTGGGAGAAATATTAATGGTAATAATAAATTTCATAAAAGATTATTAAAATTAGAGTTATTTAAAATAAAATTAGTGTTGCATCAATCACAAAAGGAATACTGATATGAATGCATTTTTTTCAGACTCTATGGTTTCCTGATGAATACTATTGGGTCTATATAGAATTCTCTTGAAGAAAAAATGAGGTTTGGAAAGGTAACTTCTATTCCTAGATTATGGAATAACAGGTATAGAGGGCAGGGTGTCTGGAGAGAACATGTAGAATAGCAGAGAGGAACTTTGGTAAAATGAAGAATTGTAAAATATTAATCATTTCTTATTGGGCAGAGACTCAGTGGGGGTCTTCAGGAGAGTGGAGGACAGGTGCTCTCAGAACTTAGGTACCTACGTACCTGTTTCTCTCACCTCACCTCCTAGTCTTTTTTTCCCCTACCTTACTTCACTTTTCTCTTCTCTCAACTGAAGATACCACTCCCTTTTCCCTCAAAATATTCTGAAAAGACATGAAAGTCATTTGTTTGTAGGCAATCTCTGCTTTCATCCCTGCAACTGAAATGTCCTTGGGGGAAAATAACAAACAAAACAAAATGATGGCTATATTCTTCGTAAAGGGAGAGAAAAATGTACACAAATTATAGTCTCAATAAACTTTGGGCCCACGCATTATATAAAGTACTTCTTCTCAATAATACTCTCAGGTAAGTATCATGAAATACAAACTGCTCAGTCCCCAAACATTTAGTGAGTGTAAATATATATGAACCCACTAGAAAAACTAGCTTCGTGACCTGGGGTCACTTCTCTGAGCCTCAGATTTTTCGTTTTTAATATAAGGATGTTAGACCAGGTAATCTCTAAGGATACTTCCAAGCCCCAAATCTACTTGTATGTTATTGAAACTATGTGAAGAAAAACACTCAGTGGAACAGCAACTTATAAAAGGTTTAGCTTATTCTTGCCAGAGAATTTTCCATCTTAGCAGGTTTTATGTCATGATGGGAACAGATGCCATTTGACTTTGTAATTCGAGTTTAATTGATTCACAGGCTTATGATGCCCTGCAGTGCCGTGGCTTCTCCAAGTAGGAGAGAATTGCTACTTTAGAAGATCTTTAGATTCTCTGATTGAAATTACGCTTATGTTTCATGCTGAAATTATAATTGCCTTTCTGATTTTTCCCAAGGACCTGCCCTTGGCCTGCTTTTCCTCTATTCACTTCCTTTTGTCAAGCCCTTTCCTGGAATCATCCATCACCTCCTTTTAAAAAACTCTAAAGCATGTCCCTTTCCTAGTTCATCCTGCATTTCTATCTGCTTGCTGGACATCTCCACTTTTATAATCCATAAGGACTAAAACTCAGAATGTCAAAAACAGAATCACTTTGTCTCCCTTTATCTTACTATGCCATTCTTCTGTGATTATCATCTGCATCTTCTCAGTCACTAAGGCTGGAAAACTTCTGCTGTGATGTCAGAATTCTGCCTTTCTCATGCTTCCCTATGAGTGATGGGGTTCCAGAATAGCATAATTGCTAAGAGTACCAGTTTTGAAGAGAGATGACCTGGTTCAAATCTCAGCTCCCCTGGGCCCCCACTGTGTGGTCTTGGGCCTCAGTTACCTTTCTCTGAAATGGAGCCCCAGCTCTTCTCTTAGACTTGTCATGAAGATAAGATTAAATAATGTATGTGGAGTTCTTGGCACTGAGTAATCACCTAATAAATGAGAATGATTATCTTCGTTGAGTTCCAAACTCCTCAGTATTTTTCTCAAACCACCATTCGCACTTGCACTAAGATCACTTGAACTTTCTTTGCCTCAAACATAACCTTTTGACTGATTCCCTTTTTTGTCATATTAACCCCCTATTTACCATACCTGTCTCTGGTTTCCCATTTTCTTCAGAAAAGCTTTCCATTTCTGATTTCTTATTGAATGAAATCAATATTCTTTAGTCTAGCATTCAAGAGAACTCACGATCCGGACCTATGTTCTTTTCCAAATTTATTTGCTAGAGTTCTATTACCTATAACTTAAATCCAAACAACTTTAAATGGCTACTTTCTTCTAACAATACTATGTAATTTCCCCATATTAATATTCACTCTTGCATGTTCTCTCTGTCAATAGCACCACACCCACGACGGAGCTCAAACAGTACTTTGTTCTTTATTTCCCTCATCACCTGGGAGTTTTTAGTCTTCACAATGATGTGGTATCAGTATTTTCTTTATTCAACAAAGGGATCTGAATATCAAGAATGATTATGTTGCCCATCTACTTAGTAATATAAGATCTGGGACTCAAATCCAGAGCTTATGAATTCAAATCCAGCTTCTTTCATGTTTTCTTTCTTGCCCCACATGAACAAAGTGACAACCCTGTATATTATCCCTCTGAAAATCCACTCCTACTATGATCAATGCTATTTTTAAATAAAATAGTAAGTTCAATTTGTCAGGGATGATTATCAACCTTTTACATGGTGCTCATGCTACCCCTGACAAGGAGTAATGGCTCCTCCACAGATTTCTCACCAGACTGCAACAAGCCTGGCATGTAGAATCCATGCTGCCAACTTGCACTGAGGAATTGTGTCGTTCCTCTATAATTTGTTTACTTTCTCCCTGGAGTCTATTTTCTCTGGATGATTTTAGTACTGAAAAGAAGACAGAGGCAGCAGCAGGCATATGGATGTTTGCTGATAAATGCTGCTTTATTGTTCTGTGACACAAAAAATAATACATGATAGAGAGCAGCATATTACAATACTATGAAAGAATCATTCTTTTTTTAAAAGTAAAGAATATTGAGAAATACAAAAATATTAATTTAGGGCTTCTTAGTCTGGGTGAAACAGATAATAATTTCCTAATGAATTTGATCTACTGTATTTAAAATTATTTACTCTATTTGGTTGCCAAAAGAGCTGAAGTGTGAATTAAAACTGTATTTATACAATTTTTCTCTCTGTTCTAAATGTAGAAAAAAATTAATTTATATTAACTTTATATAAATCATATATATATATATATATATATATATATAATGTATTTATTACCACAGAAAGGATCTAATCAAAATTAAGTGTAAAATTGAGCATGGTAAATTAATAATTTGGGAATCTCAAAAATGGGGACAAAAAAATGCTTCATAAACCTGTGCATTAAACTAACTGTAAAGGACAGAACATGACAAAATTGCAAAAGACTGGGGGGAAAATCAGCCTGAAAGTAAACCTATTAGCAAACAGTTCTCCAGGTAGGAGATATGTAGAACTGAATTTAGAATCACAATTAGTGGGAAACACTTATTTTGTTCCTGAGAGGACTCAGAATTGCCAAAATTGAAAAAGTCTTACTGGGAAACACAGAGCTTCTTCCACCTCTGTCTCCCAGCTTACAGTCTTAGAATAATCAGAGAACTGAACAACCATCCCTCTTCTTCATTTTCATTCAGCACGAACAATATCATTTTCTCTACCTTCACCCATTTCACATCCATCAAAATCTCTACATAGGTATTCATCTTTAGATTGCAGCATACATACGCTCACACACACACATTAGAAATTAAATGTAGATTTGTGGTGTTACTCATATTTCGAAGGGAAGAGGGACAGGAAATGTTGATTTTTAAAGAAAGTTTCATAGTTTGGAAAGAATAAGAGAAATATAACTGATAATAGTATTTGATGGAAATGTAGTTTTTGTTTGTGCAAACTGGGCAGTTTTTTAGTGACCAAATCTATCAGAAAAGAACTTTGCTGAAACAAGCAAAAGTAATCTAGTTGAAGTCTGTTTAATAGCACTGGTTTTGAAGTGCATCCTATCATTAAATTTTCTATATTTTTAAGGTAAATTGGGACTAATGCCAATATACAAGCTAACAGTGACCAAGGCTTAAGGGAAGCCCAATTCTTCACTTGATGACAAACATGGGTCTGGGATAGACCTCAGACTGTTCAACAATCAGTAAACAAATAAACCAAATAATCCAAAATGAGACATATGAAAAATACTTCAGCACACGGAAACATTTAATATCGTCCTCAATAGCTCAAAGAATAAAAATGCTACTGAAAATTATTTTTCAGTAAGAAACCAAAGAAAAAATAGAATTTGTTTTGTAGTCTCAATACAATGCAATTGTACATGAAGCACAAATACTACTTGCTTAGAACTGTGCCTGGAACATAGTAAGTATTCAGCAATTTGTAACTATTGTTACTAGAGAGAGACAAAATATTATATAATGTGAAAAGGGTCAATCCATCATGAAAGTATGACTATCAGGCTTCCCTGGTGGTGCAGTGATTAAGAATCCGCCTGCCAATGCAGGGGACACGGGTTCAAGCCCTGGTCCAGGAAGATCCCACATGCCGCAGAGCAACTAATCCCATGCACCACAACTACTTAGCCTGTGCTCTAGAGCCCACGAGCCACAACTACTGAAGCCCTTGAGCCTAGAGCCCATGCTCTGCAACAAGAGAAGCCACTGCAATGAGAAGCCCGCGTACCACAACAAAGAGTAGCCCCCAACTAGAGAAAGCCTGCACACAGCAACGAAGACCCAATGCAGCCAAAAATAAATAAATAAATTAATTAATTAAAAAAGAAAAAAAAGAAAGTATGGCTATCATGAGCTTATGTACACCTAACAGAACCCAAAATATATGAAGCAAAAACTCAGAATTAAAAAGGGTGAATACACAATGCAATTATAATACTTGAAAACTTCAATACCCCACTTTTAGTAATGGAATAAGTGCTAATGGATCCAAAAAGATACACAAAGCAACTTAGCTGGCAATGGGAAACTGGGTTAATAAAGTAAAAGCTACTCATGACTTCCTGTTCTGAGAGAAACAATACTAGCTTTGATTAAGGATGAGTTTAGTGGTTAAATCCACTGAGAAAGAAACCACACACTACAAAATGTTGACTAGGGAGGGAATCTCTTTCCTCTAATATTATGATACCATTTGAGGAGAGCCACACTAAAGTAACAATTTTTACCCTTTTTCTCTTTTATTCACTCCTTCCCAGTGGTGAATTTGAGGAGATGTGTTAGACATAACATTGCCCTCCAAACATGTCCACATTCTAATCCCTGGAAACTGTGAGTATGCTGCCTTATACATCAAAAGGCACTTTTCAGATGTGATTAAGGATCTTGAGATTGGAAGACCATCCTGGATGATCCGGGTGAGTTTAATGTAATCACGAGAGTCCTCATAAAAGGCACGCAAGAGGTGTCAGAGGGAGAAGACAATGTGACGATAGAGGTAGAGGATGGAGTGATGAACTTCTGAAGATGAAGGGAGAGGGCCATGAGCTAAAGCATGCAGGTGGCTTGTAGAAGCTAGAAAATGCAAGGACATGTATTCTCCCTAGAGCTCCACAAAGAACGTAGCCTTGCCAACACCTTGATTCTAGGACCTCTGAACTCCAGAACTGTAAGATAACAAATAGGTGATGTGTTAAGCTAATAAGTTTGTGGTGATTTTTACAGAAAAAATAAACTGATACAGGAAGATTGTATCAATATTATGTTTGTCCCCTCCCTCCTTTCTCCTTGCTCTTTTTTCTTCTTTTGTGATCTGCCTTCCTGCAGAGGACATATGTTCTGTTCTGCTCTTTTATAACATATTTTACAGGCAGATGACCCTGGAAATCATTGATTTTTAAACCCCCAGGGATAGTGACTAGATAAGTGTGTCCACTTTAGGGTTAAAATATTATCAACCCTCCTTGGCTAACATAATTAATGCCCATGTTCTTCAACATAGGCATTATAAATAACACATTGATTTTTGTCCACTTGACTCCAACATCTGTTTCTCACTTTGTTTCCAATTCAGAAATGTGAAAAAATGATGCCACATGTTTTAGCTCTCTCAAATTCCTGCAAATAACCTCATGCTTAGCTAAATGTTAACATAGTTGGTGACCTTGAGCAAGTCACTCAAACTATCTGTATCTCTGTCCTTATCTCTAAAATGTGACTAATAATACTTGCATCTTAGGCCTACAGACACATGAAAGAATGCTCAACATCATTAATCATTAGAGAAATGCAAATCAAAACTACAATGAGATATCATCTCACACCGGTCAGAATGGCCATCATCAAAAAATCTAGAAACAATAAATGCTGGAGAGGGTGTGGAGGAAAGGGAACACTCTTGCACTGTTGGTGGGAATGTAAATTGATACAGCCACTATGGAGAACAGTATGGAGGTTCCTGAAAAAACTACAAATAGAACTACCATACGACCCAGCAATCCCAATACTGGGCATATACCCTGAGAAAACCATAGGTCAAAAAGAGTCATGTACCAAAATGTTCATTGCAGCTCTATTTACAATAGCCAGGACATGGAAGCAACCTAAATGTCCATCGACAGATGAATGGATAAAGAAGATGTGGCACATATATACAATGGAATATTACTCAGCCATAAAAAGAAATGAAATGGAGGTATTTGTAATGAGGTGGATGGAGTTAGAGTCTGTCATACAGAGTGAAGTAAGTCAGAAAGAGAAAAACAAATACAGTATGCTAACACATATATACGGAATCTAAGGAAAAAAAAAAAAAAAAGGCCATGAAGAACCTAGTGGCAAGATGGGAATAAAGACACAGACCTACTAGAGAATGGACTTGGGGATATGGGGAGGGGGTGGGGTGAGATGTGACAGGGTAAGAGAGTGTCATGGACATATATACACTACCAAATGTAAAATAGATAACTAGTGGGAAGCAGCCGCATAGCACAGGGAGATCAGCTCGGTGCTTTGTGACCACCTAGAGGGGTGGGATGGGGAGGGTAGGAGGGAGGGAGATGCAAGAGGGAAGAGAAATGGGAACATATTGTATATGTATAACTGATTCACTTTGTTATAAAGCAGAAGCTAACACACTATTGTAAGGCAATTATACTTCAATAAAGATGTTTAAAAAAAAATACTTGCATCTTAGGGTTGTTACAAGGATTAAATACATTAATGTTTGTAAAGTGCTTAAATTAGTGCTTGCCATAGAGTAAGTACTCTATCAATGTTGACTAGCTCCTCTTTTTTTTTTTTTTTAACATCTTTATTGGAGTATAATTGCTTTACACTGTTGTGTCAGTTTCTGCTGTATAACAAAGTGAATCAGCTATACGTATACATATATCCCCATATCCCCTCCCTCTTGCGTGTCCCTCGCACCCTCCCTATTCCACCCGTCTGCGTGGACACAAAGCACCAAGCTGGTCTCCCTGTGCTATGCAGCTGCTTCCCACGAGCTATCTATTTTACATTTGGTAGTGTATATATGTCCATGACACTCTCTCACTTCGTCCCAGCTCCTCTTTTAGACTGTAACCTCTCACAGAGCTTCTTTAATAACTTTTACAGGCTTATAACATATGAACTAAGTACTCAGTAAACAAGACTGAAAAGATGATTCCCTTTAGCACCAAATATTTCTACATAGCTAAATCTCTCAGAAATGCTTTTATTTTATAAAATGTTTCAAATAGATCTTTCCCCACCTGCCAATTCACCTCACTTGAGTGGAAAAGGGAATTCAAAAAGTATCAAGCCTGAAGGAATACTATCCAATTTTTGTTTTCTCTTCACTGTCATAAAAGCTCAGTCTGACTTAAAAATAATGATTCACTGGAAAAATGGTCACTTTCAGCTTTGAGTACATGGGGGGAAAAAGCTGGAAAAAAACGCTAAAGCTACTTAAGAAATCATACCAGGAGAAAATATTTTGGAAAGAGAATAAACCAAGGTTTTCAGATACCCATGAGCCCATCTATGTTCTAAAATATTAAATAATACGTTTTAAAAATCAGTTGTCTGCTTAAATGATAAAAATGTTTATTTTTCTTTTTCTTATATTTACTGACATATCAATTTGAAAATTATGAAGTGGAGGTAATATCTTAATCATTGGAATTATGATTTTAAAGTATCGTTGAACACAGTGTGACAAATAGAATGTTTATGTCTAGTAAATCTGGCTAAAACTGTTCAAGAGCAGATTGCCTCAAAACAGTGTAATTGCTCTGGGTGGCTGTCTCTGCATATAAATCACAGATGATTATCAACCTTCTTTGTCCTTGTCATGCTGACACTACTGATAGCATAATATTAGTATACACGTTCTAGGTCTTAGGGTTGCTTGGGATGAGTTACAAAACTGGAAGGACCTCACAGGGTCATCCTAAGTACAGCTGCTCTTTTATTTTGTGTATAGCCCTTGCCTTAGGAAAAAGCTTTCCAAACGACTTCTATTTCTCCTGTTTGATAGAAGGTCAGGAAATAAGCAGTGTTCTCTCCACATATCTATAAACAGAACTTCGGATCCTGTTTCACAACTAAGAATTTAAATTATCTTGACAGATTTTTTAAAATAAGCTTAGCGATTTAGTTTGTTAGATAGCCTAGAAATGATGCCACTATCTGGTGATTGTTTTCTATAATCTTTTTCAGATTTTATTTCAATACAACAAATTTTAAGGGACTGGCCTCCAAAGTGGTATAGTACCAGTATTTACTAAAGCAGAAATCAAACTAAGATCCTCAAGATGAAGAATTTTCTCACTGATGCAAAGTAACAAAACAATCTAACAATATCGATGACAGTTGACTGACATGCCTCTATATTTGGCCAATTGAAGTGAACTGTGGTAGATGGGATAAATCAAAGATAAATGGAAATCTACTTCCTCTGTTGGGTGACTCAAATCCTCTTCCTCATTTTTGAGCATTGGCAAAATACAGTAGGACATCTCTTTTTCCCTCATTTTCTCACCTATCACCCTCACTCACACATCTAATGTTTGAGAATTGCAGCAATTCCCAATGTATCTGTGAAGTCTAATGTTGTGTCAATATCCATATGATAAACTGGACAGGTGACTTATGAGCAGTTATCTGAAGAATATAAGGTGGAATATCTCTTTGCTGAAATAAACATGCACTTACTTCTGGTGAGTTCTACTCTGGTTAAAATTGTTATGTTTAACAGATGGTAAGAAATATATAGTGACTCAAATGAGGTATGTTATCTTAAGTAATATTTTTCCTTATTTGGCTCTACTTTTCTTTCTGTTAAACATACTTTTGAAATAAAGACTCAGGCCCTTTCACTTTAAGTCAGTTCGCTGAAGCTGGTGTTAATAAGAGATTTTCAAACGTGTTATACTTTTCCAAAGTCTTTTTATACTTTTCATTTAACTGGCAAGAAGTAGCTTATTAATAAACTTCAGAGGCACAGCAAATGTATCGAACTTTCATTTCAATCAAGATATATTTACTCACTAGAATCAGGAAGAGATCCTGAAAGTAGGTCTTCTGTGTAGTTGGGAAGTTTCTTTCAGATATCATTTCACTGTTTAAATCTAGCAGTTTTGCACAACAAATCCTGCTCTTGCTGTAACAGGCTTAGATTATGAAGGGGTTATATAGAACGTGTTGGAAACCTTTTTTTTTAACCACAGTTGAACTGAACATTCTAAATTTCTGCATTTATAAGACTGGGCAAAAAAATAATATGAGCTAGTTTACTCGCTAATTCAATAGTCAGACTGGATGTGTATAACTGCAGAAGTTGCATATAAGAAACCTCCTCATTTTCATACACTAACTCCAATTCACCCAGACTGTGATTTCTAATTCAAAGTCTTCCTCTTCACCCTAATGTCTGCCACCTTATTGCGTTGTATGTCCCAATCAGATGGCAGTTCCAACATTTTAGACTCTTTAAGACCCTTGACAGAATTTCTTCAATATATTCAGGGTAGCATGGCACAACGCGAAACTTAGCATCATCAAGATTAACTGATCTCACTTTGTGACAGAGCCTCTCCCAACTCTCTTTTCTGTGTATTTAATATAGCTACTCTTTCATGTTATTGAGCCCCCTGGTGCCCTAATCTATCTCTTTTCCTCAGTCTAATGCCCATCCCTTTTTATAAGCCCATTTTCTTCCTGCTAGCTTTCACATATTGACCAATGCATCTGAAAATTACCAAACCTGAAATAGACAGTCAATCTACACTTCAATTTCCACACACTGAGAAATCTCAAATCTATCCCTTTATCGAACTACGCCCATGAGTTCCAGACCTATATTTTCATTTACCTACTGAACTGTCCCACCTTATGTTTCATAGATTATCTAGAAATCAATATATAACTGTTTCCCCTCCATACCTCCTTCTTCTCGTATATTTCCACCTTTGGTTAATGGAAGGAACCATTCCCAGTTGTAATTGACCACAAAGTATTGCCTATCACAGTAAGCCCTTATTAAAGAAATGGAATTTTGAAGTCTCTGTTTATGCTTTTATGTGTAGTCCATTCCATTTGAATCCTCTATTCAAGCTCTTTTAATACTTGTGATATTATACAAATATTTTGAAATGTATGTCATCATATATTTCCAAGGAGTAATAACAATAATTTTAGAGCAAGTTAATATTACGTATGTCTTAGAAATAAGAATAAGGAATTGCATTTAAATAAGAAAGTCAGTTATATTAAGGAGTCTCCCAAATCTTTAACATCTACTTGATTTTATATAACATATTTATCAAGATATTATTTACATTTTTTTCTTTTCTAATATAATTTTAGATGAGAGGCTTTACACTGAAATACATTCATTTTCTAGAAAAAGCATATATTAGTTTTGACAAACCAGTCTGTGACATATTCAGAATTTTAAATAACAAATAATAAATAATTTTTCCAAGCAAATTATAAAATATACATTCCTCAAATCTCATTTTCCTTGTGTAAGATTAGTCTTCTAAGATGAGAGATAATACTCCTCCCTAAAATAATCATTTTGTAATTTTGGTTCACTTCATATTTTGATTAATAGTCTCATAAATGAAAAAAAAATTGTTGAAAAAGAATCAGCCTTACTTTTTAAAAAGAAAAAGTCATACAATTAATGTATATACCAAATATAATTATTAAATTGCTATCATATCAAACTTAGAAAATCTTTTAATTCTCATTCTGTTAATAGAGATACAGAAATATGATTCTCAATCACTTTATATTTTTGCTTTTTAATTTTCCTTACCTTCTGTAACTTTACTATCCTTCACAGTTTTATGAAAGAACTGTATCCCTAAATCATTTTTCAGATAATTTATTTCTAATAAAAAGATGCATAGCTATCATTAAAGAATAGCTTAAAGGTATGCTAACTCAGAACATGAGCAGTAAAGTTAAAAGCAGTAATATTTGTTAATTTCCATATATATGTTAGACACATACTGCTTAAGATACATGATTGTGATCCCTTTTAGTTCTTGAATTTTTTCATTCATTGAAACAACCGAACACATTTTTGTGCAACACTTTTTAACATACTAGAAATAGCCTATTTTCTTTCCATGATGGATGCTTTCCTTCAAATATAATTTCTGAGCTCCAAACAGGAAACATAATGTTGCCCTGGATGTTATATTGTGTTCTAGAAATAGAAAATGATGCTATATCCATGTCCAGAAATGGTACAAGTTTATGACTACCATTTAAGGACCCTTTATTCAATGAGCCAGCTGGTTCTGCTGTTCACTAGCTGGGTGACATTAGGCAAGTTGCTTAACATCTCGATATAAAATTGGGATAGAACAAGAAACAAGATGGCAAAGTAGGGAATTTGGGATTAACAGATACACACTACTATATATAAAATAGATAAACAACAAGAACCTACTGTATAGCACAGGGAACTACATTCAATATGTTATAATAACCTATAATGGAAAAGAATCTAAAAAAGAATATATATATATTATATAACTATATATATAATATATATACACTATTATATATATTTAAAACATATAACTAAATCACTTTGCTATATACCTAAAACGTAAATCATCTATACATCAATAAAAAATTAAAAATGAAACCAACAACAAAAAATGATCAAACGAGACAACTGAAAAAGCAAAAAAAAGATGGCAAAGTAGGAGGACGTGTAACTCACCTCCCCCCATGAACACATCAAAAATACATCAATATGTGGAACAATTCTCACTGAAAACTAATTGGAAACTGGCAGGAAGACTCAAGTACATTCAAGGCTGTAAGAAAGATCCAAAAGGAATCAGGTAGGAAGAGAAAAGAAGCAATCAAGTCAGGACCTGTGCCCCTGGGGCAGGACTCTGAGGGAAAGGGAGAAACATAGGTGGAGTCCCCTGGGGACTCCCCTGGGGAGCGAGCAATCCAAGCCACATATTGGGTACCCCAGTCCTTGGGTCCAACACAGAGAAGACAAGCCCACTTTGCTGGTTGGGCAGCCGTGGGGACTAACAGGAGGGCTACGGGAAGCATGGACTCCGCTGTGAGGAGCACATGAGTGCTGACGTGCTCCTGAGACAGGGCAAAGAGGGCAGATGGAGGACTACCCCAGTGGCTGCCGGTTTCTCATGACCACAACAGCAGGAGCCTGAGCCTGAGCTGAGAGAATGTTCCAGCCCTGCTTACTTCCACTTGCAGCTCCCCACTGGAGTGAGGGCTGCCACAACCAAGGAGAGAGTTCAGCCATGGGACAAAGAAATGACTCAGACCCAGAGCTGCATCTGAGTGCAGCGAGGGCGGCCACTGCTGGCTCTTACACAGGCAGCACATTATGGGAGGTCCCTATCTCTGATGGCACCTGGACCGCCACAGCTCGCACCCTGATACACACCAAGAGATCACACTGGCCCTGCAAAAGAGCCTCAGATGAGAAGGGGCTGCCATTCCTGGAGCTCAGACTAGAAGCATATTGGAGGCAGCCTGGACCTCTATCTGCGGCCAGCCCACATCAGCCCATGCACTGTCATGAGCCAAGAGCCTGTACAGGCTTCAGCGTTGCTCCCCTCTGGGTCAAGGGTGCTGGTGCTGGGAGAGGGGAGAGCTCAAACTTGAAGGGAACAGAGTTAGCTCAGACCCAAACCTCAGGGCTTCTGCTCCAGCAACTTGGGATCCGACCCCTCCCTCAATGGGGTGGTGACAGCCCCTGAGCAGAGTGGAAGACCCTCCTCACACCTGGCTCAGGCCATAGCCCCTCCATCTCCAGCCCCGCTTCCTAGCAAGGTGATAGCTGCCAGCACACCCTGAGGAAAGACACGACTTCCGCTCGATCAAATCCAAAAAGCCACTGGGCACATGCAGATTGTATAGGGATGCTCTCACATAATGATGTCCCTTCAAGACCATAATAGGTAACTATTTCACCTACATTTATAGAGACAGAGAAAGTTAAGCAAAATGAAAAGACAGAGGAACTGGTCTCAATTGAGAGTGAGACAATAGGAGAAGAATGAGAGAGAGAAGGGGGTGGAAAATATATTTAATTAAATTATGACTGAAAATTTCCCAAACCTGAAGAAGGAAACAGATATCCAGGTACAGAAAGCACAGAGGGTCCCAAACAAGATGAACCAAACAGACCCACACCAAGGCATATCATAATTAAAATGGCAAAGCTTAAAGATAAAGAGACAATTCTAAAGGCAGCAAGAGAAAAACAAAGGGGCATATACAAAGGAACCCCCATAAGGATATCAGCTGTCTTTTCTGCAGAAACTTTGCAGGCCAGAAAGGAGTGGTTTGTTATATTCAAAGTGCTGAAAGGGAAAAACCTGCAACCTAGGATATTCTACCCAGCAAGATTATCATTTAGAATGGAAAGAGAGACTTCTCAGACATATATATATATATATATATATATATATATATATATATATATATATATATATATATATATATATATATATATGTGTGTGTGTGTGTGTGTGTGTGTGTGTGTATACACACGATGGAGTATTACTTAGCCATAAAAAATAACGAAATTCTGCCATTTGCAACAACGTGGATGGACCTAGAGAGTATTACGCTTAGTGAAAGGAATCAGAGAAAAATACTGTATGTTATCACTTATATGTGGAAAAAACCAACAAATTTGTGTAACTAAACAGAAACAGACTCACAGATATACAAAACAAACTGGTGGCTGCCAGTGGAGAGAGGAAAGGGGGAAGTTGGGGTAGGGGATTAAAAAGATACAAACTACTATGTATAAATTAAATAAGCAACAAGGATATATTTTACAGTACAGTGAAATATAGCTATTATTTTGTAATAAATAAATTTATTTAAAAAAATAAAGTTATCTATTTATTTATTTTTGGCTGCGTTGAGTCTTCATTGCTGCGCACGGGCTTTCTCTAGTTGCAGCAAGCAGGGGCTACTCTTCGTTGCAGTGTGCGGGCTTCTCATTGCGGTGGCTTCTCTTGTTGCAGAGCACGGGCTCTAGGTACGTGGGCTTCAGTAGTTGTGGCATGCAGGCTAAGTAGTTGTGGCTTGTGGGCTCTAGAGTGCAGGCTCAGTAGTTGTGGCACACGGGCTTAGTTGCTCCGTGGCACGTGAGGTCTTCCCAGACCAGGGATCGAACCCGTGTCTCCTGCATTGGCAGGCAGATTCTTAACCACTGCACCACCAGGGAAGTCCCTGTAATAACTTTAAATGGAGTATAATCCATAAAATTATTGAATCACAAAAAATAAATATATTAATTAATTAATAAAAAGTAAATAAATTTGGGATAATAGTATCTATTTAGTAGTCTTCATAAGGATTAATATTAATATGCTTATAATAGTGCAGAGCACACAATGGTCAATAAATATTAGTCAATATTAAGTAAAAAAATCTATATAAAGAAAACAAATGAACCATAGATGTAGTCTAACTTCCATAATTTCTCATTTGCCCAACTCTAAAAAGGAACTTTAAATTAGATGGTTCAGCTCAAAATGCTTCTTTCCAACATACACAAATTGTGGGTAATGACTCTGTTCTTCATCTTTATTTCCCTAAGAACAAGCGTTCTTTCTTTATTCTTATCTATCTTGCAGACAAACCAGTTAGGGATGAGGAGAAGGGAGATGGAATAATTTCCCACAGATCAAGTCAGGAATTGTATTATCACAAGTTGTCTGTGAATGGGCTGTCTAAATTACCACAGAAAAGTTACATCTCAGTTCATGGTTCTAGGTACAGATGGCAGCATGCTGAGGGGCTAAAAAAGAAGATTATATACCCCAAATTGTGGCATCAGTATTTAAAGCTAGGAGTGAAATACAGAGTGGGCAATGTAAGGCAGTTCAAGGCATGAATTTGTGGATCAACAGGAATAAGACACTGGTGTCATTTAAGTCCCAACACATTTTACTCACTAAGCGCTAAATTAACTCCTTTATTACCTTAGGCCTTGGTAAATTAAAGTCTGTATCTCCGATATGACAAATTACAAGGGAAGCTCATCAAAGTTAAACCGTAAACTCTGCCACTGTCAAAGTAAAAAGAGAGGATCCAAGCAAAAGTGACAGCACAGTGCTTGGTAATGTTAAAGTAATTAATCAAGGAGGCCTTTGGAGTGATGCCCTGGTATCCCGTGTAAGCAAACCAAAACCTAAGCCAGAGGCAAAGCACTGGAATCTGAGAAAGTGAAACTTAAGAACAACCAATCACAAATAGTATTGTGTAACCACTTAAGCTATAGCCAATCAGATAATTGCCTTGCATAGCTTTGCTTCTGCATCTTCTGTATAAAAACCTTGCAGCTAGCTCCTGTAACTGGAGTGCTACTAATCACTTTTGGTTCCGTGCCGCCCAACTGAAGTCAACATTTGCTGAAATAAACTCTTCAAAATTTTAATGTGCCAGGGACTTCCCTAGTGATCCTGTGATAAAGAATCTGCTTTCCAATGCAGGGGATGTGGGTTTGATCCCTGGTTGGGGAACTAAGATCCCACATGCCACAGGGCAACTAAGCCCATGTGCCACAACTACTGAGCTCCTGTACCTCAACTAGAGAGCCTGTGTGTCGCAAACTAGAGCCCACGTGCTCCGGAGCCTGCGCACCACAGCTACAGAGCCCACGCACCCTGGAGGCTGCGCGCCACAACTAGAGAGAGAAAACTCGTGTGCCGCAACTGGAGAGAGGCCTGCCTGCCGCAACTAGAGAGAAACCCGAGCAGACCACACACGGTAATGAAAAGGTCCCGCATGCCTCAACAAAGATCCCATGTGCCGCAACTAAGACCCGACACAGCCTAAATAAATAAATAAATAAGTCAAAGGTAATTAAAAAAAATTTTAATGTGCCTATTTTATCTTTCAACAGTAACCACTAGTCATTCAATAATGATTACCTCTTCTTGTTATTAAAGCTGTTATGCTCAAAAGCTTTGCTCTTAAGAATACTAAAACGCTACAGCTTTCCATTGGAAATAATAGGGAAGCTGACCCAGTAAAAAGTTAAATATATTTGTGATTTAGCTTTAAATATCAGTGGCAAAATTATCATTTATCTCTTTCTTTCTTTGTGTATGTGTGAGTTCAGAGTCTAAATTCATTGAGAATATGCTCTCTATGCAAAATGCTTTATAAAGTCAGTTTGGACTTGATCCAATAAAGCATTGCTAAATGTAGATGTTGCTTTTCAAAAATGAGTCTGATTTCTTCTACAAGTGAAATGTAAATAAGAGTCAGCATTATCAGATGTGTATTAAGAGTGTGTTCTCCACTTATTTATGCCTGTTTAATTTTAAAACAATGTTTTCTATGTATGTGTGCAGCCAAGAATATTTCCATTAACACTCCAGTAAAGTAAATTGTATCATATATTGAACTGGATTTCAAATTGACTAGATTTTGAATCTATTATTACAGCTTTGTTGAGATATAATTCACATGCCATGTAATTTACCCATTTAAATTGGATAATTCAGTGATTGTTAGTATATTCACAGATAAGCACAGATATAACCACAGTTAATTTCAGAACATCTTAATCACCTAAAGAAACAAAATCTGTACCATGTAGCTACTACTCCTCTCTGCTTATCCTATCACACTGCCCAACCCTAAGCAACCACTAATCTACTCTCTGTCTCTACAGATTTGCCTCTTCTGGGCATTTTATATAAATGGAATCCTATGATATGCGGGCTTCCATGACTGGATTCTTTCACTGAGCATAATCTATACAAAGTTCATCCACATTATACCATGTATCAGTGATCCATTGCTTTTTCATGACCAAACTATATTCCATTGAATGGATCTACATTTTTTTTATATCTATAAGTTAATGGGTATTCAGGTTGTTTACACCTTTTGGCTATTAGAAATAATGCTGCAGAAAATATTTATGTACAAGTTTGGGGTGGACATAAGTCTTTCTCTTGGGTATATGCAAAGGAATGGAATTGTTGGGTCATATAGTAATTTTATGTTTAACCATTTGAGTAGCTTCCAAAGTGGTTGCACTATTTTATATTTCAGCCAACAGTGCCTGAGGGTTCCAATTTTTCTATACCCTCACTAACAATTATTATTTGAATTTTTGATTTTAGCCATCCTAGTGAGTATGAAGTGGTATCTTATTATGAATTTGATTTGCACTTCTCTGTTGACTAATGATGTTGAGCATCTCTTCATATGCTCAGTGTCTTATTACAGACATTATAAGAGATATCTATTCAGATCCTTTGCTCACTTTTAAATGCAATTGTTTGCCTTTTTAATAGTTAGTTGTTCGACGGAAAAATCAAAAGCTTTACAGACAAGCAAACGCTAAGAGAATTCAGCACCACCAAACCAGCTCTACAACAAATGCTAAAGGAACTTCTCTAAGTGGGAAACACAAGAGAAGAAAAGGACCTACAAAAACAAACACATAACAATTAAGAAAATGGTAATAGGAACATACATATTGATAATTACCTTAAACGTGAATGGATTAAATGCTCCAACCAAAAGACACAGACTGGCTGAATGGATACAAAAACAAGACCCATATATATGCTGTCTACAAGAGACCCACTTCAGACCTAGGGACACATACAGACTGAAAGCGAGGGGATGTAAAAAGATATTCCATGAAAATGGAAATCAAAAGAAAGCTGAAGTAGCAATTCTCATATCAGAAAAAATAGACTTTAAAATAAAGACTATTACAAGAGACAAAGAAGGACACTACATAATGATCAAGGGATCAATCCAAGAAGAAGATGTAACAATTGTAAATATTTATGCACCCAACATAGGAGCACCTCAGTACATAAGGCAAATGCTAACAGCCATAAAAAGGGAAATCGACAGTAACACAATCATAATAGGGGACTTTAACACCCCACTTTCACCAATGGACAGATCATCCAAAATGAAAATAAATAAGGAAACACAAGCTTTAAATGATACATTAAACAAGATGGACTTAATTGATATTTATAGGACATTCCATCCAAAAACAACAGAATACACTTTCTTCTCAAGTGCTCATGGAACATTCTCCAGGATAGATCATATCTTGGGTCACAAATAGTTTAGTTGTAAGAGTTCTTCGTATATTCAAAGTGCAAGTCCTTTATCAGATATATGATTTTCAAATATTTTCTCCCATTCTGTGGGTGGTCTTTTAGTTTTCATAATAGTGTTCATTGAAGCAGAAAAGTTTTTAATTTTGATGAAGTCCAACTTCTCTATTTTTTGTCGTTCTTCTTTAAGAACCAGTTGTTTATATAAGCTCAAAAAGATTTATTCTTACGTTTTCTTCTAAGAGTTGTATAGTTTTAACTCTCACATTTGGGTCTCTGATATACTTTGAGTTAATTTTTGTATATGGCCTGAGGTAAAAGAGTCCAATTTCATTCTTTGGCATGTGGTTATCCAATTGTCCCATTACCATTTTTTGAAAAGATTTTGTTCTCCATTGAATTGTATTAGACCCATAGACACATTTATTTCTGAGCTCTCAATTCTATTTCATTGATCTTTAAGTCTATTTTTAATGCCAGTTCCACATTGGCAAGTATCACTGTTTTGATTTATATTTCTTTTTGATTTATATTTCTATATTTCTTTTATATTTGTTTTGAAATAGGAAAATGTGACTTTTCCTATTTTGCTCTTTATCAAGATTGTTTTGACTATTCCAGGTCTCTTGTAATTCTATATGAGTTTTAAAACCAGATGACCAATTTCCATAATGAATCCAGCTGACTGGTTAGCTGGATTACCTTGGTGGAGTCTATTTCTCCCTGCAGTATAAAAACTTTGATATTGTTTCTCAGGGGACACAGCCTTGGTTATGCCCACAGTCACCTTGGGTAACACTGCCTTCAGCAAGACTCCTTCCTTATCCAGAACCATCTGTTAAGCTCCACTAATTACTGGCTGGTTGTCTACTGTTGACAACAAGACTCTAGTACATAACTTGCTCACAGACCAATCCAATCAAACCTAGACTCCTTTAAAGAGATAGTCCTATGGTTAGTGTTTGATATTTGTCTTCACCCAGAAAGGCTCTTCTCTGCTGTCTCTTTCCTCATTTATCTCTTGCAAATGAGCCTGCCAACAGCTTAGCTTATATCTTCAATGAATTCAATGAATCTATCTCATCCTTATCTTTCATGACAGTCTCCACCGGTTTTTGACTGCCCTGAGATTTAAACTTCTCCAAACTCTGTTGCAAATTAAGTCACTTCTTTTGAAAAGAGATTAAGAACTCTCTGTAATATGGCCTACTTCTTCCTTGGGCCAAAACTTTAGGCCATATCTCTAGTGCTGGGGGTGGGACAATAGTGTACTCCTCTCCAAGTGACCCCCAATTTAGGAACAGAACATTTTGTTTGAGTGGGAGGGCAACAGCCCCAGGTCTCTTTTGCTTCCCACTCCTGATATGGAATCCCTGCTCCACAAGTCAAGGCAAGAGAGAACAAGGCCCTAGCATCTTCAGTGCTGTCATGTCCAAGGTAGAAACTTCGTCTCACGAGTGGGGACCAGGTGGGAGAAAGCGCCCTCCAATCTCACTGTTCCACATTCCCAGAATTTAACCTCAATAACAAGTAGCTGGGGACAGGATGAGAAATTTTGATGTCCAGCTTCTGGGAATATATCCCTCTAACTAGAAGTTATAGGTGGTAAGGGGGCCTTGTGTTTTTGGTTGTACCAGCCTGGAGTTGGAGTTTCATCTCACTGAACTGAGAGAGGGGAGAGATAGAGTATGCCTTGGTTCAAGAGTCACAGACCTAATTGTTCTTACCAAGTTTTAGCAGATTTTCGTAAATAAAAGTTTCTTTGTTTGCTGTATGCCCTTAAGACCATTTCCAGATATTTTAATGGCTGGTATTTTATTTTTAATAATTTTCTCCAGTTTTGCTGGAGGGCATGTCTACAGAGCTCCTCACTCTGTCATACTAGGAATCCTTTTAAGTTTTTGAGTTTTTTACTAACAGAAAGTCTATAAGGAATGCACTGAAAATATTGTTTGCGAATTGAGATATTATACAACTAAATACTGTAAAAAAAAAGTGATTTAGATACCTTTTTCTATCAAAAAAATCTTAATCTTAAAATTGTTAAATTTTCCTTGTCTATTTAACTTTAATATCATAACTGAACATGATCCAAGAGATGTTCTGTCATGTTTGTTTTATATTATTTAACAGCATGAAGTAGTAGCTATTAAGTTTTGAATATACTACTACTACTCAATATCAAAATACATATCAATGCTTTTCATAAAAATACATTACCTGGATACTTTAAAATAAAACAAGTCCCTGCTCTCTACCTCCTTTTTAAAAATAATCTACCTAGTTCAGCATTTCCCAAACTGAAATCCTGTTATGGTCACTGAACAATTTCTGATGTTTCAAAATCAATTTAGCTACCTAATAACAGCATCAGTTTTCTTTGCTTTGGGATAAAAATTACTTTAATTAAACTTACATGTAGAAGTTATCACATACTGAAAGATCTGCTTAGTCATTAAGAGTGTTATTCAAATTTCCAAAATTCATTGTGTGTGGTAGGGAACAGTAAGGAGAGAAATATTTGTCTATTTTATCATCTTAATTTTCTCCAATTGTTTTTTCCTATTATTGAAAAATATATATTTATACAATATGGAATACAGATTTTTTAAGTTTATCTCCTGCCTTAATTTTGCAAATTATCTTGGTTTTTGTTTTTTTTTTTAAATGTAATTTATTGAGAAATTTGGTCCTAAGTGGTCAAGAGAGGAGGATTTTTTAAAAAAAAATATAATCAGCTTTAAAATAAAATTTCTAGCACCATTTGCATTTCTTTTCAAAAAATACAGTATGGAGAAAAAGCTTGGCAAATGCTTCCTCTGAAGATGACTGCATTCTTTTTCCTACTGATTTTATATTTTAGTGAGAATTATATTAGCATTCTTTGTGAGAAAGTGACTGGGATGATCTGAAATGATTAACTGATACAGTCTGGTGTCAAAAGGGGAATTAATATCAGATGATTTTTATTTTAAAATAATCTGAATAGGGATTTCCCTAGTGGCGCAGTGGTTAAGAATCCGCCTGCCAATACACGAGACACGGGTTCGAGCCCCGGTATGGGAAGATCTCATATGCTGCGGAGCAACTAAGCCTGTGCACCACAACTACTGAGCCTGCACTCTAGAGCCCACGAGTCACAACTTCTGAGCCCGCGTGCCACAACTACTGAAGCCCACGCGCCTAGAGCCCATGCTCCACAACAAGAGAAGCCACCGCAATGAGAAGCCCACGCACCGCAACGAAGAGTAGCCCCCGCTCGCTGCAACTAAAGAAAGCCAGTGCACAGCAATGAAGACCCAACGCAGCCAAAAATAAATAAATAAGTAAATTTTTTTAAAAATTAAAAAAAATAATAATCTGAATAAGGAGATATTTATCAGCGTTGTGCTCCTAGGAATCCAGATGGGTCAAGTTTTGAAACTGAAACTGTGTTCTCCTAACTATTTTAAGGGATATGTTTGGTGGCTTTACTTTTCTCCCTCTTTTACATAATAAATCATATTTTTTACATTTTCACTCTCATCTGTATTGATATTAAATTATTTATAATTAATTTCCATAGGAAAAATGATTGTTGATTACTATTTTCTTTCCTGTCCTGTCATCATTTTAAATCATTTTACTATGTGGTACCAGACAACTTCTACTACTTGTTTACTCAAGAAGAGCTTGCCTCCGAAGGATTTAGTTGTTCCTTAGTCTAAATTAATATCGAGAATTAGTATGGGAAATTACCTACAATTAATAAAATTCCTATTATTGTTCTATTTAATTAAGCCCTTACCATTTCTTGAAATAATGACCCTAACTTTGTTGCTATATGTATGTGTGTGTGTGTGTGTATATATATATATATCTCCATGGTGCACGTGTGCACACACACACTCACTGACATGTGGGCCCCATTTCCTCACATTTATAGTAAAGTTCCAAAGCCACAGAGCTGAAAAAAGTTACCATAATATCTTCAGAGTTCCCTGAAATTAAATACATCAGCTTTCAGGATTACTTTCTTTGATGTATGAACACCCCTGGAAATTTATATTAATATTAATATTCAGGTATTAAAATATTTGCTATCTTCAGTTACACCCGGTAAAACTATGACTGTCAATCATTTGGGGAGTGATATAATTCAGAGGAGATCCAGCATTCAAAGTGATGAATCTTTTCTCACCAAAGTAAGTAAAAATGTTTCCGTAGCAGCAAGCAAGGATTGCTGGAATGTGTGAGCAGTCATCACAGTTGTTAACACTACACCATGGCGTACAATTCATTTCAAATAGAAAGTTAGTTTTTAAAAATAATGTCTTCAGTTGTATTGGGTTCTTCATTGCAGGGCTTTCTCTTACATTCTCCTGCATTCTAAGCACATCATGTGTCTGCATTTAGCCTAAATGTAGTACTTCCAAGATCATCATTTCTAATATAAGCATGCACAAACCTCTGTGATCAGGGCTAGAGTGCACACTGATTTAAGGTAGGTAGTCTTCTCTGAAAGAACTCATATGACACTTAGGGAAACAGGCTGTATGTATCACAGTCTGTGAGAAAAAGGCAGTGCCAATAATAGTAACATTAATAATAAAAGCTGTCATTTGTGGTACATTCTAAATATTTCACAAAGAATATTTAATACAATTCAATAACACATTTAAGTATATAATACCCATTTTATAACTGAGAAAACCAGACCTCAGAAAAATAAAAATAAGCTATCTAAATTCACACAGCTAATAAACTGCAGAACCTGGATTCAAATTCAGTATATTTCTCTCTCTATACACTGTCATCAAGAGCAGAGTTCTGGTTTCTCCACTCTTTGTTTTATAGTTCCTTTATTATTCCTGATAATATTCTTGCTTTTGTTAAAAAAAAAATATAATGACACTGAGGCAAACACTATTAAAACATCTTCCAAATCTCTTCCTACATTCCCAATATGTGTTATCACTTTCACATGATATGCTTCTTTCACATGTCACACACTTGCCTAATTTATTTTCCACTGAATACCAGTGACACCTTCTTCTTAGGACTCCTAACTAGTGAGATTGTAAGTCCATGTTAGAACATCAAGTTAAATAATTTATAACTAGTGATCAGAAGCCCTGAGCTCTCTTAAAACACGTGATCTTGTGTTCCAAGGTGTGTTTTAGAAAACAAAATTATCATTTCCAATATAGTCCATCCCAGCACTACTGTTCTCCATTCCTGCTGCCTTTTCCATAAGCATCTTCCTTCACATTCCTACTGCCACCACCTCTTTCTGTCCATCATTATGTAAAACATGGATGGTGACAATTGCTATGCAACTCGATTCTATTCACTTCAAGTTTCTCCTCAATGCAATCCACCCTGCACACACCGTCAAGGTAGTCTTCCTAATGCGGTAACTTGAGGTGATCACCAATGTTCTGTGTCTCTGCATTACCTCTAGCAGAAGGTCTCATCTCCATCATTTGGTAGCGGATAGAAATACAACTGTTCAATTAACAGAAAAGAAAAACAAATGACTACTAAAAAAGCAGAGATGAAAGGGAGTAGAAAAAACTTCTGGTTGGAATAAAAATTTGTGCCATATTGCTGAAGCATAAATAAAATTTAGCAAATAATCAAATGTACAAAGCATTTGATGAAGATTTTTATAGACTGAATTGTATTCCCCACCCTAATTCATATACTGGAGTCCTAACCTCTAGTGCCTCAGACTGTATTTCATGACAGGGTCTTTAAAGAGATGATCAAGTTAAAATAGGGTCATTAGGATGGACCCTAATCCAATATGACAGGTATATTTATGAGACAATGGGATTAGGACACAGACATACACAGAGGTAAGACCATGTGAAGACACAAGGAAAAGATGCCTATCTACAAGCCAAGGAGCAAGGGCTGAGAAGAAACGAACCCTGACAACATCTTGATCTTGGACTTTTGGCTTCCAGAATTGTGAGAAATACATTTCTTCTCTTTCAGCTACCCAGTCTGTGGTTTCTTGTTAATGGCAGCCCTAACAAATTAATACTAATGTTCTTCTTGAATGAATTATTATATAGAAGTACAAAAATGGGAGAAGACAACTGTGTTAATGATTGCCAATTGAGTACCAAGTGTAATATTTTAAAAATAGAAAATACTCCAAATATGCTTTATTTGGAAATTAAAGAGATACATTAAGTTGCTGCCATAAATAGAAAGAAATGGAATATACGGAAAGGGGGTCTTGTTAATGGAAAAAACAAGCTTCAGAATAATATGTAAAATATAAATCTTACATTACAATAATAAAACCCCTTCTAAAGTGATGTTGTTTATTTTATTGCATATCCTTTTGGATATCACAGTTTTTAACAGTGCCATAGCTTACAATTCATTTCAAAATAGAAAATTACTTTTCAAAAATAGTATTTTTCTGTTAAATTCATCCTCTTTTTAGCTTCTAGAAAGTTTGTTTTTATTTGTTTTTGCTGGTTGTATGTTCTTGCTGGTTATATGTTTTTATCGTACATAATCTTTTAAGTGACCTTATATACATTTTTCATTATTTTATAATCTTTTCCAAGTATTTTAATCCTCTACTCTTATGCTCTTAATTTTGACCAAGATTAACCTATTTTCCTTTTAATACTGAAATTACCCTGCTTTTTCTACTGGTAGGATGTTAATAAGAAAGTTGAACATAACCTGAGGAAAATTGGAAGTGCATGTCTGTTTTATTGTGTGGTAAAACACTGTGGGTGATTTCTGAATTACTGGTGTAATCAAAAAGCGTTTAGTAACCTGTTTACTTCCTTGAGTCTAACTGCAGACTGTAAATTCCACGAGGACAAAGGCTCTGTCTCTACTACTCTATCATTAGCACCTCAAACAATGCTGGACATACCACTGGTTATATGAAGAAATAAATAAGTTTTGTGGATATTTTCCAAAATTTCCAAAAATTTTGCTAAGCAAATATTACATGCTCAAGACTAAAACAGTTGATGTGGCAATATTTTAAAAGCAATTTTCATAATTTTAAGAGAGTGATTTGCTATCTCAATTGGAAGATATTTTTAATGGACATGAAAAATAAGTGAAAAATTTAAAAGGAAAAAAGATGTCATTCAGGCTATAAATGCTGAAGGACCTTGGTATTTAAATGGTGTTCCATGGAGCAGCAATGCCAGCATTGCCTAGGAGGTTGTCAGAAATGCAAAATCTCGGGCTTTATCCCTGATCTACAGAAATGGAATCTGTATTTTCATAACATACTCAGGTGATTTCTATGCACATTCATATTTAAGAAATACTCCTAACAGATATCAAATAATGTAGATATTCAAAATGGGCCAAAGAGAGTTAGGAAAGACCTGATACAGAAGGCACTGGTGAAGTCATGTAACTATATAATTGGACGAATAATAGACATGTTCCCAAACTCTAAGAACTTTCTAAACATACATGGAAATTGTACAAAATTGGTGGTTTTTCTTATATTCAATTTACATTAAACAGTTTATTTACATTTATTGAAACCCATCTCATCTATTCTAATAACCTGAATACTCTCTTATCTGAAACTTTTAAAGTGATGTGAACAGCAATTAGACATTATTTAGGATTGCATCAATCCAATGGTATACTTAGTTGATGTGAAATTAATGAAGAAGCAACAGAGACAATGTACAAGGAGAGAATTGATGACCTTAAGGTTAGCACAGGTAAGTTAGTAACTCCAAGTCCTCTGAAACTATTAATTGCCCATTAATCTTTTATGAACATATACTAAATGCAGGTAGCACTAAGTTTCTATTTGTCCATTTGTTTGAGGCACTTAAATGGGAATCATTTTTAAAAGGCATAAAATATAGATGAAATCATAGTTAAGTGTAATTTTTGACTGATCTTATTTTTATATTCATATTATCTTCTAAAAGACTGAATAATTTTCACAAATGACCTTAACACCGATAGCCATTTAAGAAACCTCTGCTCACGAGAAAGCTTTCAACAAAATTCAACACCCATTTATGATAAAAACCCTCCAGAAAGTAGGCATAGAGGGAACTGACCTCAATATAATAAAGGCCATATATGACAAACCCACAGCCAACATCGTCCTCAATGGTGAAAAACTGAAACCATTTCCACTAAGATCAGGAACAAGACAAGGGTGCCCACTCTCACCACTGTTATTCAACAGAGTTTTGGAAGTTTTAGCCACAGCAATCAGAGAAGAAAAAAAAAATAAAAGGAATCCAAATCGGAAACGAAGAAGTAAAGCTGTCACTGTTTGCAGATGACATGATACTATACATAGAGAATCCTAAAGATGCTACCAGAAAACTGCTAGAGCTAATCAATGAGTTTGGTAAAGTAGCAGGATACAAAATTAATGCACAGAAATCTCTTGCATTCCTATACACTAATGATGAAAAATCTGAAAGTGAAATTAAGAAAACACTCCCATTTACCATTGCAACAAAAAGAATAAAATACCTAGGAATAAACCTACCTAAGGAGACAAAAGACCTATATGCAGAAAATTATAAGACACTGATGAAAGAAATTAAATACGACACAAATAGACGGAGAAATATACCATGTTCTTGGATTGAAATAATCAACATTGTGAAAATGACTCTATTACCCAAAGCAATCTGCAGATTCAACGCAATCCCTATCAAACTACCACTGGCATTTTTCACAGAACTAGAACAAAACATTCCACAATTTGTATGGAAACACAAAAGACCCCAAAGAGCCAAAGCAATATTGAGAAAGAAAAACGGAGCTGGAGGAATCAGACTCCCTGACTTCAGACTATACTACAAAGCTACAGTAATCAAGACAGTACGGTACTGGCACAAAAACAGAAATATAGATCAATGGAACAGGATAGAAAGCTCAGAGATAAACCCACACACATATGGTCACCTTATCTTTGATAAAGGAGGCAAGAATATACAATGGAGAAAAGACAGCCTCTTCAATAAGTGGTGCTGGGAAAACTGGACAGCTACATGAAAAAGAATGAAATTAGAACACTCCCTAACACCATACACAAAAAAAAACTCAAAATGGATTAAAGACCTAAATGTAAGGCTAGACACTATATAACTATTAGAGGAAAACATAGGCAGAACACTCTATGACATAAATCACAGCAAGATCCTTTTTGACCCACCTCCTAGAGAAATGGAAATAAAAACAAAAATAAACAAATGGGACCTAATGAAACTTAAAAGCTTTTGCACAGCAAAGGAAGCCATAAACAGGACGAAAAGACAACCCTCAGAATGGGAGAAAATATTTGCAAATGAAGCAACTGACAAAGGATTAATCTCTAAAATTTACAAGCAGCTCATGCAGCTCAATATCAAAAAAAACAAACAACCCAATCCAAAAGTGGGCAGAAGACCTAAATAGACATTTCTCCAAAGAAGACATACAGATTGCCAACAAGCACATGAAAGAATGCTCAACATCGTTAATCACCAGAGAAATGCAAATCAAAACTACCATGAGATATCATCTCACACCAGTCAGAATGGCCATCATCAAAAAATCTACAAACAATAAATGCTGGAGAGGGAGTGGAGAAAAGGGAACCCTCTTACACTGTGGGTGGGAATGTAAATTGATACAGCCACTATGGAGAACAATATGGAGGTTCCTTAAAAAACTAAAATTAGAACTACCATATGACCCAGTAATCCCACTACTGGGCATATACCCTGAGAAAACCATAATTCAAAAAGAGTCATGTACCACAATGTTCATTGCAGCTCTATTTACAATAGTCAGGACATGGAAGCAACCTATGTGTCCATCGACAGACGAATGGATCAAGAAGATGTGGCACATATATACAATGGAATATTACTCAGCCATAAAAAGAAACGAAATGGAGTTATTTGTAGTGAGGTGGATGGACCTAGAGTCTGTCATACAGAGTGAAGTAAGTCAGAAAGAGAAAAACAAATACCGTATGCTAGCACATATATATGGGATCTAAAAAAAAAAAAAAAAAATGGTCATGAAGAACCTAGAGGCAAGACGGGAATAAAGACGCAGACCTAATAGAGAATGGACTTGAGGACACGGGGTGGGGGAAGGGTAAGCTGGGACAAAGTGAGAGAGTGGCATGGACATATATACAGTACCAATGTAAAATAGCTTGCTAGTGGGAAGCAGGCGCATATCACAGGGAGATCAGCTCAGTGCTCTGTGACCACCTAGAGGGGTGGGATAGGGAGGGTGGGCGGGAAGGAGATGCAAGAGGGAAGAGATATGGGGATATATGTATATGTATAACTGATTTACTTTGTTATAAAGCAGAAACTAACACACCATTGTAAAGTAATTATACTCCAATAAAGGTGTTAAAAAAAAAAAAAGGAACCTCTGCTCACTAGTTTAAAGACAGTGTAAGGTGTTAAAAATAACTTAACCAATTGGTTAACTACAATTGATGCTATTTTAGCTACATATAGTGATGGCTCAGCATTTCATAAAGCCAATATCAACTACACATGTTAAATGTGGAAAATAATGAATAGGTAACACAAAATCAAAAATAAGGCAAAATCCCTGTGGATTTGTCAGTGAAATGCAGTGAATGATTTTTTCAAATCTGACGTGCCTTCCCAATTTGCTTCTGTAAGGTAGTATTAAAACAAAAATTTAATTTTTAATCAATATAACATGATAGATGGATGGTAACTGGAAATATATAAAGAATGCCTTGCTACATAGCATAGAGAAATTAATTTAGAATAGAAGTTTTTGATTACTATAATAACCACCATAATAATTTTACAATTATTTTATGTTTATGTATGTTTATAGATTTAAAATGATCTCTGATATAAGATTTTGACTGATAGAAATCATACTGAGATTCCGCAAGGATATGAAATCCTTAAAAAAACAAAAGAGTCAATTATTTTACCAGCAAAATGAGTTTAGTCAAGAATAGCAGAGAATTACGATTTGGGACAAGCAAACTATCCCAAACCATAGGCAAGTCCTAAGAACCTAGGAGACAGGTTTGCTTTTATAGAGGAAAGAGCAAGTTGGGAGGGGCTGTTTCACAGAGCCCAGGGTGGTGACAGCTTCTCATTGGCTGGGCTGTTGCTGGGCAAGAGAGAAATTCTTCCTTCCTCCAGCTGGGGCGAGTGGTAGTGCATGAGAGCTCCTTCTTCAGGGCTTCTCAATTTTATTTTAAATGAGGCTTCCTTTATTTATTTTCTCAAATGTTAATCTTAGACAGGATGTATAATTCCTGATAAGCATTATACTTCTGAAGAAAATGATTTGTAATAAAGGCATTTTTAAACAAGGTATCTCAAATATTCCATAGTTAATACTTAATGTTTCCTTATTTATCGTAACATCTTTTCTTTAGAACATATTTTTTAAAGTTTATTGTCATTTTAAATGAAGATTGTTTTGATTTATTATAGCTTATCCCCATACAATGAGTTTATAACAGATATTATACTGGGATTTGAGGCATTTTTTAAAACAGATACATACGTTTTGGTTTTCTGCTCTCGATTTTTGTTATCATGTTGTGCCAATTATTATTTCTTAATTAGTTGTTTTACATTGAAATGGAATTGTGCTGAACCTCTGGCATTTAACTCTGCTACAACATTATATTGAAAGAGCAAGTATTAACTTTCTAAGCATTCATGAAGCAATCTGTTTTCCTTTAGTTGATATTAAATTGTATTATAATGTCATGACAGCAGAAATATGTTGATTAACCATGAAGCATCTAATTACAAAACTAAGTAAAAAAAAAAAGTAAGCTCATTTTAACATGAATCTTTTTTTAGGCAAAAATTGAAATGAAAAAGAAAGTGAGCATGGCATTATAAATTAACTTGCCCTGCCCCTTTGCTTCGATATTTACAAATTTAAAATTCAATGACTTTTCATTTTGAAAAACTAGTGTGGGCTTTCCTATATAACCCAATCCTGGTGAGTCCATAGAAGTAAGAGGAAGTCTCTGGTATCCCAGAATCTAACAACAATTAAAATTTAAAAAGTGGCAGGAGGAGAATCCCCTTAGGAAGCAGAATGTGTGGAAGACAATAGTATCTTAGAAAAGGAGAAAATGTCACTGATGGAAAAGGGTATGCAAACACTTTCCTTTCCTCTCCCTTGTTTTGTTCCACATTGCCTATTTCATTGCCTAATTACAGGTTAAGAAAGCAGCAATGCCAGACCAGACAGCCAGCTTGACAGGGAAACATCAGGGCATCCCTGGATCCAAGCATCACTATAACAAGTGTAGGTAAGCTGGCTCACACCTGAGAACTTTCTTTTCTACGTCCTCCGTGGCTTGAAACAAAATTCAATCTGCATCATTTAGCTGGAGCTTTCCTGTCACTCCATTTCTTAAGACCAGGAAGAGAAGCTAGGTCATAGGGTTTAGCACCTTCCCTGAGGTACATTATTGGTCTTGAAAGCTGAAAATGGAAAGGAAATATGAGGTGAAGATGGAAAATAATGTGTCACCAGTGAAATTTCAAGCTCCATGGAAGACAAGCAAGAAACTAAGTAACATATAATAGGGTCCCCTACAACAAGGGTCCCCAATCCCCAGACTGTGGGCCGGTACTGGTCCGCAGCCTGTTAGGAATCAGGCCGCACAGCAGGAGGTGAGCGGCAGGTGAGTGAGCGAAGCATCGTCTGCTGCTTCCCATCGCGCCCCATCGCTAGCATTACCGCCTGAACCATCCCACCCCCCACCCCGGAAAAACAGTCTTCCACAAAACTGGTCCCTGGTTCCAAAAAGGTGGGGGACCGCTGCCCTACAAAATAGAGTTTGGGGCAAACTTCTGTTCTAACACTACTGTAATGTGTAATCTCAGCGCAATGAGAGTGATGGCAAGGGGAAGTGAGGCAGCTAAGTGTAGGAAGCAAATAAATGTGACGCATTACCATGCTGACCATGTTGGTATATCCATTTACCCTCCATAAGTTCCTACTCAACTCAGAGGACAAAAATGTAGTTTGTGTCTCTGATGTCAGTGACAGCTCGGACCCCGTATCAAACACTCCTCAAAATGTTTTCAGATTCTGGCAAAGGGCCGCAGATACTGGTGGAAGCATTAGGGCATGCATTTTCAATGGGTGTGAGAGTATCCCTAAGGAGGCAACAATTGGTTCTTGGTGGGGGAAGGGATGAAAAAATATTGACAGTTAAGTAAGAGTACAGGTATAAAGAACAGACACACATACAAGTTAGGGCCAGCTGCATAATTTGTAATGCCCTGTGCAAAATGAAAATGCACGGCTCTTTATTCAAAAAGTAGGGGGAAAGTGCCACTAAAAATACTAAAATACATGGCTTTTTCCTTTCATCTGCAGTCTAGCTCTCTACTTATCAGGGTTTTATTTGATATTTAATGTCATTTAAAGTAAGGAAAAGTAAACATCTAAATTTTGGGTTGAATTTTTCTAGTCATCTTTATATTGTGCAATCACAGTCTTAAATGCAAACATAAAACATTTAACTCTTATGTGGAATCATTAAAATTACACAATTTATATTTCACAGCCCATATATGCATATGTATTGTGTTTTTTTTTCTCAGAAGACTGAAATATTGGACAAAACTCTCCTCCAAAGTGGCTGTACGATTTTGCATTCTCGCCATCAATGAATAAGAGTTCCAATTGTTCCACATACACTCCAGTATTTGGTGTTGTCAGTGTTGCAGATTTTGGTCATTCTAATAGATGTGATCCCTCAAAATCTTACCTTCCATCTGTGCCTCATTTGAATCAATCACTTGTGAAAGCTTAAGAAATTGTGATGTTATTGAATGCCAGATTACTATCCCATTTATCAGGGTATCAGAGTCCCTGTTGCTCTCACAGGTGTAGGTGATTGGGCTCCAAAATATCAGCCTGGGATTCTGTTTTCTATAAACACTTCTAATTGTCTTAGCTCAGGCTTCCAAGAAAACAGAGCCTGAAACAAGACTTACACTCCAACTTCTTAATGGGAAGTGCAATTTCAATGCAGCAAGAATGAAGGAAAAGAGTAATAAAGTGGGTAAGGGTGGGAAGCAAACACAAGGTGGTGCATTTCTGCACTGGTCACTGTCTCACACAAACTATGAAAGGGTTAGGCTTGGTACTTTCACTCTCTGGGCCACCGTATGAAGTTTCATATGGGCTGTAAGTTGGAGTATTTCATCAGAAAAAGGAAGGGAGTGTGGATTTAGGTGCTGGCTCTTTTCTATCTCCAACTGATCAAACATTTACTTATAGGAAGTCAACTCCCCACACACTTTGAGATTCCATCACCTGGCCTTTTCACCAACTGCTTAAGAATCTATACCCTATGCATTTGGATGTGGTATTTCACTTGAGTGAAGAAGTCACTGGAATAGTCAGAAACTACTGGTGTGCAGATGGTCCATTTTGGACAGCTAAGAAGCACGGCTAAAAAGACTTGCTATCATGGAGGCAGATGAGATGGAGCAATTAGTCAAGGGTCTCAGAGACACTGAAGCCAAGAGAATATGATTAGGTAAATGAGTTGAGTCTAAAACACAGGGTAGGCTGAATAAAACGACCAGCCAAAGCAAAAGTTCAAACAAAGGACAATGAATACTCTGAGAAAGATAAAAGAAAAATTGAAAACATGAAAAAAAATAACAAGCAGATAAAAATGAACAAATGGGAGATACTGATTTGAAAAGTATAAAAATTCAGATGACTATCAAATCAAATAGTCAAATAGGGAATGATAAACTCAAAAAGGAAATAATGAAAAATATTAAAAATGAAAAAATTTAATACATATGGAAACTAGGTGATAATGCGTAAATATCTCTTTCTTGAATGTCCATACTGATACAAAAGAAAAAGTAAATAGAAGAGAATTAGGTCTTTGTGTCAGTTTCTCTGCCAAAACAACTAAAAATGATAAAGTTGAAAATCTTTAAAACATTTAAAATCTGACAAGAGAGTAAGGAATTATTAGACTAAAATATATGTGAAGATAGGTATCTAGAAAGGACAGCTGAGTATTGAAGTGTTGATGGAAATAATCAATAACCTATGATAAGAATAGAAGAGAGTTTTATTGGAGCCAGACTGAGGACTATAGCCTGAGAGACAGCCTCTCAGATAGCTATGATAAATTGTTCAGAAGAAGCATGATGTTTAGCATTTATATATCTTGTCAGAACAAAGAACATCAAACATGACAGGGGTATATTCCTTTAAAGTTTCAAAAAAAAAAAAACACACATCAGCCTGTACACTGCAAGTCAGTACGACCGTAGCACCTGGGAAGGGAGCCTTATCATCTAAGGAGTACTAGCATTGATATCCCAGGAAGAGAGGCATTTACCTCTCTATTTTATCCCTATTTTTAAAACAGACATTATCTACTTCTGGACAATGCACTCTTTTCTTTAATGGTTAAAGCAGATATACAATGTACGTTTGATAGGCCAGAATAACTTCCCCATACCTCAAATATATAAAAATTTCTTCCATCAGAAGCTATCCCTGAAAAGCATCTACCCAAACTTCTTATATTAATCTGAGGTTTCACAGACTTATGGGGCATGGGTAATAGACCCTCAGGAAACTTGAGATACTGTGGACTTCTGGAAACTGAAGATGAGTGCCTTTTATAATTTCCAGTCCTTTTGTTGACACTATCTTTTAAAATTTATGTTTTCTATTTTTATTTCATTACTAATTTCTAGTTTTATTTCATTGTTTCTTTTTTTGTACTTTTTTTGAAACTTAGGGTTTTTTCTCATAAATACATAGTCTATTTTAATGAATATTCCATGTGCTTTTAAAAAGAAGCTTAATTCTCTAGCATTGGTGCACAGGGGGATATATATCTTTAATATATACCTTTAAATTATTTAGGGTATAATTTAAATTATATTTAGGAGTTTTTTAGCTGTTTGTTTTGATGAAGAATGGTAGTCTTAAGTCCCACCCTTATCATAACTCTTATATATCTTTATTGTAAACTTAGCCTTTACAATTATAAACTGTACTTCTTTGTCTTGGTTAATGATGCTTTGCTTGAATCAGCCCTGCCAGATATCAGATATTATGTTTGCCACTCCTGTTTTTTTGTTTTTTGTTTTTTTTGCTTTGCATTTGACTGGTTCTTTTTTGTCATCCTCTAATTTTAGCCCTTTTAAATGCTTTTGTTTAAGGTATGTCCCTTTTATATAGCAGAGGGCTGGATTTTGCTTCATGTGCCGTAGAACACCTTTCTTTTAAAAGGTGAGATAAGTAGAGTTACATGTTTTGATAAAATAGATCTGTTTGTTTCCTGTTCTGTCAGATTATTTTATATTTTGTATTATGTTTATGTTTTGTATTATGTGACATTTTCTGTTTGTCTTCCACTATGTGGTCTGATTTTATTTTTTAATTTAAATGTTCTGTTTTGTATTTCTTCTGGCATTTATAATTTTTTTGTTGTTGTTCTAGTGGCACACCTAGGCCATCTTTATATAATTTCCTCAGTCCCAGTCTGCCTTAACTAGAATTTTTCTAATGGTGCAGCCACTTAAAATCTCATGCATTACTCCCATCTCCTACTTGTGTGATAATCAACAATGCAATTCTACTTTCCCTTTCACTTTCCTCTCTTCTCCCACTTTTTAAGTTGTGTTCTTCCCCCTTTATCAGAGCATGTATCATGTGTGTATTGTTCTTACTCTTTTATACCCACCTTTGTTATACTTTTAGATCTGCAATTAAATTTATCCAATTCTTTATATTAGTCATTTTGCCAAAGTTTCCCCATTCACCTCCAGGGTGAATGGAGTTTGATGTTAAAAGATTATTAAGGCAGGGTTCATTAATACAGAATTACTTAGTATTGGATGTTCAAAACTGATTTTTCATAGCCTTCCTTTTTGAAGGAAAGCTTAGTTTGAAAACAAAGAACACAAACAATATTTCAATTAAGCTTAAATTTGATAATTATGCATATTATAATTTTATATATAGCCATGAGATAATAAAAATAGAATGTGTAATTTCCATACAAAAAAAGATTAAAAAATGTAATTACAGAAATAATTACTCTAAAATGAGGCAAGAAATGAAAAAAGGAAGCAAGGAACTGGTGAGGGCAACTAGAAATTACAAGATGTATGATAAAGCTATACACCAAATATTTTGATAATTCCATTGTGTGTAAATGTTCTGATGATCTGATCAAAAGATGAAGATCATCAGACTGGATTTTAAAAATCTCACTTTTTATCATAAATTCATCTAAAACATTCAAAGGTAAAATAAATGATAAAGATATCATGTGGGTAAAGATACCCACATTAATAATTGCAAAATGACCTTCAGAAAAAAGCACTTGTAGAGATTTATAAGGTCATTTCAAAAGTTAAAAGTTTATCTCATCAAGAAAACAAACTATTTTGAATTTACATGTCTCTATATGATCTCCGTATGAAAAAAATTAAAAATTACTAGAAGAAATATAAAAATTAATAATCATGCACTCCTCAGTAATTGATAAAAATGTTAGAAATCATCAAGGACAGAATATTTTTAAGAAACTGGGGACTTATATACTAGAAATTTCAGACTGTACATCTTTATTTCACACTCACATGGAGAATTTACAAAGATTAATCATACATTGCTGGGCCATACAGCAGTGGCAACATATTTCAAAGTTTTGAATTCACACAGAATATGTTTTCTGACCTCATTGAAATTAAGCTAAAAATCAATAAGAACATAAATATCTGAAAAGACCCCGATGCCCTAATGTTTCAAAATTAACAGAGAGGACCCTTTCAGGAATTGAAGGTCATGATGTGCCCTGAACAGAGTGTGTTTTTAACTTGATTCTGTGTAAAAGAGAAGGGGCAGGTGTGGGTAAGGAGGGAGAGAGAGAAAAGAACAAGGTATGGATCTCTCAAAGTGCTTATAACATGGTGACAAATATCAATTAAGATTAAGGATAAATGCTTCTCACTATTTTTTTTTTCTATTTCTGATTTTGTTCTTTTATTTCTTTGCTTTTCCCCCTTCCATGATTTAAAAAATCTCTACAGGCAAAGACTCCACCCACAGCCAAGCAGCACAGCCTGAGTGATTCCAGGAGGGTCTAGCCTCTGTATAAGGTAGGCTACTGTTTTGAGAGGTGTCATCTTACTTGACTGCTAGGATTTTCATGGACATGGATGCCCATTCATGTGGCAAGATATCATATGAAAACTTTTTTTCTCCTCTGAGATATTTCAAATTGGGACCTCAACCTTTAGGTCTCTTATGTGCTCCAAGACCCTTCCAGAAGATGTTATGATTTCTCTTGGCCCCTAGATTTTCACAGCCTACCACACTCAGACATTCTCTCTGTTTCCACCCAGTGAGTACCTATTTAGGTGGGTTCTCTCCCAAGATGACTAATGACGGCTCCCTGAACGGGAGCCACATCTAGCCCATGAGAGCCAGGTCCCTGACCTCTCCTGTTAGGGAAAATAAAATAAAATTTACTTTCATCCTATCTCTACTCTGCCAACAGAGGCTGCACTAGCCATACCTTGCCTTTAGACTTTTTGAGATGTGAGTCATGTATATTCCCTATGGCTCTCAAACTCTGGCGACACTTGTCAAACATTGCAGATGGTTCTCTAAAGTCCCCTTCGTTTGGCTTGGTTGAAGAGAGAGGAAAAGGCTCAGCTTTCTGATAACTCTCATTATATATATTCTCTCTAACCCTCTCCTGACCCATCTTCATGACCTAGGAAGCACCCTAAATGATAAGATAAGCCACATGCTACAAAACTGGTTTGACACTTGGTTACCATGCCACAAGTAGATAATTTAGCACTTAAATTTCAAGCATTTAGGAAATCTGAAATTCTGAGACAACAGGAAAATAATAGGTAACTTCCAGTCAAAAATATTGATGTGCACACACATATATTTTTACATCCTATCACATTTACATAGGCATATGTTTTATACGCTACTATATACATACATATATACAAACATACATGTAAGCACAACATGCATTCAGTTAATAAACCAGTATAGTATTTGGGTGTTTATGTGTGATATATCAATGTACCTCACAAGCTACTGAACCAGTTTATTTAACACTGGATAGCTAGTATCGTTATAGAGATGGAAACCAGTTATCTTGTTATTTTACTTGATCCCTGGATTGGGGAGACTAATGTTTAAAATGTGAAAACATGCAAATGTAAAAAGGATCATTTAGTAAGTATCATGTTCATTTTAGAACACCAATATTGATAGACTAAGAAAGTACATTATTTAACAAATTTGGGTTTAGTCATAATAAAATTGGAATGAAATTGGAATGGTTACTTCAATTGAAATATATTTTCATTGGAAAAAATTACCCAACCATTCAACCACTGGGTATATCTTGATTTAGGCACATAGCTTCTTACCTACATAAAACTAAATACATATAATACAAACTAAAATCCCCAAAGCCTAAACTTATAAGTAGCATAGTGTGCACTGGTGGAATAAAGAAGCCCCAGGGTTTCCTAAATTCTTAAACTGGTTTTCCTTGAACTTTTCATCAAGATCTGAGAAAAGATTAGGTTAATAAATAAAGAAACAAACAAAAAATAAAGTTAAATAAGATAACTACTGACCAAGGATTCTCTAACAAAAGAAAAAAATACATAATGGATACCAAATGTGAAAAATGCTCAACATCACTAGAAATAAACAAACAAAAAATTAAAGTATAATGATATGCCCTTTTTCACCTACAAATTAGCAATCAGAGAATCAGGGTAAAGATAAGCTCTCATGGGCACTTTGACACACTGCTTAAAAGACTGCTATAACCTTAAAAGACTGCTATAAACTTTCTGAATAGCAATTTGACAATCAAGGACTTGAGAATGCTTCATTATTTTTGTCCCAGTAATTTTCCATCCAACATAAGGAAACATCTCTAAATAAAACCTCATAAATAAAGGCAACTGTTGTGAAGTTAGTTACAATAGTGAAAACGATCAAAATGTTCAACAGAAAGAGAATGCTTAATTGTTACACTCACATTATGAATGTTAACCATTGAAAAGTACCTTTATGTAGAAGTAGTTATAATATGAGAAAGTATTAATGATGAAATTAATAATAACAGACAAAAATAATATAAAAACATGATCCCAACTATGAAAAATATGCCCCCTAACTCCTGACAGAAACAAATACAGAACCTCTCTGTAGGAAGTACCCTCAACTCAGACTCCTTAGTGCTCCCACAAATGGATTCAATAAGATATGAACTGAAAAAGAATTACAAAATGCAGGAGCTAACCAACAATTATGAGTAAGAGTATTTCAGATGTAATAACTTCCATATATAAAGGGTAAAAATTACCTTAAGTATCTCTGAAGAAACAACAAAGGAAAGAAATGATGAACAACCAATAACAAACCATTAAAAATGATAAGAAAATTTTGGTAAGGAACCAAATAGAAGTTCTGGAGTAAAAATATATGATATATAATACATGACATAATGATATATAATGCAGAGTAAAACCAAATGCATATTTAAATACTACTGAAGAATTAATAAAGTACACGATAGAGCTGAATTTTAGATGGTATACTCTCTCAAGGTGGCCCTTTATTTTCAGCAATCTACATTCTTCTTATTTGAGTCGGGAAGCAGAGAAGTGGATTCTACAAACACCCATTTAAACAGGATTGACTACATTTGGACTCATAAGATGATATTCTGAAATACTACTTTTTCTTTGGTCATGATTTTATTTCAAGATTTCTCCTCCTTTTGTGCTATGGGCAGAAATGATATGAGAAGCTGTTCTATTTATATTAGTGACCTGTACTAATGTATTCTCATTGCTTAGGGTCTTGTTTTGAGCCAATGTGGGTGTCAAAATTGATTCCATCAAAGAATGCCTTTAGAGGAGTTCATCATGACCTCTACATGCAGTATAAAAGTCCACAATATTGTCAATGGAAACTCCTAAAATTGTAGGGTTGGAGCATAAGGAACAAGTCTTCAGGGTAAGCAATAAACTCTGCTCCACTCACCCCTTTACTTTTTAATTAAATAACATTTTTTTTATCTTTGGTTGCACTGGGTCTTCATTGCTGCGCACGGGCTTTTTCTCTAGTTGCAGCGAGCGGGGGCTACTCTTTGTTGCGGTGCACAGGCTTCTCATTGAAATGGCTTCTCTTGTTGCGGAGCACGGGCTCTAGGCACGCGGGCTTCAGTAGTTGTGGCACGTGGGCTCAGTAGTTGTGGCTCGTGGGCTCTAGAGCACAGGCTCAGTAGTTGTGGCGCACAGGCTTAGCTCTTCCACGGCATGTGGAATCTTCCTGGACTAGGGCTCGAACCCGTGTCCCCTGCATTGGCAGGCGGATTCTTAACCACTGTGCCACCCAGGAAGTCCCAACCCCTTTAATTTTGAAATGCAGATTGCTGAATCACAACATGCCATGTTGGTAACAAGTGTGTCTTCACTTTTTCGCAGGTTCAATAGAAGCCTTGGATGAACAATTCAAATGACCTAAAACAGTCCTGATGCATGGTATTTGCCTCGCAAAAATAATCATCAGGGGACTTCTCTGGTGGCGCAGTGGTTAAGAATCTGCCTGCCAATGCAGGGGACACGGGTTCGAGCCCGGTCCGGGAAGATCCCACATGCCACGGAGCAACTAAGCCCGTGCGCCACAACTACTGAGCCCACGCACTTAGAGCCCATGCTGCGCAACAAGAGAAGCCACCACAATGAGAAGCCTGCTCACTGCAACCAAGAGTAGTCCCCGCTCGCTGCAACTACAGAAAGCCCGCGTGCAGCAACGAAGACCCAATGCAGCCAAAAATAAATAAATAAATTAATTAATTAAAAAAAATAAAAAAATAAAAATAATCATCAGCACCTTGTGAGACTAAACACAGCATTAATTCAGACTTCTGTAATGGAAAAAAAAACATAAAGGAGGGAAAAACCTAACATTTATTGAGTACATCCTATGTGCCCACAACTGTGACAGATGTTTTACTGTTTATTTCATTTTACCTCCACAAATACCTTAAAGGTAATATTATTTTACACTTTGGAAAACCAAGACTTAGAAGCTAAATAATGTAATAAGTCACAGAGAGAGCTGGAGTCTGACTCCAATCCAGGACTGTGTAGCTTTAAACCCTAAGTCTCTTCTTAAAGAATACACTTTCTCACAATTTTAATGCAAGTCATAAGCCCTTTATAATCACTTAAAAAAAACTATATAGTGTATTCCATTTTTTCCCTTACGTGCTTTTTATATTTTAACATCAAACTTAATTTGCTTTTATATTTTATTTTTACATTTTATTTTTGGTAGTCTTACAATGGAATTCTACCAAATTTTCCAAAGAAGAGACCATCGCAAAATCATATAAAATCTTCATATAGTAGAAAAACAGTAAGTGCTTCTCAACTAATTTGATGACATCAGAATACCAAAACCAGTGACTAAAGTAAGATAAAATAAAGTCCACATCAATCTCATGCATGTAAATAAATGGAAATGCTAAACAAAAATATGGCACTGTATAAAAAAACAAACCCAGATCAAGCTGAATTTATCTGAGAAATTCAAGGATAGCTTTACATCAGCAAAACTACAAATAAAAGCCATATCATCACCTAAATAGATGCACAAAACTCATTTAATAAATGTCAACTTTAATTTGGGACAAAAATTCTAGGTAAATAATGAAATTTCCTTAAACCAATAATATGATATCTAGAAAAACAGCTTAGAATAACCATTATTCTTACTAGAAAATAACACATTATTACCTTTAAAATCAGGCAGCAATAAAGGCACTCAATAGCACTATTTTTTATTACATATTGTACTGGATGTTCCAGACCTCATATTAAGGCAAGAATTAATTAAAATTATCATAACTATTTGAAAAAATAAAGTTATTATTATACACAGACAATCTGATTTTAAAATATCAAAAGTCTTTGTACAAGGAATTCTAGTGCTAGGATTTATTATTTAGGAGTACTTGAATGTCTGCATGTAAATATATGATCAAAGATTATCATTTTAGCATTGTTCATAGTAGTGAAAAATTGAGAAACATATAAATGTTAGTTAATAGAGTACTTGGCAAGTAACATTAAATTTTATATTGGGTCAGTAAAACCAAATGAAGAGATTAAATGAGTTGGTTCATTGCAAAATAATGCAAAGGGTATCATCTCATTATCAAATGCACTCATGTGTGTGTTTGTGTGTGCACACATGAATATATGTATGTGCAGGGAAATTAATATAAAACACTCCAAGAAGATGCACATCAAATAGTTGATAGAGGGTAACTCTGGAAAGGAGAGCAGTTGTCCACATATTTGGGGAGAGGCAGGAATTAAATAGAGGCTTCCCTCTTCTACTCAGTACAACAATTTACAAATAGAATGTACTCAAATGTTAATTACTTGTTTTTGGAAAAAGGGGAATATTGAATGAAGAAAATAATAAGCAAAGAAGGCAAATGACAGTGTAAAAAAGAAAAATAAATTAAAAGGCCAATAACCATATTAAAAGATGAGTAATCTCACTAGTAATCAGAGACATATAAATTAAAGCTGTTAATATACACTGTTCACCTAAAACATTTTCACAGATTAAAATAGGTGAAAGGGCTTGCTATTATCCTCTGTGGGTAAGAAAGAAGAAGGAAAATAGATGATCTAAACCATTGTTTGTAAGAGTATAAACTGATACAATTTTCTTTGAAAAATTATGTTGTAGTATCTATAAAAATTAAAAAGTATACACCATTTTAGCAGCAAATACATTTCTAGAAAATTTTCCTACATATATGTGTAAAGACATATGAAAAGAGATACTCATAGTATCACCATTGGTAAGAGTGAACAATAAAGTGCTTATAGGTTGAGGAATAGTTAAATATATTGAGCAATATTTAGTTCACTTATAGGTTAGCAGCAATTATGAGGTATAAGTATGAGGTAGCTCCAAATACACTAACATTAAAGATTATCCAGATATCTGTTATATTAGGAAGAAAAAATAATTATATGAAGCATGACCCCAATTGTATTTAAAATGTTAACTAAAATTGTATGTATTCACCTATACTCCTATCGATTTTTATGCAAAAGTAAACACTGTCATTAGCAGTGTTCACTGCTGAAGGGGTAGGCTGGGTTGAGAAAGAATAAAGTAGTTCTATAACTCCAGTATCAAAATCTATACTGTTTACTTTTATTCATTAGCATTTATTCTAATACTATTTGGAGAATTAAAAATAATTAATCAAAATAAAGTTGCAATATAATCTCATAGAGAATAAAATAACATATTCATTGGGAGGTAGCTGAGTTTTTATTGCATTCTGGGCGCAAATACATACTTTCAAGCATCTTTTTTTCCCCATGAATCCAAATGCTTCACCTCTATTTTTTAAATATACCACTCATTTATTTTAACCAGTCTTCCCCACAGTTTGGCATTCCCATCTGATACTGATCTCCTCCATGTATGTTTGTCTTCATTTTAACAGGGTGCCAGAGATAGAGAGGAAAGAAAGTCATAGGCAGGTAAAAAGACCTGTGCAGAATCTGAGATTTTACCCTACTGGAAGCCATGATATTCCTAGATCAGAGAAAAAGGACTTTATTACTCACAACAATAGGATTATCAAGTGTATTTGTATTTTCTTGTATCATTTCCCGAGGCCCAACTTCTTACTGGAAAATGCAAAGAGGGCCAAACGACGCCTCTACATACAGTGGGTTACGTTACAGGAAAGGAGCACTGAGCTTACGAGGTAATTCTATTATAAATGGTCAGTTAACAAGCCTGACACTATTTCTATCTGCCAAGGTTGTTTATCACAAAAACATGCTTGAAATGTAGTTCAGAACAAACAAGCAAGTCAGTGCCTGTGCTTGCAAGGCAGACATGCTGAGACACAAAACACCAAAAAAAATTATTTTGATGAGTTGCTGTCTGAGAGTGTTGCAAGGGTCTGTCATGCCACTAAACTGTAGATGCATGTTTCTCATCAGTAAATATCTTGTACTACTTAACTGAGTGAACTTTGATAGTATCTTAACTGATGTTTAAAAATACAGAGGGAAGGAAACTAATCATGAAAAATCTTAGAGATGGGTGGGAGAAAATTTACTGAAATTTAAGATGAGGGGCAATTCACTCAGTAGAAATAGTCAAATATAAAAAGTATTGTAAGACAATACTTCTAGGTAAAATACAAAATATTTGAGGAAAATGAATTATATTACCCCGTATTTTGTGAGACTACACTAAGAAATTGAGAAGGAAAGAGTTAATTGCATTTTTTTAAAACTCAGTCTTCCTTTCTCCTGGAAAACTAGTTGATTCCAGGGCTGTGTTTAGGAAAAGATACATATTTTCAGAAACCTGGAAGACACCATCTTAACCAAGTGAGCAAAGTTCATATCACCAGCATATCATTACTTACTGACATCGTGTACTTCCTAACAGATGCATTGAGAATGGCACAACTTCACTTCTGTGATATACTTGCTGAAATTGCTCATGCTTAATTCAATCATGAAAAAGCGTCAGGCAAATCCAGATCAGGAGACATTTCACAAAATAACTGTCCAGCCCTTTTCAAAAGTTTCAAGGTCGTGATAGACAAGGAAAGATTAAGGAACTGTCACGATTGGAGAAAACTAAGGAGATGGAATAATATAGAATCCTAGAATGGATCCAGAAAGAGAAAAAAGATGTTAGAAGGAAAATTAATGAATGTTGAATAAAGACTGCAGTTTAGTTAATAATATTGTGCTAATGGTTAATTCTTGTTTTTTCAGCTGTACTATGGTTGTGTAAGACGTCAACATTAGGGGAAATGAGTGAAAAGTACACAGGAACTCTATGTACATTTTTTGGCTTCTTCCGTAAATCTAAACTTATTTCCAAAAAATATTAAAAGATAAATGAAACCAAGAGAATAAATGAGAAAAATAACCCATGATTTTATTTACACTGAGCCATCAGAGTAGACTGTTATATCAATGGCTTCCAATGAATCATACCTCCCAGTATCTACATCACACTTCAAGACTCAGGCCTTGGTTATGTGATTTGGTTTGGCCAATGACAAATCAGCAAACCTGAGGCAAGCAGAGGCTTGATAAGTGCTTGAGCATTGGTATTTGCCCTCTCAGAATGCTGCTACCACCATTCCAGCAGGCTATTCTGCTGGAGGGTCTAAATGGAGGCGACCAAGGCATCCCAGACAGCAGGTGCAAGTAACCACCAGCCACGTGAGTGAGACTCTCTTGGACCATCCAGCCTCAGTCAAGCTATCAGATGACAATAGCTGTAAGAAAGACTGCAGACAAGACCAACAGAAGTACCACCCAGCTGATTCCAGCCCAAGTTACAGAATTATAAGCAAGTAACTTGTATTTGTCTTAAGCGATATAGATATTATTCATTGTGGCAACTACTCAACTAAGTACGTATATTGATGTGCCATTTGTGTTGAATACAGAGAACATGGCGAGCAATAATTTTTAAAAATGGGTGTGCACAAGTTTTAGTCTAACATATCTGAAGTCAGAATAATGGTCATGGCCTCTTAGATGTCCTGTACATGTGGGGATTTTCTGTTCTCTACCTCTGAACAGGTGAATGACATCAACATCTCTAAACAATAGACCACTTCTTGTAGATATCTGTAATCAGTAGGTGTAAGAAGAAAAGCTCATCTCTGTGAATGGGAAATAGTGTTTGTATGGCTAATGTCTACTTGCACTTATAGCTGCTCTCCTTCATTCAGTGCAAACCTCTTTTCTATAAAAGACATGGTAATTTGATGGAATATTCAGAATTGTTGCTTAAAGATATGGCCTCTTGATTCTAACAACAACAAAAATAGGTTATAACAAACTTGCATGCTTTGATCAATATTTTTCTCTGGATTTACAAAATCTCTGAGGTAAAACCCCTACCTGCAAGTGTTTCCAATGGTTTTGTCTCTCCGTATAATATTAACTGTGCAAGATTTTTCTGACAGGCTCTGATTCCGGAGAATAAATGAGATGGGTTTCTTTCAAGAAGTATAGAGAGCTCATAGCCTCTGAGTACAGCTTTCCGGTATTTGTATTGTTGCTCTTTTAACCCTGCGCATCTCTTGGTCAGTATCAGTCATCATCAGATCTTCCTGGAGGGGAAGCCCTTGGATTCCCCTGAAGCCCAGATCTCAGGAAGAAAACCTCAGATTTTTCTGCCATCTGTCATCCTGTCTTCTAAGGACACAAAGAACTATGCGTTGGGTGATTCCCTTAGGCCTTCCTAAGACAAATTTCTTCATTACCAACTACTCTTTTTTCTTTTCATTTTAAATGTGTTTTTTCTTTGAGAAATGTTACCATGCTGATACAGAAATAATGAAAGGGGAAAATAAATTGTAAAGCACTCTTTTGCTTTCTAGATGATGTTTCAAATGCTGCAGTCTTCCAATGAAGAAATCTTGTTTGATAAAATGTATATAGAGTAAAAGCAAAATATAAATCCGCCATTATTTGCAGATGATGTGATATTGTGCACTGAAAATCTCAAAGTGTCTATAGATATATTATAATAATTAAGAAGATAATTGAGCAAAATTGTGGGATACAATGTCAATGTACAAAAATATATCAACTGAATTGGCTATAAGCTAGCAAAAAATTTTGAAAATGAGATATTAAATGATACCATTTAGAATAGCTTCAAAAATTATCAAATGCAAAAACACAATGAAATACTATTACACACTCATTAGAATTTAAAACAAATAAAAACATCAAACGTTGCTGAGGATGTGGAACAATTAGAACTCTTACAATTGCTGGTTAGAGAGTAAAGTTTTAGAACTAATCTGGACATAGTTTTGGTGATGTCTTGTAAACTAACTTGTCATCTTTTCTATTCCCTTATAAGCCCACCCCTAAATATTTACCCAACAAAAATCAAAATACATGGCCACACAAAGGCTTGGGCTAGAATGTGCGTAGCAACTTAATTCATAATAGCACAAAACTGGAAATATCCATAAGCAGGAGAATGGATAAATAAACAGTGGTATATCAATACAACGGAATATTGTTAATCAATAAAAAAGGAGCAAGCTAATGGTATACAGAATGACATGAATAAATATGACCAATATAATTTTAGTTTAAGGACGCCAGGCACAAAAGAGTGCCCAATGGGTGTGTGTGTGTGTGTGTGTGTATTTATATATACATATGGCAAAAAAAAAGTGTTTGCCTCAGGTGCATGATTAACTGTGAAGAGTCAGGGAGTAAATTTCTAGGGTGTTGAAAATATTCTATATTTTGTTAGGATTGTGGTTTATACCAAATGTAAAATTTACCTAAAAAAGGAATGGTTAGGGCTTCCCTGGTGGCGCAGTGGTTGAGAGTCTGCCTGCCAATGCAGGGGACACGGGTTCGAGCCCTGGTCTGGGAAGATCCCACATGCCGCGGAGCAACTAGGCCCGTGAGCCACAATTACTGAGCCTGCGCGTCTGGAGCCTGTGCTCCGCAACAAGAGAGGACGCAATAATGAAAGGCCCGCGCACCGCGATGAAGAGGGGCCCCCACTTGCCGCAACTAGAGAAAGCCCTCGCACAGAAACGAAGACCCAACACAGCCATAAATAAAAATAAATAAATAATAAAAATTGTATAACTTTAAAAAAAGAAAAAGGAATGGTTAAAAAAAAACCTGTTGAACTCTAGTTAGAAGTTAGTAGGTTTCCTTTATACACTGGTATGGACTAGAAATTTTTAAACCATTTCCTTTGTATTTTAATTTGATTAAATGAGGAAATATGTTGAGGATAATGGTAGACAAGATTTTACTATTGGAGAAGGAAGTAATGTATATAGAAAAGGACAACACTACATAATGTATTTCCTTTGGTCTCTAAATATTATTTTTCACTACAGGGAATCAGGGTTCCTTAGAGAAAAGCGTGATTCTAAGATGGGACAGATAAAATACAAAATGAGCCTAGGAGTCTTTTATGATTTTAAAAAAGCAACTCTCTAGAACTAATATGATAAAGAATAAGCAAGACTTCTACAAAGAAAACTACAAAATATCACTCAGAGAAAAATAATAAAAAGAACTAAATAAATGGGAGGATATAACATGTTCAAAAGATTGAACAAGTCAATCTTAAAAATATTTCAGTTGTTAAAGAAATTATTATAATTGAATAAGCTCACAATAAAAACTTCAGGAGCTTATTTGTCTGTGACTCTGTGTGTATGTGTATGTGTATGTGTCTGTGCGTGTGTGTGTGTGTGTGTGTGTGTGTGTTGCCAAGCTGATTCTAAAACTTATTTGGAAGTACAAAAGATCAAGAATACCTGAGACAATCTTGAAGAAGAACAATAAAGTTGAAGGATTTATACAACCAAATATCAAAGATCATCATGAGGCTCTAGTGGTTAAGATGATATGACATTGGTATAAGGACAGATGAATAGACAATGGAATAGTATAGACTCTGGAAATAGACTCACTTATAAATTGACTTTAATTTTGACAAAGTGACAATGAATTAGAATGGGGAAATGATTTTTTTTCAGAAATGATGCTGTGACAATTAGATATCCATATGGAAAAAACTACCTCACACTATACACAAAAATTAATTACAGCTAGATTGTGAACCTACATGTCAAAGGTAAAAAAAAGTTTCTAGAAGAAAATATAGGGAATTATATCATCTCAGAGTAGGTAAATATTTCTTGAACAGCAAACAAAAGCAATCATAAAGAAAAAGAACAATAAATTGAACTTCATTTAAACTGAAACCTTTTGTTCTTCAAAAGTTTTTTCATCAATAAAAAAGGCCAGCTATAAGGTGGGAGAAAATTTTTGCAATGTATTTGTCTTACAAAGAACTCAAATAATACATACAAATTCTTACAAATCAATGTAAAACAATAAGCCCAATTTAGAGAATTGGCAAAAATATTTAATGGGAACTTCAAAAAATCTAAATGGCCAGGAAAGATATGGAAAGATGCTCAACTTCATTATTCATCATTAGAGTATGAGTTAAAACTACAATGAGATATCACTACACAACCACTAGAATATCAAAAATGCAAAAGAATGATGATATCAAATGGTATAAAGAAAGGAGAAAAATTTATACTCTCATAGACACTTTGGAGATATGTAAATAGGTGCAACCACTTTGGAATTCTATTTGGCAATATATAATAAAGATGAATATAGGTTATTTTATGACCCAAAAATTTCATCTCTGGAAATATACCCAACCAAAATATGTTCATGAACACACTGAAAGACATGTACAAGAATGTTCACAGAATTTTTGTAGCCTCCATAATAGCAAAGATAAATAAACTGTATCATAGTAATATATTGAACACTATTCAGCAATCAAATTATGGAATTATTTCTACATGCAACAGTGTTCTTGAGTAAAAAAAAAACAGATAAGAAGAGCATATATTGTACGATTTCAGTTTATAAGATTCAGAAATTAGGAAGCTACTCTACAGTAAGAGAAGTCCAAGGAATGATTACCTTTTTTTAAGCACTTGGAAATGCATTAGAATTTTCTGTGCTGCTTATAAGATTTGATTTTGATCTAGGTGCTGATTACATAGATGTTTTCACTCTGTAAAAATTTATATATGCTGAACTTATGATTTGTCGACTTTTCTGCATGTTACACTTCAATGAGTTTACTTTAAAAATAAAATGTTCACCAAAATATTGTTAGAACTAATAAACAAATTCAGTAAGTTGCAGGATACAAAATCAATATACACAATTTGTATTTTATGTGATTATATATATACACACACACACACACACACACACACACACACAATGAAGTATTTTTCAGCAATTAAAAATAAGGAAATCTTGCCTTTTGCCACAACATGGAGGAACCTTGAGGGAATTATGCTAAGTGAAATAAGTCAGACAGAGACAGACAAATATCAATGACCTAACTTATACATGGAATCTAAAAACAACGGCAGCAGCAGCAGCAACAACAAAGCTCACGGACACAGAGAACAGACTGGTGGCAGGAGGTGGGGGGAGTGCGAAATGGGTGAAGGGGTTTAAAAAGTATAAACTTTCAGCTATAAGAAAGTAAGTCATGGGATGTAACATACAGCATGGTGACTATAGTTAATAATATTGTAATGTATACTCGAAAGTTGCTAAGAGCGTAAATGTTAAAAGTTCTCATCACAAGAAAAAAAGTGTGATTGTCTATGGTGAGTATTGTTAACTAGACTTATTGTCGTCATCATTTCATAATATGTATAAATATCGAATCATTATGTTGTACACCTGAAACTAATACAATGTTATATGTCAGTTGTTATCTCACTAAAAAGTAAAAATAGAAAGAAAATGTCCACACCTTCCCACCCCCAGAAAATATTCTTGTTTGTAACTGTGCTATTGTATGGGAAATAGCTTCAAGAGGACATTTCTCAGCAATTTGTTACCGTTACATTTCTCAGTAACAGTATAATTATGAAAAAACACACAAAAGGTGCTTCCTTGCATTAGAGCCCTCCAGAAATTGGTTCCTTGTTGAGTAAACCAACTTGTGTATATTCACTCTATCACAAACACTTAGTGCTTCACTGCTTCTGAACAAACACTGGGCCATCACTTTATACAGTGCACATTCCCCCTTTTTCTCTGACATAGCAGTGTAGGAGAGTTCTGGCTTACATGCCCAGTTTAGATCCCATCCCTTCCAAACAAGTTTCCCTGATTTCACTACTCAGAAACAAACAGTACTGACCTCTGAAATCTCTTATCCATGGTCTTCTGGCCAACACATTTCACAATTAATTATGCTTTTGTTGTCACATGTTGTGCTGTTTTCTTGAACTGCTCTTTGCATTTTTATTGTTGTTTAATGATTTACTTGTCTAAATATTGTATCCTTAAATAGAGATTGTTAACTTCTTAAAGACAGGACTCATTTGGAAATTATTCATGTTTCTTATCATACCTCACATTGAGGGAGAGGGCATTCCTTGAAAGGATGTCAGGCAAACCCTTGAATGTATACAAAATCTGAATTACCAATACAGCGGAGAAAAGTCAATTTCTACTACCTACTCTGTCTTAACCTTCAACTAATATAATTTAACAGCATTGCAGAGGACAGTGTTGCATCATATGTCCTGGGTTTGCATCCTATGGGTTCTGTGTGAATTTATATTAATTATCTTAGCTTTTTCTCCATCTTAATGAAATCTTTATTAGCAAGAAGATGCTCAGATCTGATTGTGTTAGTTATCATTACATGAGATACTGTATAAAAAGTGCATCAATAAGAAATTTATTTCTTATTTAACATTTTGTGATTCTAAGAGAGTAAGAGCAGAGTGACACTGATTTGTTTTCCATCATTACTTCTCTCCAATTCTTTCTCCATTTCCCTCAATCTCTCCTCCTCCATGCTTACATGTATTATATTAGATCTTGACTCTTCCATCGAGAACTGGAACCTTATTTCACTCAGGAAGGGAGTGAGTGGTCTCTACGCCAGAAAATAAGGAGGGAAAATTGTGTTCCTGGCATCTAAATAAGAATTAGAAGTATAATTACCATAGAAACATTGTTTCCACATTTCTTATATTTCCTTGTTGTATAATATAACCAGAAAGAGTTACCATCCATTTCCTAAAGTCCACACCACTGAGAGGGAAATCTTTTTTTTTTTTTTAAGTTTAAAGTTTAAAACCAACAATTAACAAATAAGCAATTTTCTAGGAAGTTCAGATACCTATGCTACCACTGACTTACTTTCTTTTCCTAAGAAGCACAAGCATGTGTAGAAAATAACAACAACAAAAAAGAAACCAGTTTTATTGTTATTTTATAACAAGCACAACGAAAATCTAATGTATTGGTAGAATATTATGAGGTTGAGCCAAATTGTTTTTTCAATTCCTTCTTATCCATTCACATTCCAAAATGAACGAACTCATTATTTGCTATAAAGTGTCAAATAAGAAAGCATGTCTGCACATAGGGAAGTTACACTCTAATGGATTTTAATAGATAAATTTATTCAAGTATTAAATATAAAAAAATGTGTTTGTGGCAACAGAAGTATTTTTCCTTCATTCATATATATTTGATGCAAATTTGGAGACAAAAGTTCCTCTCTGTGTATATCAATCAAAATCAGTTCCCTTGAAACATTTTTTTTGCCAAAGTTTTTGTTTTCCAGAAAAATATGTACAAGATCATCAATAAGCTAAATAAATGGTGGATACCTGAAATCTTTCCAAAATTTGGTCCATGATTCTAATTTAATCTCCTCTTTAAATTAATCACTTGCTTTGTTATCTTTTACTTATAAAACTTAATTTGGTAGTCACAGCCATTACTGAATATAATATAAAGAATTATCAAATATTTCTATAATAGGGAATTCCCTGGCAGTCCAGTGGTTAGGGCTCCACACTTCTACTGCAGGGGGCATGGGTTGGATCCCTGGTCAGGGAACTAAGATCCCTCATGCCATGCTGCACGGCTAAAAAAAAAAAAAAAAATTCCTGTAACAAAGGGGACCAACATGAATCTGCTAAATGACTGAGCAAATGTTAATAGAAAAACTAAGCGATTATTTTAAGTAAGAACAAAGTAGAAGCACTTAGGAAGTGAATTTTATTATTTTTCATTTAATTTAGTGCATCATTTTATTTGCATTCAGAGAGATGCTTTGTCTTTCAGTCTTTGACTTTCCGTTTCTGATATAAGCCCAGAAACTGTGTATGATACTGTAGGAGCTTTTAGATATTTCTAACATAGAAAAATATGAAACCCAGTTCACATGGCTGAGGTCTCTTTCCATGTTCTCTCCCTCAGTTGATAGACTCAACCCTTTGCCCCCATATTTCATAGAAGCATATTCTTTTATTGGTCTTGAAGAACATAAAAATTGCATCTATTTCCTGTTAATCAAGTTAGAGACATCAAAAGATCCTGCTTATAATTTATGCTTCTCTTTATAAGTCTCTATCCTTGCTTTGTCCTCTGAATTTTCTTGTTTCTTTTTTTTTTTTAAGTTTAGTTTTTGTGTTTTCTTTTTCCAGCTTCCAAATATCTCACTAGGTCTTTCCATGAGAAATCAAATTACTTTCTTGGCACTAATATTTTCACACAGGTAGCTCTTTAATATTAAAACATTTCTTTGGGTTAAATTAAAGAACTCACTCCTTTCTGATGCATTACAAAGAGCCTCCTAAATATTCTATATTACGGAAATTCTGAAATCATTCTCAATCCTTTCCAAGGAAATGTACAGGCATACCTCATATACACTGCGGATTCAATTCCAGACCACCACAATAAAGCTAATATTGCAATAATGCAAGGCACATTAATTTTTTGGTTTCCCAGTGCATATACAAGTTATGTTTACAATATACTATAGTCTATTATGTGTGCAATAGCATGTCTAAGAAAACAATACACATACCTTAATTAAAAAATACATTATTGCCCTGAATGCTAACCATCATCTGAGCCTTCAGCAAGTTGTAGTAATAATATCAAAGATCACAGATCACCATAACAAATATAATAATAATAAAAAAGTTTGAAATACTGTACGGATTACCAAAATGTGACACAAAAACATAGAGTGAGCAGGTGTTGTCGTAAAAAGATGGCACCAATAGACTTACTAGACACAAGGTTGCCAAAAGCCTCCTATTTGTAAAAAACAGTGTCTACGAAACACAATAATGTGAAGAACAATAAAATGAGGTATGCCTGTATAAGGGAATGGTTTCTTTTTCTTTGACTTATGATATTTACACAGATGTAATTAACATAGTTTCCTAATAGTGTAAAGTATTGTGTTGGCCAAAAGGTTCATTTGGTTTTTCTTGTAAGATGGCTCTAGTAGAAGCCATCTATCTAGAAGTTGATAGCAATCAAATCGAGACATTAATTGAGAACAGTCAATGTTATACCAAGCGGGAGATAGCCAACATACTCAAAATATCCAAATCAAGCATTGAAAATTATTTTCATTAGCTTGGTTATGGGAATCGCTTTGATGTTCAGGTTCCACATAAGTTCAGCCAAAAAAACCTTCTTGACCGTATTTCCACATGCAATTCTCTACTTAAACGTAATGAAAACATTCTGTTTTAAAACAAACTGTGACGGGTAATGAAAAGTGGATACTGTAACAATAATGTGGAACAGAAGAGATCTTGGGGCAAGCGAAATGAACCACCACCAACCACACCAAAGGCCAGTCTTCATCCAAAGAAGGTGATGTTGTGTATATGGTGGGATTGGAAGGGAGTCTTCTATTATGAGCTCCTTCCGGAAAACCAAACGATTTAATTCCAACAGGTACTGCTCCCAATTAGACCAAATGAAAGCAGCACTCGATGGAAAGCATCCAGAATTAGTCAACAGAAAACACATAATTTTCCATCAGGATAATGCAAGACTGCATGTTTCTTTGATCACTAGGCAAAAACTGTTACAGCTTGGCTGGGAAGTTCTGATTAACCTGCTGTATTCACCAGACATCGCACCTTGGCATTTCCATTTATTTTGGTCTTTACAAAATTCTCTTAATAGAAAAATGTCAATTCCCTGGAAGACTGTAAAAGGCACATGGAACAGTTCTTTGCTCAAAAAGATAACACGTCTTGGGAATTATAAAGGTGCCTGAAAAATAGCAGAAGGTAGTGGGACAAAACGGTGAATATGTTGTTCAATAAAGTTCTTGGTGAAAATGAAAAATTTGTTTTTTATTTGTACTTAAAAACTGAAGGAACCTTTTGGCCAGCCCAATAGCTTTGAAATGAGAATTTCATGTTGTTCTATGTGGTTTAATACTTTTATTAAACTTATAGATGTCAAATCAGCCTAATTCATGAATCTGTCACTCATGTGCCTCCAAAATCTAGCAACAATCTATTCCTTTTGTGTGGTCACGTAGTCATGCATTCATTCATTCATTTGTTCATTCATCAGTGCTTATTAGCCAATTACAATACACCAGGCTGTGAGCTATTTTGTGTGGTCATGTGTTCATGCATTCATTCATTCACTTGTTCATTCAGCAATGCTTATTAGCCAATTACAATATTCCAGGCTATGAGCTAGTTTCTGGAGTTAAAAGAGTAAACAATATAATGCTTAACATCAACAATATTCTATATTTTCATTTGTGAGCTTCCTCTTGGTCTAACTGAAATATTAAAAGAAATGCAAGCTTTCATATTTGCTTATGGTATCCAGGAAGCAACTAACATTTTGCAGAAATTCTCATTAATTTATTCCATTATTATAATGTAAATAAATTTCTATCCGGACATAGGATGGCCCTGGCCCAGAAGTAAAAATATCCACATAGCCAATAACAAAAATGATTCACCTCAGGCTTTCAATCTTACAAAAGCTGTCCATTTTTCAACAAAAATTAAAAGGCACACAAAAATGTAATACACTGCCATGAGACAAAGCAATCAATAAAAAGAGACTCAGGAGTGACCCAGAAGTTGGAATTACCTCATAGGGACTATTGAATATCTCTCATTAACATGTTAAAAAACATGATGGAAAGATGGACAACATGCAAGAACAAATGTGAAATTGCATCAGCCTGATGCAAACTATAACTCTAATAAAATGGTAGAAATAAAAAACAGTAAAAACTGATGAATCGTATTCAACAAGCTTATCACAGACTTGCCACAACTGAGTAAAGAATCAGTAATCATTTCCCCTAAGAACAGGAACAAGGCAGAAAAATTTCTCTCACTAGTTTTGAAATCCTAGCCAATGAAATAACACAAGAAAAAGAAATAAAAGCATACAGAATGAAAATGATGAAATAAATCTCCCTATATGTAAGGCCTGGTATTTACATATCCCCCAAATCTATAAAAAGCCCTAAATTTGTTTAATGAATTTAGAAATGCCCCAGGGTACTAAGTCAATATGAAAAATTCAGTTTCAGTTATGAATAAGGGCTATGAATAATTGGAAATTGATTTTTTAAAGTAACATTTATAATAGCACCTGGAAAAATAAATATCTAGGTATTAAAAAAATATGTATAAGATTTGCATGTTGATAATTACAAAACTGAAAAAAGAAATCAAGGGTGTTCTAATAAATAAATAACTATATTGAGTTCATGGATTGCAATCATTAACATTTTATAATGTCAATATCTCCAAATGGATCTACAGAGTGATGAAAACCCAACTTAATTTCTTGTAAGCATTTTTGCAGTATTGACAAGCTTATGTTAAATTTATATAGGAAGATGGTGGGAATGTAAATTGGTGGAGCCACTATGGAGATGGAAGTTCTTTAAAAAATTAAAAACAGAGTTAACATATGATCCAGCAATCCCAGTCCTGGGCGCATATACAGAAAAGATAAAAACTCTCATTCAAAAAGATACATGCACCCCAATGTTCATAGGACCATTACTGACAATAGCCAAGACATGGAAGCAACCTAAACGTCCACTGACAGATGAATGGATAAAGAAGAGGCAGTATATATACACAATGGAATGTTACTCAGTCATAAAAAAGAATGAAATAATGCCATTTGCAGCAGCATGGATGGACCTGGAGATTATCACACTAAGCGAAGTAAGTCAGACAGAGAAAGACAAATATTATATGATATCATTTACATGTAGAATATAAAAAATTATACAAATGAACTTATTTACAATACAGAAATAGACTCACAGACATAGAAAACAAACTTACCAAAGGGGAAGGGGGTGTAGGAATAAATTGGGAATTTGGGATTAATAGATACACACTACTACTTATAAAACAGATTAACATTAAGTAGCTACTGTATATATAGCACAGGGAACTATAATCAATACCTTGTAATAACCTATAATGGAAAAGAATCTGAAAAAGTATATATGTATATACATACACATATATATACCCATATATACACATATATATATACACATATATGTATAATTGAATCACTTTGCTGTATACCTGAAACATTGCACATCAACTATACTTCAATTCAAAATTTAAATAGAAAGAGATAGTAACCAGAATTATCAAAACAAGTGCAACAAGAAAGATTCATTTGGAAAATTTACACTTTCTGATTTTAAGTTTCACTAAAAAGTTGTTGTAGTCAAGATATGGTGTTATGGGCAAAAAGAAAAACCTGTAGATGAATGAACAGATTAGACATCCTAGAAATAGACACACAAAATATAGTCAGCTATTTATTTATAAAGATGCAAAGGCAATTAAGTAAAGAAAAATTTATTTATTTAACATATGGTCCTGGACCAATTCAACTTCAATATATACCTCAAAACTTAGGCAAAAATTAAATACACATGAAGCATAGACTGAAATCTAAAATTTAAAACTTTAACTCATCAAGAAGAATATATAGAGAAAAATCTTTGTAGTTTTGGGTTAGAAACTGTGTTTGTTTTATGCCATATAGCATGATCCATAAAAGAAAAATATTGAGAAATGGGATTTTGCCAAAATTACAAACACTTGTTGCATGGATAAGTGAATGAAACCCTGTTAAGTGAATGAAAAGACAAGTCATTCTCTAATAAAAGGGATCAAGAATTCTTGAGGACGTGGTTGAGTTTGAGATGAGTCTGGAGCACATTACAGTGCCTGAAAATAAGGAAATGTTCAAAAAAGTATGAAGACATTGAAATGGCACAGAAAACAACCTAAAACACTTTCAAAGGCTAAAGCTAGAAAATTTTGAGCAAAAAATTAAATAATGATCACATTGGATTGTGACTCAGAAAATAAATAAATATTTATGAACCTCTACTGCTATAAATAAATAAGTAAATAAATTGAGGTTACAGAATAATTCCAATTAATGCATGTAGAAAGAATGAGGGAAATAGAAAATCATTACTCAAATATCAAGGTAATCACTTTGTAGTCCAGGTCCAATCTGAATGCTAAAATTCGTTGGCAAAATTAAAGGAGAAACAAGATATTTTCATCATCTCTATGTTTCTCCCTCAAGATATTTATTAATGACAAAGGAGAAAATAATACATTTACAGTGAAGAAACCTGGAAGGCACTATCTTAACCAAGTGAGCAAGGTTAACATTAGTACTCGTGTATTGTCATGATGTAACCCCTGATATAAAGCATGAGAAGGGCATACCTCTTACTGGTTTTCTTTCCAAAAATGCATTACTTCAATCTAATGGTGATAAAACGTTAGTTAAACCCAAATTGATGAACAGTCTACAGAACAACTGATCAATACTCATTCAAAATATCAAGGTCATGGAAGACAGAGAAAGATTTAGGAACTGTCATAGATTGGAGGAGACTAAGGAAACATGACAAATGAGTGCATTACGGGATCTTATACTTGATCCTGGAACAGAAAATAAAATTACTATAAAATCTGGCAAAATCTGAAAAAAGTATGTGGTTTAGTAATAGTAATATAGCAATACTAATTTGTTGGTTATGCTAATCATACCATACTTATGCAAAAATGTTAACATTAGGGGAAGTTGGGTGTAGAGTATATGGGAACTTTCTGTACTCTTTTTGCAAATTTTTTTGTCAGGTCCAATATTTCAAAATAAAAAAAAAAAAAGTACACCAACACATATATAAGTAATTAGAAACATATGTACCATGCAGTAAACATAGAAAGCTGGTGTAGATAGCAGATTAGATAGATCTCAGGAGAGAGAGTATGACCAGAGATAAAGAAACGCATTTTGCTTCAAGTGTGTCAGCTTCATCAATTTCTGTAAATATTTCTTGTGCACTTGAAAAGAATGACTTGCAATTATTTATACCTAAAGATACACCACTGAACACCCATTAGAATGAATAAAATTTACAAAGACTGACAATGTGAGGTCAGACAGTACCAAATGTTGGCAAGGATTTGCAGCAGTTAGAACTTTTATATGTTGCTGGTGGGAAAACAAGATTAAACGTTACAGACACTTGGAATACAGTTTTTCATTCCTCACAACATAAACTTATATATAGTATACAAAGGAGCAACTTTACTCCTAGCTATGTACAAAAGAGAAATGAATACATGTGTACCCCAAAAGACTGATATGTGAATGGTCATAGCAACTTTATGCACAATATACAAAAAATGAAAATGGGGCAAATGTCCATTAACAAGTGAATGGATAAACACAATGTGGGGTATCTGCACAATGGAATACTACTCAGACATTAAAAAATGGACAACAACTAGATATATGGTTGAGAAAAATTAGAGATGAGGGAGGCTTGATGTCAACAGCCCTCTAGAATTACCAGAGCTACTGATAAAGCAAAAATGTCTCAGCATAGAATGCATAAAAACAAGACATAACCAATGAGTCACGGTGCCTGTTTCCTGCTTTAACTGGAAAAATTAGCAGCATCTTACCCAAAACTAGATCTGGATTATTTGAACTCCACCCACAGTTAAACAGAAACTGATGGATAATAATACTAATTGATTTTTTTAAAAAATTTCCTTGTACAAATGGAAGAATGAATGTAATTTTAATTACATTCCACAGCTCTTACATAATATATTTATTGTTCAATTAAATATTATTTATTATCTATTATATCTGCGGTATTTGTAATTCTTGAGAATATAATAGTAAATGAGACACAATTTCTTATATTTTCAGGTTTCTCATCTAATTAGGGAAACTTTTTTTTACTGTTTATTTTTTATAACATCTTTATGGGAGTATAATTGCTTTACAATGTTGTGTTAGTAACAAAGTGAATAACAAAGTAATCAGCCATATGTATACATATATATCCATATCCCTTCCTTTTGCACATCCCGCACACTCTCCATATCCCACCCCGCTAGGTGGTCACAGAGCACCGAGCTGATCTCCCTGTGCTATGCAGCTGTTTCCCACTAGCTATCTATTGTACATTTGGTAGCGTATATATGTCAATGCCACTCTCTCACTTTGTCCCAGCTTACCATTCCTCCACCCCATGGCCTCAAGTCAATTCTCTACATCTGTGTCTTTTTTCCTGTCTTGCCCCTATGTTCTTCATGGCCATTTTTTTTTTTTAAGATTCCATATATATGTGTTAGCATACGGTATTTGTTTTTCTCTTTCTGACTTACTTCAGCCTGTGACAGACTCTAGGTCCATCCACCTCAGTACAAATAACTCAATTTCATTTCTTTTTATGGCTGAGTAATATTCCATTGTATATATGTGCCACATCTTCTTTATCCAATCATCTGTCAATAACATTTAGGTTGCTTCCATGACCTGGCTATTGTAAACAGTGCTGCAATGAATATTGTGGTACATTTCTCTTTTGGAATTATGGTTTTCTCAGGGTATGCCCAGTAGTGGGATTGCTGGGTCGTACGGTAGTTCTATTTTTAGTTTTTTGAGAAACCTCTGTACTGTTCTCCATAGCGGCTATATCAATTTACATTCCCACCAACAGTGCACGCTCTCCAGCATTTATTGTTTGTAGATTTTTTTGATGATGACTATTCTGCCCAGTACGAGGTGATATCTCATTGTGGTTTTGATTTGCATTTCTCTAATGATTAGTGACGTTGAGCATCCTTTCGTGTGTTTGTTGGCAATCTGTATATCTTCTTTGGAGAAATGTCTATTTAGGTCTTCTGCCCATTTTTGGATTGGGTTGTTTGTTTTTTGATATTGAGCTGCATGAGCTGCTTGTATATTTTGGAGATTAATCCTTTGACAGTTGCTTCGTTTCCAAATATTTTCACCCATTCTGAAGGCTGTCTTTTCGTCTTGTTTACGGTTTCCTTTGCTGTGCAAAAGCTTTGAAGTTTCATTAGGTCCCATTTGTTTATTTCTGTTTTTATTTCCATTTCTCTAAGAGGTGGGTCAAAAAGAATCTTGCTGTGATTTATGTCATAGAGTGTTCTGCCTATGTTTTCCTCTAAGAGTTTTATAGTGTCTAGCTTTACATTTAGGTCTTTAATCCATTTTGAGTTTATTATTGTGTATGGTGTTACAAAGTGTACTAATTTCATTCTTTCACATGTAGCTGTCCAGTTTTCCCAGCACCACTTATTGAAGAGGCTGTCTCTTCTCCATTGTATATTCTTGCCTCCTTTATCAAAAATAAGGTGACCATATGTGCATGGGTTTATCTCTGGGCTTTCTCTCCTGTTCCATTGATCTGTATTTCTGTTTTATTGCCAGTACCATACTGTCTTGATTACTGTAGCTTTGTAATATAGTCTGAAGTCAGGGAGACTGATTCCTCCAGCTCCGTTTTTCTTTCTCAAGATTGCTTTGGCTATTCAGGGTTTTTTGTGCTTCCATACAAACTGTAAAAATTTTGTTCCAGTTCTGTGAAAAATGACATTGGTAGTTTGACAGCTTTGCATTGAATCTGTAGATTGCTTTGGGTAGTAGAGTCATTTTCACAATGTTGATTCTTCCAATGCAAGAACATGGTATATCTCTCCATCTGGTTGTATCATCTTTAATTTCTTTCATCAGTGTCTTATAGTTTTCTGTATACAGGTCTTTTGTCTCCTTAGGTAGGTTTATTCCTAGGTATTATATTCTTTTTGTTGCAGTGGTACATGGGAGTGTTTCCTTAATTTCTCTTTCAGATTTTTCATCATTAGTGTATAGGAATGCAAGAGATTTCTGTGCATTAATTTTGTATCCTGCTACTTTACCAAATTCATTGATTAGCTCTAGCAGTTTTCTGGTGGCATCGTTAGGATTCTCTATGTATAGTATCATGTCATCTGCAAACAGTGACAGTTTTACTTCTTCTTTTTCAGTTTGGATTTCTTTTATATCTTTTTCTTCTCTGATTTCTGTGGCTAAATCTTCCAAAACGATGTTGAATAATAGTGGTGAGAGGGCGCAACCTTGTCTTGTTCCTGATCTTAGTGGAAATGCTTTCAGTTTTTCACCATTGAGAACGATGTTGGCTGTGGGTTTGTCACATCTGGCCTTTATTATGTTGAGATAGGTTTCCTATATACCTACTCGCTGGAGAGTTTTTATCACAAATGGGTGTTGAATTTTGTCAAAACCTTTTTCTGCATCTACTGAGATGATCATATGGTTTTTCTCCTTCAATTTGTTAATATGGTGTACCGCATTGATTGATTTGCGCATATTGAAGAATCCTTGCATTCCTGGGATAAACCCCACTTGATCATGGTGTATGATCCATTTAATGTGCTGCTGGATTCTGTTTGCTAGTATTTTGTTGAGAATTTTTGCATCTATGTTCATCAGTGATATTGGCCTATAGCTTCCTTTTTTGTGACATCTTTGTCTGGTTTGGGTAGCAGGGTGACAGTAGCTTCACAGAATGAGTTTGGGAGTGTTCCTTCCTCTGCTATATTTTGGAAGAGTTTGAGAAGGATAGGTGTTAGGTCTTCTCCAAATGTTTAATAGAATTCACCTATGAAGCCGCCTGATCCTGGGCTTTTTTTGTTGGAAAATTTTTAATCACAGTTTCAATTTCAGAGCTTGTGATTGGTCTGTTTATATTTTCTATTTCTTCCTGGTTCAGTCTTGGAATGTTGTGCTTTTCCAAGAATTTGTCTATTTCTTCCAGGTTGTCCATTTTATTGGCATATAGTTGCTTGTAGTAATCTCTCATGATCCTTTGTATTTATGCAGTGTCAGTTGTTACTTCACCTTTTTCATTTCTAATTCTATTGATCGGAGTCTTCTCCCTTTTTTTCTTGATGAGTCTGGCTGATGGTTTATTAATTTTGTTTATCTTCTCAATGAACCAGCCTTTAGTTTTATTGATCTTTGCTGTTGTTTCCTTCATTTATTTTCCTTTTATTTCTGATCTGATCTTTATGATTTCTTTCCTTCTACTAACTTTGGGGTTTTTTTTGTTCTTCTTTCTCTAATTGCTTTAGGTGTAAGGTTAGGTTGTTCATTTGAGATGTTTCTTCTTTCTGGAGGTAGGATTGTATTGCTATAAACTTCCCTCTTAGAATTGCTTTTGCTGCATCCCATAGGTTTTGGGTCGTCGTGTTTTCATTGTCATTTGTTTCTAGGTGTTTTGTATTTGTCTTTGATTTCTTCAGTGATCTCTTTGTTATTTAGTAGTGTATTATTTACCCTCCATGTGTTTCTATTTTTTACAGATTTTTTCCCTGTAACTGATATCTAGTCTCATAGCATTGTGGTCGGAAAAGATACTTGATATGATTTCAATTTTCTTAAATTTAGCGAGGCTTGATTTGTGACCCAAGATATGATTTATCCTGGAGAATGTTCCATGAGCACTTGAGAAGAAAGTGTATTCTGTTGTTTTTGGATGGAATGTCCTATAAATATCAGTTAAGTCTTTCTGGTCTAATATATCATTTAAAGCTTCTGTTTCCTTACTTATTTTCATTTTGGATGATCTGTCCATTGGTGAAAGTGGGGTGGTGAGTCCCCTGCTATTATTGTGTTACTGTCGATTTCCCCTTCTATGGCTGTTAGCATTTGCCTTATGTATTGAGGTGTTCCTATGTTGGGTGCATAAATATTTACAATTATTATAACTTCTTCTTGGATTGATCCCTTGATCATGATGTAGTGTCCTTCTTTGTCTCTTGTAATAGTCTTTATTTTAAGGTCTATTTTGTCTGATATGAGAATTGCTACTCCAACATTCTTTTGATTCCCATTTGCATGGACTTTCTTTTTCCATCCCCTCACTTTCAGTCTGTAAGTGTCCCTAGGTCTGAAGTGGGTCTCTTGTAGACAGCATATATATGGGTCTTGTTTTTGTATGCATTCAGCCAGTCTGTGTCTTTTGGTTGGAGCATTTAATCCATTTACATTTAAGGTAGGTATTTATATGTATGTTCCTATTACCATTTTCTTAATTGTTTTGGGTTTGTTATTGTAGGTCTTTTCCGTCTCTTGTGTTTCCTGCCTAGAGAAGTTCCTTTAGCATTTGTTGTAAAGCTGGTTTGGTGGTGCTGAATTCTCTTAGCTTTTGCTTGTCTGTAAAGGTTTTAATTTCTCTGTCGAATCTGAGTGAGATCCTTGCTGGGTAGAGTAATCCTGGTTGTAGGTTTTTCCCTTTCATCACTTTAAATATGTCCTGCCACCCCCTTCTGGCTTGCAGAGTTTCTGCTGAAAAATCCGCTGTTAACGTTATGGTGATTCCCTTGTATGTTAGTTGTTGTTTTCTCTTGCTGCTTTTAGTATTTTTTCTTTGTATTTAATTTTTGATAGCTAAATTAATATGTGTCTTGGTGTGTTTCTCCTAGGGTTTATCCTGTATGGGACACTCTGTGCTTCCTGGACTTGCGTGACTATTTCCTTTCCCATGTTAGGGAAGTTTTCCACTATAATCTCTTCAAATATTTTCTCAGATCCTTTCTTTTTCTCTTCTTCTTCTGGGACCCCTATAATTCGAATGTTGGTGCATTTAATGTTGTCCCAGAGGTCTCTGAGACTGTCCTCAATTCTTTTCATTCTTTTTTCTTTATTCTGCTCTGTGGCAGTTATTTCCACTATTTTATCTTCCAGGTCATTTATCCATTCTTCTGTGTCAGTTATTGTGTTATTGATTCCTTCTAGAGAATTTTTAATTTCATTTATTGTATTGTTCATCATTGTTTGTTTGCTCTTTAGTTCTTCTAGGTCCTTGTTAAACGTTTATTGTATTTTTTCCATTCTATTTCCAAGATTTTGGATCATTTTTACTACTATTATTCTGAATTCTTTTTCAGGTAGACTGCCTATTTCCTCTTCATTTGTATGGTCTGTTGGGTTTTTACCTTGCTCCATCATCTGCTGTGTATTTCTCTGTCTTCTCATTTTGTTTAACTTACTGTGTTTCGGATCTTCTTTTTGCAGGCTGCAGGTTTGTAGTTCTCATTGTTTTTGGTGTCTGCCCTCAGTGGGTGAGGTTGCTTCAGTGGCTTGAATAGGCTTCCTGGTGCAGGGGACTGGTGCCTGTGTTCTGTTGGGTGGGAATGGATCTTGTTTTTTGGTGGGCAGGGCCACATCTGGTGGTGTCTTGGGGTGTCTGTGAACTTAGTATGACCGTAGGCAGCCCCTCTGCTAATGGGTGGGGTTGTGTTCCTGTCTTGCTAGTTGTTTGGTGTGGGGCATCTAGCACTGGGGCTTGCTGGCCATTGGGTGGAGCTGGGTCTTACTGTTGTGATGGAGATCTCTGGGAGAGCTGTCGCTGATTGGTATTACATGGGGCCAGGAGGTCTCTGGTGGTCCAATGTCCTAGACTCAGCTCTCCCACCTCGGAGGCTCAGGCCTAACACCTGGCTGGAGCACCAAGACCCTGCCAGCCACATGGCTCAGAAGAAAAGGAAAGAAAAAAAAAGGAAAAAAATAATAAAATTTTAAAAATAATAAAGAAAAAAAGAAAGAAAGAAAGAGAGCAACCAAACCAATAAACAAATCCACCAATGATAACAAGCACTAAAAACTAAACTAAGATAAACATAAAAATCAGAAACAAATCAGTCACAGAAAGCAAACCCCAAATCCACAGTTGCTCCCAAAGTCCATCACCTCAATTATGGGAACATTCATTGTCTATTCAGGTATTCCACAGATGCAGGGTTTATCAAGTTGATTGTGGGGATTTAATCCACTGCTCCTGAGGCTGCATGGAGGAATTTCCATTTCTCTTCTTTTTCACACAGCTCCTGGGGTCCAGCTGTGGTTTTGGCCACGCCTATGCATGTAGGTTGCTCTTAGGTATCTGTTCCCCACCCAGAGAGGAGGGGGTTAAAGCAGCAACTGATTAGGGGTCTCTTGCTCACTCAGGCTGGGGTGAGGGAGGGGTACGGTAGTCATAACTGGAATGCGGGGCAAGCCTGAGGCAGCAGAGGCCAGCATGACATTGCAATAGCCTGAGGTGCGCTGTGTGTTCTCCCTGGGGAAGTTGTCCCTGGATCTCGGGACCCTGGTAGTGGCAGTCTGCACAGGCTCCTGGGTGGGGTGTGGGTAGTGACCTGTGCTCCCACATAGGATTCTTGGTAGCAGTGGCAGAAGCATTCATTTCCTGCCCTTCTCTGGGCTCCAAGCAGATAACCGTGGCTCGCGCCTGTCTCTGGACCTCGCTTAGGCAGTATTCTGCCTTTTGTGGGCACAGGGGGAAGGAATCCCCTCTCCTCGAGCACCCCAAAACAATGGTCTCTTGCCTCTTCAGCAGGTCCAGACTTTCCCTGACTCTCTCCTGGCTAGTCGTGGTGCACTAGCCCCCTTCAGGCTGTCTTCACCCAGCCAATCCAGTCCTCTCCCTGGGGTCTGATCTCTGAATCCCGAGGCTCAACTCCCAGCCCCGACCCAAGCCAGCAGGTGAGCAGACAAGCGTCTAAGATTGGTGAGTGCTGGTCGGCACCAATCATCTGTGTGGGAATCTCTCTGCTTTGCCCTCTGCACCCCTGTTGCTGCGCTCTCCTCTGTGGCTCTGAAGCTCCCCTCCCCCACCACCCATCCCTGCCAGTGAAGGGGCTTCCTAGTGTGTGGAAACTTTTCCTCCTTCACAGCTCCCTCCCAAAGGTGCAGGTCCTGTCCCTATTCTTTTGTCTCTGTTTTTTTTTTTTTCTTTTGCCTTACCCAGGTACATGGGGAATTTCTTGCCTTTTGGGAAGTTTGAGGTCTTCTGCCAGGGTTCAGTAGGTGTTCTGTAGGAGTTGTTCCACATGTAGATGTATTTTTGATGTATTTGTCGGGAGGAAGGTGATCTCCACGTCTTACTCCTCCGCCATCTTGAGGGCCTCCCCAAGGGAAACATGTTTTAAGTAAAAGTTTCTCTCTCTCATCCTCCCTGTCTCTCTTTCTCTCTCACATGTGCACACACACACTCGCACATACATATATAAAAGGATATACTATTAAAATTCCTCCTGTGAATTAGACGTATTCCAAACTCCAAACAAAATCTTATCATCTTCAGCATCTTCTGAAATACAACTTTGATCCCACGCCTATTGAACTTTATTTTCCCACATGCCCTATAATGATGGACAAATAGAAATGAAAGCACACAGCTCCCCTTTCATTGCTTAATGAAGTCACCATATCCAAGAAACAGTTTTTGAGGCAGAGATACCAGATGCAGCTTGTAGGTCCATTTTAGGGCTGACTTGATTGACACATGAAGGATGAAACTTCAAACTCAACACTAGGAGAGAGAACTGATTCATGTCACCTCATCAAAAGACAAACAAGGTGAGATTTTTTCATGAATGAGACATAGATTTAATCTCTTTTCAAACTGAGCTGCAAAATATTTCTAAGTCTTAATGAAACTAGTTTAATGATATTTTGAGTTGCAAATGTATTTGATCTACCAAGATCTAAGTTAATTGAAACCTCACTTGCAAATGATTTTTGGAATCCTGCAATTTCTGGATTCAGATCTTAGCTACACCGTGTGTGTGTGCATACAAATAATAAAGAATAGCCTAACCTTGCAACTCTTTAGTTTTTCCTCCTCCAGCAGAGAGAAAGCTGACAGACAAGCTCCTCTCTTTATCTCTCCTTAGTCACAGTATATAACTAGAAATATTCAATTGTGTTGCCCATTTGCTAATGCTGAGCTGAGCTTTCTGCTTCCCTGCAAGATCAAAACTATTTTCAGATTCCTACACTGGCTTAAATATTTTTACAAAGTAATCAGAGAGATAACAACGGGAAAACAAAAATGTTCTGAATTTCATGGGGACTCACAGGTTTATAATATAATCAGCCCCAGCATTAAAACATCTTGTGGAGAGACAGAAGATCAAGATGACATGGAACTCACCTCCTCACACGAACACATCAAAAATACATATATATGCAGAACAATTCTCACTGAAAACTAATTGGAAACTGGCAGAAATACTCCTGTACAACCAAGGCTGTAAGAAAGATCCACACAGAATTGCATAGGAAGAGAAGTAATGAGGTTGGGACCTGTGTCCCTGGGAGAGGACTCAGAGGAAAATGGAGATTACACAGCTCTCCCACCAAAGCCACTGGGCACATGCAGACTGTATAAGGATGCTCCCACACAAGGACACCACTTGAAGACCACAATAGGTAACTGTTTCACTTATTTCATAGACAGAGAAAGTTAAGCAAATGAGAAGAGAGAGGAATTGATCTCAATTGAAAGAACAAGAAAAAAAACCCTGAGAAAACAAATAATGAAAAAGAAATAAACAATTACCAGATAAAGAATTCAAAGCATAAGTAATAAGAATGCTAACTGAGTTAGGGAAAAGAATAGATGAACACAGTGAGAACTGTAACAAGGAAATAGAAAATATGAAACAGAACCAACCAGAACTGATGAATACAATAACTGAAATGGAAAACACACTAGAAGGAGTTAATAGCAGAGTTGGTGACATAGAAGAATGCATAAGTGATCTGGAAGATGGAATAATGGAAACCACCCAGTCAGAACAGCAAAAAAAAAAAAAAAACAAATTTAAAAAGTGATAACAGTTTACAAGCTCTCTGGGATAACATCAAGCATAGCAACATTCAGAATATAGGGGTCCCAGAAGGAGAAGAGGGAGATAAAGTGTCAAAGGTGTATTTGATGAAATTATAAGTAAAAAATTCCAATACCTGAAGAAGAAAACAGTTTTCCAGGTACAGGAAGCACAGAGGGTCCCAACAAAGATGAACCCAAACAGACACACACCAAGACATATCATAAGTAAAATGGCAAAATTTTAAGATGAAGAGAGAATTCTAAAGGCAGCAAGGGAAAAAACAAAGAGTTATATACAAGGGAATTCCCAAAAGGCTATCAGCTGATTTTTCTGCAGAAACTTGGCAGGACATAAGAGAGTGACATTTTATGTTCAAAGTGTTGAAAGGGAAAGACTTGTAACCTAGGATACTCTACCCAATAAGATTACACTTTAGAATCGAAGGATAAAGAACTTCTCAGACAAGCAAAAAACTAAGAGTTCACCATTACTAAACTTACCCTAAAAAAATGTTAAATGATCTTCTCTAAATGGAAAAGAAAAAGCTATAATAAGTAAGAGTCCATAGGAAAGGAAAAATTGAAGTAGGAAAGGCAAATATGTATTAAAGGCTAGGATCAACCACTTAAATGAGCTAGTACAAAGATTAAAATATAAAAAAGTAAAATCAACTATAACTACAAGAATGAATGTGTGATAAAGATGAAGATGTAAATATGACATCAAAGACACAACATGTGTCTTTGCTGGAAACACAAACATGTTTCCAACATGTGTGGAAAGGAGTAAAAAATGTAGATCTTTTAGAATGTGTTTGAACTTAAATGATTACCAGTTTTAAAAGGTAGATATAGTTGTAGGTCAACATATTTGAACCCCATGGTATTTTCAAACCAAAAACCTACAATAGATACACAAAAACTAGAGAGAAAGGAACACAATTATACTACTAAAGCAAATCACCAAACCACAAGGGAAGAAACAAAATGAAGAAGTGAACAAAGAAGTACAAAAACAACAAGAAAACAAGTATAAAATAGCTATAAGTATATAACTATTAATAATTAAACATCAATGGACTAAATGCTCCATTCAAAAGACATAGGGTGGGTGATTAGATAAAAAAGTAAGACCCGCCTGTATGTTGCTTACCAGAGACACACTTCAGAGCTAAAGACACATTACAGACAAAGTGAGAAGATGGAAAAAGATATTTTATGCAAACCGAACTGACAAGAAAGTGGAGGTAGAAATACTCATATTAGACAAAATACCCTTTAAAACAAGGCCTATAACAAAAGACAAAGAAGGTCATCATATAACTGTGAAGGGATCATCAATACAAGAAGATACTACACTTGTTAACATATATGCATCCAATATAGGGGCACCTAAATATATAAAGCAAATTTTAACAGACATTAAGGGAGAAATTGACAGTAATACAATACTAGTAGAGGACTTTAACATACCACTGACATCAGTGGACAGATCACCCAGATAGAAAATCAATAAGGCAAAAGAGGTCTTCAATGACACAATAGACTAGTTGGACTTAATAGATATCTACAGAACATTCCATCCCAAAACAGCAGAATTCACATTCTTTCAAGTACACGTGGAATGCTAGGCCAAAAAATAAGTCTCAACAAATTTAAGAGGACAGAAATTATATCAAGCATTTTTTTCTGACCCCAATAGTATGAAGCTAGAAATTAATTACAGGAGGAAAAATTGGAAAAACACAAACATGTGGTGACTAAAAAACATACTACTAAAAAAGAAAAATGAAGAAATCAAAGAGAAAATCAGAGTATACCACAGGATAAATAAAAATGGAATCACAAAAAAATTTATGGGATGAAGCAAAAGCAGTTCTAAAAGGGAAGTTCTAAAAGAAAAATCTCATATAAACAACCTAACCTACCATTGAAAGAAATTAGAAAAAGAACAAACAAAACCAGAAGTCTGCAAAAGGAAGGAAATAATAAATGTCAGAGAGGAAAGAAATAAAACAGAGAACAAAAATACCAGAAAGAAAGAAAAAGAAAAGATCAATGAAACCAAGAGCTGGTGTTTTGAAAAGATAAAAGATAAACAAAACATGAAAAGATGCTCACCATGACTAATCATTATAGAAATGCAAATCAAAACCACTATGAGTTATCACTTCCCACTTGTCAGAATGGCTATCATCAAAAAGTCTACAAATAACAAATGGTGGAGAGGATGTAGAATAAACAGAACCCATATACATTATTGGTGTAAATTGGCACAGCCACTATGGAAACCACTATGGAGGTTCCTCAAAAAACTAAACACAGAACTACCATATGATACAGCATTTCCTGGGTATACATCCAAAGAAAAGGAAAACACTAATTCAAAAAGATACTGGCACCCCAAGTTTATAGCAGCATTATTTCCAATTGCCAAGATATGGAAGCATGAAAGCAACTTCAGTGTCCATCAACAGATGAATGGATAAAGAAGATGTGGCATATATATACATATATGTATACACACACACACACACACACACACACACACAATGGAATATTACTCAGCCATAAAAAAGAATAAAATTCTTCCATTTGCAATAATGTGGATGGACCTAGAGAGTATTATGCTTAGTGAAATAAGTCACACAGAGAAAGACAAATACTCTATGTTATCAATTTTATGTGGGATCTAAAAAATAAAACAAACAAATACACATAACAAAACAGAAACAGACTCACAGATAAGAGAACAAACTAATGGTTACCAGCCAGGAGATGGATGGGGGAAGGGACAAGATAGGTGTATGGGATTAAGAGATACAAACTACTATGTATAAAATAGATAAGCAACAAGGATATATTGTACAGCACAGGGAAATATAGGCATTGTTTTGCAATAACTTTAAATGGAGTATAATTGATAAAAATGTTGAATCACTACATTGTACACCTGAAACTAATATTATTATATCAACCATACTTCAATTGAAAAAATTGTTTAAAACATTTTGTGGGTGGTAATTAACACTACAAGTTTCTTGGTCTTTGGTACGAAAAATTCTTATTTCATAGCATCTTAGCAGAACAGCCTTTTAATTTGTGTATGATTTAACCTGATACATGAAAATTTCCAATATGTCCAAAATATTAGTAAAGAAAAATATATTGACAAAGAGTTCAATATTAATATATAAAGTAAAGGTCAATTATTACAAAATAAATGTGAGAACTTTACAGAAATTCATCTGATTTGCCACTGAATGTGAGATTTCCTCCAACACAACTCTTCAAGAGAGTCCTTTCATCTATATAAGCTCCTTACCCACTCTTGCCTTTCAGAATAGCTTTTAGGTTGGGTATCTCCCCCTTACATATGGGACTATTTACCTCCTACTTCCTGATATCACTTGCTTTGATCTGGCCTTATTGATCCCCATTTTTGTGCCATGTAACTGGATTCTGTCTCTCTACCAACTCTTTTTTGGATGATATCTCATTTGGACCCCGCATTGCTTTGATTTTAAATCAACACTAGACTCGCTTCTTGTATCACACTCAGTATCATGCTCTGTGGCTAGAGCTTGAAGTCCACTTTAGAACTGCATGTCCTCAAGGTCCCTAAAATAACCATCCAGCTTTATGGTTTCTAAAAACTTGTTTGAGTAGCTATGGTGTCTTCACTTAGCCCTTTCTTCCACAGTCAAAACATCTACAGTAACTTCAGAGAGTACTTACAAGGCACACAATGTAGTGCAATGGTTTCAAATTGTAACCAAAGGAAGTCTATGAACCATACATATCCCTTTACTCCTCATCCAGGGTTGGGTTGGTGGGGACTTGGCCAGAATGTATGTGGCCTTCCATCTCTATTTCAAGCACAGGTTGAGTAACTAGTAGTATTTGTTCTACATACCAAAAAAAACAAAACAAAATAAAACAAAACTATTAGGCATCTTGAAGCCTTCATGAAGCAAATAGTTTGCCATAAAACATTCCCAAACCACCAGTATAAATGTTAAAAAAACGGATTTTGGATTCTAACAGACCTTAATTTAAAATTCAAATCAGGTGCGCTCACTCCCTGTTGCAAGAACACCAGAATCACAACTACCTGCTGAACAATCATCGACAGGAAGACACTGGAACTCACCAAAAAAGATACCCCACATCCAAACACAAAGGAGAAGCTGCACTGAGACGGCAGGAGGGGCACAATCACAATAAAATCAAATCCCATAACTGCTGGGTGGGTGACACACAAACTGCAGAACACTTATACCACAGAAGTCCACCCACTGGAGTGAAGGTTCTGAGCCCCATGTCAGGCTTCCCAACCTGGGGGTCCAGCAACAGGAGGAGGAATTCCTAGAGAATCAGACTTTGAAGCCTAGTGGGATTTGATTGCAGGACTTCGACAGGACTGGGGGAAAGAGACTCCACTCTTGAAGGGCACACACAAAGTAGTGTGTGCATCGGGACCCAGGGGAAGGAGCAGTGACCCCATAGGAGACTGAACCAGACCTAACTGCTAGTGTTGGAGGGTCTCCAGCAGAGGCGGGGGGTGGCTCTGTCTCACTGTGTGGACAAGGACACTGGCAGCAGAAGTTCTGGGAAGTACTCCTTGGCGTGAGCCCTCCCAGAGTCCACCATTAGCACCACCAAAGAGCCCGGGTAGGCTCCAGTGTTGGGTCGCCTCAGGCCAAACAACCAGAAGGGAGGGAACCCAGCCCCACCCATCAGCACTCAAGCGGATTAAAGTTTTACTGAGCTCTGCTCAACAGAGCAACACCCAGCTCTACCCAACACCAGTCCCTCCCATCAGGAAACTTGCACGAGCCTCTTAGATAGTCTCATCCACCAGAGGGCAGATAGCAGAAGCAAGAAGAACTACAATCCTGCAGCCTGTGGAACAAAAACCACATTCACAGAAAGACAGACAAGATGAAAAGGCAGAGGGCTCTGTATCAGATGAAGGAACAAGATAAAACCCCAGAAAAACAATTAAATGAAGTGGAGATAGGCAACCTTCCAGAAAAAGAATTCAGAAAAATGATAGTAAAGATGATCCAGGACCTCGGAAAAGGAATGGAGGCAAAGATCGAGGAGATGCAAGAAATGTTTAACAAAGACCTAGAAGAACTGAAGAACAAACAAACAGAGATGAACAATACAATAACTGAAATGAAAACTACACTAGAAGAAATCAATAGCAGAATAACTGAGACAGAAGAACAGATAAGTGATCTGGAAGACAGAATGGTGGAACTCAATGCTGCAGAATAGAATAAAGAAAAAAGAATGAAAAGAAATGAAAACAGCCTAAGAGACCTCTGGGACAAAATTAAATGCAACAACATTCGCATTATATGGGTCCCAGAAGGAGAAGAGAGAAAGAAAGGACACGAGAAAATATTTGAAGAGATTATAGTCGAAAACTTCCCTAACATGGGAAAGGAAATAGCCACCCAAGTCCAGGAAGTGCAGAGAGTCCCAGGCAGGATAAACCCAAGGAGAAACATGCCTAGACACACAGTAATCAAATTGGCAAAAATTAAAGACAAAGAAAAATTATTGAAAGCAGCAAGGGAAAAACGACAAATACCATACAAGGGAACACCCATAAGGTTAACAGCTGATTTCTCAGCAGAAACTCTACAAGCCAGAAGGGAGTGGCATGATATACTTAAAGTGATAAAAGGAAAGAACCTACAACCAAGATTACTCTACCTGGCAAGGATCTCATTCAGATTTGATGGAGAAATCAAAAGCTTTACAGACAAGCAAAAGCTAAGAGAATTCAGCACCACCAAACTAGTTCTACAACAAATGTTAAAGGAACTTCCCTAAGTGGGAAACACAAGAGAAGAAAAGGACCTACAAAAACAAACCCAAAACAATTAAGAAAATGGTCATAGGAACATACATATCGATAATTACCTTAAACGTGAATGGATTAAATGCTCCAACCAAAAGACACAGGCTTGCTGAATGGATACAAAAACAAGACCCATCTATATGCTGTCTAGAGGAGACCCACTTCAGACCTAGGGACACATAGAGACTGAAAGTGGGGGGATGGAAAAAGATATTCCATGTAAACGGAAATCAAAAGAAAGCTGGAATAGCAATACTCATATCAGATAAAATAGAATTTAAAATAAAGACTTACAAGAGATAAGGAGGGACACTACATAATGATAAAGGGATCATTCCAAGAAGAAGATATAACAATTATAAATATATATGCACCCAACATAGGAGCACCTCAATACATAAGGCAACTGCTAACAGCTATAAAAGAGGAAATCAACAGTAACACAGTAATAGCGGGGGACTTTAACACCTCACTTACACCAATGCACAGATCATCCAAAATGAAAATAAATAAAGAAACAGAAGCTTTAAATGACACAGTAGACCAGATAGATTTAATTGATACTTATAGGACATTCCATCCAAAAACAGCAGATTACACTTTCTTCTCAAGTGCACATGGAACATTCTCCAGGATAGATCACATCTTGAGTCACAAATCAAGCCTCAGTAAAGTTAAGAAAATTGAAATCATATCAAGCATCTTTTCTAACCACAATGCTATGAGATTAGAAATGCATTACAAGGAAAAAAACGTAAAAAACACAAACACATGGAGGCTAAACAATACGTTACTAACTAACCAAGAGATCACTGAAGAAATCAAAGAGGAAATCAAAAAATACCTAGAGATAAATGACAATGAAAACACGACGATCCAAAACCTATGGGATGCAGCAATAGCAGTTCTAAGAGGGAAGTTTATAGCTATACAAGCCTACCTCAAGAAACAAGAAAAATCTCAAGTAAACAATCCAACCTTACATCTAAAGGAACTAGAGAAAGAAGAACAAACAAAACCCAAAGTTAGCAGAAGGAAAGAAATCATAAAGACCAGAGTAGAAATAAATGAAATAGAAACAAAGAAAACAATAGCAAAGATCAATAAAACTAAAAGCTGGTTATTTGAGAAGATAAACAAAATTGATAAACCATTAGCCAGTCTCATCAAGAAAAAGAGGGAAAGGACTCAAATCAATAAACTTAGAAATGAAAACGGAGAAGTTACAACAGACACCGCAGAAATACAAACCATCCTAACAGACTACTACAAGCAACTCTATGCCAATAAAATGGACAACCTGGAAGAAATGGACAAATTCTTAGAAAGGTATAATGTTCCAAGACTGAACCAGGAAGAAACAGAAAATATGAACAGACCAATCACAAGTAATGAAATTGAAACTGTGATTAAAAATCTTCCAACAAACAAAAGTCCAGGACCAGATGGCTTCACAGGTGAATTCTACCAAACATTTAGAGAAGAGCTAACACCCATCCTTGTCAAACTCTTCCAATAAATTTCAGAGGAAGGAACACTTCCAAACTCATACTATGAGGCCACCATCACCCTGATACCAAAACCAGACAAAGATACTACAAAAAAAGAAAATTACAGACCAACATCACTGATGAATATAGATGCAAAAATCCTCAACAAAATACTAGCAAACAGACTCCAACAACACATTAAAAGGATCATACACCATGATCAAGTGGGATTTATCCCAGTGATGCAAGGATTCTTCAATATATGCAAATCAATCAATGTGATACACCATATTAACAAATTGAAGAATAAAAACCATATGATCATCTCAATAGATGCAGAAAAAGCTTTTGACAAAATTCAACACCCATTTCTGATAAAAACTCTCCAGAAAGTGGGCATAGAGGGAACCTACCTCAACATAATAAAGGCCATATATGACAAACCCACAGCAAACGTCATTCTCAATGGTGAAAAACTGAAAGCATTTCCTCTAAGATCAGGAATGAGACAAGGATGTCCCCTCTCACCAGTATTATTCAACATAGTTTTGGAAGTCCTAGCCACGGCAATCAGAGAAGAAAAAGAAATAAAAGGAATACGAATTGGAAAAGAAGAAGTAAAACTATCACTGTTTGTAGATGACGATACTATACACAGAGAATCTTAAAAATACCACCAGAAAACTATTAGAGCTAATCAATGAATTTGGTAAAGTTGCAGGATACAAAATTAATGCACAGAAATCTCTTGCATTCCTATACACTAATGATGAAAAATCTGAAAGAGAAATTATGGAAACACTCCCATTTACCACTGCAACAAAAAGAATAAAATACCTAGGAATAAACCTACCTAGGGAGACAAAAGACCTGTATACAGAAAACTATAAGACACTGATTAAAGAAATTAAAGATGATACCAACAGATGTTTTTGAATTGGAAGAATCAATATTGTGAAAATGACTATACTACCCAAAGCAATCTACCGATTCAATACAATCCCTATCAAATTACCAATGGCATTTTTTACGGAACTAGAACAAATCATTTTAAAATTTGTATGGAGACACAAAAGACCCCGAATAGCCAAAGCAGTCTTGAAGGAAACAAACGGAGCTGGAGGAATCAGACTCCCTGACTTCAGACTATACTACAAAGCTACTGTAATCAAGACAATATGGTACTGGCACAAAAATGGAAACATAGATCAATGGAACAAGATAGAAAGCCCAGAGATAAACCCACGCACCTATGGTCAACTAATCTATGATAAAGGAGGCAAAGATATACAATGAAGAAAAGACAGTCTCTTCAATAAGTGGTGCTGGGAAAACTGGACAGCTACATGTAAAAGAATGAAATTAGAACACTCCCTAACACCATACACAAAAATAAACTCAAAATGGATTCGAGACCTAAATGTAAGACAGCACACTATAAAACTCTTAGAGGAAAACATTGGAAGAACACTCTCTGACATAAATCACAGCAAGATCTTTTTTGATCCACCTCCTAGAGTAATGGAAATAAAAACAAAAATAAACAAATGGGGCCTAATGAAACTACAAAGCTTTTGCACAGCAAAGGAAACCATAAACAAGATGAAAAGACAACCCTCAGAATGGGAGAAAATATTTGCAAACGAATCAATGGACAAAGGATTAATCTCCAAAATATATAAACAGCTCATGCAGCTCAATACTAAAGAAACAAACAACCCAATCCAAAAATGGGCAGAAGACCTAAAAGACATTTCTCCAAAGAAGACATACAGATGGCCAAGAAGCACATGAAAAGATGCTCAACATCACTATTATTAGAGAAATGCAAATCAAAACTACAAGGAGGTATCACCTCACACCAGTTAGAATGGGCATCATCAGAAAATCTACAAACAACAAATGCTGGAGAGGGTGTGGAGAAAAGGGAACCCTCTTGCACTGTTGGTGGGAATGTAAATTGATACAGCTACTATGGAGAACAGTATGGAGGTTCCTTAAAAAACTAAAAACAGAATTACCATATGATACAGCAATCCCACTACTGGGCATATACCCAGAGAAAACCATAATTCAAAAAGATACATGCACCCTAATGTTCATTGAAGCACTATTTACAATAGCCAGGTCATGGAAGCAACCTAAATGTCCATCGACAGACGAATGGATAAAGAAGTTGTGGTACATATATACAATGGAATATTACTCAGCCATAAAAAGGAACGAAATTGAGTCATTTGTTGAGACGTGGATGGATCTAAAGACTGTCATACAGAGTGAAGTAAGGCAGAAAGAGAAAAACAAATATCGTATATTAACGCAAGTATGTGGAACCTAGAAGATGGTACAGATGAACCGGTTTGTAGGGCAGAAGTTGAGACACAGATGTAGAGAACAAACGTATGGACACCAAGGGGGCAAAACCACAGTGGGGTGGGGACGGTGGTGTGCTGAATTGGGCGATTGGGATTGACATGTATACACTGATGTGTATAAAATTGATGACTAATAAGAACCTGCAGTATAAAAAAACAAACAAAAAACAACTAATACTAAACTTTCTTTGGGTTATTTGTATGGAAATATGTTAAGATAAATGTTTCAGACATTACATGAAATTTCTAAAAATCTTATATGGTCTGGTATAATGTTATAAGTCATAATTCTAGTTATTACTTTAAAGTGTATATCTCAGAAATAACTAAATTTCCTTGTCAATTGCATTATTATGAACTTTCATCAAATCTTTAACTGTGGTCATTTTTAAGTCTTTTGTCATTTACAGACAGTTCTGGGTGTACTCTGATGATTTTGCAAAAATGTTCCTATAAAAGGGTTTCATCTTCAAGGAATTCATGGAAAAGACTCTGACATGTACAGCTTTCTGGTAACTGACTATACTGCTGAACTGAATGAATAAGCATTTTCAGAACTCTAATGGAAAACTGATGAATTCATAAAAGTGCTAACAAAAGATCAAGATAAAAAAATTAATTACATGGGACTGAGTGAACTGATGAGGACGATTATAATTTTTGTGACTTTCTGTTTGAATACAAAAAAAAAAAATCCCACAAGGACTCAGAGGCAAAAAATATACAAATCAATTTTCACTGCAAAGTAAAGGAGCTGTTACAGTGGAGAATTACTGGACTGAATGTCAATATTATGACATAGTATGAGTGTGTTTCGTGTTTGGTAATTGCAATCATTGTTGTTTTTGTTGTGGTCATCCATTTACAATGTTTGGTGTCAGTTTATTCATCTCTTGTAAAAATAAAATACAGTGTGTGTGTGTGTGTGTGTGTGTGTGTGAAAGAAAGAATAAAGACACTAGTCAGATTGGAAAAAAACAAAACAAAACAAAACAAAACTCATTTGAGGTCATGCAGAAGCAGACAACCTTCTATGACTTACAAGAACATTCAAAGATCACACTGATAAAGAAAGCTGCCAATTTGAGAATTTTTCATTAATACCTTATATTAAATTTATTTTTCTAGATAAAAACATGTGCAATTAATGTTAATCATTATGTTAAGCAGTGTTCTTTCAAAGAGCAAGTGTGCTTAAGTTCCATTCTATGTGCTTTACTTTTGAAACTGTGTAGAGCACACCCACAGAATTCTCACACTAAGCAGTGTTTCTCCTCTTTCCTTAACGTGGCGCAAATCTAGAATAACAAGCAATTGATTCTAGGAGATTTAATACACACACACATATACGTATATATACATCTCTTGCTCTTCCCATTTGTGCATAATAGTAGCAGTAGCTAGAAGTGATCTGTGGTACGAGTATTTACACCATGGAAACTGGAAAAATGCTACAAATCAGGGCTCCTTTTCTTAGTGTTGGTGGTCTCACATGCACACACACACACATAAACACACCATTGATTATATTCCTCTTCCTGTAGAAGAAAGTGTATCTCTATATATACATATATACATATACGTGTGTGTATTCACACATATACATATACACATACACATATGCACACATGCATGTACATCTATATTTATGGATAATGTATGTTTATAATTTAACATTTATGAAATCTAGATACATCAATAATATGTTCATTTATTGTAATTTTTCTCTAAACCACTGCTACTAAATTATCACATCTTATAATCAATGCTGCTGTAAAAATGAAGGAAATGTGTTAAATTCTCTTATATGCATCTCAACCTTTCAACCCATATTTTAGCAACACAAAAACAAAATTATGAATTGATTCTTTGTATTTAAACAGAAGTATATTAAAATCATTTTGCATTCTTCCAATAAAAAAAATGTTATATAAATGGAAATACACAGTATATAACCTTTGGGGATTGGCTTTTTTTTCACTCAGTATAATTCTATGGAAATTCCTCAGGTTGTTGTGTACTTTAGTAGTTTATTCTTTTTTATTGCTGAGTAGTATTCCATGGTATAGATGCACTATAGTTTGTTTAGCTGTTCATTCATTTAAAGACATCTGGGTTGTTCCAGTTTTGGACTGTTACAAATAAAGCTCCTGTGAACAATCACGTACAGGTTAAAAAAAAAAAAAAGAAGCTATAACTCTCCTAAATGTGCACAATCCTAATAACAGAAGATTAAATTATGTAATGCAAAAACTGAAAGAAATAAAGTGAGAATTAGACAAAATCAGCAAAATAGTGGTAAATTTCAACATATTCTGTCAGTAATTGACAAAAATTATTTTACAAGATTTAATATGTGCATATAGAGGCTTAGATTAGCATTATCAACCAACTTAACCAAACTTTTATATAATATTAGACCTATACTAGCAAAAGACACTCTTTTCAGTGCACATGCAACATTCACTAAGGTCATATGCTGGGCTATTAATCAAGTCTGAACACATTTAAAAGAAATGAAAATACACAATGAATGTTCTTTAAGAAAAAAATGAATTAAACTTGAAACTAATAAAAGATAAGATACCTGGAAAATTCCCCAGTATTTAGAAATTAAGCAACACATTTATAAATAGGTCATGAGTCAGAAAAGATCTACCCCTACCTTACACCATGGGAAAAAATTAATTTGATGTTACTCATATATTTAAATGTAAGGGCTAAGACTATAAAAATTCTAGGGAAAAATAACTAGGGTAAGCAGAAATATTTTTTTACAGGACAGAGAAAGGAACACCCATAAAATTTTATTGATAAATCTGACTTCATTGAAATTCAGAATTTCTTCTCAGAAAAAAATACCATTAAGAAAATGAAAAGGCAAGATAGAGAACTGGGAAAAAATACTTTCAATACATATATCTGACAAAAGGGTTGTACTGACATTTTTAGGCATCAAGGCAATGCAAACTTAAACTACAAAGAGATATCATTATATCATTATATACTTACTACCTGTGCACTAGGATGTCTAAGATGTAAAGATGATAGCACCAAATGCTGACAGTGACATGAAACAAAGGGAAGTCTCATACATTTCTTCTGGGAGTATAAAATGTTGTAATCATTTTGGAAAACAGCTTGCCAGTGACTCATAAATTTAAATGCACGCCTACCCTATACCTATGATGCAGCAATTTCATTTCTAGATTTTAAGCTAGAAAATTAAACTAAAATATAGTCCATAAGTAGACTTTTATAAAAATCTTCATAGTAGTCCTATTCGTCATAGTTTCAAACTGGAAACAGTCCTTCAACTGGAAGATGTATTAACACATTGTCGTATATTCAAACGATTACATACTACTTAACAATGAATGGAATAAAGAGGAATGAATTTATAGAATATTAACAAGCAATAAAATATATCATGGTACTATCATAGATATGATGCAGAATCTAAAAAGTCAAAGTACAAAAAAGTACATATGGTATGATACACTTACGTAAACTTCTAGAACAGACAAAGCTAATCTATGGTGATAGAAATCTGAACAGTAGTTGCTTCTAAGAGTGTAGGATATAAATTGTGAACGGGTAGGAGGCTACTTTTTTTTTGAGTGATAGAAATGTTCCATATCTTGATAGATTTCTGGGTGACACAATGTTTGAATTTGTCAAAATTTATCAAACTGCATTCTTAAACTCTACTGTATGAATATTACACAATGCTTCTGCTGCTGCTGCTTCTGTTGATAAATGGTTATCTTTCCGTCTCTCTCCCATCTCTCCTTCAATTTCCTGGCTGCCTCTTGCCAAACTTTTCCCTCCCACGAACACTATATTATTTTTGTGATTTTTCAAAAGTGACCTAGAGCCTGGTTGCTTTTAAAGGATTAATCATTCCTCTTTCTTCCAGAAATATGATTATGGATTTATAATTGTTACTTATCTAATATTTATCTCCTTGCTAATATGCCATTTTATTTTAAGAAATACAAGGATTTACACAAATGGTTATGTTTCCTCAACTTTGATCAGAATGTTTCACTCATTCCAGTTTTAATGTTATTGTTCAAAGTGCTTTTTAAAAAAATAATAAAATTACTTCAACATTCTCTTTGGATTATGTTTTAAACTCACAGTAGAAAATAAGTCTCATAATGTAATGGTAATACATTGGTTTCAATAGAAAATGCGATTGTGGTGTTAGAGCTCCATATTACTTACCAGCACTTGTAAATGATTGTTTTATTTATTTATTTTATAATGACCATCAGTCAAGTCCACTCTAAAAGTGGGAAGATTCTCTGTACCAATCATGTTCAGATGACTGTATGTGGAGGCCAGGAATAGACCTCCTGATGTGTTACGAAGAAAGAAACACAGATTATAACTCTTTGATACATATGCAGATGCATGCAAACACTACCCAAAAAAGGGTATAGTTTATAAAGCTAAATGTATATAACAAATAAAGCTTTGAATGCAGAAACGCAAAAAACAGAATAAATTTATTTCAAAAATGCTATATTTATAACTTTAAGTCAAGTATCTTTCAGATTAGGTTCAAAAAGATACAACTCAACAAAACATATAAAGTATTATATAAAAGAGATATACCTACAATAGTCTCTCCCCCTTGTAAGGACAAATACAAATTAAAAATAAAAAATTTTCCTGGCAAACAAAAGGGAAAGAAACTCTCCCCAAATCCCTATGTTTTAGAGCACTTGCTTTAGAAAACTTGTTATTGTGTATTCTTTCTCTGCCCCTTTGAAATATCTGCATATCTTTTTAAAAGCTAGATAAATATCTTGCCAGCTTTACAACCCTTTTTCTCAAGGACTTGGAAGACATTTCTTTAAAATGTAATCATTTACAATAGCCAGGACATGGAAGCAACCTAAATGTCCATCGACGGCGGAATGATAAAGAAGATGTGGTGTATATATATATACAATGGAATATTACTCAGTCATAAAAAAGAAGGAAATAATGCCATTTGCAGCGACATGGATGGACCTAGAGATTGTCATACTAAGTGAAGTATAAGTCAGATAGAGAAAGACAAATATCATATGATATAGCTTATACATGGAATCAAAAAAAAAAAAAAGGTACAAATAAACCTATTTACAAAACAGAAGTACAGTCACAGAGGTAGAAAACAAACTTATGGTTACCAAGAGGGAAAGGGAGGGAGGGATAAATTGGGAGATTGGGATTGACATATATGCACTACGGTATATAAAATAGATAACTAATAAGGACCTTCTGTATAGCACAGGGAACTCTACTCAATACTCTGTAATGACCTATATGGGAATAGAACCTAAGAAAGAGTGGATATATGCACATGTATAACTGATTCACTTTGCTGTACAGCAGAAACTAACACAACATTGTAAATCAACTCTACTCCAATAAAATTAATTTAAAAATTAGAAAATGTAATCATCAAGGAAGAGAGTGCCCCATCTTCCAGTTTCTGTGGCAGAGTAGGAGCCTAACTTCAGCCGGCCCCTGGCTTCAAACCTACCTCCCTTCAGAGATATAAGAAATTTATGTTTTCTTTGGATAAAGGCAATTAGCAAACACAGGTGGCTCCCCCAATTACCAGGTGAATTTAGGATGAACTACGTGTGACAGATGATGCTGTCCAGACCTCTTACTTGAGGATTAACTATTGTTTATTTTGAAAAATGTATGCAGTAAGTTGTATCGGCTTGACTATATGAAGTGGTCAGATTTCTTTTTGTCTTGTCGATCTCTTCAGTGGATTGCCTGTGATGAGCATCACATTTCGGTTTAATGCTTATTCAATAATAAAATTGTTTTCAGCCTCTGCTACTTTTTGGAGAGATTTTGTTTGACAAGCGATTTTGCTATTAATTATATTTCCCCTACACTCTCTGCCCCAGCTTTTGTGCTTTTTACAGACCTGATGGGCTAAGATTATCTCACAGAGCCAAAGTTTACGTGAATAAGGTCCAGAGGCAAGTTGACGTTTTCCGCAAACCATGCGGTTCCAAACCAGATTCTCAGAGGATTCTCGCCTCACAAAATTTGTTCACTACATGATTATTCTCTTGATTTTACAAAGAAAAAAAATTAAGTTTCAGGATGGTTAAATACCTTGAAGTAGAATTAACTATATATATTTTTAGGTATCAATACTATGGAAACTTTGGAACTTCATGGAAACAGAATCAAACACTGAATTTACATAGTCTCTATATTTTTAATGGTTTGACACAAATCCATAAAGCATTTTAAAAAGTTTCATGTAAAAGCAGTTCAATGTGTCTACAAATGCTATGATCCTTTATTGAACAAAATATGATTATTTGCTTATAATTCTAGTTATGGATTCTTTCCATGTGACACATATTAATTTAATCATTTAAATCCGAAGGTTTTTTTTTTTTTCCCTAAGTTAGAATCTATGAGTGAACAAACTATATAGTAATAGCATTGTTTGACAGACCATTGTAGGGAATCTTTATTCTTTGTCTGACAGCACTCTCAGAAAGGATTAAACTTGGTTTACCAAAAGGAATATGGATAGAACATGAACTGTAAGGTCATGTTCACAAGCATCCATGACCTCTTTTGTAGATTCCAGAAGATGATAAGAATCCTAAAATTTATACTTTAATAGGGCTTTCAAAGTAATCACTTTTAGTTTGGATGAGAAGTCTGGGGTTTAGCATGATTAAATTATATGATAAAAAGGACCAGCATCAAATTTTTTGAAACAATTTTTTTCTGGGCTTGTTTTCTGGAACATTTCTATGTATCACCTCTTCCAAGAATTTTGAAGTTTTACAGCTGAATGGAAATATCTTCATGCTAAAGAGTGTAATTTGTATCCATAGGGGGCAAAATCACATAGCAAAAATAACAGTGAACTTGAATTCAGAAAAGTTATGTATTCATTCTGCCTTTACAGCTAAGAATGATTATGACACAGTGAAGGTAGTTTCATTTCATGTAACTTTATTACTTCATGTGTAAAATAAAAGCACTGCACCAGAAGTGCTTTCCAATTGCCTGTTTTTAAAGTATTCTTGAAATGGCATTTCAAATTAGTAAAAGATCAATGAGAAAGAAATAACATCTTATAGTGATGGAAATATAAACACAAACTGTAGTGTGATGATTCTTTGTTTAAGTAACACCCCTGGCTAACCAAAGGAAAACAAATTTTCCTTATGATTGCTTTTCTCTTGTTGCATCCACTCAGGTATTAATCTAAAAAAGTAATGAGTCTATGTTTTTATTTTTCTTTCACATATTTGACCTTTGATATGTTTCTTTTTTCTTAATTTTCCTAGATAGAAAGTCACTGAATTTATAAATTAACATGAGGACATGTGCAATTGAATGTGCTTTTCTATTTTCAGTGACCTTTTCCTGGTGAGTGCATTGAAGTGCACCAACCATGCACTCAGAAGCTGCTGAGTCCAGGAGAGTCAGTGAGTCCAGGAATTTCTGAAAGGTCATAGATTTTATTGCAATTCATTTGCCAGTTTTTTTTTCCCCTTACTTTGAAACTGCTGCATAAAACTCATTGCTGTTAGTAAATGGTTTGTCATGGATTCATTTATACAGCTTGGATCTTCAGATCCTATTATTTACCATTGCAATTGAAATCATTTTACCATTAAAATCACTTGGGTAAATTATATTTCATTATTAAGGGTATTAATTCCAGTAATGGGAGACATGTCTGAAGGATGCCAAAAACTTGAGACGAGTCAACTATCCTCTAAGTGGATCTAATCCTCTTTCTATTTTGCCTAACATGATCCCAAGGTACTAGTTTGATTAGACTTTTTCTTTTTTTTTACTTAAATCAACTGATTGATTGGGTTATCCATAATTTTAAAGATAATCATATAAAGCTCTAAATGAATAAAATGCATCAATTTTTTTTAAGATTGTAAATAAAATAAAATCATTTCTTTTAAAATCTAGAAAATGATCTAGCTTAACTTTCTGTGTACTCTCTCATGGGTTTCCTAAAATTTGGTTGAATGTTTTAGTTCACCAAACCTGCAATTCTCAACATATTTTTATAATTTAAAACATAAAATAATTGAATCATTAGTCATGTTGTCGAGATTAATAAACCACCCTTAAATTGATGGCCAAAAAGATATTTTATTATTGATTCAGTATTGAAATTTAAAAATCATATTTCATTTTAAATGCTTATTCTAAATATCCTATAGTTAAATTTAGTTACCACCTTCATTAACGGTGCCCAATTTACAATTTTAAATCATCATCAGTGGTACTAATTAGAGTGTGAATTCCTCAGTGATATTGTAAGAATACGTGCAGGAGTGTTCTTTTGGTGTTTTGTCTTTGCTGACCTGTTCCTACAACTTTTAGAAATCCACATAAGAATTATTTATTTTTTTAAAAACAGTTAATTTTATGACTCAGAAGAGAATAGTATATATCTCTCTCCAAAAAAATTCAATTTAATTTGAATTTAATAGCTGTTAAAATTTTAATTGTTTTAACAAATCATAAGATCTTAATGATCAATTTGAGAAAATTTCTATTAAAAAGCTCTCATTTATCCCTACATCAGTATTATCAATAACAAAAACAGTTAGAGCTAATGTTCTAGGCTCATCTCTCTCTCTTGCAATATATATATTTAAAGATAACATCATTCTAGAAAGTACATAACTTTATCATAACTTATTTAATCTAAGATACCACTGTACCATTGATTGCAAGATCTAAGATATACCGTTTCTATATGCCACTAAGAAAGAAAACGAAGCTGATAAATGAACTACTACATTGATTGTGAGCTATAAAAAAGACATTAGAAAGTGAAAAATGTGCATTTTACAATCAATTAGTGATGGTATTTATCATTCCCAGTTTACACATAAAGTAACTCTACGAGAAACAGCAGGATTATATAACTTGTCTAATATCACAGAGCTAGTGAGTGGCAGAGCAGCGAACTAGCTTCAGGATCCTCAGACATTAACCACTACTCAACACTGTCTCAGATACAAAAAGAACGTAATTTAAACCTCAGTCAGGAGTTCAAAATGTCTGAAAGAGAACAATGAGGCCAAATTTTGCTGTGCTATGATAGAAATGGTTCTAGTGTCTGACATTTTAAAAACCATAAACAAAATCTCTTTCGGGAAGAGTTAACAATTTTTCACACTGCATATAGTTTTTAGGTATAATCAGGTATAAAAAGATATTTTATGTCAATTAAAAATGTTTAATATGGTTGATCTGAAATTTTATTTAAATGAAATGGTGAAAATTATTGACCAAAACCAGCAGATTGCAAGACAGAACATATATTTATGATGTAATTTTGGTAAAAAGAAATATATATATGCACCTATACGTGCAGATAAATCTCTAGAAGAGTATTTATATTGTAGAAGTATGCTGGTAAACCACCTTGACGGGGGGGCAGCCTTGGTTTATAGCACTTGTTGATTACCATGGTGTAAATACTCCCACTATGGCAATCAGCCCTACAGTAATCAACATAATTCCATGCAACACTACTGAACACATAGTTGGAAAAAGATGTGCACAATTGGATCTGGGAACAGTAGGATCTGGGTCCACCACGCCCCTAGTTATGCACTAAACTAAAGTGTTAAATGGTCATAAATTATTTCCTTTCTTAAACCCATGTCTCTTTGCAATGGAATTTTTCTGCTACTTCCACCAAAAATGGAGACTATTTTTTCACCCCTCAAACTGGACTGGCCTTTTGACCTCCTTTGACAAGTCAAATAGAATTGAGGGGAGGCAACATTGCATCAGTTCTGAAACCAGGCCTGAAGATGCTTTTCACATTTTTGTTTATACTTTTAGAACTCTGCTGAGTTACCATGTAAACAATGCCAGTTGAGTGCGTTGAATGAGTTAGCAGACATTTGGCCTGTCCAAAATGTCCATAAGACATATGAGCCAGACCAAAAGGTCCTTGATATTTGGTTCTGTCCAAAACCATTTGGCATGGACCAAATGTCTTATGGACATTTTGGACAAGACCAAATGTCCCGCAAGGAACAGGGAGTTGGGTGCAGATGCATCAGTGATCCTAGCCAAGTCCAGAAGAATTGCCCAGTGGAGTCTAGCTTAAATTATTAACTTGTTTTTAGTAACAAACAATTTCCAAATGGATCTGAGATATAAATGTAAATCATGGTTCTACATGTATGGACTATCTAAAATAGTCAAATTCATTGAATCAAAGAGTGGAAGAGTGGTGGCTGGGGCTAGGTAGGGGGAGAGAGAAATGGGAAGTTACTAATCAAAGATGGCACAAAGTTTCAGTTAAGCAAGATGAGTAAGCTCTAGAGATCTGCTGTACAATATTGTACCTATGGTTAAAAATACAGTATTTGTATTTTACAAGTGTATTGTACTACACTTAAAGTTTCTTTAGGAGGGTAGATCTCAGGTTGTGTTCTTACCACAGTATATATATATATTTAAAGAAAAAAAAATTATAGTTTATAACCTGGGTAGGGGAAGACATTTTAATATTTTGTTAAAATTTAGAAGCCATAGGGACTTCCCTGGTGGTGCAGTGGTTAAGACTCTGCGCTCCCAATGCAGGGGGCATGGGCTCGATCCCTGGTCAGGGAACTAGATCCCACATGCATGCCGCAACTAAGAGTTTGCATGTCACAACTAAGGGGCCAGCAAGCCACAACTAAGGAGCCTGCCACAACTAAGACCTGGCACAACCAAATAAATAAATAAATAAAGTATTTAAAAAAATTTAGAAGCCATAAAAGAAAAGATGGATAATTTAACCACTTAAGAAAACCTTTTAATAAGGAAAAGAGAAAAAATGAGAGAAAAATATTCTCAACAAATATCACATGAAAAGTAGATTAACAGGATAATTTACCTTATATATAATGAGCATTTAAAAATAAAGGTAAAACTGCCCCAAATCCAAAATTATTATAGAAAAGTAGGCCCTCAGACACACAAAATAGTGAAGACAGTTCACCAGATAAGAATTACAGTCATAAGATGTGAAAAGACATTCAACTTTGCTCATAATAAAATGTGCAGATACAATTTCTCTTAAAATTAGCCAAATATTGAAAGCTAAACAACACACTCTGTTGGCAAGGCTATGAAGAAAGAAGTAGCCTAATTTACTCCTGTGGAAGTAAAAAATTGGACCATACCTATGGAAGGGATTTGACAATTAATGCAAACTTACCCTTTCCTACTCCTAAGAATTCACCCTAAATATATACTACACACTATAAAATAACACACGCATGCACAAGGTATTTGTGACGACATTATATGTAAGAGCAAATATTGGGAAAATATCAATACCCATCCACAGGAGGCTGGGTACAAACACTGTGATGGGTCTCACACAGCCAAGAATTATGCAGCTGTTAAAATAACTGCAAGGATCCACATGGTCTGATATGGATTGATTTCCTGGACACAGTGTTAAGTAAACAAAAACATTTAATAGTAAAAGAAATCCTAGTTCTATCTCTATATTTTGGTTCAGTGAGAACCCTGCAAGTTTAAATAAATTTCTCTAATGAGTTTAAATTATGTCACATGGGTTTTGATACCTGCAAGTTTAAACCCTGCAAGTTTAAATAAACCCTGCAAGTTTAAATAAATTTCTCTAATGAGTTTAAATTATGTCACATGGGTTTTGATACCTGCACTCCAAAGAACATCAATTAATACACTAAGAAAATTCTCAGTGTATAGGACAACACCCACTTTTGCCTTTGTCATTCTCCAAGGTAAGGTGAAACCAAAAATAGAACTTTAAGAAATCACCTTCCCAATCTGATACAGCTCCAACACCCTCAAGGGCGTTCTGTTTTGAAGGAAGAAGTTTTCTTCCTTTTTAATCCAGTTTTCTATCATTTTCCTTGTCACTTCCTTTGTACGCTCTATGTCCACCTTGCCAAACGCCAACAGTTACATGACTGTCTGAGTTTCAAGTGATGAGAGCAAGGTTAATAAACCTCTATTCTCTCCAACAAGCCTATCTATATATCAATGTTGGAAGAAGTAGCAAAGATTTTTAAGAAACAAATACAAAGATTTCCTAAAATATAAGGCTTCCTGAAATTACACTGGGGAAGAAAAATAAAATAAAATGTGCCTTGTTATCTTGAAAAAATAAGCCACATTTTGCCGACAGAAAATTGAACGTTTTTGAACAATTATAATGCTAACTATCTCAAAATGCTTATGGCAACGATGGTTTAAATTGACAATGGATCTACCACCGCCAGGCTGGAAGTAGGGATCAGATGGGAGAGGTGATTAGAAGGCCCTAGGGGTCATTTATTCTGATCTTTTAATGTCTCAGCCATTAATGAGGCAGTTCCAATATCTAGGCTGAAAACAACTTGGGTTATATCACATCCAGAGTTGGTAGAGACTAACCAGCTAGACAGTTCTTAAGGGACTTAACTCCTTTTATATGACTTCACTCAGTCAAGGTCACACTCAAGATACTTTTTTAAGTAAATTCCCTAAGTTTTCCCACTCCACAAATCTATTCTGCTTCTCCAGTATAGTATTTGCATTTCTCAAAACTCATCAGGGGAAATTTTAAATTTATGAGATTTGGAAAGAAATTTAGCTCCCATATATTCCTAAGAAATTGATTCTGAGTAAATTTTATGTCCCTTTGCAGTTTTAAATCTTTTAGAAAATATCTGAGGAATACTACTCAATCACATTTTACTTGCTTACCGCATTCACACTTTTGCTTTGTCTACTGAAAAAACAACCCCACAAAGTGAGAGCTGTGAATTTCAGTTTTATTTGGGGACTTACTGAGGACGATAGCCCAGGAGGCAGCGGAGCTGCTCCAAAGAAGTGTCTGTGTTGGAGGTGGGGCAGACCAGTATATACGTCTGATTTTGGCAAAGGGGTGTGTGCAATCAAGCACACATCTTGGTAGAAGGTTATTGCTGGTCAGGAGGAGCAGATATCTCAGTTAGTGATTTCACTGCTGTTCTAAATATGGGAAGATATAAGAATCCAGGTTCATAAACATTTTCTCCTAAAATGTTTCTAGTTGTCTGTGGGACAGTAATGCCTGTTTTCCTAGAGCATAGAGTGCCTCATCCTTATCTTTGCCTTGAATTCCTTTCAGGGTGTCTTACAGGTCAGTAACTGTAGGGGCTAATGACTCAATTCTTGTAGAACTGGACAGTGGGCAACATTCTTTGTTTTACAGTTTCTGCAAGCTATATATATAAAGGAACTTCCTTGGGAAATAATTCTACAGGTTTCTTAGGTATTTCCCATTTTGGGCAGATAGTAAGAAAATGATTTCCTAAAGAACAGAGGGCAGTCAAAGGACTTTCAGAGGAAAATGAACAACTGTGATATATTTTGCAAATGCTGTTTATTGGCAAGCACAGTTATCAGTCTGGAGTTTACACCTACTTGTTGTTCTATGAAAGTTTAAAAAAGAAGAAAAGAGAAAAAGAAAAGTTCTACTTGTCAACAAAAAAAAATGAGCAAAGGATGTTGTTTAGGTATGAAAAGATTTGTCTTTCTCATAATTTAATCTCAGATATTTCAAAAATTCAAGACATTATTTTAAATAAAAGCTATTTTTTTTTCATGATATTTAAAATTGACTTGAGGGTGCTTGTGTGGAAATATTCTGTCAAGGAGGAAGGAATTTTCCTCTACTCTTCTAGGTTCTTCTGGCTGATCTAAGAATTAAAATGACATGAGACAGATTATTAGAAGAAAATCAAACAGAAGTTTAATAACTTGTATACATGGAAGAGACCCAGGAGAACTGAATAACGTGCCAAAATGGCTGAATCCATCGCCTTAAACACCATCTTCAGCTAAAGACAAAAGATGTTGGGGGTAACGGTTTGGGACTTCACAGGGGAGAAAGGAAATTCACATGAAGATGGAAAAGCAAGTGTCTGGTAAACAAATGTTTTCTGGGCCATGCAGAGACAATGGGACACAGAGAGGAATTTTAACAAACAGACTTTGCTAGGTTCCTCCCTGTCTACACATCTAGTTCATATTAGAGTTATTATATCTATGGTGATCACTCTCGTCCTCTGTCTGTGTTCTTTGAGGCAGTTAGGGGGAAGCTCAAAGTGTTGTCCTGAGCCTTTCTTTGGGCTTTGATTATTTTCAGCTCAAAATAATCTGCATGCTAGAGACATTTTGGGGTGGCAAATTTTGTTCCCCTACAGTTCTCTATCTTCTCTGATTAAAATATTTTAGTTTGTTGAATTATTATTCCTAAGCAGCAAATACTATTAATAATTACATACCATTTTCATGAAAATGCCAATTTTCTACATTAAAAACATCACTAAAACTGATCAAAATTTGATTTTGAACATTTAATTATTTTCAACACTTCAAAATTCAAGATATTAAGAAAAACATGTGTACTTAACTTTTTAAAAAGATCCTTATTTTTCTGACTTGGAGAATGTTACTCTGTAATATTTGTATTTGTAAAAAATGAGTAAGCTATCCTACTGAAAACTGAAAGTAAATTTATTCAGTGCAGTGAATAAATGACTGGTGTGATGGATTCAGATGGGTTATCCTTGGGTTATCCAAATTTAAACCTGAAATGATGAAGAGTTCTGCAGTTGTACCAAGTTTCTTACCACTCCCCAGTATTTGACTTGCGATAGGAATCAAATCTAATTTCACAGTTTGATAAGAAAAACTTGGGTACCATAGAGGAAAAGATAAATAAATAAACACATAAATGAGCCTGAATTCCACTGCATCCTTGGTTCCCCATGACACTGAGTATGACAAGTTACTGTCTACCCTCCATGCTCCCAGTTTCATTCATAAGGAATATGGAGTAGGGAGAGAACTACACTGAGGGTCAGGAGATACTTTTTCGGTCTCAACACCAACTGAAATCTAATTTTGCTTAGGCCTATGCTGTTTCTCTGAAAAATACTTAGAAGTTCCAGGCAGCACAATCCCAGTTGTTCTGTATAGTATTAACTAGTTTCATACTGAGCATTGTAAATTACAAACCGACACAAACTTTGACCTCTATAAATAAATCTCTTGATTTTTTAACTGCCATAGAAAGAAAAGTGATGATGGAAGGAATCTAAATAATGTCGGTGCCACTTACTAGGCATTTCAAATTAATATGCAGTCACACGAAAAGTATTTTAAATCCTTATTATCTGTCTGAATTCTATGCCAAGGTTTCTGATAATTTCTGAAGATAGCTCTCAGGACTATGCTTTTAAGCTGCTAAATCGTTTTTATAATAGACATTTTTATTAAACTTGGGAAAGTTCTAGTGAGTAAGGCACTCTCTAGAAATACTGTAGATGAAAAAAAGGGTGAGATACTACCCTGATGGCTTATTCAGCGCAGTATAAGTAAATTAATCATTGTTGCTGCGTCTGACATGATAAAGTTGTTTGGCACAAATAAGGACATATATAAAATTGATGGGCAATTTCTTTGGAATTACAATTGAGATGCGATGAGCTGCCAAGATTCTTTTTATGAAGTAATCTCACAGCGTTCTCTTGGGCTGAAATTCTTGTCAGATAATGTTAAAGTCAGGCTCTGCTACTTATTTAAAACTTGCATATCCAGAGTACGCACCAGCTGAAATCAGACAAGAAATGTCAGATTTTCTTCCTAATTATCCAAAACAGAGTCAATTCAAATAACAGAGAAAGACCCCTGGAGTGGGAATTAGGAGTCTTGATTTATTACATCAGCTAGACCTGTATCACTCACTGTGTGATCTTCACTAGGGCCTCAAACCTGCTTGGGCTCCACTCTCTCACCTATAAAAGACAGGGGCTGGTTTAAGTCAATGGTTTTCCATCTCACAGTCTGTTATGGGTTGAATTATGTGTCCCCCAAATTCATATATATATATATATATATAAATACTAACCCTCATTACCTCAGACATGATCTTACTTGAAAATAGGGTCTTTGCAGATGTAATTAAAGTTAGGATGAGATCATATTGGAGTTGGGTGGGCCAATATAACTGGTTTAAATTTGAAATGGCACTGAAAAATGGGACAGTTAATCAAGTGTTGAGAAGAGACATGTCAGTAAAATGCCAATTCCACTTTGATAAATTAAGATCAAGTTTTATGAAAAGCATGACGTAACTATTATTTAATTATAGATAGCGCAAATTTTAAAAAGTGTTTTGGGGATTATACTTATTTTACTAAATAATCACAAGTCATGTTATATAAATAATTTTTTATGGGAGAAAAATCCTACCGTATTTAGGCAAAGACAGAATTACACTGTGGCAGGCTGAATAATGGCCTCCAAAGTTATCCAGGTTCTAAAACTTGAAGCTTATGAATTTTATTTGCATGGCAATTGGGATTTTGCAGATATGATTAAATTAAGGATCTTGAAAAGTTTAGCATGGATTATCTGGTTGGGCCCTCAATGTAACCGCAAGTGTCCTTATAAAATCAATGAAGAGGGAGATTTAACTATAGAAGAGGTGTAGGAAATGTGGTAACTGAACAAGAGGTTGGTGTGATGCAAGAAAGAGGTTATGAGCTCAGGAATGCAGGTATCGCCCAGAAGCTAGAAAAGGGAAAAATCAGATTCTCCCCTCAGAGCCTCCAGAAGCAGCCAGTGCTGCTGACATGCTGACTTTAGCCCAGTGGAACTGACTTCAGACTTTTGACCTCCAAAATGGTAAGAAAAATTTGTGTTGTTTTAAGCCACTAACAGTTACAACAGCAATAGGACAGTAATAAATATATCATTTCTCACATTCTTCTCTCTGAATTGGAATTCTTTCCCCATCCTATATAATTCCCTTTCAGTCTAAGACAATACAGGCAACCTTCTGTCAGTTGACTCCAGTGATTCACTAATACAGCGGTCCCCAACCTTTTTGGCACCAGGGGCCAGCTTCGTGGAAGATAATTTTTTCATGGAGGTGGGGGTGGGAGGGGACGGTTCAGGTGGTAATGCTAGCGATGGGGAGCGATGGGGAGCCGCAGATGGAGCTTCGCTTGCTCGCCGCTTACCTCCGGCTGTGCGGCCCGGTTCCTAGCAGGCCTCGGTCCCAAGGACTGTTGCTGGTCCGCGGCCTGGGGGTTGGGAACCCTTCCACTAATAGATAGGGCAGCTTTTCCTCTCTGCTCTACTGTGAAGGAGGCAGTTTTCCACCTATTGAACCCAAAGTAATAAGGGTAGATACAAACTGTGTACGTCTTGTATTATGTGCCGTGAATAAACACCATGAATAAGAAATATGGGAGTCATTGATACACCCAATACATGGTGACAAGCTACTACTATTAAAACTGTCATTTAGGTGGAGTGGTTTTGGGAGGGCCTTTCGAATCACACTACTTATATTTGGTGTTATACAAACAGAGGCTTTAAAATTCTCTGAGCAATTGGAAATACATTAATTGCAATAATAGTGTTCATTCTCTTTTCCAACCTAAAACTGAAAATCCCATGCATTTTGAGAGCTCTCAATACATTTGAAATCAGTGAAAAACACAGGTTATCCAGCTGGTGATTGTCATTAATTAGAATCAAATTAGTTAAAGGAATAAAATTCCAAAAAATGAAAAGCTATTTTCTGGCTTGGCTCTCTCATTCTTGTTGAAATGTTCACTTTAGCAGATAATTCTCCTGAGAAAGAATAAAAGGAGATCAATTTTCTTTGAGGAATTCAAGGTCATGCTATAATATCGTGAAGTCTTTTTTTAAATGTAGGGAACACTTTTATTCTGTTATTATAATAATATCACCACATTATGCTAGTAAAATGACAAAATATGAAGAAAGGACAGATCAACTGAATAAAAATCCATGATAAAGAGAATATTTAAAAAACAGGGAGAGGAAAAAAGACACATTACATACAGGGAAAAAAAACATATTATGATTGCAACTTCTTCTTGGGAACAAAGTAATCCAGAAGTCAATGAAACAGTATTTTTAAAGTGATAAAACTATGGTAGACAAACTCAACAAACCTTCTCTAAAGGGTTCATTAATCTTCTGAATATCTTTTGAAGAGAAAAATAAAGAAAAATTTTCTCCAGCAGACCTATGCTACAAGAAATGTTAAAAGAAGCTCTTCTAGTGGAAAGCAAACGACAGCAGATGGAAACTGGTTCTATACATGAATGAAGAGTTCTGGAAATGGTAAATACATGAGGAACAGAAGACAATTTTATCTTTATTTGCCTTCAAAGATGACTAACTGTTTAAAGCAAAAATAACAACAACATAACATGTGTTTTATAACATATGTAGAAGTAGAAGGTATGATGATAATAGTACAAGAGATGGAAAAGAGTACAGAAACAATGTTGCTAAAATTTTATCACAGTACCCTCTAAATAATATTATTATATTCCACGTAGAGGATAATATGGTAATTCAAATATATTTACAGTAAGCAGAATATACATTCCTTTCAGGTGAACATGTAACATTCACAGGACATATACACTAGTTCATGAAACAAATCTCAATATAGTCAGGCCAAAATAGAATTAAATTATAATTATAATTTATAACAAAAAGACACCTAGAAAATCTCCATATATTTGGAGGCAGAAAAAGCACTTGTAAAACAGCCCATGGATCAAAGTAGAAATCACTAGGGATATTAGAAAATATGTTGAATTGAACACTATTGAAACACAAAATACCAAAATTGTGAGATGAAACTAACACAGTGATTAGAGGGAAATTCATAACTCAAAATATTTATATTGGGAACCACAATGGTCTAAATCAATCATTTAAGCATCTGCCATATGAAACTAGAAAAGGAAGAACAAATAAAACTTTAGTTAGTGGAAGAAATGAAATAATAAAGTTAAAAATGTAAATCATTAAGATAGTAGACAAAAGAGGAAAACCAATGAAACTAAAAGCAGATTTTTAAAAGATCAATAATATTGATAAATATCTATCTAGTCTAAGAAAAATAAAATAGAGAAGACCCAAATGACCATATCAAGATTAAAGTCAGAACATCACTGTAAATTATAATGATAGCAAAAGAATATTTAGAGAATATCAAAAGTAATTTCATGATAAAATATTAAAAATAATCAAAAGAAACAAGGAAAATAAAATATAAGTAACAAAGAACACTGGGAAACAAGGAAAACAATAACAAGATGATATACTTAAACCCAAACATATAAGGAATTTCATTAAACAAATATGGTCTAATTCAACGAGATTTGACAACCTACATGAAATAGAAACATTTTTGGGAAGACTCCTTTAGTAACACTTATTCAAGAATAGATGCAAATCTCAATGGCCTATAAATAAATTAAAGATACTGAATTACAATTAAAGACCTTGGCATAAAGTTAACTCCAAATTCAGATAGCTTTACTAGAAATTCTGTTAAACATTAGGGAAAAGATAATAATAATCCTACCAAAAACTCTTCCAGAAAAAAAAGAGGAGAGAATGTTTTCTAACTTATTTTAATAGGCTAGTATTATCCTAATGTCAAAACCAGACAAAGACATTATAAGAAAAGAAAATTATAAACTAACTTACTCATGAATATAGATTCAAATATCCTTAGCAAAATAATAGCAAATTGAACCCAGCCATGTGGAATTAATCTTAGCAATGAAAGGTCAGGTTGACATTAGAAAACCAAGTCAGTTTAATTTACCACATTAACAGAATAAAGGAGAAAAGCCATATGATAATCTCAATTGATGCAGAGAAAGCATTTATCAAAATTATAAACCTATTTATTATAAGTCTCAGAAAAGTAGAAAAACAAACAGCATCTACCAAGAAAAAATAGTGAGCATCTACTTAATGATAAAACACTGAAAGCTTTCTCTCAACGACAGGGAATAAGGCAAGCGGACTGGATATCCATTTGAAAAAAAAAAAACACAACTTCGATTTTACCTCTTGTTAGACTTCCCTCCCCACAAAAACTCTAAAAAATATAAAAGTATACTAAGTTAAAACTATAAAACTTATTTCAGAAAACATAGGATATTATTTTTGCAAAATCAGGTTAGTTTGTTAAATAGGGTGCAAACTGTAAAGGATAAAGAAATGTTAAACTGAATATCAAAATTTAAATTTCTGCTCTGTAAAAGCCAATATTAAAAAATTTAAAGGCAAGAATTTACAATATTTATTTCAGTAGAAGGACTGGTTTCTTGGACAGTATATCACATATATATATATGTATATCTATAGTAAATATATATATTTTTTATCTTCTACTACTAAAAAATAGGAAACAAGCAACCCAATTAAAATTGGTCAAAAAGACAATCAAGGGATATTATGAGGATATTTTTACAGAGATACTACTGTTCTACATATTGATTCTGGTATTGATTATACAACTGTACGCCTTTGTCAAAATTCATTGAACACTATAGCAAAGCAAGTAAATTTCACTGCATGTAAATTTGTCAATATATTTGAATAGGTACTTCCAAAAAGAGATATGTAAGCCAATAAGCACATGAAAAGATGTTCAATACAATTACAACTCGGACAATGCAAGTTAAAACCACTATACACCTACTATAATGGCTAAAATTAAAAAGACTAAAAACACCTGGTGTTGTCAAGAATGTTGTGAAGTAACTGGAATTTTCATTCACTGATGTTCAAAACATAAAATGGTACAACCACTTTAGAAAACAGGCAGATTCACATAGAATTGCATATACAATTACCACGTGACACAGTAGTTCAACACACGGGTATTTACTCAAGAGAATAAAATAAAATTAAAACTGTTCATGGAAATTCCTATACTTAAATAAGCATAGCACCTTTACTCATATTGGCCCCAAACTGAAAACAACTCAAATGTCCATGAACTAGTGAGTGGATAAACAAATTCTGGTATATCCATATAATGGCACACAACTCAGCAATCAAAAGAAACAAACTACTGTACATGCACAACACGTTTGAGTTGCTAAAGCATGCTAGTAGAAGCCAGATGCAAAGGAGCCCAGACTGTAAAATTTCATTTGTGTGCTAGACTAGGAATGGAGAAACTGATCTGTAGTGATACGAAGCAGATTCATGATTGCTAGGAGGCCAGTGGTGGGGGAACAGGGTATGAAGTGGGCTTTGGGGGATAGCAAAGAGCACAGGAAAACTCTCTTGGGTGATAAAAATATTCTATATCCCGACTGCAGTGGTGGTTATAGGAGTGTACACTTTTGTCAAAACTCATCAAACTGTATGTTTAAGACAAATATATTATATGTACATTATATACCTTGGTAATATTGATTAAAATAGCATTTTTGTTTTTCACATGCTTTATATGTTTAGATAGAAATAGCTATATAAATATGCAAAAGATACAAAGAATCAAAATACTATTTTAATCAATATTATTGAGGTATATAATACATATCTCTAACACAGAAAAATTAACTAGTTTTTTACACTTAATGACATTGAAACTTTACTTCTAAGCTTGTTAATTTAATTTTCAGTACTTCCATGATGGGAATTTTGAGCAATTTCAGTCTCTTATATACTACTTTTCCCTTCTCTCTTCTTCTGTAGCAAACTATCAATGATGTTTAACCAAAGTGCTCTCTGCAGTGGCTTCTGCGTATGGCCACCCCAGACTAAAGCGTGACTGCGTATGAGCCTTTAAAATCTTTCACTGGATAAAATACCACAAATAAGTTCTGTTGTAAGCAAGTTCATATTCACTGGGTAAAGTGGGATATGGAGAGTTTTTCATGTGTCAGTACTATTGCCTTAAAGGAAAACCAGATACAAAGACCTATAAAGTCCCCAGAAAATTGCTTTCTTTTGAGAAATACACACTGCAATCTTTTAAGCTGATTTCATTGACATAATCTTTCCCAACCTTTACCTTATTGACTTGAAGCCCTATTGAAACTAGATGAAAATCAGTGCCTCCTGACAATTGAAAAGCAGTAAGAAAAAAGGGGTATGGCAGTGGAATAGGGTGACGACAGCTGGACGTTCACTTGTCAAGCATATCTGAGATTTTTTTTTTTAATATAAGATTTCAGCTTGCTGTAGGCATCTGCACTTGCACAGGCACTGGGACACATTTGTTCAATTGTTAGTTTTGTTTTTAGAAAATATGCTACCATTGGAATAAATACATCATAGATTTAGTGACTAAAGAGCAAAAAAATTTAAAAAAAATAAAAAGGAAAGTCAGGATTGTGCTTACTTGGAAGCACTGGCTGTACAGGTGATTTTTTAACATTATGGAGATAAACTTAGATATTAACACATATAAGAGAAATGTGGACAAGAAGAAACGTGTAAGGAAATTTATTACAGCTTTGTTAACAATTTTTAAAAAATGGAAAAATCTAAATGTCCATTAATAGAAAAATGGGTTTTATATGTTTATAGGTTTCAATATTATACTGTAGTTTAAATCAGCTACATTTACTAACATGGAGAGTTTGTGAAACATAACAAAGATTGAAAAAAATTAAGAATGATAATTGTATGATAATAAATATATGAATTTTAAAAACCTGCCAAGCCATACTAAGTAATATTCACAGATATACACATATGATATAAAACTATAAAGAGAGAGACTATTAAAAGCATTTATGAAAATTACAACCAATGAATTTATTACAGTAGATATTTAACACTGGTGAAGCAGAGTGGGAAATAAGAGATTTCAATAATTTTATGTAAATAAATGAAGATGATCTAAATGACCTTGCTATAGAAAGGAAGTCAGGCACCATTACTTGAATTTGACAGAGACTCAAAGGAAGACAGAGGAGTGGGAAAGATTTATAGTAGAAAAAAGAAGAGAGAAGCCTTCAGGTATGCCCTGATTGGAAGCTGTTGGCATGGGAAGCTGGAGGAAGGCTAACTAAAATCGGGGCATCCTATGTAATTGTTTAGGGGAGTATATTTGACTTTTTCCAGTTGGTCCTAAATTGGACGTGGGGGCAGAAATTAGGGAAGCTGTCAGTTTATTCATGAAGTCCTGGCCATTTGGGGCTACTTGCTACAGGGGTTGTTGTCTGTCTTCCTGGACTGGTTGTTGCAGATCATGGTTTGGCTTTGTGGATTGGCTGCTGAAGGTTATGGGTGAGAGTTCTATTTTTATATATAGTCTGACCATCATCCATTTGCCTATTCAGTCTATCAATCTATAAGTTTTTATTTATTAAGGAAGGCTCACACTATTCATATAAGACAAAAATGTAATTCCGTGGATGAATACTTAAAATGACAAGAAGTATCAATTATATTAATAAAAATAAAATCTAACATTAAGATATTATAAATATGTTATTTTGCTATTTTTGGCATTTGCTGAAGGTTATCACGTATATGCTCGTACATATAAGCACAATTCCTAAGCTAAAACTCTACATGTGTTTCCAAAACGCTGCTTCTTAAAATATACAGCTCAAGACAGTTTCAGCATTCATAATGCACCCTATTATGTGACTAAAAATAAAATTTAATCAAGATATATTTCCATAACTGAGCACTGTAACTGGGGCTGGACAATGCAAGTAATATATTTATCAACATTATTTATTTTCTATTTTCTTTTATCTTCAATATTTCAATTTATGGGGCAGAAGTCTCTGATATTAACTATTTTAAATAGCTGTTAAGACAAATGATTGTTCTGCCCCTTAGCTAGTATAGTATGGGTGTTGATATATAGTAGTACCAACACAGTAGTATCTCTTGTGAAAAGAGAAACATGGACAATTCTGGTGTAATAAATGCTACTTTTAGAAGCCAAATTTATCTACTTGTAAAATTGGTGTTTCCTTGAAAGAACTCATATTATCAAGCTGAGGAACAAGTTTAACTTCATATCTGGTAGAACGTTACAGCCATTTTGATTTCTTACTTATTTTCATTTTGATGTTGCAAACTTTCCTTAGAGAAGAAACAGCAGGGGTTGTTATTGAGGAAATCATTATATTTTACAGAGGAGCTGACCAATCTGGGAAAGGGGCATGAAGATTTACTAATGGTCTGGCTTTTTTTCTTATAATCTATCTCTGATACATGGTATGATTGAAAAGATAACTGGATGACTGCTATTAGGATTTTGTGAAGTTTTTGTTGGTTCCATTTTTAGGGGGACAGTGCCCTAGTCATCCGAATGGCATTAACAGGGATTGAAAATTATCTCCTTCCCACTCACTCAGCTTTAAAATCAGGCCAGGTTGTTCTGTAAATGAAAACCCAACTGAAGCAGTTTCTCTTATCCTCTTCTTTGGGTAAATCAGGATCTAGACTTCAAAGCTAAAAATGTAGTCTTTTTTAGGAGCAATACAATCAGTGCAGACAAAAGTAAAACTCATAGATCAACCTCTTCAAACTTTGAAACTAAGATGAAAAGACCCATCTAAATTCCATGGACAGTGAAATGCCATACTATTCATAGAAATTTTACACATAGGTACAATTTACTCTGACATATTTGTTTTAAGAGTAGTGGGCTTAGGTATGAAGTCATTAAAGTGAGATAATCTGAATGGATTTTGTTTTAATAAAGGCTATAGATACCCACTGTAGGTCCATTCTAAAGTTGCAACATATCTCAATGATTATGTGTCCTTTATATGTTAGAGTTGGCCAGCAAAAGTCTTCTAAAATCTGTTTTAAGGAACAATTTACATCCCTGTGCGTCTGTCTTGTAAATCTAAAGATTGACTACATATCTATTTTATCCCTCATGTAGAAAAAAAGGATCTTTTTAATTAACACGTTGAGCATCTTTTTTAAATCTCAGGAAAATATGAGAAATAATACTTAAAAAAATGCCTACATCCTTAAGAACCTCAAGTTCAGTATGGGAGACAAATTCACAAATTCATAGTTCATAAACTATATGCTAAATTTTCTAAATGTTGTCCTCGAGTTTAGGGTACCACAGATAAGAAAATAACCAACTCTTTAGTAGAACTGATTAAGGCATTATAGGGAAAGCAACCTTTAATATGAATTTGGAATTATGAAAAAGAGCACAATAGACAGAAGAAAGGAAAAAGAAAAGAGAAGAACCTTTAGGCAGAGGCAAGAGAATGTTCTAGAAAGTGTGAAAGGACACAGTGTATTTGAGGAAGTTCAGTTAGGCTGGGGCATAGAACCTATCACTGAAGATAAGTCATGATGGACCTTCCCTGACAAGACAAAGAATCTGAACATTGGCTCGTAGGCAGTGAGCAGCCAATACACATGACCATATTTAAAATTTATGTATTTATTTTTAAAAAGATAATTGACAGTAGTACCATGAGCTATGACTGGAGAATGAACTATGAGAAGGAGAAATAAGTGGCAGGAAGTTGGTAATGAGGCTGCTTCAGGATCAATAATCTAATTCAAAAGCCTGTTAGGTAGGGAGGAAGTAAAGAATCCAGCCTCCATTTCTGAGGTGGCAATTAATGATTGATTAGTCATGAATGGGAAAGAAAAAAATTAGAGATTAAGATTCTAGTTTAGGTAAGGACAGTGGTATAAATTATCAAACTGAGGGACATTATAGGAGAAGCAGATTGAGGAGGCTGGGATAGAGAATGAAAGTAGAAATTAATGAGATCTTTGTACCAGTGGTGATTTTGAAATTCCTAAAGGATGCTCATTAGACATACAGGTTTGGGTCTTGACCCATAAACCCATAAATTCAGTAGTTGATGTTCTGTCAGCTGAGGAGCTCACCCAGAAACAGTATAACAAATGGGAAGAGGAAAAGTCAAGAATAAAACTCTAAGGAGCTATGTAGCATTTGAAGGGGTATGAAGGAAGAGGATTCAAAGAGGAACATTAAGAAAAAGTCATACAATTTTAAGTTGTTGCTGGTGCTGATAGCGTTCTAAAAGCCAAAAGAGATCATTTTCAAAGTTCAGAGTCAACTCTGTCAAGGGACAGCACATGTATCACAATGTTGCCATGTTAATACTTTCATGGATGATTTGTTAATTTTTTGTTATTTTTTCAAACAACCAGGTGAAGATTACGTACTTAAAATGCCATTATTTTCAAAATGCCTTTTTCTTTTATCTTGAACACATAAAGAAATGAATGTTGCATTTAACATTTTTGGGTTTTTTTTGTTTTTAACTTAGTGCTGTGTCAATTTTAGACTGAATTTGACTGAGTAACAGAATACCAAAAAATTATGGTTTAATCACTCAAAGACTTAATTTCTCATGTTAAAAAAAATGCATGTAGCCCTCTCTGGGCTCCTACCTTAGCTTTACAGCCTCTTGGATCTGTCTCTTTCATCTAACAGTCTACTTCACCTCTTACCATGTGGCATCCATTCTCAAGGTCAAGATGGCTGCTGAAGCTCTAGTTATCACATCTGAATTTCCAGTCTAATAAAAAAAAAAAAAAAAAAGAGGGGTAAAAATGATGTTCCTCTCAGTTGAGTCAGATCCATTGAAAGAACCGTCCCAGAATTCCTTCCCAACACATGTTTTCTGGACCACATCTACGTTCAACATTGTTGGAAATGTAGCATTCATTTCTAGCAACAATGGACCAAGATAAAATTTGGAGTCTGGTAAAGAGAATGGATGTTTGGTAGGTTATTAGCTATCTTTGCCATGAGCTCCTAATATATGGAAAGGTTTGGCAGATTTGAAAAAAATATATTAAAAAATTTTAAATGTGGTCCCTTCCTTTCATCAAACAACTAATAGTCAAATAGAAAATCATATATAAAAACAAAATATAGAAACAGTATTTTTGCCATTAAGAAGATAGGTACCAAGTGCAGTGGGTTATAGTGGAGAATGTAATCCCTGATGGAATGTAAATTTTCCAGGTGGCTAAGACTGGGGCAGGACATAGGAGGATGGAAGACTCAGGTGCAAAGAAAATAATATGTTTTGGTTAAAGTACCAAAAATAGCACAATGAGAATAACACTGGGCCTCAGAAATTGAAATAGCAAATTCAAACCGACATTGAAAACTTAGGAAGATTCACTTATAAAGAGAAATTCAGGCACTTGGGTACATGGAAACTTCTAGGTCCTAAGTATCAACTACTGAGGAATTTTACATGAAAGCTACTCCCCAAAACTGCAAGACAAATCCTTTAGTAAAGGTGTGTCACCTCTACTCAATTTGTTAATTTTTTAGAAATCCTTATGCTTCTCTAAGGAATGAATTGCCATAAATAGTGTACAAAAGAAGAAGAGAAAGAGGTATGCTGTTTTATAAATCTTCAAGTATTCAATTTAGATAAGTTTAATTTTTGAAGAAGGCAAACACAAAATGTATTTTAGGTGTATATTAAATTTTATCCCAAATGAAGATTCAAGGTTGTGTTTAGAGAAATTTAAAACACCTGATTGAAACAATTGATGTTTAATCAGGAGGGTTTTTTTATACAATGTGCAATTTGGTTTTCTGAATTATTTTTTTAGAGATACTTGCCCTTTAATAATTGTTATTATTTTAAGTATTTTATTAAATTATTGGTTTTCTGATGTTATTTCATGTATTACTTATTTCGATCATATAATAATACTAGCATTTACATTTTCTAACTTGCTTAACCTTACAACCCTCTGTAATAGATACCATTATGAATAAAATTTTACAAATAAGAAAATGTAAACATTGTATGTTCTAGCCTTTCCTTTCAAGGAATAGAGAGATATCACCTTCTAGATATGGTAATTATTAGCTATTCGTAAACCCTGTCACTCACCAGGGTATTCTATAGGAGTATGAAAGTTATTTCTTCCCATGAATTAGTTTGATTTATAAAACCAATTTCAATGATTCTTTCCAAATCCAAAGAAACAAACAGTTACATAGTGATGAAATCAGCATGGTCTTTTAAACCTCAGAGTTAAATAGTGCTCATATTCTCAGTTAAAATAGTACTTATCCAGGCTGATTTTTAGAATCCTAACTTCTCTCTTCTATATGTTTTTTCCTAGAATGTTTGCCTGTTTGGGGTACACCTCTTTATTGGGGCAGATAGAGTCCTGAAGCCCTTTGCTTATAAAGTGGCACACATTGGGTATCATACGTTGTTTCTGTCAATAACACATGAGCAGCCTCCAAGAAGCTGATGCAAAATCTAGAGAATGAAGATGCACATGATAGTCGCAATTGAACTGAGCAACTACTTGAGACATTGCAAGTAAAGGAGAAGAGAAAAAGCCACAGGATTTAAAAAAAAAAAAAAGACACTTTTTTTAAGCAAAGCATTTTGGGAACAACTCTCAGTCTCAAAGAGGCTATGGCCACCTAATTTGCAGCTGCCAATTCTACTTTCTCCCTTTCTTTTCTGATTACTTTATAAATGCAGAGAGCTCTAATGCTTCAAAAGAAAATTGTATCACTTATTGGCCTTAGGTATTATGTGGCAGGAGAGTCAACAATAGATTTTTTTTTAAAGGAATTCCTTTATTTTTATTTTTTATTTATTTATTTTTGGCTGTGTTGGGTTTTCGTTTCTGTGCAAGGGCTTTCTCTAGTTGCGGCAAGCGGGGGCCACTCCTCATCGCGGTGCGCGGGCCTCTCACCATCGCGGCCCCTCCCGTTGCGGAGCACAGGCTCCAGACGCGCAGGCTCAGCAACTGTGGCTCACGGGCCCAGTTGCTCCGCGGCATGCGGGATCCCCCCAGACCAGGGCTCGAACCCGTGTCCCTTGCATTGGCAGGCAGATTCCCTACCACTGCGCCACCAGGGAAGCCCAACAATAGATTTTTGATCTCCCACTGTTGGGACCATTAAAACATCAAAATCAAAACTGCTTTAAAAGAATATAACAATTTCCAAGATACAATTTTTCAAGTACGTTGGAACATTACTGAAAGAAGTTCCCTTAAGGCAGGGTATGCTAAAGAGTATATTTTTCTTAAACGTCATCCAAGAACGTTAGTTAATTAAGAACTTGAGGAGGGCGCTGGGCAAGATGGCGGAAGAGTAAGACGCGGAGATCACCTTCCTTCCCACAGATACATTAGAAATACATCTACATGTGGAACTGCTCCTACAGAACACCCACTGAACGCTGGCAGAAAACGTCAGACCTCCCAAAAGGCAAGAAACTCCCCCACGTACTCGGGTAGGGCAAAAGAAAAAAGAAAGAACAGAGACAAAAGAATAGGGATGGGACCTGCACCAGTGGGAAGGAGCTGTGAAGGAGGAAAGGTTTCCACACACTAGGAAGCCCCTTCGCAGGCAGAGACTGCGAGTGGCGGAGGGGGGAAGCTTCGGAGCCACGGAGGAGAGCGCAGCCACAGGGGTGCGGAGGGCAAAGCGGAGAGATTCCCGCACGGAGGATCGGTGCCGAGTAGCACTCACCAGCCCGAGAGGCTTGTCTGCTCAGCCACCGGGGCGGGCGGGGCTGGGAGCTGAGGCTCGGGCTTCGGTCGGATCGCAGGGAGAGGACTGGGGGTGGCGGCATGAACACAGCCTGAAGGGGTTGGCGCACCACAGCTAGCCAGGAGGGAGTCCAGGAAAAAGTCTGCAGCTGCCGAAGAGGCAAGAGACTTTTTCTTGCCTCTTTGTTTCCTGGTGCGCGAGGAGAGGGGATTCAGAGCGCCGCCTAAACGAGCTCCAGAGACGGGCGTGAGCTGCGGCTATCAGCGCGGACCCCAGAGATGGGAATGAGACACTAAGGCTGCTGCTGCCGCCACCAAGAAGCCTGTGTGCGAGCACAGGTCACTCTCCACACCGCCCCTCCCGGGAGCCGGTGCAGCCTGCCACTGCCAGGCTCCCGTGATCCAGGGACAACTTCCCCCAGGAGAACCCACGGCGCGCCTCAGGCTGCTGCAACGTCACGCCGGCCTCTGCCGCGCAGGCTCGCCCCGCCTCCTCCGTACCCCTCCCTCCCCCCACCCCGGCCTGAGTGAGCCAGAGCCCCCAAAGCAGCTGCTCCTTTAACCCCGTCCTGTCTGAGTGAAGAACAGATGCCCTCAGGCGACCTGCACGCAGAAGCGGGTCCAAATCCAACGCTGAACCCCGGGAGCTGTACGAACAAAGAAGAGAAAGGGAAATTTCTCCCAGCATCCTCAGAAGCAGCAGATTAAAGTTCCACAAACAACTTAATGTACCTGCATCTGTTGAACACCTGAATAGACAACGAATCATCCCAAATTCAGGAGGTGGACTTTGGGAGCAGGATATATTAATTTTTCCCCTTTTCCTTTTTTTGTGAGTGTATATGTGTATGCTTCTGTGTGAGATTTTGTCTGTATAGCTTTGCTTTCACCATTTGTCCTAGGGTTCAGTCCGTCCGTTTTTGTATTTGTTTTCCTTTTTACTTAAACAATTTTTTTCTTTAATAAATTTTTTCTTAATTTTTTCCTTACTTTTTATTTTAAAAAATTAAAAATTTTTTCTCTTATTTTTTATTTTAAAAAATTAAAATTTTTTTATTAATAAATTTTTTCGTAATAGTTTTTTCTTATTTTTTATTATAAAGAATAAATTTATTTTAAAAAATTAAAAAAATTTTTTTCTAAATAAATTTTTTCTTTATAACTTTTTTCTTATTTTTTGTTATAATAGCTTTATTTTATTTTATTTTATCCTCTTGCTTTCTTTCTTTCTATTTTTTCTCCCTTTTATTCTGAGCCGTGTGGACGAAAGGCTCTTGGTGCTCCAGCCAGGCATCAGGGCTGTGCCTCTGAGGTGGGAGAGCCAACTTCAGGACACTGGTCCACAAGAGACCTCCCAGCTCCACGTAATACCAAATGGCGAAAATCTCTCAGAGATCTCCATCTCAACACCAAGACCCAGCTTCACTCAACGACCAGCAAGCTACAGTGCTGGACACCCTATGCCAAACAACTAGCAAGACAGGAACACAGCCCCATCCATTAGCAGAGAGGCTGCCTAAAATCATAATAAGGCCACAGACACCCCAAAACACACCACCAGACGTGAACCTGCCCACCAGAAAGACAAGATCCAGCCTCAACCACCAGAACACAGGCACTAGTCCCCTCCACCAGGAAGCCTACACAACCCACTGAACCAACCTTAGCCACTGGGGATAGATACCAAAAACAACGAGAACTACGAACCTGCAGCCTGTGAAAAAGAGACCCCAAACACAGTAAGATAAGCAAAATGAGAAGACAGAAAAACACACAGCAGATGAAGGAGCAGGGTCAAAACACACCAGACCTAACAAATGAAGAGGAAATAGGCAGTCTACCTGAAAAAGAATTCAGAATAATGATAGTAAAGATGATCCAAAATCTTGGAAATAGAATAGACAAAATGCAAGAAACATTTAACAAGGACGTAGAAGAACTAAAGAGGAACTAAGCAATGATGAAAAACACAATAAATGAAATTAAAAATACTCTAGAAGGGATCAATAGCAGAATAACTGAGGCAGAAGAACGGGTAAGTGACCTGGAAGATAAAATAGTGGAAATAACTACTGCAGAGCAGAATAAAGAAAAAAGAATGAAAAGAACTGAGGACAGTCTCAGAGACCTCTGGGACAACATTAAACGGACCAACATTCGAATTATAGGGGTCCCAGAAGAAGAAGAGAAAAAGAAAGGGACTGAGAAAATATTTGAAGAGATTATAGTTGAAAACTTCCCTAATATGGGAAAGGAAATAATTAATCAAGTCCTGGAAGCACAGAGAGTCCCATGCTGGAAAAATCCAAGGAGAAACACGCCAAGACACATATTAATCAAACTATCAAAAATTAAATATAAAGAAAACATACTAAAAGCAGCAAGGGAAAAACAACAAATAACACACATGGGAATCCCCATAAGGTTAACAGCTGATCTTTCAGCAGAAACTTTGCAAGCCAGAAGGGAGTGGCAGGATATACTTAAAGTGATGAAGGAGAAAAACCTACAACCAAGATTACTCTACCCAGCAAGGATCTCATTCAGATTCGATGGAGAAATTAAAACCTTTACAGACAAGCAAAAGCTGAGAGGGTTCAGCACCACCAAACCAGCTTTACAACAAATGCTAAAGGAACTTCTCTAGGCAAGAAACACAAGAGAAGGAAAATACCTACAATAACAAACCCAAAACATTTAAGAAAATGGGAATAGGAACATACATATCGATAATTACCTTAAATGTAAATGGATTAAATGCTCCCACCAAAAGACACAGACTGGCTGAATGGATACAAAAATAAGACCCATATATATGCTGTCTACAAGAGACCCACTTCAGACCTAGGGACACATACAGACTGAAGGTGAGGGGATGGAAAAAGATATTCCATGCAAATGGAAATCAGAAGAAAGCTGGAGTAGCAATTCTCATATCAGACAAAACAGACTTTAAAATAAAGACTATTACAAGAGACAAGAAGGACACTATATAATGATCAAGGGATCGATCCAAGAAGAAGGTATAACAATTGTAAATATATATGCACCCAACATAGGAGCACCTCAATACATAAGGCAAATACTAACAGCCATAAAAGGGGAAATCGACAGCAACACAATCATAGTAGGGGACTTTAACACCCCACTTTCACCAATGGACAGATCATCCAAAGTGAAAATAAATAAGGAAACACAAGCTTTAAATGATACATTAAACAAGGTTGACTTAATTGATATTTATAGGACATTCCACCCCAAAACAACAGAATACACATTTTTCTCAAGTGCTCATGGAACATTCTCCAGGATAGATCATATCTTGGGTCACAAATCAAGCCTTGGTAAATTTAAGAAAATTGAAATCGTATCAAGTATCTTTTCCAACCACAACGCTATGAGACTAGATATAAATTACAGGAAAAGATCTGTAAAAAAAACAAACACATGGAGGCTACACAATACACTACTTAACACCGAAGTGATCACTGAAGAAATCAAAGGGGAAATCAAAAAATACCTAGAAACAAATGACAATGGAGACACGACGACCCAAAACCTATGGGGTGCAGCAAAAGCAGTTCTAAGAGGGAAGTTTATAGCAATACAAGCCTACATCAAGAAACTGGAAACATCTCGAATAAACAACCTAAACTTGCACCTAAAGCAATTAGAGAAAGAAGAACAAAAAAACCCCAAAGCTAGCAGAAGGAAAGAAATCATAAAGATCAGATCAGAAATAAATGAAAAAGAAATGAAGGAGACAATAGTAAGGATCAATAAAACTAAAAGCTGGTTCTTTGAGAAGATAAACAAAAATGATAAACCATTAGTCAGACTCATCAAGAGAAAAAGGGAGAAGACTCAAATCAATAGAATTAGAAATGAAAAAGGAGAAGTAACCACTGACACTGCAGAAATACAAACGATCATGAGAGATTACTACAAGCAACTCTATGCCAACAAAATGGACAACCTGAAAGAAGTGGACAGATTCTTAGAAATGCACAACCTGCCGAGACTGAATCAGGAAGAAATAGAAAATATGAACAGACCAATCACAAGCACTGAAATTGAAACTGTGATTAAAAATCTTCCAAAAAACAAAAGCCCAGGACCAGATGGCTTCACAGGCGAATTCTATGAAACATTTAGAGAAGAGCTAACACCTATCCTTCTCAAACTCTTCCAAAATATTGCAGAGGGAGGAACACTCCCAACTCATTCTATGAGGCCACCATCACCCTGATACCAAAACCAGACAAAGATGTCACAAAGAAAGAAAACTACAGGCCAATATCACTGATGAACATAGATGTAAAAATCCTCAACAAAATACTAGCAAACAGAATCCAACAGCACATTAAAAGGGTCATACACCATGATCAAGTGGGATTTATTCCAGGAATGCAAGGATTCTTCAATATACGCAAATCAATCAACGTGATACATCATATTAACAAACTGAAGGAGAAAAACCATATGATCATCTCAATAGATGCAGAGAAAGCTTTTGACAAAATTCAACACCCATTTATGATAAAAGCCCTGCAGAAAGTAGGCATAGAGGGAACTTTCCTCAACATAATAAAGGCCATATATGACAAACCCACAGCCAACATTGTCCTCAATGGTGAAAAACTGAAACCATTTCCACTAAGATCAGGAACAAGACAAGGTTGCCCACTCTCACCACTATTATTCAACATAGTTTTGGAAGTGTTAGCCACAGCAATCAGAGAAGAAAAAGAAATAAAAGGAATCCAAATCGGAAAAGAAGAAGTAAAGCTGTCACTGTTTGCAGATGACATGACACTATACATAGAGAATCCTAAAGATGCTACCAGAAAACTCCTAGAGCTAATCAATGAATTTGGTAACGTAGCAGGATACAAAATTAATGCACAGAAATCTCTTGCATTTCTATACACTAATGACGAAAAATCTGAAAGTGAAATTAAGAAAACACTCCCATTTACCACTGTAACAAAAAGAATAAAATATCTAGGAATAAACCTACCTAAGGAGACAAAAGACTTGTATGCAGAAAATTATAAGACACTGATGAAAGAAATTAAAGATGATACAAATAGATGGAGAGATATACCATGTTCTTGGGTTGGAAGAATCAACATTGTGAAAATGACTATACTACCCAAAGCAATCTACATATTCAATACAACCCTATCAAACTACCACTGGCATTTTTCACAGAACTAGAACAAAAAATTTCTCAATTTGTATGGAAACACAAAAGACCCCGAATAGCCAAAGCAATCTTGAGAACGAAAAATGGAGCTGGAGGAATCAGGCTCCCTCACTTCAGACTATATTACAAAGCTACAGTAATCAAGACAGCTTGGTACTGGCACAAAAACAGAAACATAGATCAATGGAACAGGTTAGAAAGCCCAGAGATAAACCGATGCACATATGGTCACCTTATCTTTGATAAAGGAGGCAAGCATATACAGTGGAGAAAAGACAGCCTCTTCAATAAGTGGTGCTGGGAAAACTGGACAGGTACATGTAAAAGTATGAAATTAGAACACTCCCTAACACCCTACACAAAAATAAACTCAAAATGGATTAAAGACCTAAATGTAAGGCCAGACACTATCAAACTCTTAGAGGAAAACATAGGCAGAACACTCTATGACATAAATCACAGCAAGATCCTTTTTGACCCACCTCCTAGAGGAACGGAAGTAAAAACACAAATTAACAAATGGGAGCTAATGAAACTTAAAAGCTTTTGCACAGCATAGGAAACCATAAACAAGACCAAAAGACAACCCTCAGAATGGGAGAAAATATTTGCAAATGAAGCAACTGACAAAGGATTAATCTCCAAAACTTACAAGCAGCTCATGCAGCTCAATATGAAAAAAACAAACAACCCAATCCAAAAATGGGCAGAAAATCTAAATAGACATTTCTGCAAAGAAGATATACAGATTGCCAACAAACACATGAAAGAATGCTCAACATCATTAATCATTAGAGATATGGAAATCAAAACTACAATGAGATATCATCTAACACCAGTCAGAATGGCCATCATCAAAAAATCTAGAAACAATAAATGCTGGAGAGGGTGTGAAGAAACGGGAACCCTCTTGCACTGTTGGTGGGAATGTAAACTGATACGGCCACTATGGAGAACAGTATGGAGGTTCCTTAAAAAACTAAAAATAGAACTACCATATGACCCAGCAATCCCACTACTGGGCAAATACCCTGAGAAAACCATAATTCAAAAAGAGTCATGTACCACAATGTTCATTGCAGCTCTATTTACAATAGCCAGGACATGGAAGCGACCTTAGTGTCCATCAACAGATGAATGGATAAAGAAGATGTGACACATATATACAATGGTGTATTACTCAGCCATAAAAGGAAACGAAATTGAGTTATTTGTAGTGAGGTGGATGGAGTTAGAGTCTGTCATACAGAGTGAAGTAAGTCAGAAAGAGAAAAACAAATACAGTATGCTAACACATATAAATGGAATCTAAGGAAAAAAAAAAAAGGGCATGAAGAACCTAGTGGTAAGACAGGAATAAAGACACAGACCTACTAGAGAATGGACTTGAGGATATGGGGAGGGGGAAGGGTAAGCTGTGACAAAGTGAGAGAGTGGCATGGACACATATACACTACCAAACGTAAAATAGATAGCTAGTGGGAAGCAGCCGCATGGCACAGGGAGATCAGCTCGGTGCTTTGTGACCACCTAGAGGGGTGGGATATGGAGGGTGGGAGGGAGGGAGATGCAAGAGGGAGGAGATGTGGGAACATGTGTATATGTACAACTGATTCGCTTTGTTGTGGAGCAGAAGCTAGCACACCGTTGTAAAGCAATTATACTCCAATAAAGATGTTAAAAAAAAAAAACACACCAAAACAAACAAAACAAAAACCCTCCTCAGATTAAAGTCAGGTGCTGGTCTGGGTATGAAATAAACATTTCCACTTTCAGCCCTAGGGCACCGTAAAAAAAAAAAAAAAAAAAAAAAAAAAAGAACTTGAAGGGCAGTTAGGGGTAGAAAATGGTTTTAGACTTGGATCACGAATGTTGGAGTCAGACAGGTGTGCAAATAAATTTTTTCTCAACTGAGTATTGTGTACTCTTAAACCCTTTCCATTTCTGGAGCTTGATAAAATGCAAATGACACTTTGCATGACAGTTAAGAGGATTAAAATAGGTCATGGGCAGAGAATGTTGATCACATTAAGTCTCTGTAAATAATATTTATTGTGCCTGTTTGAAGTGCTATATTAGTGTGGTAATGCTAGATAGATCTTGAAATCTTCAAATTAGCATCTATGTACTCTATCTACCCTGTGTTAAGCATCGTATTACTTCCTGGAGTTTCAGAGAAAGCAAAGACCCAGCCCCCATTATTGTCTACTCTAATGGGGTAAACAAACAAATAAACAGGTTGTTTCACCATAATTTGGTAATTTGTACCCCTATACTTAAGATGTCATTTTTAAAATCTAGCTGCTTTCATGATGTTTTTTCTTGCATTTGTTTTTTAAACAGTTATAATTTGATTATGATGTGTCTGAGCATTTTTTTCTTAGAATTTATCCTGTTTGGGCAACTTCTTGAATTTCTTGAATCTGTAAATTTTGTAAATTTATATATTTCACCTAAATTGATAAGTTTTCAGTCATTATTTCTTCAAAACAGTTTTTTTTTTTTCCTCCTCTGCATTTGGAACAGCAATTACCTATCTATTAGCTTTTAAAAATTCTCCTACAAGTTACTGAGGATCTGTCCATTTTTTAAAAAGTCATTTTTCCCTTCTATAAATCTGATTATTTCTATTGGTGTAATTTCAAGCCTACTGATTCTATCTTTTCTTTGGCTTTTCAGAGATTCTAGGAGTAAGGACCAGAAATCTGTGGGGTTTTCAGCTCTTTGAGATATAATTTACATATCATGAAATTCATCCATTTAAAGTGTACAATAAATGTTTATGGAGTTGTGCAACTGTCACTTCATCAATTTTAGAAGATTTCATCAGTCCAAAAAGAAACCTCATATCCTTTAGCCCCAGTTTTATCTCCCAATTATCCTATGTGCCCCAGACCTAGGTAACCAACCACTCATGAACTGTCTGTCTCCATAGAGTTGCCTATTCTGGATATTTTACATAATATGTGCGGTCACTTGTGATGACTTCTTTCACTTATCATAATGTTTTCAAGGTTCATTCCTGTTGTAGCATGTATAGTACTTCCTCCTTTTATGGTTATGCAGCACATTTTATTTATTCATCAGTTGACAGACACTATAGGAAATACTCTAGTTGTGTTGAGTTTCTTGGCTATTTATTCACAGTAAGATTCCTGGGTTTTGTTATACATTCCCATTTGCTGGCATCCTTGGAGGAATCAGGCCATTTAATGTCATCCCTTTGTGCATCCATTGGGGGGTGGGGGATTGTACAGAAGTTTTGTTTGTCATATAAAGAAAAATCACAAGGGAGAACACAGGCATAGGCCCTATACAACTGTTGTTCAAGCCCAGCCCACTTCCTGTTGAGTTTGTTGTTCTCACCACATTTGGAAAAACTCTGCTATGGGTCACCACTAAAACCACATGTGACTATAAGTCAGTCACATAAGAACATATACTATATGATTCCACTTATGAGGTATCTAAAATATTCAAATTCATAGAATCAAAGAGTAGAATGGTGGTTGTCCCTTCAATTTTCCCCACATCCTCCATCAGGACTTAAAAGATCTAACTTTACCTCTATTATTCAGTTCTGATACAATAGGTAGATGTTCCACATTATTCAGAGAACATACAAGCCTGTAGAAAAGATTCCACTTATTTTTTCTGTCTTATCAGAAAAGGGACAAAAGGTCTCAAAAGATAAATTACAATTTTGTCAAAACACAGTTCATTATTTAGGGAATGACTTATCTAAGGAGAGAAAAGCACTCTCTCCTGACAGACTAAATACTATTTAAACTCATCATAGACCCTACACACACACACACACACACACACACACACACACACACATGCACACACAGTGTTAGCCCTTGCTCAAAAAATTAAACTTTCCTTACCACTCAAAATCTTCTGGAAAGGTTGGAAGGAGCAATAGCGTACTTAAATTAAAATCAGCAAAACTTTCAGAAATCCTTGAGCTCCCTTGGCCAAAGGTACTAGCACTACACCTTATAGCCATTTGGGCCACAGTCGAAGGAACATATCAGTTATCCACTAATGAATTGGTAGCTGGTAGGCCATGCCTTTAGGAAAGTTATCTCTGACACTAGACTCTGCCCTATTGCATGCAGACAGGGCAAAATATTGAAAGGAGTTCATGTACTATATCCATGTACTGTACGCATTAAGGCTGCCTTTCCACATCTTCCTAAACAGACTCTTCATGAATGCCAACGAAGAGATTTCATCTGTTGGAGGAGAGATCAGAGAAAATATGTTCTTGAACGTTTTCAGGAGAGACTTTATCAGGTATTGGGAAGAACAAATACAGGGAAACTCCAGGGAATCAAACCTTGGGTTTGAATTTCACAACTGAGAAGAAATTTCAATTTCTTCACAACTGAAAGTCTACTCCAACAGGGAACCTCAAGCTGAGAACTGGCAGAGATCCCCTAGAAGCAGCTGATATGTGAAAGCAGACAGCTGATCCAAGATCTTTGGAACAAGTGAATGACTTCAAAGAGTAAACAGCTTCTTCCCAATATGTGTGACCAACACTCATATCTAATTCTTTTTTCTCTTTCATATGCTTGATCATAATCATTCTTCTCATTTCCTATAGATCCCTGTTTGTCATCCACTCATAGTGATCCTTTTCCTCTTTTCATCCCTCCTTACTATAACTGTTAATTTAGAACATTCTCATTCTAACGCCACTGACTTCAGTCTTGCTGACAGCTGAATTTGCCATCTATTCACAAGGCCCTAATGATAAATAAAAAAAAAACCTCTGGGCAATGCTGGACTCATCAAATGAGACCATAAGGAATTATAGCCAATGGTATTTCTATTTTCACTTAACATGAACAAATGATGTTAAACTAATCAAACCATTGTTTTGTTAGTGTCTCTCTCTCCCAGAAAAAAACCAAACTATTACAATCTATTGACCAGACAAGAAACAGCTCTAAATTTCAATTGAACAATGAGCAAATACTTGCCATCTCGAAAAATTTAACAGAAGTCCATATATGTAACCCAGCTAATGTAAGGCCTTCGTTCCCGTCTTGCACTGTGAACAACACTTTTTTTTTTTTCTGTATCTCCCCATGCCTCTATTGGATACTATTTCCTTTGATGCCATGGCACCTATCCTGTTTGCCCATAATAACACCTCATGCCCATTAGGAATAATATTCTAAGACTTGTCTATACACTAAGATCCTCATTTTATAAATCACCAAGCCTAGAAATTGCAGCTCAGATATAAGCTCCACAATGAGGCCACCCTTGATTACTCAGGCAGTCTACCTGCGGGAATTACTACCTTATAATTTATGCAAAGAATCAGAACAGTGTTCCCATCAGTAGTAGGAATACAAACAGAAAAGACTGTAAGAAACGTATCACTAACTCTGGGAGAAGTTATTAATGATATCATCTCTGCCTCACCTGGAAAAATGATCAGTCTCACTCAACTCATTGGCATAAGTAATGATGGACAATCACATTTCTCCAGGTTTTTTTGTGGGCTAGTTGTGGTGGCATCTGTGCCTTTGCAATATTTCTTGCTGTGCTTGGATCAATGGAACAGACAAGGTAGAACAGGTTATGCATCACCTTAGGGAAAAGCTACTTGGTTGTCTAGGGTTTATCTTCATGGCCTATGGTATTTGTTTTCTTCACCTGGGTTGAGCAACTGGGGGTCCTTATTCTGAGGCATCTTATAGGGATTGTTATTATAATTTGCTTACTTTTTTTTTTTTTATATTGTTCAAGTTGCTGGTCCAGTGAATTCTATCCAGTCTTAAATGTTTCTGCACAGAGGGTTTCTCCTCAGATGATTGTTATGATGATGCAACAACAAAAAGATCAAGGACATCTTGCGACAGAGTTGACTATGGAGATGACTGAACAATCTCTGAGTGGTAAAGATCTGCATTACTGGCTTTTCCTGAATTGCTCGACTTCTCACAAGCTAGAGAATGACCAAAAAGGGTATTGAGAGACTGAATATACAAATGGAAAATTTTCAGATCATATATGAAAACAGAAATCTGACCCACAATTTCTGCAGCAACCAGTCTAGGAAACCAAACCATACTTCTGCAGCAGTTAACTCATACTCCTACTGGTCAGAATTTGTTTAGTAACTGTCAGCTTCCCTAATTTTTGGCCCTATTTCTACTTTGGGACCAAGTAGAAAACTGAATATGCTTCCGAAACCAATCATATCAGATGCTTTGCTTCTACGCAAAAGACTTCCAGCTTCCCCAGGCCAACAATCTTCAGAGCATACCTAAATCCTTCCCTTTTTCACTCTGAAGTTTTTCCACTCCCCTGCCTACCTTTGAACCTCTGCTAGACACAAAGATAGTGACTGATTCTCTTGCTATAGCAAGCTCTGAACAAACAGCCTCAGATTATCCTCATTTGAGTGGTCTTCATTTAATTACATAAGATCTTTATTTTTAAAATTTCAAAATTTAAACTGGATGAAAATAGTTTCTGACATTGTAAACTTGTATCTGGAAAAAGATACAAAAAAATAAGAATTAACTCTTTGAATGGACTTCTTAGAGAAATTTACTGTATAAAATTTATAGTACTTTACCTGTTAGAATTGTATACTTTTCTATAAATATTATACATTCATACATAAATCATATGTTGGACTCTCCTTACCAGCATTTTGAGGCCATACACACACACACACACACACACACACACACACAATATGTATTTTTATGTACACATCCATGTACTAAATGGTCACTTGGTAAAAAAATACCCTATTTGTTCATGGATTGCTTTTTCAAATTTGATTTAGCTTTTCTCTCCCTTGTAAGGGTTTACAAAAATTACAAGTAGAAACAAAATATAAAACTTTAAAAATAAAAAGTTTAGAGACATAACATATTATCTATTTCATGGGTTTGTTTATTCACTTAGCTTTTATTTATTCCCACCATTTTCTAAGAACTCTGTTTCCAAAAAAAGAAAGGCAAAAAGACATGGCCCTTAATTCGATACCCCCAGACTTCATTGAGGGGCCTATATATGTAATAAAAATCAGGGTGAAAATTACACTTTATAAAAAGGGAGTACACACAATTCTAATAGAGCACATTGAAGGGAGGTATACTCTCCCCACAACATCAAAGATGGCTTTGTAAAAGGATTGATGCTTGAGTTCCATCCTTAAAGAGTTTCTAGGTGGAGAAAAAATGGAGGAAATGACAGGTGCACAAATTAGAGTGTGCACATTTGTGCAGATAGGAAAAACCAGTGCTTTCAGTGGGAAGTAAGCATGTCAGTGTGGCTATACATAAAACATGGTATGGAATGTGGAAAACCTAATCTAGGAAAATACATAGAGTCTCAATTATGAAGGGCCTCACATGTTGTGTTAACACTTTCTCTTAAAGGAATATAGAGTCATTAATCAGGGGTACAACACAATCATATTTCTCTGTTAGAATGTACTGCTAAAATTGAATAGTGATTAGTAATGCAGAACCTGAGAGACCTCAATTTATATTTACCTTAGGCAGAATAATGGTCTCCCAAAGATGTATATGTTCCAATCCTTAGAACCTGTGCCTATGTTAGGTTACATGGAAAGACGTCATTAAGGTTGACCTTAAAATGAGAGTTTATTCTGTGTTACCCAGGTGGGTCCAACATAATCACAAAGGTCCTTTTAAATGTGGAAGAGGGAAACAGAAGAGTTAGTGTCAGAATAAATGCAAGTTGTAAGAAAGACGTGACTGGCCACTACTGCCTTTCAAGATGGAAAGGGGTAAAAGCTAAGGGTTGAAGGCAGTCTCTGCAGACTTGAAAGGCAATGAAATAGATTCTACTACAGATTCTCCAGAAAAGCTCAACACTGTGATTTTAGCCAACTGAGACCCATTTTAGACTTTCTAACCTCCTAAACTATACGATAACACATGTGGTATTGTTCGAAGCCACTAAGTTTAGGGTAATTTGTTATATCAATAATAAGAAACTAATACAATATATTATCCTATCTACTAGATATGTGTGACCTAAAGTTGAGTAAATTACTCAATGTTCTATTTCCCCAACTGTAATAAAAGATAAGAATATTATCCCATTTGTCTTCCAGGAAATAGTGTACATGAAGCACTTTACCTATTGGTGTTATATAGCAGTAGGCAGCAGAAGCAGTAGTAACTGTAGCATTATCTTTATCTGCTTCGTCATTATCGGACATTCTGTGAAATAAATGTTTCATTGGTAAAGAAGACAAATTTCAAATTTTTTCAGTAGATCTTATGAGACATGAGTTAGGTTCTAAACAAAGGTAGTAGTGGTGGGGTTGGTGAGAAGACGATGATCTGAGAAGTATTTTAGGGAAGAATCAAAGACTTTTGGCGGTTAGAAATGGATAGAAACATAAAAGGAAGACTTTTATCTTCTATCTTGGATAACTGAACACATTTCACAAATAGCAATATGGTTTAATAAAAAATGCCGCACTCTGATACATGAGAGCCTGTATAAGTCAGGCTGAGAGCCATATGAGAGGTTGTTGAAAATGCATAGCCTTTTTCTACTTTCTTAAAGTATTAAAGACATTAAATAACTGTGTTGAGTTGCAAGAAAAGCTGATCCAGTATCAGATAAGCCCTGCTGTCCATTGCACATACTCTGCAAGATCTTCAATAGCATCTTAAAATCTACCTGATAACTCCATTAACACCTTTTTCTCTGTGGTAGCCTCATCTCCCACATCTTTAATAAAATGCTTGTCCGCATAGTGATCAGGCTGCCCTCTGCTAATTTTGGGTACCTGAATGCTCTACCCTAAAAATTATCTTCCCCAAATAGCTTCCTTTTTAACCTAGGGTTTGAACAGCAGAGTTTCTTTGTTGCTATGGATTCTGGACATGTATCATTTTGTCAACTCTTGAACATAATCCTCTCCTTCCCATCAACAGTTACCCAAGTAGACATTTTCCTTTACCTAATTTCCTTGTTAATAGACAAACACTTATATACTGAGAACATATCTGGAGTCCTGCTGAAATTAGTCCTTGGACTTCTGCTGATTTTAATCTCTATAAATGATCTAGAGAAAGAAAATGACTGTGAACTAGCTGGAATTACTAATCAGCCAAAATTTCAGGGGAGGAGAGAAGTAGAGGAAGCTAAAACCAAACACAGGTGGGGTTCAATATGCCCTGTATCTAAGTGGGTATGTGGTAAACAAAATATAAAAGGGAACCTCATGAAGAGCTCTACACATTGGGCCTCAATGATTAAGAAATAAGTAATGCCAATCAGTTGAAATGCGTGAGGTTTGGGGCATAATTATGGATCAGTAACTCCAAAAGGGTATGAACTGTGTGAAGCTTCAATTAGACCAGAAAAAAGGATACGACCCACTAATATGGCACCCTTGGAAATAGATTTGCATTTCAATTTGTTTTAACTTTCATAAAAAAGTACTGCTGAGAAAAGGAATAGAAATGAGATATCAGGATTTGCTGTCAGATTCATCTAATAAACTGGAGTGTGTACATGTGTGAGCATGCATGTGTATGTTTGGAGTTAAGTGTACCATTTTATAAGTTTTGATACACGTATACACCCACGTAACTAGCACCTCTGTCTGTCTGTCTATCTATCTATCTATCTTTCCATCAGCCTAGAGCCTAGGAAGTGTTCTTGAGTCCCCTTAAAAGCAATCTCTCTTTCTCCATAGGCAACCATGGTTCTTATTTCTATCTCTACAGATTAGTATGGAATGTTCCAGAATTTCATATACATGGAATCCTACAGTATACACTCTGTGTTTGGCCACTTCCACTCAGTTTTAGGCTTCTGAGATTCATGCACACTGTTGGGTTTATTAGTACTTCATATCACAATTTGTTTATCCATTCTCTGAATGATGGACACTTAGACTATTTCCAGTTTTGGGCTATTGTTTAAAAAATGAAAACCGTCTATGAACTTTCTTGCACAAATCTTTTTTTAAGGATATATGTTTTTTTTTTTATTATTTTTTATTTTTTTTTAAGGATATATGTTTTAATTTATCTAACAATTGGGTCATAGGGTTGGTATATATTTAACACTATAAAAATAGACCAAAAGGTTCGCAAAGTAATTGCATTAATTTACATTCCTACAAGCAAAGACTGAGAGTTCCAACTATTCCACGTCCTTGCCAACATTTTGTGTTGCACATTTTTACATTTTAACTATTCTATTTGATGTAAAATAATTTCTTATTTTAAAATTTAATTGTATGCCCATGAAGACTAAAGATGTTAAGCACCTTTTCCCATGCTTTGGGGCCACAAGTCTTTTGATCAATATAATTACGTTATTTGTGTTTTCATTATTTATTAAAAGGGAGAGAAAACATATATATAGTATTTTGTCAGATATAAATATTGCAAATTTTTTTTGTAGTCTGTAATTTACATTTTCATATTCTTAACAATGTTTTTAGATAGAAGGGATTTTATGTCCGATATACTTTTTTTCTTCTTCTAAACAGTGTTTTTTGTCTTCTAAGAAATCTTTGGTCTATCCAAGGTCACAAAGATATTCTCTTACAGAGACTTTCTTCTACAAGTTTTAGACTTAATTTGTGTTTATATCTATGACACATCTGGAATTAAATTTTCTTTGTGATATGATGATGTTTTTAAAAAATTTTCCCTTTATGTTTATTTAACTTTTCCATTCACATCTGTTGAACAGACCACCCTTCCTCTTTCAATTGGTTTGGCACCTAGGTAGAAAAAAAAATCAATCAACAGGATACATGTTGGTCTATTTCTGGAGCCTCTATTCTGTTCTATTCATCACTTTGTCTATCCTTAATACCAATAGCACACTGGATAAGCTTACCTGTTTAGTGTAATCCCTGCAACTTTAATATTATTTTCAAATTTGCACATAAAATTTTGTTTTCTCTTTTTTCTTTTCTCTTTTAAATATGTTCTAGAAATAACTTGTCAAGTTCTATTTTTAAAAAGCCTGTTTGGATTTTTATTGAGATTATGTTGAATTTACAGATCAATTTATAGAGACTGGCATCTTAATATTTAGTTCTCCAATCCACAAACATATCATATCTATTTACTTATCTTCTTTAATTTCTCCTAGTAATGATTTATGTAGTTTTCCATGTAGAAATTTCACACATTTAAAAACTTTATTTCTAAGTATTTTGCATTTTCTGATACTAGTGTACATAGAATGTTCTAATTTTATTAAAAAAATTTTACTCCTGGTATATAAGTTTCCTGGCAAAGTACTGCAAACTAGGTGACTTAAATCACCAGAAATATATTGTCTTACAGTTTTGGAGCCTAGAAGTCTGAAATCAAGGTGTAAATAGGGCTGGACGCCCCCTGAAGGCTCTAAGGAAAAATCCTTCCTTGTCTCTTCAAGCTTCTGGGGGCAGCGGAGGTTCCTTGCTTGTGGCAGCCTAACTCCAATCTCTACCTCTATCTTCATATGGCCTTCTTCTCTGTGTGTCTCTCTGTGTCCTCTCATCTTCTTATAAGGAAACTAACTGTAGGATTTAGAGCCCACACTAATCCAGTATGACCATCTCTTAACCTAATTAACTGCAAAGGCCCTAATTCCAAATAAGGTCACATTCTGAGGTCCTGAGTGGCATGAATTTGGGGGGAGGGACACCATTCAATATGTACAATACATTGAGTATATGGAAATACAATTTATTTTGTTTAATGAGCTAGTGTCCTATGACCTTGCTAAATTCATTGATTAGATGCAAAAGCTGTTTTACAGATTTTTAGGGTTTTCTTTTTACGGCCATGTGTGGTCATCTGTGAATGAAAACAGTATTACATCTTTCACTTCAGTCTATTTCTTTCATTTCTTTTTCTTGCCTTGTTGTTCTCAAGAAGACGTCCAGTACAATGCTAAGTAGAAGTAATAAGCATCTTCTCCTTTATCCAATTTTAGGGAGAGAGCATTACGGATCCTTTTTATCATATTAGGAAAGATTCTTTCTATTCCTACTTTGCTGAATTTTTTTAAATGATGAATGGCTGTTAGATTTTGCCAAATGCTTTCATTTAACACATTTATGAAGATGATCATACATTTTTCTTTACTTTGTTAGTTAGGTAAAGTACATTGACTGATTTTCTTGTTATTAAAGCACCTTACATTTCTAAGATAAATCCCGCCTGCTCTATTGTGCTTTATCACTTATTCTTTGCTGGATTCTTTTAAATAATATTTTATTGAAGACTTTTGTGTTCTGTCCATGAGAAATGTTGGTCTATAATTTTATTTTATTGTCCAGTTCTGGCTGTCAGGGTTATGCTGGCCTTGTAAAACAAATTAAGAGATGTGTCCTCCTCTTCTATTTTCTGAAAGAGTTTGTGTATGATTGGAACTACTTATTCCTTAATAATGAAGAAATTCACCAATAAGATTGTATGTACCTGAAGTTTTCTCTGAGAGGTTTTTGATGATTAATTCAATTACTTTAATAGACTTATTCAGATTTTTATTTATTCTTTGTCAGTTTTAATAAATGCATTTCATAATAAATTGTCCATTTCAACTAGTTGAAGTTGTCAGCAAAAAGTAGCTCATAATATTTACTTGCTATGTTTTTAACATTTGTAGTATCTATAGGGAAGTCTTTTATCTTATTCCCGATACTGGCAATTGATATTGTTAGAGTTTTATCTATTTTATTAACCTTTTCAAAGAACCAGCTTTTGACTTAGGCTTTTGTTTTTGTTTCCAGTTTTATTGTTTTCAGCTGTTATTTTATTTTTTTCCTTCTTTCTACTTTTTATTTATTTAATTTGATAGTCTTTTTGTAACTTCTTAAGGTGAAAACCTAGGTCACTGATTCTAGAACATTTCTATTTTCTAATATTGACATTAAAGCCAAACATTTCCCTATAATAACTGCTTTAGTTCATACCCTAAATTTTGATATGTTGTATTTTCATTATAATTTAGTTTGAAATGTTTCCCGTTTTTCTATGAATCATGGGTTAATTAGAAGTATATTGTTTAATTTTCAAGTATTTTGGAATTTTCCAGATATCTTTCTGTTACTGATTTCTAATATAATTCTATTGCTGTTAGAGAACATACCCTGTAATAGGTTAATTTTTTTGCCAAATATTGAGCTTTATTTCATTTCCCACTATATGGTATATCTTGATACACATGCTATATGTTCACAGCATAGTGAACACATTCTATTATCCTAACTCATTTGTTTGGTTTAACTGTTCTACAAATACTGATATTGGGCTGTTATGGCAGAAAAAAAGATGTGCCTCTCAGATTCCTGTTCATTAAAGGACACAATGCACAGCCGTGAGGACTGGGGTTACCAGATATTAACTCTTTTAGGTCTGCCTGAGCACTTTAAAAATCATACTCATCAAGGTTGCCCCAGCCAATGGCTAAGCAGAAATGTAACACAAGGCCCTATCCTAGTCATTTCTTCTAATGTGAGATTCCTCTAACAGTCAGTCTTTGCTCTGGACTTCCTGTTTGCCTGGAAAGAGAGATCGGCTTCACAGTTTGATACCTCTTTCTGCCGGATATTGCTTCTCCTATTTGCATTTTATCGGTGATACTCTGCAGTAAAACCTTTGCACTTCTAACTCCATCTCAGTGTCTACTTCCTGGAAAAACAGATACAGCTGTTAAAATCTCCCAGTATCTTTGTATATTTATGTAATTTTCTGTTTATCTGTGTCAGTTTTCCTTAACGCATTTTTAAAAATTAATGTATCATTGATTTACAATATTGTATTAGTTTCAGTTGTACAACATAATGGTTCAATATTTTTATAGATTATACTCCATTTAAAGTTATTATAAAATATTGGCTTTATTCCCTGTTCTGTACAATATAACCTTGTTGCTTATTTATTTTGTACACAGTAGTTGTTCCTCTATCCCCTAGCCCTGTCTTGTCCCTTCTCCCATCTCTCTTCTCACAGATAACCACTAGTTTATTCTCTATATCTGTGAGTCTCGTTCTATTTTGCTATATTTATTTGTTTTTTAGATTCCACATGTAAGCAAAATCATACAGCATTTGTATTTCTCTGTATGACTTATTTCACTAAGCACTTATTTCACTAATACCCTCCAGGTCCACTCATGTTGTTGCAAATGGAGAAATTTCATTCTTTTTTTTAATGGCTGAGTAATATTCCATTGTATATATTTATACCACATCTTCTTTATCCATTCATCTGTTGATGGACACTTAGGTTGCTTCCATATCTTGGCTATTGTAAATAATGCTGCTATGAATATTGGGGTGCATGTATCTAAACACTAATTTGTAAAAACTTCATGCATTTGAATCTCTCTTATTAAGTGCACATACATGTGCAGTTATTGTTTCCTAATGATGAGTTGAAAATTGTCCCTTTTTATCTCTGGAAGTATACATTTTGAGGCTTACTTTGCTGTTATTTAGCATGGATATAGCAGTTATCTTATGTGTGATGTATGTGTGGTATATCTTTTTTGATCCTTTTTTCCACCTATCTTTGGTTTTATATTAAAGTATATTTATATATGTGGTACATATATACAATGGAATATTACTCAGCCATAAAAAGGAACAAAACTGGGTCATTTGTAGAGATGTGGATGGACCTGGAGACTGTCATACAGAGTGATGTAAGTCAGAAAGAGAAAAACAAATATCGTATATTAACGCATATATGTGGAATCTAGAAAAATGGTACAGATGAACCGGTTTGCAAGGCAGAAATAGAGACACAGATGTAGAGAAAAAACATATGGACACCAAGGGGGGAAAGCAGAGGGAAGGGGCGGTGGTGGTGGTGTGATGAAATGGGAGATTGGGATTGACATAGATACACTAATATGTATAAAATAGATAACTAATAAGAAACTGCTGTATAAAATAAATAAATAAAATAAAAATTTTTTAAAAATGTATATGTTTTTTACAGGATAGAGTTGGGTTCCTCTTATCAAATCTGATAAAGCTCTGCCTCTTAATTGGAATGTTTGGAACATTTACATTTTAATTACTTATTGGTATATGTGTGTATTGTTCTTTCATTTTGCTACTTATTTCTGTTCTGTTTGTCTGATTTTTGTTCCTCTCTCTCTTTTCTTGATTTCTTTTGGGATAATTGGATATTAGTATTCACCTAGTATTTCATGTTAATTTATCAATTTATTTTTAGCTACACTCATTCATTACATTATTTCTTAGTGGTTGGTCTAGATATTACAATATTAATTCTTAACTCATCACAGTCTTTTTAGAGTTAATATTGTACCACATTATGTAAAATGTAAAAATCTTAAATCAGTATAATTCCATTTAATCTTCAACCAGGTTTTTTTGTATTGTTTTGATACATACTTTGCAGCAGAAAGCAAGTGGTCTTTTAAAAATTTTTAAAAGATAGTCTTTTATGTTTATCCACATATCTACCATTCTCAGTCCTTTTCGGTCAATCCTCAAAATCCTATTTTCCACTTGACGTCATTTTTCTTCTTTCTGAAGACCTTCATGTATCATTTCTTATAGTGCAGGTCTGCTAGTAGCAGTTTTTACCTTTCATTTACCTGAAAATATCTTTATCTGTGTTTCAATTTTGAAAGATATTTTTACTGGATATAAATTCTTCTTTGACAGGTTTTTATGCTATTTATCCCTTTTAAAGATACCATTCCATTGTCTTCCAGCCTCCACTGCTACCAATGAGAAGACAGCCATCGTTTTACCCTGTTCTCCATATGTGACATGTCTTTTAACTCTGGCTATTTTCAAGATCGATCGATCTATGTATCTATGTATCTATCTATCTATCTATCTATCTATCTATCTATCTAGTCATCCACCTATATCTCTGTCTCTGTCAGCTTTCAGTAATTTGCCTATGTTATTTTGAGGTGTTATGTTCTTCTTATTCATACTGCTTAGGTTTTACTGAGTACCTTAGATTCTTATGTTTATGGTTTTACCGAATTTGAGAAAGTTTTAGACATTGTTTTGTTTCTTCGGGCTTATTTTTTCTCTTTGTTATGGATTCCAATTACAGTATAGGTATGTTCACTAAGTGATATCATCCCATGAGTTACAGAGGCTCTGTTTATTTTTACCCTCTCTTGCAGATTGCATAGTTTTTTCATCTGCCTTTGTTTGGTCCATTCTGTTAATTGTGAACCCTTTGTTAATTTTGTTAATTCTCTTAATTTTGGACCCTTTGTTAATAATGGATGCTTTGTTTTGTCCCTTCTATTAATTTTATTTAATGTAGTGTACTTTTCAGTTCTGGCATTTCTATTTAGCTCTTTTTAAAATAATGTCCTTATCTCTCTTCTTTTTGACATTTTGTGGGCCCTGTAACATTGAGATCTTTCATTTTTCTTTAACTCCAGGAAATTTATCTTGCATTTCCTAAAATATTTCTTCCTGTGAATGTGTTTAAAAATTTTTTTCACTTTTCTTTTGGATTTTCAATATTCTTTTACTTCCTTGTTTCCTTCTGGGATAGTTCCTCAATCTAATTTTAATTATTACTACTAATTCAGGTGTATCTGTCCCTCTATTCCCTATATCGACTCTGTTTATTATTCCTACCATTAAATATTCATTCCAGTATTTTTATCTGGCCCTTTTTGTTTCATATTGTCAATATTTTAAAATCTCCTTTAACATAATTATTATGCTTGTTTTTTCTGCTTATTTTTAACTCTTGATCTATATATTCTGATGTTTCTGCTTCTAATACACCCCATTCCTTCAAACCATTAGAGAGATTCAGCATCTGGGAAAACAAAGTCTTCTTAGATTGAACTTTACCAACTCTAGTTGTTTGGGGCAGAGTGAGGGATACTCACTAATTGTCCTAATTGTTTAATCAACCTCATACCCAAGCAAGATTTGTCCAAAAATGTTGGTAATCGAGCAAGTTTCTGCAATAAAGTGGAAGAGGAAAACTCCCTTACGGCATATTGGAGAAGAACAATAACTGAACTAGCTTTTTAGAAATTTATGTTCTCAATATCTACCGAGCAAACTGCTGCACCAAACTGGAGCATTCAAATCCCAGTTCAAAAGAGATTTCTCTCCCTCGAAGAACTTCTGTTGGCTGTGATGTTGTCTTCTGGATTCTATGTTCCCTTCTATAATTTCTCTAGGGTTAATTTTTGGGGAAGAAATAGCTATCCATCCTAATTCTTATTCCTGGCAAGCATCAGATCTATCATTACATATTTTTACACTAAAATCAGCACATTTCCTGTCATATAATAGATATATAATAAGTCCTTTCCAGTGAGTAAATACAGTTCCCTTTTCATCTTGCTTCTCCAAGGATTTGGGCTTCTTGAGATTTTTCTTTTTTCTAACTGTCTTGCTCTTTCTAGTCAATCCAAGCCTCCCGCAAGCTTAGCGCATAGTTTCTAAGCTAGGTTTCATAAACTTTACACATATTATGCTTGCCTCACTGGTTTTATAGCACAAGATTTACTATGTTTATTCCCTTGGGCTTATATAGAGGAACGAATTACTTTATCTAGAGAAAATGTGATTTTAATCAATTAGGTCAATTGACTGCTTACACTGAGTTTTGCAACAGAGGAAAATTGATATTTATTGTTAATTATCTAAAACTGCATTTAGGACGAGGGAATAAAATGTAGGTTTGATGTGTCTGTGTATGTGTGTATGTGTGTATGTGTGTATATGTGGAAAGGGCAGTTGATCAAGACAAGACTCACATATCTGATGTTCCTTGAAATTAATTTATGGAAGGATAGTTGCTTCTAATATATTAACAGCTCAGAGTGTCAGAAACTACACTTTTATTTATTAATTGTGAAATAGCCATAAAAAGACCCCACACACTATAACAATAATAATTTTAAAAACACCCACCTACTCAGACAAGTTAAGACATAGAAAATTATATTCTTTAGATGTTCCCTATATTATTATTCTCAATCTTATCTCATCTATCCACTCTGTGTTAGAAAGTATCTTAATTTCAGTGTCAATTATTTTTTTGCATTACTTTATAGTTTTCCACTTATTTGTGCATCTCTGAGCAATATTTTGTTTAATTCTGATGCTTGTAAAATTTAATTTCATGAAAACATATTGTAAGTATTCTTATATGAGTTGCATCCTTAGCTCAACATTATATTTTTAATAATTCATATCAATGCAACAATTGCAGTTTTTCTCATTTTTACTAAAGTAGACTGTAGATTCATTTTCAGTGAATGACAGTAGATTCATTTTCTTATATGAATATATTATTTACTTATCTATTCTGTTATTTATGGACACTTTGTTACTGGCTTTTTGTTAAAATGGACCATACTACTATAAATGTTCCTCTATGTGCCTTCTATACAAACACAAGGGAGAACCCCTAGGTCATAAAGTTATCTTCACACTCTACTGAAACAATTATTCCATGATTTTCTGTACTGGCTTCTGATTTCCCAAGCCATCTCATCTGTCTTTATTCTTAGTCTAGAATGACACAAATAAATCATTAAAACAGAACTCACTCCTTATCACTGTTAATTATGTATGCTATTCCCAAATCAAAGTTCTATCAGGGAGAAGTACTGCATAATTAGACCTGATTCTAAAAATCAATACATGGCTAATTTGATCATTTTAGCATTCTTTATAACAAATATGCTTCACTGCCCAATCTATTCAATTAGAGCCACTGACTCTGATAACATAGACAGCTAAATTAGATCCCCAAATATGTCTAAGTGCTTCAATTTCATTTCTCTTCCATGGACTCATAGACATCTGGTCTCCGTAAGGCAGAACAGAATGAATATTTTACATTTGTACAAGACCATAATTTTACACGGATTTTTACAGTGAAGGAAGATATCTGCCATCAAAGAGCTTTTTCACCTAGATATCAGTTGCAGAGAGTTTATGGGGGAGAGAAAGTTATTTTCACATACTCATTAAGAGACCTATAAACCTGGCTTTTTGTCTCCTCTTATTATATTACATGCTCAATGTATGTGTCTGAATATTATTTGTATAGCATATTAATACCATACTTCTTTCATCACAGAACACACTTAATTTGAAGGTTCACTACTGAATTAATAATATCTTCAATGGGGAGTACAAAAATTATGTACATACATTTTAACTACCCCCAAACGTTATATTTTTATCCATGAAATTACATACTACTTTCTTCTTCAGGAGTCTAATTATAGTTTCAGTGTAAGCCTTGCTTACATTCAAAGTATAAATATTCCATTGTTCTGAACATCTTTTCATGTGCCTATTGTCCATCTGCATTTCCTCTTTGGAAAATGTCTATTCAGTTCTTCTACCCAATTTTAAATTGGGTAGTTTGTTTTTCTGATGCTGAGTTGTATTAGCTGTTCATATATGTTGGATATTTACCTCTATTGGTCATATCATTTGGAAATATTGTCTCCTATTCAGTAGGTTATCTTTTTGTTTTGTTGATGGTCTCCTTTGCTGTACAAAAGCTTCTAAGTTTAATTAGGTCCCATTTGTTTATTTTTGCTTTTATTTCCTTTGCTTTAGGAGACAGATCCAAAAAAATATTGCTACAATTTATGTCAAAAAGTGTTCTGCCTATGTTTTCCTCTAGGATTTTTATGGTTTCTGGTTTTACATTTAGGTCTTTAATCTATTTTCAGTTTATTTTTGTGTATGGTGTTAGAGAATGTTCTAATTTCATTTTTTTCATGTAGCTGTCCAGTTTTCCCAGCCCTAATTATTGAAGAGATGGTCTTTTCTCCATTGTATAGTCTTGCCTCCTTTGTCGTAGATTAATTGACCATAAATGTGTGGGTTTATTTCTGGGCTTTCTATTATGTTCCATTGATCTATGTGTCTGTTTCTGAGCCAGTACCATACTGTTTTGATTACTGTAGGTTTGTAGTATAGTCTGAAGTCAGGGAGTGTGATTCCTCCAGCTTCATTCTTTTTTTTTTTCAAGATTGTTTTGATTATTAGGGGTCTTTTGTGTTTCCATACAAATTTTAAAATTATCTGTTCTAGTTCTGTGAAAAATGCCATTGGTATTTTGATAAGGATTGCACTGAATCTGTAGATTGCCTTGGGTAGTATGGTCATGTTAACAATATTAATTCTTCTAGTCCATGAACACAATACATCTTTCCATCTGTTTGTGTTGTCTTCAATTTCTTTCATTAGTGTCTTATAGTTTTCCAAATACAGGTCTTTTGCCTCCTTATGTAGGTTTATTCCTAGGTATTTTATTCTTTTTGATGTGATGGTAAGTGTGATTGTTTCCTTAATTTGTCTTTCTGAGAATTCGTTGTTAGTGTATGAAAATGCAACAGATTTCTGTATATTAATTTTTTTATCCAGCAACTTTACTGAATTCATTGATGAGCTCCAGTAGTTTTCTGGTGGTGTCCTCACAATTTTCTATGTATAGTATTATGTCATCAGCAAACAGTGACAATTTTAGTTCTTCCTTTCCAAATTGAATTCTTTTATTTACTTTTCGTGACTGATTGCTGTGGCTATGACTTTCAATATTATGTTGAATACAAGTGGAGAGAGGGGGCATCCTTGTCTTGTTACTGATCTTAGAGGAAATGCTTCCAACTTTCCACCATTGAGTATGATATTAGCTGTGGGTTTATAATATATAGCCTTTATTATGTTGAGGTATGTTTCCTCTATGTCCACTTTCTGGAGAGTTTTTATCATAAATGGATGTTGAATTTTGCAAAACTTTGATCAATGAAAAAGACCAGAACCCATTATAAAAGATTTTCTACAAGTGAAGACATGAAGAAGGAACCACAAAGGAGACATGTAGAAGGGGCAGACTCGTGATATAATCAACCCCCATACACCTGAGGTAGGAGACATGCAAACTGGAAAATAATTATACTGCAGAGGTTCTCCCACAGGAGTGAGAGTCCTGAACCCCATGTAGGGCTCCTCAGTCTGGGGGTCCTACAGTGGGAAGACAAACCACCAGAGCACTAGTATAGCTAATCATCAGGGAAATGCAAATCAAAACCATAGTGAGATAACACCTCACACATTTCAGAATGGCTACCATCAAAAAAAAAATTTTTTTTTAATTTAAAAAATAACAAGTGTTGGCAAGAATGCAGAGGAAAGAGAACCTTCTTACACTGTTGGTGGGAATGTAAATTGGTGCAGCCACTGTGGAAGACAGTATGGAGGTTTATCAAAAAGCTGAAAATTGAACTACCATATGACCCAGCAATTCCAAAAGAAACAAAAACACTAATTTGGAAAGATATATGTTACGTGTACCCCAGTGTTCACAGCAGCATTATTTACAATAGCCAAGATGTGGAAGCAACCTAAGTGTCCACCAGTGTCCATCAATAGATGAATGGATAAAGAAGAAAGAAGATGTGAGATATATATATATATATATAGATATACAGATATATAAATATATATAGTGGAATACTACTCAGCATTGAAAAAAGAATGAAATTTTGCCATTTGCAGGAACATGGATGTACTTGGAAGGCATTTGGATAAGTGAAATTAGTAAGACAGGGAGTTCCCTGGTAACGCAGTGGTTAAGAATCCACCTGCCAATGCAAGGGACACAGGTTCAAGCCCTGTTCCAGGAAGATCCCACATGCCAAGAAGCAAGTAAGCCCATGTGCCACTACTGAGCCTGCGCTCTAGAGCCCACAAGCCACAACTACTGAGCCCAAGTGCTGCAACTACTGAAGCCCGTGAACCTAGATCCCGTGCTCCGCAACAAGAGAAGTCACCGCAGTGAGAAGCCTGTGAAGAGTAGCCCCTGTTTGCCACAACTAGAGAAAGCCCGTGCACAGCAACAAAGACCCAATGCAGCCATAAATAAATAAATAAATAAATTTACATAAAAAAAGAAATTAGCAAGATAGAGAAAGACAAATACTATATGATATCACTTATATGTGGAATCTAAAAAATATGGCAAAGTAGTGAATATAACAAAAAAGAAGAGGACTCACAGATATGGTGAACAAACTAGTGGTTACCAGTCGGGAGAGGGGAGGGGGAGGGGCAATATAAGAATAGGGGATTAAGAGGTACAAACTATTATGTATAAAATGACCTACAACAATATATTGTACAGCACAAGAATACAGTCAATATTTTATAATAACTATAAATGGAGTACAACTTTTAAAAACTGTGAATCACTATACTGTACACCTGTAACATATAACATTGTACATCAACAATACCTCAGTTAAAACAAAGATTTTATTGTTCTCTGTTTGGTTATTAGTGGACAGCACATTTGTCAAAATATATGCATGCATACAGATTCTTATTATAGAGGTGAGCAAAATACTGCCTGCGGGCCAAATCTGACATGACATCTGGTTTTGTAAATAAGGTTTTATTGGAACACAGCCACACCTATTCATTAACATATTGTCTATGGCTGTTTTTGCATTTTAATACAGAGTTAAGAATTAAGACAGAAGCTGTACACTTGACAAATACTAAAATATTTTCTATCTGGTCCTTTATAAAAAAAAGTTGATGATGCCTGCACTAGTACATCAGAATTGACAATATAATTTCAAAGAAAACTGGAAAAAAATAGAATTGTTTCTGAATTTCCTTCTTAATCTTGTTGCTTCCTTTCATTTGTTCCTTTAACTTTCTTCCCTTAATTTAATTATGTATCTCTGAATGTTAAACTGTCCTTCTTAAAAATTAGTAGGATTTTCACTAACAGGTGTTTGCAATCTGATTAATAATTGGTTTCACCATTGTAGTAGTCATTTGAGCTGTACATAAGTATTCTGATTCTTTCCCCTCTGGGCACACAGTAGGAGTCCACTTCTTCACTGACTTGAAATCGGGTATAGCAATGTAACTTGGGTTGGCCAAGAAAATATGAATATAAATAAAACATTTTTTCCCAGACAGAAGTATAGACTTCCCAACATTATATTTTCCTACTATTGGGGCACCCAAATGGCCACTAAAGTCAGCGCCTCCTTGCTTATATGTAAAGATAAGGAGTGAGAAACAAGCTTTGTTGTTTTAAGCCACTGAGATGTTGGAACAATTCATTACCAGAAGCATAGCAAATTTATCTTGATTGATACAAAACTTTGTTCAAGGCATGGGATGTTACCATTACAAGGAATGGTGATTGGTGAGACAACAGTTTTTAGAGAATGGGAGGATGATAATCAGTGATAGGCAGTTACGAAACACTTGGTAAAATTCTCACTTATAATAACTTAAGAGATAGATAACGTACTAATGAGCTTATAGCTTTAGGTGAAGAGGCTGGAAAACAGTACGTTAAACATCATAAGTTGGTGATTACGGGATTCTTCTGACAAGATAATAATAGATACATGTAAATTCAGGAAATAAATGCTGTTTTCAAACAGTATTGAAAGGGAACAGAAGAAAATCCAGAGAGGTAGGGATTTACAGAGTTAGGAGGGAAAAAAAGGCTTTTGATCAATTTTTGAGCAATAAGTCAAATAAAATGAAAATAAAAGTCAAATAAGTCCAATAAAATTCAGCCTCACAGCAAAAGTAAATAAAAAATTTAACCTAGTCACCTAGTGTTATTTAAAACTTCTGAATGGGTTTAGGTGTTTCCAAGTTAGTTTTCTGAGTCTGACAAAATTGTTCAGAGAAAAAAAGACTAAGTGTGCAACTGTGCCACGTAATCTTGATAGGCAAGGAGTGTCACCTCTGGGAAGAAGATTTAGTGGTCACTGCACATTTCACAATGTCCTATTTTCCTGACCTTAGTGACCATAGAAGCATGTGTCAAAAATGAGTTGCCAACATCCTGGGTCCCTAAATCACTACATTGAATAGAACCCCTTGCTGATTCACAAGGTAGGATGAGAGTAGTAAACATTATTAAGCTACTGAGATTCTGGACTTTCTTTGTTTCTTCAGCATAGCATAGCCTATCCTGACTCCAACCATTGCTTACCTTAAAGATTTTATTATCTAACCTAAGATATACAGTGATTCCTAATGCCTTTAATTGGATACAAAAAAAAAGGTGATCCAGAATATCATAATTTTATTTGAATATTACATCAGAATATAATGTTTTGAAAACATTTCAAATAACAATTTTCAATGTGCTTTAGACAAAGATGGCCAGGAACACATGTACAGTTAGGCAAGTTGGGTTTAATACTCATTGTAGTGAGACAGAACACACACATGGGGGATAGTGGGGTCTCGGTAAGAAGGTGTTAAAAATACTTATTACAGGGTTTAGGCTTTAGCTGGCGATTTGGGGGACGGTCTACAGAAGTATGTTATCTCTAGATTGGTGCTATCAGAAAGCAGGGGTAATTCTATGATGAGTTATCTCAATAAATCCTATCTATAGGAAGAGAAGATTAGAAAAAGGATAAAGTTGTCATTGATAAATAAGTAATAGTTATTCATTTTGGCCAAGAGAGGAGGCATTTGGTGTTTTCTGGGTGGCAGAGTGGCTTTGTTTCTGTCTGTGCTTGGACAAAATTATGAAGTGGTCTTGCTTTGTCTCATTTATCTTGGTCTCAGAGTAACTTTGTCTGAGATTAGTACTATTTGAAATTATTTATATCTAATAGAATAACATGGCCTAGCTGTGAGTGCTAGAACAGTTTTCAAATGTCACAGACTGCTTTCTTTTTCAACCTGAAAATAAAAATTCAAATTTGAGATACCATTTGGTATCACCAAGAAAATAAATCAATCGTGGTTCTAGTAGGATAAAAATATTTCTTATATATGGTTTAAGTGTGCACATGTACAAATAAGATGACTATATTACAATATACTCCTTTTATGGAAGGGGAAAAGTTTCCTCTTGATATTAATAATGAGGTATACAAATTTCAGAAAAAGTATAATTTTTGTATCTTAAAATAAATAAAACATTATATATATTTCTAGAAAATTCATGATCTGTATGATGAGACAATGGTTGAGTTGATTTTGTTAAGACATTAGAAATGTCATTATTGATACTTTCTGTAAGAATTACTGTGTTTGGCTGGGAAGATACCTGAGTCCTGAGCCACTCGGTCTCAGTCTCTGAAGTATCACTAATATGATGAAAGCCGTATCAGCCTTCCTTTTTTGAAGATAAATATGAAAAAGACTAAAACAAAATGGAATCTATTCTTTTAAATAAATTAAATGGATGATTTAGACTTTGGGTACATAATACTGTCAAAATCACAAAGTGATTATTAAAACTTATGAAAATCTTAAACATTTAAAAAATATTTGTAGTGTGAATAGTCCCACTCAGTATTTTTGGGGGTTGTTTGAAAGCATTTCTATTTCAACATTAAAGTCTACACAAACACATTTATTTTTGTCTTTCCCTGAATTTCATTTAAAGGATAATAAAGGATAAAAATAAAACATAAGCCTACAAAAATAAAGGCAACCTGAAGAGAGCTTTCAGTGAACAAGATATTTCAATAAATTTCTTGAAGGTATAAAGTAAACTGAAAAGGAAACTGAAATATCTCAGGGTCAGAAGAAGGGTTACCAGATAAAATATAGAATGCCCAGTTAAATTTAATTTCAAATAAACAAGTTTGTTTTGTTTTGTTTTTTAGTGTAAGTATGTCCCATGCAATACTGGGTATTCTGTATTTTTAAAACTTTTATTCATTTATTTATTCTTATTTTTTAATAATCTGACAATCCTAGACACATGAAAGTTATTATTCTTAGAGAGATTCATGAAGACAGATAATTCATAAATCCCAAATAAGCACCAAAAAAAAACCCCCAAATAACAGTTTCAGAATAAGAAAGTAATCTTGGAAACGTAATTGCAATTGGAAATAGAAAGCTAAATAAAGGGCAAATAAATATAAAAAAGAAATTCTTCCAGAACCTGACAAAGAAATTGTACATACGAGGAAGAAAATGAAAGTTTGGTGCAGGGGGTGGCAAACTATGGCCTACTGCCATTTTCAGTTTGCCTTTGAACACTGTTCAAGGCAGTTAGCACTCTGAGTCCCAGAAACCAAGCCAGGGCATCCCCCTCTGCTCCCATTCCTACTCCACTTCCAGCTCCTGCCTTCGTCCCTAGCTAGCAAGCACAACAGTGCTCAAGCTTTGGACTGGTCACCCCCTGCATGTGGGGGACACTGTAGTTGGCAACTACTAAGCACCAAATGGTGGAATTTCAGTTAGGGACTCAGAGAATCAGCAAATTTCCTCATCTCCAGCCAGCTTCCCAAGTTGAGATAGCTGGGCTCTCCTAAGGAAGAGAAGGGCACACCTGGATTAGGTATCACTGAGGCAGTGAATGAAACTCAGGTGGCTTCCTGCTCCACCCTCACTTACCTCATCCACCACATTCCTTCCTCTCTGAATAGTGGCTCTTTGTGCTTCATCCCAAAAGTGTATCCAGTGTTTAGCAACTGAGTGCAAAGCATGCCTGCCACTTAATGGGATCTATCACAGGCAAATGGGAGTGGGCAGAGCCAGAGCTTCTCTCTTATTATGTAAGCACCACACAATATCCTTGATGTTGCCACTTCACTAACAAAGTCTGAAGTATTTACTATCTGGCACTTGACATAAAATGCTTTGCAAACCTCTGGTCTAGTGATCAATCAAAAGAGTAAAAAATGTGACTGAAAATAGTTTCATGAAGAAAAATGGGAAACCAGACAGGGATGGAACAATCAAAGAAATAATAGAAGAAAGTCTCTCAAAACTGAAAAAGGAAACACATCTTCAGTTTGAAAGGACCCTCCAAGTGTATATGAAAAGTGAAATGGAGGAAAATCTATATTATAAAGAGAAAAGCCTACATATTTCCTAGGGTAGGGGAAACTGGGAGAGGAAAAACAAGAATCAACTGCCATCAAACTTTTCATTAGCAATATCTGATACTGAAAGGTACAATCTTGAATACTTTCCAGTTGCTGAATTAAACTGTTGTCATCCTAAAGTTTCAACTCATCCTCATATTCATTAAAAATCACAACTAAGTGCAATGACAAAATTAAAATATTTTCAGACATGCAAGGTCACCTTTTTATATTATTTTATTTTATTTTTTTTAAATTTTCTTTTTATTGGTTTATAACATTATACAAGTTTCACTGTACAGTGTTACATTTCAACTTCTGTATACATTACAGTGTGCTCACCACCAAAGGTTTAGTTTCTGCCCATCACCATACAGTTGATCCCCTTTACCCATTTTGCCATACCCTCACACCCCATCCCCTCTGGTAACAATTACTCTGTTTTTTTGCATCTATGTGTTTGGTTTTTGTTTGGCTTGCTCATTTATTTTGTTTTTATATTCCACTTATGAGTGAAATAATGTGGTATTTGTCTTTCTCCATCTGACTTATTTCACTTAGCGTAATATTCTCAAAATCCATCCATGTTGTTGCAAATGGCAAGACTTCATTTTTTTTTTTTTTTTAAACTGAGTAGTATTCCATTGTATACATATGCTACATCTTCTTCATCCATTTGTCAGTTGATGGGCACTTAAGTTGTTTCCATATCTTGGCTATTGTAAATAATGCTGCAATGAACATAGGGGTGCATATACCTTTTTGAATTAGTGTTTTTGTATTTTTTGGATAAACACCCAGAGTGTAACAGTTGGATGGTATGGTAGTTCTATTCTTATTTTTTTGAGGAATCTCCATACTGTTTTCCTTAGTGGCTGCACCAATTACATTCCCATCAACAGTGTATGAGAGTTTTCTTTTCTCCATATCCTTGCCAACATTTGTTATTTCTTGCCTTTGTTTGATAATAGCCATTCTAAGGGGCATGAGGTAATATATCATTGTAGTTTTGATTTGCATTTTTTTAATAATTAGTGATGTTGAACATTCTATAATGTGCCTATTGGTCATCTGCATGTCTTCTTTGGAAGAATGTGTTCAGATCTTCTGCCCATTTATTAATTGGGCTGTTTGTTTTTTTGTTGTTAAGTTGTATAAGTTCTTTATATATTAGGAATATCAATATATTATTGGATATATGATTTGCAAATATCTTCTCCCATTCGGTAGGCTGTTTGTTTCATTTTGCTGATGGTTTTCTTTACTGTGTCAAAGCTTTTTAGTTTGATGTAGTACCATTTATTTATCTTTGCTTTTGTTTCCCTTGCCTGAGAAGACATATCTAGAAAGATATTACTAAGACCAATGTCAAAGAGTACTACCTATATTTTCTTCTAGGAGTTTTATGGTTTCAGGTCTGGCATTCAAGTCCTTAACCACTTTGAGGTGGGTTTTTGTGTATATTTCTGTGATATAGTGGTCTAGGTTCATTCTCTGACATGTGACTGTCCAGTTTTCCCAATACCATTTATTGAAAAGATTATCCTTTCTCTACTGTATGATCTTTGCTCCTTTGTCATATAATTGTCCATATACGTGTGGGTTTATTTGTGGGCTCTCAAATACTGTTCCATTGATCTATATGTCTGTTTTTCTGCCAGTATCATACTGTTTAAATTACTGCTAATACATGATGTTTTGTAATAATTTGAAATCAGGGAGCATGATACCTCCAGCTTTGTTCTTTTTTCTCAGAATTATTTTGGCTACTTGGGGTCTTATGTGGTTCCATATTAATTTCAGGATTTCTTTGTTCTATTTCTGTGAAAAATGTTATTCATATTTTGATAGGGAGTACACTGAATCTGAAGATTGCTTTAGGTAATATGTACATTTAAACAATGTTAATTCTTCCAATTCATGATCATGGAATATCTTTCCATTTCCTTGTGTCATCTTCAATTTATTTCAACAATGTCTGATAGTTTGCAGTATATAGATCTTTTACCTCCTTGGTTAAATTTATTACTAGGTATTTTATTCTTTTGTTGTGATTGTAATTGGGATTGTTCTCTTAATTTCTCTTTCTGCTACTTCATTATTAGTGTATAGAAATGCAACAGATTTTTGTACATTGATTTTGCACCCTGAAACTTCACTACATTTGTTCATTATTTCTAAAAGTTTTTTGGTGGCATCTTTAGGGTTTTTATAAATAAAATTATGTCATCCATAAATAGTGACAGTTTTAATTCTTCTTTTCCAATTTGAATGCTCTTTATTTCTTTTTCTTTCCTCATTGCTCTGGCTAGGGCTTCCAACAGTATGTTGAGTAAGAGTGGGCAGAGTGGGCATCCTTGTAAACCTTTAGCTAGATTCACTAAAAAATGAGAGAGGACTCATAAATAAAATAAGAAACAAAAGAGGAGACATAGCAATGGATACTACAGAAATACAAAGGATTATAAGAGAATATTATGAACAGCTATATGCCAACAAATTGGACAACCTAGAAGAAATGGATAAATTCTTAGAATCATACAACCTTCCAGGACTGAATCATGAAGAAATAGAAAATCTGAATAGGCCAATAACTAGTAAGGAGATTGAAACAGTAATCAAAAGCTCCCAAAAAACAAAAGTCTAGATGGCTTCACTGGCGAATTCTACCAAACATTCAATACCTATCTTTCTCAAACTATTCCAAAGAATTCAAGAGCAGGGAACACTTCCAAACTCATTTTATGAGGTCAGCATTACCCTAATACCAAAACCAGACAAGGATACTACCCAGAGAAGAAAATTATAGGCCAATCCCTCTGATGAACATAGATGCAAAAATCGTCAACAAAATGTTAGCAAACCAAATACAACAATACTTTAAAAAGATCATACACCATGATCAAGTGGAATTTATTCTAGAGATGCAAGGATGATTCAACATCCACAAATCAATTAACATGATACACTATATTAACAAAATAAAGGATTAAAAGTATATGATCATTTCGCTAGATGCAGAAAAAGCATTTGACAAGATTCAAGACCCATTTATGATAAAAACTCTCAATAAAATTGGTATAGAAAGAATGTACCTTAACATAATAAAGGCCATATGTGACAAATCCACAGCTAACGTCATACTCAATGGTGAAAAACTGAAAGCCATCTCTCCAACACCTTTTGTATACTCTGGGATACAAACCAAGGAAGAAGGCATAATAGAAAAGCAGCTAAAAGCACCACATAGGAGAACAGTGAGAAGAGAGTTACCCAAGGATAACAGGCTTAGGCTACACGAGCCCAGAATTGGCAGAGGATAGAGGATTCAGGAAGAGAAGTCTCTGCATGGGAAAATAATATTCTACAGAAAAATTTGTACAATTGAGAGCTTGGAAAAAATTGAGAATATGCTAAAATCTGTTAGGGAAGTGTAAAAGAAGAAAAATTTATTTGAACTTGACACGGCTCATTTTTCATTGAGTAAGAGTATTTGAACCATAAATAAATCAATATAATCATAGCACATGGTTTCCATGGCAAGGAAAAATATTTATAGTGCCAATATAATTTGAAATTGTTTATTTATTTTGTAACTTTCATATTCAGACATTAGTAAATCACAGAAGAATGAACTACAGCTATAAAACAAAATAGAGTTCTCTATAAAGTTCTCTGTGGAAAGATTAATGAAATGACTTGAATGTAAACCAGACTACTAGAACTAAAATAGAATGAGGAAGACGTAGGAGTTTCACTCAAATTCCTCAAAGAAAGAAGAGGTGGTTTCATTCCTAATATCTGAGTGGTTCAGAGAAGGGATATGAAAAGGCTGGGAGGCGAGGCATGTTCAAGGTTACATCATCAATATCCATAACTTTGTGAATACTTTAGAGACAATAACCTCCTGCTTTCAAGTGCAGTAACTTGAAAAGGAGAATCGTCTTACTGAAGTTGTTCAAAATGAACTTTTAAAAGGACATTTTAGCATGGCAATAGCGACAAGAGCTTTGATCGACTGACTGATTACTATGTTTGAAGCGTATAGTGATTTCTTTTTCAATTTCAATTTTCCCTCACAATGACCCTATAAAATGAGTATTACTATTTTAATTTCATATGTGGATGAAACTAAAGCTTGGAGAGCAATACTTTACCCAAGATTACACAGTTAACAACAAACAGAGTCAAGATGCAAATCTAGGTTTTTGTGCTTCCTGAGATACTGAATATACGAACGGAAAATGGCTAGACCATAAACGAACGTATGCCAATAGAACTCGGACCCGCAACCTCTGCAGCAATCATACCAGAATGGTCAAGACTAGGTCATTGCCAGCTCCCCTATTTTCCCCACTTCCACTTTTGTCCAACTTAGGACCAACCAGAGAAAGTAAAATAAGCTCTCCAACCCAATTACATAGCATATCCCACTTCTAGCTAGCCCACCTCCCTCTTCCCCATGCCAACAACCTCTAATCAGAGCCTACCCGAAGTCTTCTCTTTTTTACTATAAATCTTTTCCACTACCCTGCCTAACTTTGAGTCTTCACCAAAACAATTGATGGTAGTTGAATCCTTTGCTATAGCAAGCTCTGAATAAATATCCTTTGTCCTCATTTGGGTGGGTTTTGTTTATTTCCACATACCAAATGCTATAATTTCAGTTGCTATACAGTAACGTTTAGACTTCCAATGCAACAACTAGTTGCTAGTATTCTTAAAACTTGCTTTTGAAAGGCAAAATTTTCTAGGCAAAGATAAAAATGGAAAACATTTACAGGAGCTCCTCACCTTAGATAATTTGGGGTGGTAAATGATGGTAAAATAAAAACTGCAAACTGTTGTTCTAACCCTTAAATAGACTTGTGTTCTGAACTCATAGTTGGAGGAAAAGATCCAGGGCCAAATGACCTTTTATACTGTATTCCTTGGTTCCATTCTGCAGCTGGTATTGTTACAGATCAAAACAACCAGCAGTGCCCAGATGTAAGCTGCAGATGGTGTGTTAAAGCAAAGTGTTTTCTGGCTGTCTGATGGCTTTCCCTCTGCAAATGGAATGAAACACAGCAGGGACCCGAAGTAAGTACCTAAATATTTCCAATTAAAGCAAGGTGTATTGGCAAATAAAAAAGTTGAGGGGAAATGTTTAAAATAGTATCAATGTATGAGGTATGACTCAGACAAACTAGGAGAGATTCTACAGCCATCATTTCCAAGTACTTTGACTTCAGCATAGGATACCTTAAGCCACTCAGCACTTGATCTATTTCCAGAAGCCACCAGTATTTATTTCTCAACTGTTGTTTCTGGGAAAATCAGTTTCTCCAGAGCTTATGAAGTGTTCTCCAAAAAGTAGAGGGTAGTCTCTTTTCAAATGAAATGTGAACAACTGGGTTATACAACATTGTACAAGTTTCTTTCCCATACTACTTCCATAAGCTTTAAATATATAGGAGGCTATGACCTAAAAATGTTTCTAAATATTTTCACAGTTCATTCCATGGGAGTAGTGTTCAAAGAAACATAATTGAACTGATATGATCTTCCTCGGAAGCCATCTTAAAGCTTTAAATGCATTTCTATATTCCATTGCAATGAAGATATTACAGAATGCTGAGTCTGAGAAAGAGCCAATGAATTAACTTCAGAATTTTTGAACTAGGATAATGTGAAAGAAGGAAAGCTCTTATATGACAGTATAGAACAGTGATTAAAGGCTGAGGACATGGTACCAGCCTGCTAGGTTTGAATTGCTGGATTTGCTGCTTTGTGGCTTTAGGCATATTATTAATTACATTATGCCTTAGTTTCTTCTTCTATTGAAAGTTATTGAGAGGACTGAATAAGTTAGCATATGTAAAGTGCTAAGAATGTTACCTAATTCATACTTTTCATTATCATTGCCATAATTTATTTACTATTCTCTAGGAAATTTGAGCAGTAGACCTTGGACTATTCTGGCCACACCCTTTCCTCTGAGTTTACTGTAAACAAGTTAGTTTTTGATGCTATGAAAAATTGGGGTCAGAAAATTTTTTTTTTAAATCTCAATGTGTTCTGTTTGGGGAAGGCTGTCAAAGGAGGTAGGGGCTCATATACAAGTCATACATTTCAATCCCTTAGCATTCTTACTCCCAATAAAGAGACAGCTTAAATCCTCTGCCAAATGAATACCCACTACATTATACCTCCCTCCTCAAGATGTTTTTCTTCTATAGACCTATGCTGAAAACTGCAGCAAGGTGCAAGTTGCTCTGAGGGTCACCTCCCTGGGGTAACTCTGACACCATTTGAAGCATACAGAGCCTCTAGGAAGTCTAGGGGGTTCATTTCCCTACTGCTGTGTTTACAAGTAGGTCCCTCCCTCAACTGAAGAGTGACTCAATTTTCTATTGAAAGACTATCTTGATTTATAGATGTCTAATGAAATGACTGTATTTTAAATCTGCAAAATATTTCAAATATAATATTCTATTTCCCCCCCAAAGTTCTTCCTTCACACCGGTACTGCATCAGGATAAATATCACTTCCCAAAATTGAGAGTTCTTTTGTCTAGCACTCTATTTAAATCAGCACCGATTTCACAATCTGGCTTATTCAGTTCCAGTTTTAGTTAATAGCATTAGAACTAATGAGCAACATTTGGATTACATGTTTGTACTGTACTATAAAAATTCTCATTCTCCTAACATATTGTAAGCTATTTTTGTGGCTATTTGGCTTTTAAATACCTTCTTCACTGGAAGGTAATCCATTATAGTTATTAGCTTGTTGCTGTGTCAGGGTACAGAGACTAATAAACCTTGAAGGATTTAGACAGCTACAGTTTCTGAAGTTCTTTCTTCAGGTTTCTCTGGCAGGTTAAATCACTTATTCTTATTAATATCAGAGAGCAGTTCATCCCAATAGTGAAAGGTCACCTTAAGTGTCTCTGTAAATAATTACATAATTCTAAAATCTTGCAGTTGAAATACCCATTTTTAATCATCCTACTCACTTCTAAGAACATATGAAGGCAATAAAATAATTTCAAAGGTGATATTTTTAATATAATCTGCAGCTTAATCATTGCTCATGAGAGGAAATGGTCAGTAACCACATCCAAAACCATTTTTAAACTAGTAACTTAATTTACTAAACTCATCTCTTTTTCATCCTTTTTTTTCTTGTCAATTCTATTTTCTAAAGAAGATGTGGTGAGAGTTATCAAGTGTCTCATAAATGGTTATGTGTAAAATGTGCATTTTTACTTAAATTTTAACAAACAATGAAGTTAACCCTCACTGAAGAGTCAACTACTAAGTTTATCTAACTTCCCTACCTTGGTTTGTGGGTACTATACTTCCTTTTCCATAGTTCATAAACTTAATAAACCTAAACAGTTGAAAAACAATAATTCATGCTTCTTTATATCTAACCATATGATATTAGCAGGGTTATAACTTCATCCAGAACTATAATTTTGTTTTTGTTTCTTTGGCTTAGGGGCAAAAAAGCCAAAAACCAGAAAACAAAAAGAACACATATAAGCACACAGCACATTGCAGGAGTGTAACAATTTAGAAAATAATATCCATTTGCAAACTACAAATACAAATATTTCTCTATAAATCTATTTAAATTATTCAAGAAAAAATTTTAGGTATTTTTAGTCATTTCACTCTTTATTAGAAACTACTCTGAGGGCACATAAAATAAATAAAATGAGATGTTATACATATCCCATTTAGTTCTCTGTAACAATATGACAGGGAAGAAGATAGAATAAACAAGCAAATTTATGTTTGCATTATCCCAGTCTCCACTAATATACATAGGCTGATCTTCATTAGCAGACACCAGCCCCCCCAAATTTCTGCACTATAAAAACTAGAATCCATGTTCTGCTGAGAACCACAACAGACAGGATTCTTGCCTTCACCTTAAAAGATCAACCTAATCAGATTTGTCTTATGTCTCCTCTTGATTTTTTCTCTTTTTTACTATTACTCTTCTTCGAATTCCCACTTGATTTGGCAAATTTCTCTAGGTCTCAATATTCATGTTTATTTTCCTCCCACCCTTGGGCATTCTCCTCATATGCTAATGCATTTACCTAAAATTGTACTTTTCTTCACTGTAAAAAGGTCTGAGCTCACATGAAAAATGTTTAAAATAAAAGGCTGTAATTAATGAGCATGTTATTAAATTAATTTTTAAATGCAGTATAATGATCTTAGGGATTCAAGCCTTATGAGAGGTGTTTGACCTCAGATCTAAAAAAAAGCTTGAAAAAGACTTCTAGAAGGATAGACTACTTGGTTTGTAGTTAACAAATAATTTTACATTATACCTCTGAGGAATATGTATGGGAAAAACATAAAAAAGGTTATGTTACCAAGACCTTTACAGGGCTGAAAAATGCATCTATAACCTAAAATATTAACTTAATACACTCTGAACAATTGGATAGTAGCATAAATATAGAGAAGATTCCTGAAATTTTGAATAACCAGCTGTATAAACTTCCTTATAGCAAGCTCATTACTACTGGATTAACTTGCATGTTTGAGAAAGGAATTTATACAATAGACAATTTTTAAAAACTTTTTCTCAGAATTCAGCTCAAAATGTATTGATTATAGCATACCCTTAAATAAGGAATACAATCATAGTGGCATAATATTATCATAGCACTTCATTCATGACTGTAGAGTTTACATTCAGAAGTACCTAGAAAAAATTCTGCAGGATTCTGCACAAATTTTGATAAAACTAGTTATAAATCAGTACCACAGCAGCTTCTATTGATAACAATTCAAAGTAATAGCAAATGAAACCTAGGATCTCAAACTCACAGCATAGTAAAGCACCTAGAAACCATGTTAAATTAAAGCATATAATTCACATTCTCTCATTTAGTAGGATAATTCACATTCTCCTTCTAAATGAGAACTCTTGTTCACACATACCTGAGTGTTACCATCTCTGACCACCCATGCTACAATTTAAAAATAATGACTTGGTCTTCACTGCAAAGTCTGCAAGGGCTAATCCAGTTTTATGATGTAATGAGTCATCTAGAATAAATGCCAATCTCATTTTTTCCAACATTTGCTTTGGCAAGATAGTAGAGACAATAAGGCACTTCTCCGAAAAATTCTGAGGCCAAAAAGAAAACCAAAGTTTTTTTGTTTTGTTTTGTTTTAATTTGGCCGTGCTGCGCGGCTTGCAGGATCTTAGCTCCCCAACCAGGGATAGAACCCAGACTCCGGCAGTGAAAGCGCCGAGTCCTAACCACTGGACTGCCAGGGAATTCCCAAAGAAAACCAGAGTTAAAGGACAATAAATGTGTCATCTTCGTAGTCACCTCAGAAATTATTTGCAAAACAAGTATAAGCTTCATGAAATCCTTAAAATAGGACACAATACACAGAAAACCGTCTTATACCGACAGAGCAAGGCCAAAGATAATCTGAGTAGGTAAAAAAGCTACCTTGTGCTACTATGTCCTAGTCACATACTATGAAACACCCAGGGACTGATATTTAACTACAGTCAAGACCAAAGTGAGAACCCATTAACCCTTTACAAAGCCTTCATTTGTTTTTCTTTGTCTTTCAAATTTGACCTTGGAAAGACACAAATATTAGGTGACAAACTACCAAGTATAAAAATAATAAAGGACTGAAATCTAAATAGTTAATTTGACTGATAAGGTCCACTGCCTGTTGCTTATTTATCTCTTCTATTCTAATTAATAGAAGAGATAAATAAGCAAATAGGGCTACTGTATCATGACTGGTCTTAACTGAAACTGTGTAAAGATCAAATAGAAGGTTAAAATTACACGGACTGGAGAGGTATCAGTTTGGAATAAGAAGAGACATATTTGCTAAGTTCTAAGACATATTTTTTTCACATTTACTTGTTTGCTTATTCACTCAGTGAAAGTCTATTGAACATCTAATATGTGCCTCTTTTAAGCTCTGAAGATATAGTAGTGAACAAAACAGCCAAAAATAGCTATCTTCTTGGAACTTACATTCTGGTTGGGGGCTCTAACTGTACTTGATATTTGGTCTTGGATATCTAATGGGCATATCAAACTTGACAAATCCAAATAATTCTCAATCCCTTTCCCCTTCAAATGTATTTCTCCTCCAGTCTTTCCTACCTCAGTAAATGGCATGTCCATTCACCCTGTTGCTTATGCCAAAAACTACGGTTACTCTTGTTTTCTCTCATTCCCTTATTCTACACTTACAATCTATCCATCATCAAATGCTGCTGGTTCTACCTTCCGAATATATTCCAAATGTGACTGTTTTTCAACACCTGCTACCACCCTGGTCCATCATTTCTCAATTATACTGCCATAATAAGTTTTCTAACTTTCCTCATTCTGTAAGAGGAAGCAGGGGAGAGGGGGAGAAAGAGAGAAAAAGAGATACTACAAAATAGAACAAATAGAGAAAGACTGTTTCTAGTTGTTTACCTAAGGTATCCAGGAATTAGGTTGAAGCAGATAAATATATACATATATATGTGCATATATATACACATTTTAATATAGTCTTACAAGCTTGATTTTTAATTGTGTAATATTTTAGTAATAATAAAACACGATTAAATTGAAATGCAACCACTAAACATAAAATTTAAAAAGTACTTTTCCAATCCACATCCATTGGAAAGTTCTTAAAACACTGGCAACCTGGTAGCAAAGAATATTTCCAGTACTCAGACTTTGGTCTTAATATACCATTTTCCTATAAAATGAACCAAAGTTCCTTAAAAATGGCAGGAACTGTATAATGTCTACATGGAAAAACAAGCTTTTACCTTAGACAGCAAAAATAAAAATCTCAAACTCACTGCTAGAGTCATGCCAAAGGACTCAGTAGTAACTGATGAATCTCACACTGGGTGAAGATAGAAAAATTTGAGCATCAAAAATAAGATAATTTAAATACCTAAAATAGATTTAAATACACCAGCTCATCATGATGTTAAAAAAATGCTAATTGCTCATCATTTGAAGATGCTGGTAAATGGACTCATTATGTTGTGAAATAAATGTAAAAAATTAAATATGTATCCTACTGTTTTCTGCCATAACTGTTGTGGGTTTTTTTTGGGTTTTTTTGGCTAATGACATAGCACATGAGAAGTTTATTTTTAAGGGAGAATTTCACATAATAAAATAATATGATAGATGTACTATCATTTTATATACTCTAATGAATTAATCTAGATATTGATCAACAACTACTGTTAACATCAGAAAACAAGAAAAACAGGTATTATGTGCTTCATTTTAGATAAACACAACACTATGAAATAGCATTGCTACAAAAAGAGAAATGAATAAATCTAATCACATCAAGCCTCCAGTTCTAATGAAGAGAAAAATATATATGAGTGTTGGTTTGTGAACTTGGGAATTTACCAGGTGAAATCTGAAACTGGCCCCTATACATGGAAGGCAAGAAGAGATCCAAGAAAGAGGCAGACCACTCCAGATTGGTAGGTGGCAGGTTTAATAAGCAAGGGGACTTAATTACCAGGTTTGTTTTGGGCAGCTTCAAGACAAGTAGATCTTCACACCTGCCCACCAGAATCTTAAAAGTTGACATAGAGGCTTTAACTGGGTTCAGTCATGTACCCTGTCCGGATGGTCTCAACAGCACATTACTCCCTCAAGGTGGCATCCTTGAAAACAGCTCCAGCTGTGGGAACAGTCGGTGGAACATATATTCCAAGGACAGAGGAGGGGGTGAGGAGCTTCTGACTGCCCAGGCCCAACTCACAGGTCAACGGCTGGTCATGACCTCTCAATAACTCCTCCAACAAAGAAAAAAGAACATGTTAAAGGGACACACGAGGGGTGCAACCAGCAAAAGCTAAACTGTAGGAAACTGCTGAACAAAGAATCTTGTTTCTGATTCAACAGATACGTTGCAAGTAATCTTTTTATTTTTAGTTTTGGTATGAATTTATTTATTTATTTTTGTCTGTGTTGGCGTCTTTGTTGCTGCGCACAGGCTTTCTTTTTAGTTGCAGCAAGCAGGGGCTACTCTCCATTGTGATGCATGGGCTTCTCATTGCGGTGGCTTCCCCTGTTGTGGAGCACGGGCTCTAGGCGCGCGGGTTTCAGTAGCTGTGGTTCAAGAGCTCTAGAGCGCAGGCTCAGTAGTTGTGGCACTTGGGCTTAGTTGCTCCACGGCATGTGGGATCTTCCCGGACCAGGGCTCGAACCCATGTGCCCTGCATTGGCAGGCGGATTCTCAACCACTGCACCCAGGAAGCCCTAAAAATGAGACAGATGGAGAGAAACAGAAACCATGCCCTCTAAGTTACAAGGCCCATAAGGTAGAAACAAAATGATACATCAAGAATACCAAGCTTGTTTTGCAGAGGACCAGAGAAACCACAGACAAGAAAACAACTTGCTGACAGACCCTGACTAAGCATCACACAGGTTCAGGCACGTTGAAGGACTAGAATGACATAGTAAACTTTAGACCTCAAATGACTAAAATCTACCACATGTTACATAATGAACCCTGCACATACAACCCACGATGAGGTTTGAAGAACAGTCACACCTGCACAGAGAACTCTAGAAACTTACAACTTGCTTTCCACCAATCATTTCCTGGCCCCCTCCCCCTCTTGCTCCCTGCTTCCACTATAAATACCCCAGTCAACAGCCTATCCAGCAGACAGCTGAGCTTTGCCTCTTGTCTCCTTGCTTGGCCGCCCTGCAATAAAGCCTTTTCTTTCTGGAAAAGACTATTGCCTCAGTATTTGGTCTTTCCATTGTGCAGTGGGCAACAAGCCACTTGCTCTGTTACAAAATCTTTTATATTAAAAGGGAATTAAGAGATATGTCAAATAATTGAAATGTTTAGAATTTAGTTGGTCCCTGATTTTTAAAACAACATATAAAAATAATTGTGGCATTTGTGAGAAAGTTGGAAAAATTTAAACAATGATTGGATCTTTTCTGATATTAAGCATTTATTGTTAAATTTTTGGAATAATAATGATATCATGGGTATCTTTAAAAAGAAAACTATTAACTTTCAGAGAAACATACTGATATATTTGCAGATGGAATAATACATCTTATATCTGCTCCAGAAATGATAAGATAAAGGGAAGTACGTAGGAGTATATAACACAAGATGGGCCAGGTATTGATAATTGTTGATGATGGGTCATGGTGAAGTACTTTATTATGCTCTTCTATTTCTATATATGGTTAAAGTTTTATACAATAAATAATTTAAAATACATATGCAAAGCAACATGATATAAATATATATAAGTAAAGTTTTTGAGACAAGAAAACATAACTGTGTTCCTTTCACTGTCGTGTCATTTGCTAAGTGTTTTGAATCATTTAAAATCGGATAAAGATGTCATATTTGAGGCTTCATGCTTTTAGTGTATATTTTGTTGGTAGAGGTGTTTTCACAGCAGCGGAATTTATATTTTCTGGCAAAACTTCTCATGTGTCAGTACTTTTAATATTGTATACATCAAATTACAGTAAAAAGACAACTACGAACAAGATGCAGTTCCTCTACTTTAATTAACCACACACCTCTATTATAGTAAGCCAAAATTATATTCCACCATCAAGTGGGGTTCTTTCATTACATCATTTTGTGACGGATCATTAAAACTATCTTGAGAACCAATAGCTTCATCGTTACCCCTCAACATATCCAGTGAAAGATCTGAGCTAGGAAAACACGGAAGATTCTGAACGTGCTCCGCTGCACTGAATTCCATTTGTAATTCTATTAGAGCAAATAGACCCTGGATGTTTCTTAATGTGGATGAATTCATTTTATTTCCATTGAGCATTTTATTTTGGTATACTAGTCAGCTGGGGCTGCCATAACAAAATACCACCAACTAGGTGGCCTAAACAATAGACATTTATTTTCCCACATTGTGAAGGTTGAAATCAAGATGCTGGCAGGGTTGGTTTCTCCTAAGGTCTCTGTCCTTGGCTCACAGACAGCTGCCTTCTCATTGTGTCCTCACTTGGCCTTTGTGTAAATCTCTGGTGTCTCTTCCTCTTCTTCTAAGGATTATCAGTCATTGGATTAGGGTCCTTATGACTTCATTTAATCTTAAGTACCTTCTTAAAGGCCCTATCTCCAAATACAGTCACCTTGGGAGTTAGGGCTTCAATATATGAATTTGGGTAATACTGTTCAGTACATAACAAGCTGAAAAGTTTTTTTTCTAATAGTTCAAGAGGATGACTGGGAAAAAGTTAATTTTTCACATAAGAAAAATATTTTGAAAGAAGATCATGACTTTCAAAAGGTCCACTTGCTGAAAGTTCAGTAACTGGAACACTATCCATTAGCTGAGCTCCTAGTCCTCTGGCATTCACTTCCAGCCTGCTCTGCACACAGCCACTCAGCCCCCTGATGTCAGCCAGCCCCTCACTTCTAATTCTGGGAGTTAGTTCCTCACATCTGCTGGCACATGCTTTTTTTTTTTTTTTAATATGCACAGATTTGTGGTCAAAAAGATTTAAAAGTTACAGATAGCAAATAAACATACGAAAAGATGCTTCACATCATATATCATTAGGGAAATGCAAATTAAAACAACAATGAGATACCACTACACACCTATCAGAATGGCTAAAATCCAGAACTGACAACGCCAGATGCTGATGAAGTATGGAGTATCAGGAATTCTTATTTATTTCCGGTAGAAGTGCAAAATGGTACAGTCACTTTGGAAGACAGTTTGGTGGCTTCTTACAAAACTAAACATGCTCTTACCATACAACCCAGCAAATGCACTCCTCGGTATTTACCCAAAGGGGTTGAAAATGTATATCCACACAAAAACCTGCACATGGATGTTTACTGCAGCTTTATTCATAAACGCCAAAACCTGGAAGTGACCAAGATGCCCATCAGTAGGAGAATGGATAAATAAACCGTGGTGCATCCAGGCAACAAAATATTATTTAGCACTAAAAACAAATAGCTATCAAGCCATTAAAAGACATGGAGTAAACTTAAATGCATATTACTAAGTGAAAGAAGCCAATCAGAAAAAGTTACGCAGTGGACTTCTCTGGTGGCGCAGCGGTTAAGAATCCTCCTGTCAATGCAGGGGACACGGGTTCAATCCCTGCTCCAGGAAGATCCCACATGCTGCGGAGCAACTAAGCCCTTGCTCCACAAGTACTGAGCCCACGCTCTAGAGCCCGCGAGCCACAACTACTGAAGCCTGTGTGCCTAGAGCCCGTGCTCTGCAACAAGAGAAGCCACCGCAATGAGAAGCCCGTGCACCGCAACAGAGAGTAGTCCCTGCTCGCTGCAACTAGAGAAAAAGCCAGCGCGCAGCAACAAAGACCCAATGCAGCCTAAATAAATAAATACATTTAATTAAAAAAAAGAAAAAGTTATGTATTGTATGATTCTAACTATATGATATTCAGAAAAGAGACAAACTATGGATATGTTCAGTAGTTGCTTAGAGGGAAAGGAGACATGAATAGGTGAAGCACAGAGGATTTTTAGGGCAGTGCAAATACTCTGTATGATGCCATAATGATGTATACATTTCATTATACATTTGCCAAAATCCATAGAATGCACAACACCAAGAGTGAATCTTAATGTAAACTATGGACTTTGGGTAACTATGATATATCAATGTGGGTACATCAATTATAACAAATGTGCCATTCTGGTGTTTGATAATGGGGGATAGGGGTGTTGATAATGGGGGAAGTCACACATGCCTGGGGACAAGGCATATGGGAAATCTCCATACTTTCTGCTCGATTTTGCAGCGAACATAAAGCTGTTCTAAAAAACAAAGTCTATTTTTAAAAAATAATAAAATTTTAAAAATTTGAATCCCACCCCTTTTATTTACTGTGTGATTTTGAACAAATTAATTAGTATCTTTGTAGTCCAGTATACCTATCTGGAAAATGGAATAATAAAAGTACTTGCTTTTCAGAATGATTAAGGATAATTTTAAATGAAAAAATAAGGATTTTACAAAATGCTTTCAGATACTGATTTGTACTAAATTGATTGGAGGCTTTCAGCTGGGACATAAGTGAAAAACAGTGCAAATAGGAGGCCATTTATTCCTTTATACTACTTCTATAAGGGGAATCATAGAAATATTTCTTTCTAATGATTATTTTATAGATTCTTGAGATCTAGATATAAGATTTATGTCTATAATAATCTTGCTTAATTAAAACATAATCACTGTTTTCAAGAGGCAATATATATTCATGGTACAAATTTTAAACTTAACTAAATCATACATGGTGAAAAGAAATTCCCCCTACTCCCTTCTTCATCATATATATATATATGTATATATATATGTGTGTATATTCTATATAGATGACCTAGTTTTATTAGTAAGAACTTTGGTAAAATTTTTTTACTTAAAAATAAAAGATTTGCCAGAGCAATGTATTACTTCCTTTACATACCTTTCCCTTAATTTTCAAAATATCATTTCTAATAAACTCATATTCCCACTGTGTAAAGAAACCGATATTTAAAGTGATTAAGGAGTTGCTCAGAACTGTGAGTTAGGATTTATCCCATATCTCTGTGATTGTGATGCCAAAACCAAAGGCTTTTAATTTGACTATTCAGCTTTATTAATGCTGAGTCCCTGAGTAAAGATTTAATTTATTCTCTTACCTAAAATAACATTTTCTAATTTTTAAGAAGTTTTACTTTGATTTTCTTTGTTCCCTATACCCATCTTTCTCCCTTGCCACCTCCCTAAACCTCCTAAGAATTGTCATTTTCTAGGATTTCAGGATGAGACTCTGTACAATCACATTTTTCACTTTTTCTAACTTTAGAAATGTGGTAGTCAATGACAAGTTTAGACAGCTTTTCTTCAGATTCAATTTTGGTCATATACAAGACTCATTCAGCCTTCTCAGGTCCTTTCATGAACAGTCTCAGAAGTAAGGCACCTTAGGTTTGATGTATTTCAAGTCTCATAAAATGCGCTGTTCACTTTCAAGTATGTTCATTCATAGCCATTCTCTTTCTTTACCTCAAAGTCAAGGGAGGTATACCCATAAAAGAATTTCGAACCTACCACTGTTAATTCCGTATGAATACTGCAAGGAGATGATAGAAATATCCAAAGGAAGCACCATTTTAGCACCGGGCTAAAACAAAATAAAATGTCAAGTCATATTTGTCTCCCTCTTTTCTTCCATCTATTTATTATTAAGTACAGATATTAAAAAAAAAACCCAAAAAATCCTAAGAGCTAATATGTGATTTCAGAGCTTTCTGTCTTTCAAATAACTTACGATAACTGGTGTGTCCATAAGACGGTGCGATATGATGGAAAGCATAGTAGCTGGATGAGCTCCAGTTCTTACTAATGGATGATCCTAGGCATCCATTCACTAGTCTTCAGCTTCAGCTTCCATAAAACCATTCTAATATCTACTGGGGCTATTTAGAAGCTTCAGTGGTATGTATTAAATGTTTTATAAACTGTAAAACACGTAAAGTGGAGGATATATTATCTCTGAAAAAGGTATGTTTTTTGGTAAGAGAGTTTTGCCACAAAACCTCATTCCTTTTTCACTGCACTTAAGAATCCATACAAATATTTAAAATTAGTTTCAAATTTGGCATATGAATTTTATCCATGGCTGGGAAGATGGAAAGGTAACATCATGACAGAGTCATGCAAGTTCCAGGAAGAATGACTCTGTGAATTTTAGCAGCATCTTCTAGAGTGCTAGGGGTAGAGTGATAAAACTCAAAGAAACTTTTTCAGAAGGGGAATCGAGAATAAGAGATATAAAGTTCCATGTCTAAAGCAACAAAAATAAACAACTATACTCCAATATAAAATAAAGGTTTTTCAAAAAGCAACAAAAATAATTATTGGTGAAAACTCTACAACCCAAAACCCAAGGCTGCCAGATAAGCTTTTCCTTTTCTCAACACTGATATGTACTATCTCCAAAACTCTCATGTTGGAGTCTCAGGTAATGGATAACTCAGCAGTGGGAAATATATGGGAACAGACAGCTCTGACCAGCCTAACTCAATTCATACCATAAATGTAACTCTCAAGAGTAGTTCTGATGCTAACTAACCTTCTGGGATTTTCAGCTTGGAGACAGATGCCCAACAACCTGTATCTATAAATAGTAAGAATACATGTGGGAGCTAATCACTTTTTCTTGCTTCCACCTTTAACATTTTTGATATTTTATTTTATTGTTTTCGTTAATTGCTACTTTGAAAGCACATATGCAGAATAATAAAGAAATTTCAGAAAATCAGTATCGGGCCTGAAGATAATGTTCATTCACTGAGTGAGTGCTAAACTGGACAATTAATGAGTGATGAATGAAGATAGCTTTATAAGGTAAATAGTTCTTTCCTCTTTTCTAGAGATAAATGAGAGTTCTTTAAGTCTTAGCTGATGTCTTGGGACCAAAGAAAAATGCAAATATAAACCTGTCTTTATTTTTTAAATAGATGTATTCCTAGCCTGTGCAACTTAACTACTTTATAAATCTAACATATTTTTCTGAGTTAAAGGGGCTTGATATTCACATTTCAAAAGCTGAATACTCTTTTTAAAAAAATTTTTAAAAATTTTTTAGCCACATTGCACAGCATGTGGGATCTTAGCTCCCACACCAGGGATCGAACCTGCACCCCCTGAATTGGGAGCTTAGAGTTTTAACCACTGGACTGCCAGGGAAGTCCCTGAATACTCTTTTAATGTGGATAAATATTATTAAATATATCTTGTCTATAAATTTAGGGTTTTTTTTCTTTTTTTTTAAACTTTGGATTTATTTATTTATTTATGGCTGTGTTGGGTCTTCGTTTCTGTGCGAGGGCTTTCTCTAGTTGCGGCAAGTGGGGGCCACTCTTCATCGCGGTGCGCGGGCCCCTTATTATCGCGACCTCTCTTGTTGCGGAGCACAGGCTCCAGACGCACAGGCTCAGTAATTGTGGCTCACGGGCCCAGTTGCTCCGCGGAATGTGGGATCTTCCCAGACCAGGGCTCGAACCCGTGTCCCCTGCATTGGCAGGCAGATTCTCAACCATTGCGCCACCAGGGAAGCCCCTTTTTTCTTAAGTTGATAAAGTCTGTTAGCTTTACTAACTCTTCAACATATACAAACAAGACTACTTGAGATAAAGCATTTTTGTCACTGCCACATTTATTCAGCATACTGTAAACTGTCAGTATGACATGAGATAGTGAAAACAATTTTGGCATTCATCTTCACATTGCATAAACACTGAGGGAGTTGAAACCGGGAAGCTCTAATTTAGACAAGCTGACCAGCAGTTACCAATTTCTAAGGAATAAAGCTCCATTTTCATGTGTTGGACCAGAGGAAAGAAGTTCCCAGAAAACTTGACAACACCCGTAGATCTCATCTTAACTTCCCCCAAACTTTGTGTTGTGGATAAATCCTTTAATATTTTGGGGCCTCTAATGTGCAAAATGAGGAGGTTGAAGACATTGGTCCCCAAGTTCTTTACTACAAAGCTCCTTTTAAAATTTTATTTAACTACTTTAAAAATTAATTTTAGACTTACATAAGTGTTCAAGAGTAGTACAAAGAGTTTTCTTCTACCTCTCGTGCTGCTTCTTCTAATGTTATCTTACACAACCATAGTAAAATGATAGAGAACAGGAAATTAACATTGACACAATGTTATTAGCTAAACTACACCAACTTTCCACTAATGTAATTTTTCTTTTCCAGCATTCTATACAGGATCTTGTATTATATTTAGTTGTTATTTATACTTGTTATACAATCTGTAGCAGTTCTTAAGCTTTCCTTGCCTTTCATGCTTATGACACTTTTGAAGAGTATTCATCAACAATTTTGTAGAATGCCCATAAATTGGGGATCATCTGGTGTTTTCACAGATTGAGGTTATACATTATTGTCAAAAATACTACAAACAATGTTGTACCCTTCTCAGTGCTTCACATCAAGGGCTTCGTGATGTCAGTATGTCTTATTCCTAGTGATGTTTACCTGGATCGCTAGGTTAAGATGGTATCTGCTGGGTTTCTCCAGTATAAAGTTACCATCCTTCCCTTTGTAGTTGGTAAGTATCTTGGGGGACATACCTGAGACTATGTAAATCTTTTCCTCCTCAAACCTTTTCCCAAGATTTCCCTAATTTTAGTATTCATTGGTGGATTTTTGTCTGTAACAATTATGACTATAGTTATTGCCTCATGATGATCCTTTATTTCCCTTCTTCCTTCTATATGTTTTCATTAGAATTCTACTGTAAGGAAGGTTTGCCATGTTTCCCCCATTTTTTAGTTAATCTGATTATTTATTTACATTAGTAAGGATCCATGAATATGTATTTTACTCTATGAGTTATATTCCAATACTATCACTTTTTATTCTGTTGGGAAACTTATTCCAGTTTTGTCCATTAGGGCTCCTTCAGGGTGGCTCTTGTGTTTTTGTTTTTTTTTTTTTTCCTTTGTAACACTTTCTTACTTTCTGGGATGAGAAGAAGTTTCAGACTCCTCTTGTATTTTCCTGCCCCAGTTCTGGAATCAAACAGTTATTCAAGCAGCCCTAGTTCCTTTTACTGGAGAATGGGGTTTATAAACCAAGATCTGGATCCTTGGCATGCTAATTGCTACTGGGATGTCATGGCTTCTAGGCCATATTAACAGACAGAACTAGGAAATATGTGTTTGTGTACTAACCCCTGCATGGGTGGATGCATACAAACACACACCATGTCTATTGTTCTGCCTATTATTCTATCGAAAACCATGAATTTATACTGATACCTCCAACTTAAATGCAACACCACATGGTTCATTCTAGCCTCCCTTCTTTCCATATTTAGAAATTCTTTCTCCAAAAGTGAGAAATGAGAAATCTGGCTTTCATTACATCTACACTACATTTTCTTACTTATAAGTTTTAGCATACACATAAAATAGTTTCAGAATTGCTAAATCATACCCCTACGAAAAACGTTTTTACTGACCAGAGTTTATCTTTACTTACAGTATTTTCCACAGCTACTTATATTAGTTCTTGACTTCTGCACTCCATTCAATGTGGATGTGTTATTCATTTGTAATGCAGTTAGGTTCACTTGTTGGTATCTGTATTCAATTTTTGTTTCCCACCACATCACGGTTGGTTTTAAATGTTTGTTTATTTTAGAGCACATGTGAATACTACCAGGGCCTTTTAAAATTATTATTATTTCCCCCAAAGCATTCATGTTTTAAAATTGTTGTCTAGGAAAAAATTTCATTTATTAAGTGGTCATTTTCCATTTCCCTGATTATTTTTTGTTTTAATTAAAGTCATAGAAAATTACAAAGAGAGTTTCCAATGTTATCTCTGAGTTGATTTAAATTCTGACCAAAAGAAGAAAAATAATTAACAACAGCTGTCTCATACAGCATTACAATTTCTCATAATTATAACTGTTAAGCATAATCTTATGACTATAATTAAAACGCATAATTTTAATTGTTTTTCAAAAAGTACATTGCAAACAGTTCACTTTACTACTTCCAAAGGCACATAGACAAACACTGGACTAAAGGATTTCTAAGATTATATGCCCGTTTATGATTCAATCCTGAGTCAGAAGAAGAGGCCTGATTTTCTGCACCACACCTGACCCACAAAACCACTCTCCAGTGATAGACAGGGAAGGGAGGAATAGATGTAAATGACTAGCTGGACAAATAATTTTCCTATCTGTCAAAGGTCAAAGTTGATTAAAGTATACCATGAAATTAAAAACACTATATTTTGGTATGTGAAATGGAAATCACAATGATTCAAGTTATACAATACCTACAATTACACAAACTATTAAATTCTTAAAGTTAGAATTCCTCAGATTTAACAATATGAAGAGACTCTTAGAATGAAGTTGATGAGTTTGACAAGAAATTCTCTAAAAAATATGATTCATGTGTTACAATTATTTTTAAGCAGAATATCCTCCCAAATAATTCATTTCCACCTCATTTTTTTTTAATATTTTGTGTACTTTCCTTTAAAATCTTTATTTGAATTTTACATCTTAACATTAGTCATGGGACAGTAATATAAAGAGAACACATTATCCTGATTGATAGCTGGAGATTGACAAGTCTCATTGTCAGTTTGGTAGAACTGTACATGTATCTTAGCTCAGAATTTGAAATCTCCCTCAGAGATTGTGTGCTAATTAACAATGAACTGCAATATATTTTCATAATTTTGTCATTTGGTTGAATTCAGGTGAATCTAAGGTGCCAAATAAAGTTGCGAGTTGTGTTGAATACAAGCCCTGGCATTTTAGATGTCACATGCCCATTAGAGAACACTCAACCAATGGATACTATGGTGTCATTTTGGAGCATTCTCAGTTGGTACACAAAACTAGCAGTGATTACAGCAGGTTTTCTGATAGTAAAATATCATGATATTCCTAACAACACTGATAATAAATACACTCCTAGAAAAAATGAGTTACCTCAAGTCTGAGAATTGTGTTATATAGGAGAATATTAGTAGGATATGAACTTAAGTACAAATAATTCAGGAAATATTTCCACTAAAATTCTAAGTTCCACAATAATTTTTGTTTTCTTTGAGTTTAGGTAGTCCGTATTTTTTCAGAAATAGATTTTAAATGAGTAAAATGTCTCACTTTCTTATAAGTTATATATATTACATATATATATATATATATTGCCAGAGAGAGGGAAAATACTTGCAAAGCTCTAAAAATGGTAATGATCTAAAATTTTTACTTGCCCTAACTTATCATAATTTCTAAATAATGTCTAATATCTATGATTATCCACAGTTTTCTAATATGCCTATTGTTACTCAATGAGTTCATTAATTCAGAGAGTCATGAAAATAGTCTTGACACTATTTTATTCTTCTTATATTGATGTAAAAAATGTTCATCAACTAGCATTTTAGTGTTAGGGACCACAATATTAAAAGCCTTTGGTACTTGCATATTCACAGTAATATCATGTTCTCTATTTTCTCACTGAAAGGATGAGAACCCTAAACTTTTAGTGACTAATAGAGTCCCTTACATTAACCTATAATTACATTCTAACGTAAGAATGTGCCCTGTTTTAGGTCTTACCCAACTCCTATCCTCTGATACATCAGAAGTTCAGTGACTTTTTCTTCCTTTACAAATGAAGACAAATAGTTCCCGTAATGGATTTCTACTACCTTTTTGAGTTTTATTTGCCACTGTAAATTTCTCACACTGAGTCACATTCACACACTCATTTAGTGTTTTTGTAAAGTTTCTAAGGTTTTAATTCTGGAAAGTATTATTCTGAAGATGACTCACACCAAGGACCACATGTTTCTGACTTGAAGTCTCAACAATAAAATCTCTAAAAGGACTACTTAGCCCAGACCTTGGCTTCTCAATACTATTCTCCAATAAAAGGAACTAGGTCTCCCTGGAAAATGGCTGATGTCAGAGATGGGGCACAGAAATGTACAACATGCCCCTGGAACATCTTGAATTGGCAATAAAAAAGTACATACACAAAAAGAAATGGGGGGCAAGCTGAAAGAACACAGGAGCCAAATCAAAGGAGCTGCCAATGGCTAAATCTGGCACACAGTTAGCAACAAAATAAACAATGATAATATTGGATTACAAGAAATAAATTAAAATAAATATGCATTTATCCATATTAGTATAAATGAATGGATGAATAAAATAAATAGATAGTTACATAAATGCAGGAGGAAAATTGCTCTTTTTTTAAATAGGAAATTCCAATTAACAAATGTAGGAGGAATAAACAAAATAGAAATTTACCATTAGACAAATACCACAATAATAGTTGTGGCAGGCAAGAACTATCCATGGATGATAAAATAACTGGATAGAAGTATTATGAGAAACAGGACATTTGGATAGTCTTAAAGTATCTCCTCAAGAGAGACTTGTCAATTACAAAAGAAGAATTATAACTTCACAGTGGAGAAAGCTGACTGACACCACCTTAACCATGTGATCAAGATTAATACTACCAGAAATAAGACATATTGACTTTATGCCCTTCCTGAAATGATGTGCTGAGAAGGGTATATCATTTCTGTGGTGTTCTTACCAAAAATGCATAACCTAATCATGAGAAAATATTGCACAAGCCTGAATTGAGAGGTATTCTACAAATAATTGGCCTAGAGTCTTCAAAAGTGTCAAGGTCATGAAAGACAAAAAAAAACTAAGGAAATGAGGAACTGTCCTAGATTGAAGGAAGAGATCATGACAACTAAACAGAATGTGAGGTCCAGGATGGGATTCTGAGTGAGAAAAAGCACAATAATGGGAAAAATGGCAATATTCAAATAAGATCAGTAGATTATTTAATAGGATTGTATCAAAGTTAATTTCTCCTTTTGATAGTTTTAAATGGTTTCTAAGACATTAGCATTAGGGAAAGCTGGGTGAACAATATACATATGGAAATTCCCTTTATTATGTGTGTAACTATCCTGTAAGTCTAAAATTATTTCAGAATAAATTTTTTAAAAGGTCTATGATGGTTTCTCTCCCAAACTTCTAGAGTTCAGATAGGATATTGAAAGATACCTTAAGAAAGTAAATCCACTGAGATAGTATTTTCAACCTCAAGTAACATGAGGAGAACCCTGTAAATGAAAAAACAAAATCTGAAATTTTATTAATACATTATTGCTCCCTATTTCTGAAATGCTGTACTAAGATTGTTCAATAAAGTCTTTGGGAACCAGACTTTGAATCATTACTCTGCTAGTTGTCTCTTTAGCTCCTAACATAGGCTGCAAGTCCATTGAGTCTCCATGGCTCAGGGGACATTCTTATACTGCCTAGTGCTGCCCTTGAAGCATGTCTCTCTCTCTCCCCTTGTATCTACATTTAGTCTCTGGAATATCTTTGTATGTAAAATGTTCCCCAAAGGAGAGATGCAAATAAATGATATTTGTATCCCCATGTCATATTAGCATTGGGCTTCAGCTTATCATTCCCATAACACATTTAGATATACTTTCCGCACATGTAGTTTTCTGAGTAAGATACATATTGGAACCTTTAAAAGCTTTAAAGGTCAGAAATATCTCATAGAATCCTGTATTTAAATAAATTACATTTGTTTGCTCTTTCTTGCCAGGAATTCCTAAAGAAGACATGTTCAGTAATAGTATACTCTCTGCTTTACATACTTATCTTTGCTTAACAACCAACAACTTCAGAAAGCACTTGCGAGAATACAGTATTTGATACCTATAGTGCCTGGTGGCTTGACTCCTACAAGCATATCTCAAAGTTCTGTTACAGCATTTTCATTAGGAAAACTTCTTGATGTTTCCTGATATCTCTACCTTTTTCTCATTAAAGGATAATCTTTTTTTTTTTTTTTTAAACATCTTTATTGAAGTATAATTGCCTTACAATGGTGTGTTAGCTTCTGCTTTATAACAAAGTGAATCAGTTATACATATACAATATGTTCCCATTTCTCTTCCCTCTTGCATCTCCCTCCCTCCCACTCTCCCCATCCCACCCCTCTAGGTGGTCACAAAGCACCGAGCTGATCTCCCTGTGCTATGCGGCTGCTTCCCACTAGTTATCTATTTTACATTTGGTAGTGTATATATGTCCATGACACTCTCTTACCCTGTCACATCTCACCCCACCCCCTCCCCATATCCTCAAGTCCATTCTCTAGTAGGTCTGTGTCTTTATTCCCGTCTTGCCACTAGGTTCTTCATGGCCTTTTTTTTTTTTTTTTTCCCTTAGATTCCGTATATATGTGTTAGCATACTGTATTTGTTTTTCTCTTTCTGACTTACTTCACTCTGTATGACAGACTCTAACTCCATCCACCTCATTACAAATACCTCCATTTCATTTCTTTTTATGGCTGAGTAATATTCCATTGTATATATGTGCCACATCTTCTTTATCCATTCATGTGTCGATGGACATTTAGGTTGCTTCCATGTCCTGGCTATTGTAAATAGAGCTGCAATGAACATTTTGGTACATGACTCTTTTTGACCTATGGTTTTCTTAGGGTATATGCCCAGTAGTGGGATTGCTGGGTCGTATGGTAGTTCTATTTGTAGTTTTTTCAGGAACCTCCATACTGTTCTCCATAGTGGCTGTATCAATTTACATTCCCACCAACAGTGCAAGAGTGTTCCCTTTCCTCCACACCCTCTCCAGCATTTATTGTTTCTAGATTTTTTGATGATGGCCATTCTGACCGGTGTGAGATGATATCTCATTGTAGTTTTGATTTGCATTTCTCTAATGATTAATGATGTTGAGCATTCTTTCATGTGTCTGTAGGCCATCTGTATATCTTCTTTGGAGAAATGTCTATTTAGGTCTTCTGCCCATTTTTGGATTGGGTTGTTGGTTTTTTCGTTATTGAGCTGCATGAGCTGCTTGTAAATCTTGGAGATTAATCCTTTGTCAGTTGCTTCATTTGCAAATATTTTCTCCCATTCTGATGGTTGTCGTTTGGTCTTGTTTATGGTTTCCTTTGCTGTGCAGAAGCTTTTAAGTTTCATTAGGTCCCATTTGTTTATTTGTGTTCTTATTTCCATTTCTCTGGGAGCTGGGTCAAAAAGAATCTTGCTGTGATGTATGTCATAGAGTGTTCTGCCTATGTTTTCCTCTAAGAGTTTGATAGTGTCTGCCCTTACACTTAGGTCTTTAATCCATTTTGAGTTTATTTTTGTGCATGGTGTCAGGGAGTGTTCTAATTTCATACTTTTACATGTACCTGTCCAATTTTCCCAGCACCACTTATTGAAGAGGCTGTCTTTTCTCCACTGTATATGCTTGCCTCCTTTATCAAAGATAAGGTGACCATATGTGTGTGGGTTTATCTCTGGGCTTTATATCCTGTTCCATTGATCTATATTTCTGTTTTTGTGCCAGTACCAAACTGTCTTGATTACTGAAGCTTTGTAATATAGTCTGAAGTCAGGGAGCCTGATTCCCCCAGCTCCATTTTTCGTTCTCAAGATTGCTTTGGCTATTCGGGGTCTTTTGTGTTTCCATACAAATTGTGAAATTTTTTGTTCTAGTTCTGTGAAAAATGCCAGTGGTAGTTTGATAGGGATTGCATTGAATCTGTAGATTGCTTTGGGTAGTAGAGTCATTTTCACAATGTTGATTCTTCCAATCCAGGAACATGGTATATCTCTCCATCTATTTGTATCATCTTTAATTTCTTTCATCAGTGTCTTATAATTTTCTGCACACAGGTCTTTTGTCTCCTTAGGTAGGTTTATTCCTAGATATTTTATTCTTTTTGTTGCAATGGTAAACGAGAGTGTTTTCTTAATTTCACTTTCAGATTTTTCGTCATTAGTGTATAGAAATGCAAGAGATTTCTGTGCATTTATTTTGTATCCTGCTACGTTACCAAATTCATTGATTAGCTCTAGGAGTTTTCTGGTAGCATCTTTAGGATTCTCTATGTATAGTATCATGTCATCTGCAAATAGTGACAGCTTTCCTTCTTCTTTTCCGATTTGGATTCCTTTTATTTCTTTGTCTTCTCTGATTGCTGTGGCTAACACTTCCAAAACTATGTTGAATAATAGTGGTGAGAGTGGGCAACCTTGTCTTGTTCCTGATCTTAGTGGAAATGGTTTCAGTTTTTCACCATTGAGGACAATGTTGGCTGTGGGTTTGTCATATATGGCCTTTATTATGTTGAGGAAAGTTCCCTCTATGCCTACTTTCTGCAGGGCTTTTATCATAAATGGGTGTTGAATTTTGTCGAAAGCTTTCTCTGCATCTATTGAGATGATCATATGGTTTTTCTCCTTCAATTTGTTAATATGGTGTATCACATTGATTGATTTGCATATATTGAAGAATCCTTGCATTCCTGGGATAAACCCCACTTGATCATGGTGTATGATCCTTTTAATGTGCTGTTGGATTCTGTTTGCTAGTATTTTGTTGAGGATTTTTGCATCTATGTTCATCAGTGATATTGGCCTGTGGTTTTCTTTCTTTGTGACATCTTTGTCTGGTTTTGGTATCAGGGTGATGGTGGCCTCGTAGAATGAGTTTGGGAGTGTTCCTCCCTCTGCAATATTTTGGAAGAGTTTGAGAAGGATAGGTGTTAGCTCGTCTCTAAATGTTTGATAGAATTCACCTGTGAAGCCATCTGGTCCTGGGCTTTTGTTTGTTGGAAGGTTTTTAATCACAGTTTCAATTTCAGTGCTTGTGATTGGTCTGTTCATATTTTCTATTTCTTCCTGGTTCAGTCTCGGCAGTTTGTGCATTTCTAAGAATCTGTCCATTTCTTCCAGGTTGTCCATTTTATTGGCATAGAGTTGCTTGTAGTAATCTCTCATGATCTTTTGTATTTCTGCAGTGTCAGTGGTTACTTCTCCTTTTTCATTTCTAATTCTATTGATCTGAGTCTTCTCCCTTTTTCTCTTGATGAGTCTGGCTAATGGTTTATCAATTTTGTTTATCTTCTCAAAGAACCAGCTTTTAGTTTCACTGATTTTTGCTATTGTTTCCTTCATTTCTTTTTCATTTATTTCTGACCTGATCTTTATAATTTCTTTCCTTCTGCTGGCTTTGGGGTATTTTTGTTCTTCTTTCTCTAATTGCTTCAGGTGCAAGGTTAGGTTGTTTATTCGAGATGTTTCCTGTTTCTTGAGGTAGGCTTGTATTGCTATAAACTTCCCTCTTAGCACTGCTTTTGCTGCGTCCCATAGGTTTTGGGTCGTCGTATCTCCATTGTCATTTGTTTCTAGGTATTTTTTGATTTCCCCTTTGATTTCTTCAGTAATCACTTCGTTATTAAGTAGTGTACTGTGTAGCCTCCATGTGTTTGTATTTTTTACAGATCTTTTCCTGTAATTGATATCTAGTCTCATAGCGTTGTGGTCAGAAAAGATACTTGATACGATTTCAATTTTCTTAAATTTACCAAGGCTTGATTTATGACCCAAGATATGATCTATCCTGGAGAATGTTCCATGAGCACTTGAGAAAAATGTGTATTCTGTTGTTTTTGGGTAGAATGTCCTATAAATATCAATTAAGTCCATCTTGTTTAATGTATCATTTAAAGCTTGTGTTTCCTTATTTATTTTCATTTTGGATGATCTGTCCATTGGTGAAAGTGGGGTGTTAAAGTCCCCTACTATGATTGTGTTGCTGTCGATTTCCCCTTTTATGGCTGTTAGTATTTGCCTTATGTATTGAGGTGCTCCTATGTTGGGTGCATAAATATTTACAATTGTTATACCTTCCTCTTGGATCAATCCCTTGATCATTATATAGTGTCCTTCTTTGTCTCTTGTAATAGTCTTTATTTTAAAGTCTATTTTGTCTGATATGAGAATTGCTACTCCAGCTTTCTTTTGATTCCCATTTGCATGGAATATCTTTTTCCATCCCCTCACTTTCAGTCTGTATGTGTCTCTAGGTCTGAAGTGCGTCTCTTGTAGACAGCATATATATGGGTCTTGTTTTTGTATCCATTCAGCCAGCCTGTGTCTTTTGGTGGGAGCATTTAATCCATTTACATTCAAGGTAATTATCGATATGTATGTTCCTATTCCCATTTTCTTAAATGTTTTGGGTTTGTTATTGTAGGTGTTTTCCTTCTCTTGTGTTTCTTGCCTAGAGAAGTTCCTTTAGCATTTGCTGTAAAGCTGGTTTGGTGGTGCTGAACTCTCTCAGCTTTTGCTTGTCTGTAAAGGTTTTAATTTCTCCATCGAATCTGAATGAGATCCTTGCTGGGTAGAGTAATCTTGGTTGTAGGTTTTTCTCCTTCATCACTTTAAGTATATCCTGCCACTCCCTTCTGGCTTGCAGAGTTTATGCTGAAAGATCAGATGTTAACCTTATGGGGATTCCCTTGTGTGTTATTTGTTTTTTTTCCCTTGCTGCCTTTAATATGTTTTCCTTGTATTTAATTTTTGACAGTTTGATTAATATGTGTCTTGGCGTGTTTCTCCTTGGGTTTATCCTGTATGGGACTCTCTGTGCTTCCAGGACTTGATTAACTATTTCCTTTCCCATATTAGGGAAGTTTTCAACTATAATCTCTTCAAATATTTTCTCAGTCCCTTTCTTTTTCTCTTCTTCTTCTGGGACCCCTATAATTCGAATGTTGGTGCGTTTAATGTTGTCCCAGAGGTCTCTGAGACTGTCCTCAGTTCTTTTCATTCTTTTTTCTTTATCCTGCTCTGTAGTAGTTATTTCCACCATTTTATCTTCCAGGTCACTTATCCTTTCTTCTGCCTCAGTTATTCTGCTATTGATCCCATCTAGAGTATTGTTAATTTCATTTATTGTGTTTTTCATCATTGCTTGGTTCCTCTTTAGTTCTTCTACGTCCTTGTTAAATGTTTCTTGCATTTTGTCTATTCTATTTCCAAGATTTTGGATCATCCTTACTATCATTATTCTGAATTCTTTTTCAGGTAGACTACCTATTTCCTCTTCATTTGTTAAGTCTGGTGTGTTTTGACCCTGCTCCTTCATCTGCTGTGTGTTTTTCTGTCGTCTCATTTTGCTTATCTTACTGTGTTTGGGGTCTCCTTTTCACAGACTGCAGGTTTGTAGTTCCCGTTGTTTTTGGTATCTGTCCCCAGTGGCTAAGGTTGGTTCAGTGGGTTGTGTAGGCTTCCTGGTGGAGGGAACTAGTGCCTGAGCTCTGGTGGATGAGGCTGGATCTTGTCTTTCTGGTGGGCACATCCACGTCTGGTGGTGTATTTTGGGGTGTCTGTGGCCTTATTATGATTTCAGGCAGCGTCTCTGCTAATGGATGGGGCTGTGTTCCTGTCTTGCTAGTTGTTTGGCATAGGGTGTTCAGCACTGTAGCTTGCTGGTCATTGAGTGATGCTGGGTCTTGATGTTGAGATGGAGATCTCTGAGAGATTTTTGCCGTTTGGTATTACGTGGAGCTGGGAGGTCTCTTGTGGACCAGTGTCCTGAAGTTGGCTCTCCCACCTCAGAGGCACGGCCCTGATGCCTGGCTGGAGCACCAAGAGCCTTTCGTCCACACGGCTCAGAGTAAAAGGGAGAAAAAATAGAAAGAAAGAAAGAAAGAAAGAGGCTATAATATAGTGAAGTAAAATAAAGCTATTATAAAGCAAAGCTATACAGACAAAATCTCACCCAGAAGCATATACATATACACTCACAAAAAAAAAGGAACAGGGGAAAAATTAATATATCCTGCTCCCAAAGTCCACCTCCTGAATTTGGGATGATTCGTTGTCTATTCAGGTATTCAACAGATACAGGCACATCAAGTTGTTTGTGGAGTTTTAATCCGCTGCTTCTGAGGCTGCTGGGAGAGATTTCCCCTTCTCTTCCCTGTTCGCACAGCTCCTGGGGTTCAGCTTTGGATTTGGACCCGCCTCTGCGTGTAGGTCGCCTGAGGGCGTCTATTCCCCGCCCAGACAGAACGGGGTTAAAGGAGCAGCTGCTTCGGGGGCGCTGGCTCACTCAGGCCGCGGGGAGGGAGGGGTACGGAGGAGGCGGGGCGAGCCTGCGGCGGCAGAGGCCGGCGTGACGTTGCAGCAGCCTGAGGCGCGCAGTGCGTTCTCCCGGGGAATTTGTCCGGGTATCACGGGACCCTGGCAGTGGCGGGCTGCACCGGCTCCCGGGAGGGGCGGTGTGGAGAGTAACCTGTGCTCACACACAGGCTTTTTGGAGGCGGCAGCAGCAGCCCCAGCGTCTCACGCCCGTCTCTGGGGTCCGCGCTGATCGCCGCGGCTCGCGCCCTTCTCTGGAGTTCGTTTAGGCGGCGCTCTGAATCCCCTCTCCTTGCGCGCAGCGAAACAAAGAGGCAAGAAAAAGTCTCTTGCCTCTTCGGCAGCTTCAGACTTTTTCCCGGTCTCCCTCCCAGCCAGCTGTGGTGCGCTAACCCCTTCAGGCTGTGTTCACGCCACCAGCCCCAGTCCTCTCCCTGCGATCCGACAGAAGCCCGAGCCTCAGCTCCCAGCCCCGCCTGCCCCGGAGGGGGAGCAGACAAGCCTCTCGGCCTGGTGAGCGCTGCTTGGCGCCGAGCCTCTGTGCGGGAGTCTCTCCGCTTTTTCCTCTGCGCCCCTGTTGCTGTGGGATCCGCGCTGTTAGCTGCGGCTCGCGCCCGTCTCTGAAGTTCGTTTAGGTGGCGCTCTGAATCCCCTCTCCTCGCGCACCAGGAAACAAAGAGGCAAGAAAAAGTCTCTTGCCTCTTCGGCAGCTGCAGACTTTTTGTCGGACTCCCTCCCGGCTAGCTGTGGTGCGCTAACCCCTTCAGGCTGTGTTCACGCCGCCAGCCCCAGTCCTCTCCCTGCGCTCCGACCAAAGCCCGAGCCTCAGCTCCCAGCCCCCGCCCGCCCCGGCGGGGGAGCAGACAAGCCTCTCGGGCTGGTGAGTGCTGGTCGGCACCGCTCCTCCGTGCGGGAGCCTCTCCGCTTTGCCCTCCGCACCCCTGTGGCTGCGCTCTCCTCCGTGGCTCCAAAGCTTCCCCCCTCTGCCACCCGCAGTCTCTGCCCGCGAAGGGGCTTCCTAGTGCGTGGAAATCTTTCCTCCTTCACAGCTCCCTCCCACTGGTGTAGGTGCCGTCCCTATTCTTTTGTCTCTGTTATTTCTTTTTTCTTTTGCCCTACCCAAGTACGGGGGGGAGTTTCTTGCCTTTTTGGAGGTCGGACGTTTTCTGCCAGCGTTCAGTGGGTGTTCTGTAGGAGCAGTTCCACGTGTAGATGTATTTCTACTGTATCTGTGGGAAGGAAGGTGATCTCTGCGTCTTACTCTTCCGCCATCTTCTCTCTTCCCCCGCCCCCAAAGGATAATCTTATATAAGGTATATTTATATAAATTCATTTACATATACATGTATATTCATATACATATACATGTATACATATGTCATAAATATCTTATATATTAAGGGAAATATATAGTCACCTTTTAGTCTAAAACCCTTTTAAAAGCCCCTCTGTTTTGTTTAAGATAAAATTCAAACAATTTAGGAGCTTCACAACCTGCCTTTAACCTCTCTCCTTTAACTTATGTATTAGTAAACACCTACATAAAATTTGTAATTTAGCATTCCTCATTCATAGCTTAACATAATTCCAACTGTTTCTTTACTTTTAACATTTACAGACATCTTTCTTCCAACTTCCCCTTCTCTACATTTACTTTTCCTTTGAGAAATGCTGTAATATAACTAACTCCATGAAGACTGTGGTGAATTCCAGCCTAGGGATCATTCTCCTTTATTAACTGCTTTTTTCAACTGCTTTACTTTTTAAAAAAATTGTAGTTAAAAAAAATACAACACATGATATGAGATATACAGTCTTAAAATTTTAAGTGTGCAGTACAGTAGTGTTAACTATAAGCACGCTGTTGTAAATCAGATCTCAAGAACTTTTTTTCTGGCATGATTAAAATTCAAGAGTCTTTGAAATGCAACTCCCAATTTCTCCCTCCCCTCAGTCTCTGACAACCACCATTCTCCTTCTTGTTTCTGTGAGTTTACTACTTTAGATACCTCCTATAAGTGGAGTCATGCAGAATTTGCCCTTCAGTGATTGGCTTATTTCACTTAGCATAATGTCCACAAGGTTCATCCATGTTGTAGCATCTGAGAGGATTCCTTTTTTTCCTATGGCTGAATAATATTCCATTGTATGTATGTACCACATTTTCTTTATCCATTCATCCACCAATGCACATTTAGGTTATTCCATCTCTTGGCTATTATGAATAATGCTGCAATGAACATGGAAGTCAAATATCTCTTTGAGGTCCTCATTTTAGCTCTTTTGGATAAATACCTAGGAGTGGAACTGCTGGGTCACATGGTAATTCTATTTTTAACTTTTTGAGGAAATTCCACATTTTCCATAGTGTTTGTACCATTTTACATTCCCATCAACAATACATAAGGGTTCTAATTTCTCCACATCCTCATCAACATAAGATGATGTCATTGTGCTTTTGATTTGCATTTCCTTGACCATTACTGATGTTGAGCATTTTCTTATTTACCTGTTGGTGATTTGTATGTTTTTTCAGAGAAATATTTCTTCAGGCCTTTTGCCCGCTTTTGAATCCAGCTCTTTGATTTTCTGCTAGTGAGCTTTAGGAGTTCCTTATATTTGGGAGGTATTAATCCCTTATCAGGATATATGATTGGCAAATATTTTCTTCCATTCCATAGGTTGCCTTTTCACTATTTATTCTTTATTTTGCTTTGTAAAAGTTTTTTAGTTTCATGTAGTCTTACCTGCCTATTTTTGCTTTTGTTGCTTGTGTTTATGTTGTCATGTCTAAGAAATCTTTCTTTTTTTTTTTTTTTTTGGCAAGACCAATATTATGAAGCTTTCCCCCTGTTTTCTTCTGGGAGTTTTATAGTTTCAGATATTTTGTTTAAGTCTTTAATCTATATTAAGTTGATTTTACTGTACAGAGTAAGATAAGGATCCAATTTCATTCATTTGCAAGAAGATACCCAGTTTTTCCAACACCACTTTTTAAAGAAACTATTCTCTCCCCCTGTGTACAGGGGGAAAGAATATATTGTATCCTTATAGAAGATCATTTGACTATTTACATGTGGGTTTATTTCTGGAATCTTTATTCTGTTCCATTGGTCTATTTGTATGTCTTTATATCAGTACCATATTGTTTTGATTACTGTAGATTTGCAATATGTTTTGAAATCAGAAAGTGTGAGGCCTTCAGCTCTACTCTTTTTTATCAAGATTGTTTTGGCTATTCAGGGTCTTTTGTGGTTCCACATGAACGTTATGATTTTTTTTAATATATATGTAAAAAATATCATTGTGATTTTGATAGGGATTGCATTGAATCTGTAGATCACTTTGGGTAGTATAGTCATTTTAACAATATTAAGTCTGGGGCTTCCTTGGTGGCACAGTGGTTAAGAATCCGCCTGCCAATGCAGGGGACAGGGGTTCGAGCCCTGGTCCAGGAAGATCCCACATGTCATGGAGCAACTAAGCCCGTGAGCCACAACTACTGAGCCTGTGCTCTACAGCCTGTGAGCCACAACTACTGAGCCTGTGTGACACAACTACTGAAGCCCACGTGCCTAGAGCCCATGCTCCGCAACAAGAGAAGCCAATGCAATGAATAGCCCACGCACCACAACGAAGAGTAGCCCCCACGTGATGCAACTAGAGAAAGCCTGCATGCAGCAATGAAGACCCAACACAGCAAAAAAATAAATTAATTAATAAATTTTAAAAAAAATTAGGTCTTCCAATTCACAAATCAGAATATCGTTCCACTTTTTTGTCTTTAATTTCTTTCAGCAGTGTTTTGTAGTTTCCAGTGTACAAGTCTTCCACCTCCTTGGTTAAGATTATTCCTAAGTATTTTATTCTTTTACATGCTATTGTAAACCTGAAGGTTTTATTAATTTTCTTTTCAGATTGTTCATTGATAGTGTATAGAAATGCAACTGATTTTTGTATGTTAATTTTATATCCTGCCACTTAACTGAACTCATTTATTAGTTCTAACAGTATTTTTGTGGAATTTTTAGAATTTTCTACACATAAGATCATGTCATCTGTGAAGAGAGAGAAATTTACTTCTTCTTCCTTTCTGGTTTTTCTTTGTTTTTCTTTCCCAGTTCCTAGGCAGGACTTCCAGTACTACTTTAAAGAGAAGTAGCAAGAGTGGGCATCTTTAGCTTGTTCTTGATTTTAGAGAAAAGCTTTCAGTTTTTCACCATTGAGTTGATGTTAGATGTGGGCTTTTAATATATGGTCTTTAATGTGTTGAGGTGATTTTCTTCATTCCTAGTTTGTTAAGTGTTTTTTTTCTTTTAATCTTAAAAGGCTGTGAATTTTATCAAATGCTTTTCCTACATCTCTTGAGATCATCATGTGATGTTTATCTTTTGTTCTTACATTCCAGGAACAAATCCCACTTGGTCATGGTATATGATTCTTTTAATGAGCTGTTGAATTCTGTTTACCAGCATTTTATTGGAGAGTTTTGCATCTATATTTAGCAGGAATATTAGCCTCTAGTTTTCTTTTCTTGTAGTGTCTTCTTTTCATCTAGTGTCTTCTTTTGGCTTTGGTACACAGATAAGCTGGCTTCACAAAACAAATTTGGAAGCATTCCCTTCTCTTAATATTTTTGGAAGGGTTTGAGAAGAATTAGCATTAATTCTTTTGCAAATGTTTGGTATAATTTATGAGTGAAGCCATCTATTCCTGGGCTTTTCTTTGTTGGCAGGTTTCTGATTACTGATTCCATCTCCTTACTAGTTATGTCTGTTCAGATTTTCTATTTCTTCATGATTTAGTCTTGGTAGGTTGTATGTTTCTAGGAATTTATCCATTCTTCTAGGGTATCTGATTTGTTAACATATAATTGTTCATATTAGTCTCTCATAACCCCTGTAATTCCTGTGACATTAGTGGTAATGTCTTCTTCTTTCATTTATAATTTTCTTTGAATCTTTTCTCTTTTTTTCTTAATTGAGCTAAAAGTTTGTCAATTTTGTTGATCTTAGTTTTGTTGATTTTTCTGTTTTTATTAATTTTTTGATCCTCTATTTTATTTATTTCTGTTCTAAGCTTATTTCCTTTCTCCTGATAACTTTGGACTTATTTGTTCTTCTTCTATTTCCTTGAAGTATAAAGTTAGATTGTTTATTTGAGATACTTCTTCTTTTTTAATATAGGTGTCTATTGTATTAAACTTCACTCTTGGTAGTTTTCTTGTATCTCGTAAGTTTGGTATATTGTGTTATGTTTTCATTTGTATCAAGATAATTTCTAATTTCCCTTTTGATTTCTTCTTTGACACATTGGTTGTTCAAAGGTGTGTTATTTAATTTTCACATATTTGTGAATTTTCCAGTTTTCCTTCTGCTATTAATTGCCAGTTGCATTTCACTGAGGTCAGAAAGACACTTGGTATGATTTCAATCTTAAATTTGTTAAGTCTTGTTTTATGACCTAACGTCATCTATTCTGGAAAATAATCCATGAGTTCTTGAAGAATGTGTACTCTGCTGCTGTTTAGTGGAATCTTCTGTATATATGTTTGTTAGGTCCATTTGGTCTGTAATGTTACTCAAGTCCTGTTTCCTCCTATTATTTTTACAGTGCTATTTCTTTTTTCAGTTCAGTAATTGCTTTATATATATCAGTGCTCTGATGTTGAGTGCAGATATATCTATACTTATTACTGTTATGTCTTCCTGATGGATTGACATTTTTATCATTATATAATGCCCTTCTTTGTCTCTATTGATGGTTTTGACCTAAAGTCTGTTTTTTCTGATATAAGTATAGCCACTCCTGCTCTCTCTTGGTTATAATTGGATCTTCTTTTGTTTTGTTTTAAATATCTATTTTGCCACTCTATGCCTTTTGATTGGGAAGTTTAAAACATTTGCATGTAATTATTTATAAGGAAGGACTCACTATTGCCATTTTGTTAATTATTTGCCAACTGTCTTGTAGCTTTTTTGTTCCTCTTATTCTTTCTTACTGCCTTCCTTTGGGTTTTGTTGATTTTTTTGGTAGTGATATGCTTTGATTCCTTGCTCATTTGTGTGTGTGTGTGTGTGTGTGTGTATCTTCTATTAAGTAATTTCTTTGTGGTTACCATGGGGCTTATATAAAATATTGTATAGTTATAACAACATATTTTAAGGTGATAACAACTTAATTTGAATCACATACAAATACTCTAGACTCTTATATAACACCCTCCTGTAATTTGTTATTAATATCACAAACTGCATCTTTTTCTATTGTGTATTTATTAATATATTTAATAGTTAGTTATTTTTATACATTTGTTTCTATACCAGAATTAAAAGTGATTTATATACCACAGTTACAATACCACAGTATTCTGTATTTGTCTACATGTTCACTAGCCAGTTTTATATGTTCATTTTCTTTTATGTTTAGTATCTCTTTGGTTCAACTTTCCTTTAGCATTTCTTATAAGGTAGGCCTAATAGTGATGAACTCTCTCAGCTTTTGTTTATATGAGAAAGTCTTTATTTCTCCTTCATTTTTTATTGAAGTCTTGTTGATTTACAATGTGTTAGTTTCATGTGTACAGCAAAGTTATTCAGTTATATATATATATATATATATATATATATATATATATATTCTTTCTAAGATCCTTTTCCATTATAGGTTATTACAAGATACTGAATATAGTTCTCTGTGCTATACAGTAGGTCCTTGTTGTTTATTTATTTTATGTATAGTAGTATATATCTGTTAATCCCAAACTCCTAATTTATCCCTCCTCCACCCTTTCCTCTTTAGTAACCATGTTTGTTTTCTGTCTGTGAGTCTATTTCTGTTTTGTAAATAAGTTCATCTGTATCATTTTTTTAGATTCCACATATAAGTGATATCATGATATTTGTCTTTGTTTGACTGCCTTCACTTAGTATGATAATCTGTAGGTCCCTCTATGTTGCTATAGATGGCATTATTTCATTCTTTTCTATGGCTGAGTAATACCCCACGTGGTATATATGTACCACATCTTCTTTACCCATTCTTCTGCCGATGGACATTTAGGTTGCTTCCATGTCTTGGCTGTTGTAAATAGTGCCGTTATGAACATTGGGGTACATGTATCTTTTCAAATTAAAGTTTTCATCGTTTCCAGATGTACACCCAGAAGTGGAAATGCTGGATCATATGATAAATCTATTTTTAGTATTTTAAGGAACCTCCATACTGTTCTCCATAGTGGTTGTACCAATTTACAGTCCCACCAACACTGGAGAGTTCCCTTTTCTCCACACCCTCTCCAGCATTTATTGTTTGTAGACTTTCGGTGATGGCCATTCTGACTGGTGTGCTTCAAACCTTAAGCACAGCAAAGGAAACCATAAACAAAATGAAAAGAGAACGTACAGAATGGGAGAAAATATTTGCAAATGATGTGACTGACAAAGGATTAATTTCCAAAATATACAAACAGTTCTTACAGCTAAGTATCAAAAAAACAAACCACCTAATAAAAAATGGGCAGCAGAACTAAATTGAAATTACACTAAAGAAGACAGACAGATGGCCAACAGGGTCATGAAAAGATGCTCAACATTGCTAATTATTAATCATTTTTTAAGGATATTTTTGCTGGATATAATATTCTTTGTTGACAGCTTTTTTCTCTTCCAGCACTTTGAGTATATCATCTCACTCCCTTTGCCCCACAGGTTTCTGCAGCAAAACCTGCTTATAGTCTTTAAGGATTCCCTTGTACTTGACAAGTTGCAAAGACCTAACTTTTCCTTTGTTGTTTTAATAATTCATTTTTCAATTAGTCATGGCAACATAAGACTCTAAAATAAATAATCCCTATCACTCTATTCCAGGGCTACATCTTCCACAGTCATCTGAGCTCCCTATTTTCCACTGTTGGTTTAGGCTGCCAGCAAGAATATTTGGTCAAATCATCTGCAAAGTGGATATACTGATTTATACAATCACTAGCATTGTATGAGAATTTAATTGTTCCACATCTATACTAACACATACCATTTTCTGTTTCATTTTTTAATCTAGTGGCCATGTAGTAATAACTAGGTCCTGTTTTAATTTGCATTTTCTGAAAACTAACAAAAGTTAATCTCCCTTTACTATACTTGTTGCTCTTCTTGGTGTCTTCTTTTGTGATGTGTTTGTTCAAACCTTTTGCCCATACTTTAAATTTTAAATAATCTTAGTCCTCATTTTAAATATGAGCTTAATTTGAAGCCTTAAATCTTTAAAAAATGTACATATACAGTTTTATTAGCTTTTTCAGTATCATAATTACCTTATCCAGATATTTTAAAATCTCAGTTTCAATGATTTCTAAAATGCTGTCAAGAAGCAAGAAGAACTACAATCCTGCAGCCTGTGGAACAAAAACCACATTCACAGGAAGATAGACAAGATGAAAAGGCAGAGGGCTCTGTATCAGATGAAGGAACAAGATAAAACCCCAGAAAAACAACTAAATGAAGTGGAGATAGGCAACCATCCAGAAAAAGAATTCAGAATAACGATAGTGAAGATGATCCAGGACCTCGGAAAAAGAATGGAGGCAAAGATCAAGAAGATGCAAGAAATGTTTAACAAAGACCTAGGAATTAAAGAACAAACAAACAGAGATGAACAATACAATAACTGAAATGAAAAGTACACTAGAAGGAATCAATAGCAGAATAACTGAGGCAGAAGAACGGATAAGTGACCTGGAAGACAGAATGGTGGAATTCACTGCTGCGGAACAGAATAAAGAAAAAAGAATGAAAAGAAATGAAGACAGCCTAAGAGACCTCTGGGACAACATTAAATGCAACAACACTCGCATTAGAGGGGTCCCAGAAGGAGAAGAGAGAAAGAAAGGACACGAGAAAATATTTGAAGAGATAATAGTCGAAAACTTCCCTAACATGGTAAAGGAAAGAGCCACCCAAGTCCAGGAAGCACAGAGAGTCCCAGGCAGGATAAACTCAAGGAGAAACATGCCGAAACACACAGTAATCAAATTGGTAAAAATTAAAGACAAAGAAAAATTATTGAAAGCAGCAAGGGAAAAACATAACATACAAGGGAACTCCCATAAGGTTAACAGCTGATTTCTCAGCAGCAACTCTGCAAGCCAGAAGGGAGTGGCACCATATATTTAAAGTGATGTAAGGGAAGAACCTACAACCAAGATTACTGAACCCGGCAAGGACCTCATTCGATTCGATGGAGAAACGAAAAGCTTTACAGACAAGCAAAAGCTAAGAGAATTCAGCACCACCAAAACAGCTCTACAACAAATGCTAAAGGAACTTCTCTAGTGGGAAACACAAGAGAAGAAAAGGACCTACAAAAACAAACCCAAAACAATGAAGAAAATGGTCATAGCAACATACATATCGATAATTACCTTAAATGTGAATGGATTCAATGCTCCTACCAAAAGACACTGGCTTGCTGACTGGATACAAAAACAAGACCTATCTATATGCTGTCTACAAGAGACCCATTTCAGACTTGGGGACACATACAGACTGAAAGTGAGGGGATGGAAAAAGATATTCCATGCAAATGGAAACCAAAAGAAAGCTGGAGTAGCAATACTCAGATCAGATAAAATAGACTTTAAAATAAAGAATGTTACAAGAGACAAGGAAGGACACCACATAATGATCAAGGGATCAATCCAAGAAGAAGATATAACAATTATAAATACATATGCACCCAACATAGGAGCACCTCAATACATAAGGCAAATGCTAACAGCTATAAAAGAGGAAATCGACAGTAACACAATAATAGTGGTGGACTTTATAACACCTCACTTACGCCAATGGACAGATCATCCAAAATGAAAGTAAATAAGGAAACAGAAGCTTTAAATGAAACAGTAGACCAGATAGATTTAATTGATATTTATAGGACATTCCATCCCAAAACAGCAGATTACACTTTCTTCTCAAGTGCACACAGAACATTCTCCAGGATAGATCACATCTTGGGTCACAAATCAAGCCTCAGTAAATTTAAGAAAATTGAAATCATATAAAGCATCTTTTCTGACCACAACGCTATGAGATTACAAATGAATTACAGGGGAAAAACCATAAAAAACACAAACACATGGAGGCTAAACAATACGTTACTAAATAACCAAGAGATAACTGAAGAAATCATAGAGGAAATCAAAAAATACCTAGCAACAAATGACAATGAAAACACGACGATCCAAAATCCATGGGATGCAGCAAAAGCAGTTCTAAGAGGGAAGTTTATAGCTATACAAGCCTACCTCAAGAAACATGAAAAATCTCAAATAAACAATCTAACCTTACACCTAAAGGAACTAGAGAAAGAAGAAAAAACAAAACCCAAAGTTAGAAGAAGGAAAGAAATCATAAAGATCAAAGCAGAAATAAATGAAATAGAAACAAAGAAAACAGTAGCAAAGATCAATAAAACTAAAAGCTGGTTCTTTGAGAAGATAAACAAAATTGATAAGCCATTAGCCAGACTCATCAAGAAAAAGAGGGAGAGGACTCAAATCAATAAAATTAGAAATGAAAAAGGAGAAGTTACAACAGACATCACAGAAATACAAAGCCTCCTAAAAGACTACTACAAGCAACTCTATGCCAATAAAATGGAAAACCTGGAAGAAACGGACAAATTCCTAGAAAGGTATAATGTTCCAAGACTGAACAAGGAAGAAATTGAAAATATGAACAGACCAATCACAAGTAATGAAATTGAAACTGTGATTAAAAATCTTCCAACAAACAAAAGTCCAGGACCAGATGGCTTCACAGGTGAATTCTATCAAACATTTAGAGAAGAGCTAACACCCATCCTTCTCAAACTCTTCCAAAAATCTGCGGAGGAAGGAACACTCCCAAACTCATTCTATGAGGCCACCATCACCCTGATACCAAAACTGGACAAAGATACTACAAAAAAAGAAAATTACAGACCAATATCACTGATGAATATATTTGCAAAAATCCTCAACAAAATACTAGCAAACAGAATCCAACAACACATTAAAAGGATCATACACCATGATCAAGTGGGATTTATCCCAGGGATGCAAGGATTCTTCAATATATGCAAATCAATCAATGTGATACACCATATTAATAAATTGAAGAATAAAAACCATATGATCATCTCAATAGATACAGAAAAAGCTTTAGACAAAATTCAACACCCATTTATGATAAAAACTCTCCAGAAAGTGGGCATAGAGGGAACCTACCTCAACATAATAAAGGCCATATATGACAAACCCACAGTAAACATCATTCTCAATGGTGAAAAACTGAAAGCATTTCCTCTAAGGTCAGAAACAAGACAAGGATGTCTACTCTCACTCAACGTAGTTTTGGAAGTCCTAGCCATGGCAATCAGAGAAGAAAAAGAAATAAAAGGCATACAAATTGGAAAAGAAGAAGTAAAACTGTCACTGTTTGCAGATGACATGATACTATACATAGAGAATCCTAAAGATGCCACCAGAAAACTACTAGAGCTAATCAATGCATTTGGTAAAGTTGCAGAATACAAAATTAATGCACAGAAATCTCTTGCATTCCTATACACTAATGATGAAAAATCTGAAAGAGAAATTAAGGAAACACTCCCATTTACCATTGTACAAAAAGAATAAAATACCTAGGAATAAACCTACCTAGGGGGACAAAAGACCTGTATGCAGAAAACTATAAGACACTGATGAAAGAAATTAAAGATGATACAAACAGATGGAGAGATATACCATGTTCTTGGATTGGAAGAATCAATATTGTGAAAATGACTATACTACCCAAAGCAATCTACAGATTCAATGCAATCTCCATCAAATTACCAATGGCATTTATTACAGAACTAGAGCAAAAAATCTTAAAATTTGTATGGAGACACAAAAGACCCCGAATAGCCAAAGTAGTCTTGAGGGAAAAAAACGGAGCTGGAGGAATCAGACTCCCTGACTTCAGACTATACTATAAAGCTACAGTAATCAAGTCAGTATGGTGCTGGCACAAAAACAGAAACATTGATCAATGGAACAAGATAGAAAGCCCAGAGATAAACCCACGCACCTATGGTCAACTAATCTATGATGAAGGAGGCAAGGACATACAATGGAGAAAAGAAAGTCTCTTCAATAAGTGGTGCTGGGAAAACTGGACAGCTACATGTAAAAGAATGAAATTAGAACACTCCCTAACACCATACACAAAAATAAACTCAAAATGGATTAAAGACCTTAATGTAAGACCGGATACTATAAAACTCTTAGAGTAAAACATAGGAAAAACACTCTTTGACATAAATCACAGCAAGATCTTTTTTGATCCACCTCCTAGAGTAATGGAAATAAAAACAAAAATAAACAAATGGGACCTAATGAAACTTAAAAGCTTGTGCACAGCAAAGGAAACCATAAACAGGACAAAAAGACAACCCTTAGAATGGGAGAAAATGTTTGCAAATGAATCATCAGACAAAGGATTAATCTCTAAAATATATAAACAGCTCAGGCAGCTCAGTATTAAAAAAGCAAACAACCCAATCCAAAAATGGGCAGAAGACCTAAATAGACATTCCTCCAAAGAAGACATACAGATGGCCAAGAAGCACATGAAAAGCTCCTCAACATCACTAATTATTAGAGAAATGCAAATCAAAACCACAATGAGGTCTCACCTCACACCAGTTAGAATGGGCAACATCAACAACAACAAATGCTGGAGAGGGTGTGGAGAAAAGGGAACCCTCTTGCACTGTTGGTTTGAATGTAAATTGATACAGCCACTATGGAGAACAGTGTGGAGGTTCCTTAAAACACTAAAAATAGAATTACCATATGATCCAGCAATCCCACTACTGGCCATATATCCAGAGAAAACCATAATTCAAAAAGACACATGCACCCCAATGTTCATTGTAGCACTATTTACAATAGCCAGGTCATGGAAAGAACCTAAATTCCCATCGACAGACGAATGGATAAAGATGTGGTACATATATACAATGGAATATTACTCAGCCATAAAAAGGAACGAAATTGGGTCATTTGTAGAGACGTGGATGGATCTAGAGACTGTCTTACAGAGTGAAGTAAGTCAGAAAGAGAAAAACAAATATCGTATATTAATACATATATGTGGAACCTAGAAAAATGGTACAGATGTATTGGTTTGCAGGGCAGAAATTGAGACACAGATATAGAGAACAAACGTATGGACACCTAGTGGGGGAGGTGGTGGGGGGGTGGGGGTGGTGGTGTGATGAATTGGGCGATTGGGGTTGACATGTATACACTGATGTGTATAAAATTGATAACTAATAAGAACCTGCTGTATAAAAAAATAAAAAAAATAAAATTGAAAAATTTAAAAAACGAATAAAATAAAATAAAATAAAATGCTGCCACATCCAACAAAGGCATTTGTGTGTGTGTGTGTGTGTGTGTGTGTTTGTGTGTGAAGTTTTACATAAACGAGATGGAAATCAAGTAACAAAGGAGAGATTTTAGCCCCTTGAGTGCAGGAGAGTGAATTATGATTTTTGTCCCGACTATTATTTATCCTTTAAATAAAACAAAATAATAATTTTAATCCAAACAGCCCCTATTATAATATATTATAGATATGAAAGAATTGAAAAAATCAGTAAGTTGATGGAGTTGTTAAAAAAACTAACAGCAATAGTTGCCTTGTGTACTTGAAGGAAAAATAAACCAAATAGCAGGCAATGATATTTTACAGTTGGTAGGACTACATTTTATTCATTGTTGTATTCCCAACAACTAACAGAGTACTTGAACACAGTAGATAGATAGTCAGCTAGCATTTGTGGAATGGATGAACAAATTTCAGAGAGCCTAGAATCAATGCAAGATATAAAAAGATTAGAGAAGGCAGAGAGAAAAAGAAATGGTAGTGGGAGGGAAAGAGAGAGAGAGAGATTTAATCCCAGCATCTGCAACCTTCTTGCTCCCCAGAGCTAATCTTGTATGTTTATCTCTCCCTCTGCACTCAAACACATCTCAACTCCCAAGGCCAGTCCTGATATGAATCGGGAAGTGTTGAACAGTCCTTGCTCCATAGCTTGAATGAGCACCATCATTCTTACAAATCATCTGACTCTAATGTGTATCTTAATTCTGATAACTGGATTTCTTCCTCAAACACAAGTCCAAGCCTCAAGCCAACAACCACTCATAATTGTGCCAGCTCTCATCTACTCTTCAGCCTTGGTTACTGTTTCTGATGTCTGATTATTTCCCTAGCACTCGTGACTCTTTTTTGTAAATTTAGAGTTGAAACCTGTTGTTCTTTCAAGTTTTATGGATCAGAACCTGCCCTATACCCTAGCAGGTTACAGGAGCCCAGTTACACAGATGGTGGGAGTCTTGTTTACTTGCCCATACTTCTAAGTACAGTTGACCCATGAACAACATGGGTTTGAACTGCACACATCCACTTGTAAGTGGATTTTTTTTTTTTCAGTAGGAAATACTACAGTACAACATGATCTGTGGTTGGGTCAAACCAGGGATTCAACATCTCGGAGATAGAGGGCTGACTATAAGTTACAGGTGGCTTTTCGATTGTACAGCAGGTCGGTGACCCTAGTTCCCACGTTATTCAATTGTATATGTTTCTAGCTATTGTTCTCAAGCCCTGTACCTAACTTATCTGTTGGAATATTCCTTTCTCACTCCCCCCTCCCATTACCAGTTGGCTACCGGAATTGCATTCTGCTTTTACCTGACACTTTGGATGCTGTGCTAGAAGAAACTAATGTTCTACGATCAAGGGCTACAGATCTGTTACCCTTGATGTCCATTATCAATTAACAGATGTAGTGCCAGGTCTCTCACCCTTTATTCCTGCTCAAAATTGTAGTAAATAACTGGCCATGCTTTATCCATCCCAGAGTGATATAACATGCACATTCCCAAAGGAAAACTTCACACATTGACATCTTAATAAGTAATATGGCATAGTGAAAAAGAGCATCGGCTTTGTAGTCAGACAAACCCATTTCTAAATCCTTCTTCATGACCTGTAGTAGAGAGAAAAATGGTCCCCAATGAAGTTCAGTCCTAGTCCCCAGAATCTGTGAATATGTTATGTTACAAGTCAAAGGAGAATAAAGGTAGTAGATGGGATTGAGGTTGCTGATCATCTTACTTTATGACAGGGAGATTAGCCTGAATTCTCTGGATGGGCCCAATATAATAACAGGGACCTTATGAGCGAAACAGGGAGTCTGAAGAGAGTGTCAGAATGATGTGATGTGAGAAAGGCTCAATCAGCCACTACAGGTTTTGAAGATGGAAGGGGGCCAAGGAATGCGGATACTGGTAAAAACTGGGAAGTGCAAGGAAATGGATTATTCCTTAGAAAATGATACCAGAAAGAAAAACCCTGTGGACATCTTGATTTTAGCCCAGTAAGACTGATTATGGACTTCTGATTTCCCTACCTGCAAGATAATAAATTTGTGTCGTTTCAAGACACTAAGTTTGTGTGAATAAGCAACAAAAAGAAACTAATACACCAAATTAGTAACTGTGCAGCTATGAGCAAGTTACTCAATGATGCTGGCCTTCGATTCCTTCCTTCCTTCCTTTATTTATTTATTTATTTTTAACATCTTTATTGGAGTATAGTTGCTTTACAATGTTGTGTTAGTTTCTGCTGTATAAAAAAGTGAATCAGCTATATGCATACATATATCCCCATATCCCCTCCCTCTTGCGTCTCCCTCCCACCCTCCCTATCCCATCCCTCTAGGTGGTCACAAAGCACTGAACTGATCTCCCTGTGCTATGCGGCTGCTTCCCACTAGCTAGCTATTTTACATTTGGTAGTGTATATATGTCCATGCCACTCTCTCACTTCGTCCCAGCTTACCCTTCCCCCTCCCTGTGTCCTCAAGTCCATTCTCTACATCTGTGTCTTTATTCCTGTCCTGCCCCCAGGTTCATCAGAACCTTTTTTTTTTTTTAGATTCCATATATATGTCAGCATACGGTATTTGTTTTCTCTGACTTACTTCACTCTGTATGACAGACTCTAGGTCCATCCACCTCACTACAAATAACTCAATTTCATTTCTTTTTATGGCTGAGTAATATTCCATTGTATATTGTGCCACATCTTCTTTATCCATTCATCTGTCTATGGACACTTAGGTTGCTTCCATGTCCTGGCTATTGTAAATAGTGCTGCAGTGAACATTGTGGTACACGACTCTTTTTGAATTATGGTTTTCTCAGGGTATATGCCCAGTAGTGGGATTGCTGGGTCATATGGTAGCTCTATTTTTAGTTTTTTAAGGAACTTCCATACTGTTCTCCATAGTGGCTGTATCAATTTACATTCCCACCAAGAGTGCAAGAGGGTTCCCTTTTCTCCACATCCTCTCCACATTTATTGTTTGTAGATTTTTTACGATGGCCATTCTGACTGGTGTGAGGTGATAGTTCATTGTAGTTTTGATTTGCATTTCTCTAATGATTAGTGATATTGAGCATCCTTTCATGTGTTTGTTGGCAATCTGTATAGATTCCTTCATTTAAATAAGGGCTGTGAATATGTTGATAACACTGTATAGTATAACCAAAATTTGCTAAGAGATTAGAACTTAAATCTACTTGCAAAAAAAAAAAAAAAGAGATAAATATGTGAAGTGATGGATGTATTAATTAACTAGATGGGAGGAATCTTTATAAAATGTATATGCATATCAAGTCACTGTGATGTATACTTTAAATATCTTACAATTTATTTGCCAATTATACCCCAGTAAAGCTGGAAAAAAACAAAACCAGGGCTTTAAGAGAAAATGTCTGTAGAAAAGAAGAAACTTTAAAACTAAATAAATACTGTTAATACTATATGTCATTAAATCTAAGACCCCATTAATTGTAATTAGATGTAAATAGATGGAACACTATTTATAAGTGAATAAAATATACTGACACAATTTAACCTTGGTACAAAGCTTTCATCACATTTAGTATTTTTGCTTTGTACACATTTAAAGAGTTCTCTTAGACTTACTTACATTTAGATTTTTATCATATATCACTCTCATGCATACATAAAACTTAAAAATAATTAAGATATTACTAAAACACTGTCACTTTCAATGTCCAATTTTTCTGAACCATTTTATAACTCTGCATCATAAATGTGCATGCTTTATCAGAAATATTGTCCTTTCTGCCATCAAGAGCATTTATAATGTGGCCTTACTTCAATAGGCTTTAAGATTTTCTTCCAATCCACTGGCACCCATATATAAGTTTTAATGTGCATGTGCAGCCAAGTAAGGATTGCCATTTGATCAAAAGGGATTGCAAAATGCAAACTGATTTGGAGATTTTTCTTTAACTTCTTCTTAGAATGAATATAATGTGGCATAATATAAATGATCTAAACACAAAGGTATAAAGACTTCAGATTTTTTAATATATTTCTTTTTCTAATTACATGTATAGTGTATTTTACTTATAATTATGTTTTTCTTAGGTTCATGCACTCAACAGTTTAATAGTCAAAAAAGGAAGCCTGGAGAAGAAAGTTAACTTTTAATTTTTGAAAGTGGCTAAAAATAATTAATGGAGGTAGAAAACCAAAATTATAATTGCTTTATATCTATATTTTTGTCTATCTTTTATATACACACACACATATATACCTCTCTATCTATATACATACATGTATACCTATATGTAAAGTATTATATTTATGTATATACATACATATCAATAGATAATATAGATATAGATGATAGATATATTGATATCAGGGATATTTTTGTTCTCTTTCCATGCAAAAGCAATGAAAAATGAAGAGACACACTTGAAGATAAGTAGTATTTGACAGTCAATTGCTATCTTTTAAACAATTTGATAACTATGTCGTTTAGCCATATTGTAGTGTTCTTAAATTTTTTTTCAAGGTCAATATTGAATCAGATGTGTACAGACAACAAGACATATGAATTTATGAAGAAACATTCTGATTGAAGTTGGCTAGTGTGTCAGAACAGAGGAACACTTTTTGAAAATGGTTATCTAGAAAAAAAAATTGAATTTAAAAAAGCTGTATATGTATGTACTTTCCTTATTCTTTTTTTATCACCTCTAGGTTTTGTGGGCTTATATAAAATGATGGTCATATTAGGGATATACATTTTCTCCAAATGGAAATCATGGTTCCAACTAAGGAGGAGTTGAAAATTAGTTTATATAGATATTTGTGATAGAAAGTTAGTTCCAGTTTTTTCTTCTCACATAAACAAAATTTGAGAATTGGTGAATTATAATTGGGATATTGATTAAAATCAGTTTAAATTCATAAAAACTATCTTGTTTTACCCTTATCAGTATGAAACCGTAAAAAGAATTACACAGTTAACTTTCTCAAAATTACTTTCTCATTCAGTCAGCCAACTAGGGTTATGGTTAACTCATCTAAGAAGACAAAATAAACTGTAAAGAGATGATACACTGCAAAAAAGTCAGTAGATGTTTAAAAATTGGAGGAAATCTACACTTATCAGAGTACATGTTCACAAGGCTTTCAGTAAGTAAAATCAATTTTAATTCAACAAAGAGAAGTTTAAATAAGAATTCCAGTAAATCTCGCAGCTTACTTCCTAGATAATCTCCTGAAAGATTAAAATATTTTCCACAATGGATGTAACTCTTCAATGGTAACTATGTGTCATTTAAAAATAAGTACCTCTACAAAAAAAAAAGAACAGGAATGAGCAAGCAACACATAAAATACAGAAGATAAATGCGGATATAGCTTTAAAATATGGTTCATTTTGACTTGGGCATTTATTGAAGTTTGACTACATCCTAATATTCTGTCCCAATCTACCACTTGGCTTTGATTTGTAAGAAATTAACAGAAATCTCAATTAAATAAAGTCAGGAGACCAGAAGGGGGCGCTCTTATAGACTTTGATGATAGCAGATCCCAACAGGAAAAAGAAAGACTCCTTTTCCTGGCAACAGCTCAGCCCAAGAAAAGCCGTGGACTCCGTTTACCATAGCCCTTCCAGCCCCCTATTCCTCTCTATAAAAGGTTACACCTCCCTTGCCCTGCAGGGATTTGCACAGGGCTCACCATGGTTGCAAACCCCGAATTGCAATTCTCTGCTGCTGCCAAATAAACCCATCTTTTCTGGAGAAAAATCTCGCAGGCTATTTATTTCAAATCAACAGATTTTATCTTTTAATGATGGATGTCTCCTTCAACATTGTTAATGGCAGGTCTAGAGTTTGCATAATAAATGTGTAATCTGATAGGCTATAGCATCATATCTAACCACTGTAACAATATCAGTAGTACAATTAAAGCATACCATTCAGAATTATTATTAATATCTGAATATTCATCTTCAAAAACAGGTAAGCCTCTGAGTATCACGTATAGAAAAGTTCTTATATATGTTAATTGTTGATTTCTGTGTATAATTTGAAGTATAAACTTAAATTTATCATTGGGTAAAATTCTGCAACAATTATGATTTTGAAAGCTGCTAATTATATACAATAAAACATGTATTATTAACTTTTAAGTAGTTATAGAAAAATGAATTAGCAGACTATACAAACGTTGAGAGAATGTGTTAACTAGATAATATTTGAAAGAATGTTAGATATATTTTTGAGCCAATAAATACAAAAAATATGTAGAAAATCTTATTTATAAAATGTGAAAAACTACATGGCAGAATATGAGTACTACATTACTTTAATAAAAACTCTTTGCAGAATCTCTGGTATGCTATCATTCAAAATATCAAAAAATAATTTAAAAGACCTCCATTTTATATTAAGATACTGAATTTCATTTAGGTTATCAGCCTTTCAAAATAAAATCTTATATGAGAATTCTACATTTTAAAAAATCCTAAATGGGGCTTCCCTGGTGGCGCAGTGGTTGAGAGCCTGCCTGCCAATGCAGGGGACACGGGTTCGAGCCCTGGTCTGGGAGGATCCCACGTGCCGCGGAGCAACCGGGCCCGTGAGCCGCAATTACTGAGCCTGCGCATCTGGAGCCTGTGCTCCGCAACAAGAGAGGCCGCGATGGTGAGAGGCCCGCGCACAGCGATGAAGAGTGGCGCCCGCTTGCCACAACTAGAGAAAGCCCTCGCACAGAAACAAAGACCCAACACAGCCACAGAGAAATAAATAAATAAAATAAATAAATTCTTGGAAAAACAAAAACAAAAAAACATTAAAAAAAAAAAAAAATCCTAAATGTATGTAACAGTTTATAATAAAAATATTTAAGTAAGAAAAAATAAATATATAAACAGTATGAGGGAAAAACTACTTTTTAAAAATGAGATGCCAACAAAAATATCCTGAACTCCATTTATTTTGGTGAAATGGAGGCATCATTGTCTTACAGCAGAAGTGCAGTATACTTAATTCAGCAGCAGAAGATGCTGAATTTTTATTGTTCCCGCATAGTAATGCAACATTTTAAAAGTTGACTACAAAATTTTTAGTAATAAAGTCATAAAAATTATAATTATTTTGATATACATTTTGATAACATTTTATTCTTTCATTTCAGAGTTCATTCTATGGGTGGATGATACTTGATTTCACACTAAACTTAAGCCAGATGTTATTTCTAACTATAAGCTTTCGGTGTTTGACCAACATGTATATTTGGTGAATCTCAAATATACAGTAAATTTTCTTTTAAAAAAATGAAGTTGTTGAGGGAGATGAGCAAAGATGCTTTAATACTTTGAGGTAGGAAGTTGAAATTTGCTCTACCTTCTTTGAAGAGTAGTTTGGGGAAGTGTGCTTGAAAAACTTTTAAATATGAACACAAGTTGAAAGAAGAATACGATGTGACATAAGTTATGCAGATAATTACTCATCCACGAATTTGTCTAAACATAATATTACTTGATTGGTGCAAACATATGACTATAAGAAAATATTAAAAGGTACACTGCAAGGTTAGTCTTTATAGTCCAAAAAACAAACAAAAAAGAAAAAAATTTTAAAACGCAACCATACTAAATAGCCAAGAAAACGATACCATGCAGTCATTAAAAATGGAAGAATTTTCATTAAATAAAATAACGTTTCCAATATACTAAGGTGACAAAATACATTAAAAATAATATATACAGCACAATGTCATTTTTGTAGCTCTATATCTATTATTATGACATAATTATTAATAATACCTCATTTCACTTAAACTGTTTCTTATTGGATGAATTTTAAACAATCTTTACCTATAAGGAAGTGACAGTTGTACTGGCCTCTGGGGAAAATATTAAGATATTTCCTTATTTAAATCTAGACTCTAATTTACACAGCACCACTAATGACATTCATTCTGCACTGAAAAACGCCTCCAGAAAACCGGAAAACAATATCTCTGTGTTATTGGTGCTGCACTTCTGCAACAATGAGGTCTTGGACACAGCATTTTCTCATACAAAATTTTCAATTACAGTATGTGCTGCATTTGGTGACCATACATCTAGTATTGTCAACATGATCACCAAGGGTACACTGAATCACATAGCTGAATGACTTTATAAAGCTTCTCATATCTTGGTGAAAAGGAAATCTTCAGGCTGTATGCTAAGGGTCAGGGACTTCCAAAGATAAATAAAAACTACTTTAGTACTGTCTTTGTAAAGGAAGAAAAGTCGAACACTTTATTCTAATTCAGCCAAGACTAGGAACCTATGTGATATTTTGTAAAGTTGGAGCAATTTCTCTAATACCATGTTTTCACCTCGTGAAGTCGGGAAGTTCCATGTGAATCAAAGACTTTATCCAAATGTAATGCAATGACAGATGAAGATTGTAAACATTTTTATATACATTATATACCTTATTAACCATTTAAGTCAAAATGGCAGTTGGGAAAACGTACCCATTAGAATAAAACGGTGACATCCTAAATCCACAAAACGCAGACCAGACTTAGACAAGTAGGATCTTTTGCCCATCTGTTCCCCAAAGGACTGATCTTGGTACATACCGTTTATTTATCTATTTATTTGCAACTTGTGTTGCCTTCAGAATAGTTCTTTTACTCATTATATTAGTTGAACAAAAGAAACAGAATAATTTCCAAACCTACACCGTACAACCCTATTTATTTACATATAAATCACTTCCGTTGTCAAAATTTTATTGGAATAGAAACCCTCTGGTAAAGTAGCTGAGTTTCTTATAAGGCATCTCTTCAGCCCCAGAACATTAATGAAAACCCTTTTGTGAGTGTTCAGGGAAAAGAATTTCTAATATGTACTCTAGGCTGTTAGAAACTTGAAAAAGTCTTTTATTTCACGAGAGTAGAAAAATTCTAACAGGTACTAAACTGTGCCTATTTATTCACACAGCCCAAGAATTTAACAAAAGATACCTTTTCTTGGTTTTATATGCAAACGAACCGCTTTAACTTTATCCCTTCTTGGAAATTTCCTGGCGGTCCGGGGGTTAGAATTCGGCGCTGCCGTGGCCCAGGTTAAATCCCTGGTCAGGGAACTAAGATCCCGCAAGCCATGCAGTGCGGTCAAATTAATTAATTAATTAATCAGTAAAATAATTTTAAAAATTGAAAAACTTTATCCCTTCTCACTGAATAAAGTAGTAGTTTAATCACCAGGCTGATAATTCAGACCTCAGGGAAAACTTAGAAAAACACTTAATACAGTAAGTCCCCAACATATGAACGAGTTCGTTAAGTCCACTTTGTTCGTAAGTCCAACAAAGTTAGCCTAGGTACCCAACTAGCACAATCGGCTGTATACCACTGCTTTTATGCTTGCTTCTGGATATCCTGGGCTTGAAACAAAGATACTGCACTACTGTACTCTCTATACAGTACTGTACAGTAAAGTATACAAAAGCACAACCACTTGTAGAGTATGCACGCACATGACAATGTACGCCAGACGTGTGAACTAACTTACATGACTGGACACGTAAACACACGTTTTCATCTTTGAAAGTTGGCAACTTGAATTTTCGTATGTAGGGGAATCACTGTAATTAGTTCTATTAAACTAAATGAATGTTCATATTTTAGTGGTATCTTTCCTAATACAGTATTATAACACACAGACATTTTAACCTCTATGCCAAAGCTAAATAGGAGGAAATATGCCTAGAATAATGACTTTCTTTATAGAATAAAAAGCTCAGATTTCTTTAATTATTTGTGTAAAGGTAAGAGTTTTTAAAAAAGCTAAATTGAAATTACACTTACAATGAAAATTTCAAATGTTGAGGAGTTTGTCAGAATTTTCTGAGATTACTAGTATCTTAAAAACGTAAAAGATTCAGGAAGGTGGCAGGGTAGTGCATCACCACATCATCATTTAAGTTTCCTCATGGCCAGACAGATCTTGGAAAATGACTGTGGATTACTGCAAACTTACATGGTGGTGCCAATTAGAAACAGAACATAGTACCTAGAACAGAGGTTAGCAAACTGCACCCTGTGGACTGTTTTTGTATAGCCCAAGAACTAAGAATGCTTTTACACTGTCAAAGTTCTATTAAAGGCAAACAAGACCAATATATGACAGAGATTCTATGTAACAAAACCTAAAATATTTATGTCTAGCCCTTTACAGAAAAAGCTTGCCAACTGCCACTCCCCAAAATGCTTTCATTTCAATTCTTATCAAGTAAGATAATCTGAAAGAGTTTTCACATACGTCGTAGGGACAGAAATGTACCTTCACTGTTTTGCCTCCTGTTTTTTGACATAGTACAATAGTTCCCCCTTATCCACCGGGGATATGTTCCAAGACTCTCAGTGGATGCCTGAAACCACTGATAGTACCAAACCCTATACACACACACCCACTCTCACACTCACTCACACACACACACACACACACACACTATGTTTTTTCCTGTACATACAAACCTATGATAAGGTTTAATTTATAAATTACGCACACTAAGAGATCAACAGTAATAACTAATAATAGAACAATTATAACAAATATACTGTAATAAATGTTACATGAATATGGTCTTTTTTTCTCTCTCTCAGAATACCTTATTGTACAAATGTAATGCCTTCTCCATGATAACTAAGCACCAGTCACACAGTGTGTCTGTGACTTCTGCAGTTTGAAGTGTGACAGCACTTCTTTACAATTTCACGGAAAGAAGATTCATTCTTATTGTAAATCTTAGCAACTTCAGCATATGATTTCTTTTCCTTTCCTTATTAAAAGAACTTTCACCTTGTCACTTAAAGGAAGCATTTTACAGCTTCTTTTTGGCATATCTGAATTACCAGCATCACTACTCTCGTGTTTTGGGGCTATTATTAAGTAAAATAATGGTTACTTGAACACAAGCACTGCAATACAAGGCAGTCGATTTGATAACTGAGATGCTCCTAAGTGACTAATGGATGGGATACACTGGACAAAGGGATGGTTCATATCATGGGCAGGACAGAGCCGGAGTGCATGAGATTTCAGCACACCACTCAGAACAGTGCAAATTTAAGGCTTATGAATTTTTAACTTCTGGAATTTTTCATTTAATATTTTTGGACTGAAGTTGACCATAGGTAACTGAAACTGTGGAAAGCAAAACTGCAGGTAACGGGGGACTACTGTATGTTCTTTGACATAGTATCAGCGAAGTCTCCAGAAGTTTAGTGACCTGGGGTATAAGACACCCCTTATAAGCAAAGAAAAATTGTTCCACTTGCACAGCCCACAACTAAGAAGAGACATAAGTACTTTTTGGGCCTTTTTGGATTTTGAAAGCAGCATCTAACAATTTAGGTGTGATGCTCTGGCCCAGCTCCCATCATGAATGAGACCTAGAGTATAAACCGCTCTGCACAATCCCCAAGCTCAGACGCAAGGTACCTCGCTCTTCTGGCCTTATGACTAAATGACCAAATGCTATTCAAACTGTCTGTGGCAGAATGATTGTTATATAGAATTAAGTACTACAGTACCATAAGAAATATTAAAGAAATAAAAATTTTAACACTAAAGAATGTTTAAGCCATTAAGTAGATTGAAGATTGGCCTCCAAAATATTAAATGACCCATTTTCTATTTTGAAGCAAGTACGCATCTAAATGACCCATATAAAATTATTATCTATTTATTTAACTTAGCAATTTTGTTCAAATTTCACAGGGGTGGACTATCTGAGTTTTTATTTTGCGTACCGGATTCATGTATCTCTGGAATAAGTGAATATAATCTTATGACCTAAAAAGATAATCATAAGTAGCACACGTTCATTAAAGAGTTGCAGATAATATGTAGTCTACAGATCAGCTTGATTTAAAATGAGAATTTAATTAGACCATGAATTAAAACCAAAATTATAAAGCAGAGTAGGCGATGGAATGGAGATTGCAATGTTTACCTCCATTCTAAGTGGCAGCTTTATCATACCACCATCAGCAAGATCTTATTCTTCATAATAAGAGAAAGTCTAGGCAAGCAACACTTGAACTTCCCAACATAATTTCTCTATGCAAGAAAGTATTGTGAAACAATAAAAACATGGAAACCAATCTAGAGTGTGGTTAAGTAAACTGCAGCAATGATTGTGAACTAAAAATAAGTGAAGAGCCAAATATGGATTGAGTGATAAGAAAATTTGCTTGAGCCACATATCAGTGATGGTCTGCTTATCTTACAATGACTTCTTTGCTCCATTGACAAATGGTTGACTACTGTTGGGTTTAAAATTTTGTGTCTTTTTTATTTTTTGGTTATAAGTATAGCATTATAAGAAAAGTTATCAATTCTATGTAATACTTCACTTATTCACTGGAGAGCACTTTTTTTCCCAACAAAATGTATTCTGACCCCAAAACCTTCACATTCTAAAGGATGGTTTCATAGAAACTATTTGCCAGCATGCTCACTGTGTTTTGTTCTCCAAACTTATCCGGATGGAGATAGAGTACCTATAAAAAATTTTCACTTGTTGATCCATAAGTGTGATTATAAAATTCCATCAGCAAAATAAAATTCTGGGAAAATATTTATTTTAGAAAACTATCTGTCCTTATGTATTTGGAAAATGACAAATATGTCTGAATAAATTGATAACCCTTTTCTTTGGCAAATTTAATTCTTATAAGTCTCAGGAAAAGTTGAAAAAAGGAACAAAAGTTTCTTTAATTTGTAGACATATGTATTAGTCAGGTTTTGCTATATGATAATACCCTATAACAAAAACCCCAACATCACAGCGGCTTACAATACCACATTTATTTCACATTTATATGTCTTCTGGTTAGCTACAAGTCAGTTGATTTTGTCTGAGCTTGGATAGGCTGGGTGACATTATTAGTTTGGGGTTGGGTTCTGCTTCACATGCAGTCATTCTAAGATCTGACCTAAAGGAGCAACGGACATGTGGGGAGTGCTCTTCTCCCGCTGCCATGCCTCCCAAAGTCTCAGCTCAGAACTGGCACACTGTCACTGCCATTCACACCCACTGGCCACAGCCAGTCACGTGGCCAAATTCTGAGTCCATGAGGTGATAACTTACACTTCTTTCATGAAGAGAAGGCTGTGAGTATTTGATGAACAGTAATCTAAGCTACTACAATGTGGATGAGCTAGTTCAAACTCTCTACTAGAGGAAGATAATATAATAGATTCTACTTCAGTGACCAATACTCAACAAGTCTGAGAGGAAATGACACTATTGGACACTTTGCCTGTTCAAAGATTTACACTTTGGGTGCAAAAACAGCATTAAGCCACATAGTCATCTCTTTTATTAGCCAAGAGGTGTTGGAAATTTAAAGTGATATTAATGATAGCAAAGTCAGGGCCAAAATAATGTGTAATGTTCTTCTTAATTAGAACATCGTTTGGCATAATTTCATTGTCAAAATGCAAAATGAATAAAATAGTAGAGGCTAGCATACCTTCTCTGTTCTTCAATCTAAACATTTTTTTCCATCAAACTCTTTTTTGTAAAAAGAGAAAAATTATACCTATATTATGGTATTTGTTTTTTTTGTTTTTTTTTGTTTTTTTGTATTTTTGTTTTTTTGTTAATTCAAGTTTAATTAACTACATAACCTTTCTGGTTTATCCAGAAATGCAACATTTTTCTTTTTTTCCATTATAGAGATCAAACACTTGGCCCTTTTGCATGGTCCAAGTGCAATTCTTTTTTTTCCCTGGCATTAGGTCAATGTGGTCTAATATGATTTAAGGTAAAATGATAATTCCAAATAGAGAATGACTTAAAGTTGTTTACTAACTTTTTTATTCATAATTCTTTTAATATTTCATCCAAAACAAATAATTAAAATATTGCTTACTCAGAAACACTCACAGACATAGAAAACAATCTTATGGTTACCAAAAGGGAAAGGGGGTGGGGGAGGGATAAATTAGGAATTGGGGATTAACAGATACACATTACTGTATATAAAACAGATAAACAAGAACCTACTGTATAGCAAAGGGAACTATATTCAGTATCTTATAATAACCTATAATGGAAAAAAATATGAGAAAGAATATATATATATATATATTTTTGAATCACTTTGCTGTACACCTGAAACTAAAACAACATTGTAAATCAACTAACTTCAATAACAATTGAAAAAAATGTTTTCTATTTAGAATGCTAATCCACCTTCTATTGCATGCTACTTGATTTTATTAATTGATACATATCTTGTTGAATGGATTTTATACTTAATCCTCCTTCTATATCCAGCTAATATTCCACTTCCTCTACTAAGCTTTTACCAGATACAATGACCTACAGTGATCTCACCTGTTTCTCATATCTTTTGGTTTTTGTAAACACTGTTATTTTTCTCTGATGCTTATGTGTATATGTGTTATTCCTTCAGGTAGAAAGGCTTTGGTTATCTACTGTTACTTAACAAATGACAAATGACTAGCAAAAACAGTAACAATTATTTATTAGTCTTATCCTCTATCTTTCTGGAGTTAATGGCCTCAGCTAGGCAGTTGACTTACGGGGTTTTTCAGGCAGTTGCAATCTGACAGCACCTGGGGCTGAAGTCATCTCAAAGTCCACCTCTGTTAAGTGTCTGGAGGCTGCTGCTTCCTGCAAGCTAAGATCTCACTGGGAGCTCTCAGTTAGAACACCTACATGTGGTTTCTTCATGGGTCTGAGACTTCCACACATCACAGCAGCTGGATTCCAAGGGTGGGTGTCTCAGACAGAAAGGCAGATGGAAGCTGTGTTACATTTATGAATTAGTCTTAGAAGGCACACACCTGGACCTCATTTTAAAATGACATTCTAACCATATCTCCTTGCCCTAGATTCCTTATGCCTCCTCCATGTCCCACTATCAAAAAAGGGCTGGGCAAATAAAAATTTTGATTAATAAATAAATGAACTCAATGTTTTGATTCCTGTAATTATATTTGCCTAAGGCTTATGTTACTCTTTCAATATCTATAATTTTCCATCGTAAACTTTTTAATTTAAACAGATACATTATGAAATGAAATTTAATTGGGTATTTTACTTTACTTAGCTTTAATAATTAAAAAAGAGAAGTTGAAAAAAACAGAGTTGAATCCCATTATGAAGCAGATACCAGGCCCGTGATTAACAAGGCCATATAGAATTTGTTCAGGATATAACGGAAGGCTGTACTCTGCACTATACCTGGAGATAAAATTTAATATTTGGAATAAACAAATTCTCTGGAAAAACTAAGGACTTATTTTGGTTTTATTGCAGTTCAACTTATTAATTGGCTTTCAAATATTAAGTAGACATTTTAATTTAGATCACTTGTTTACATAATGTACTTTCCATCATGTTCAAGGTCCTCAGATGTGGTTGTGTCTATTGTTCACGGCTCTAGGGTCCTGGTTGAGGGAGCGAGTGGGGACTGAAGTTCAGCCTGTCCTCTGTCTACCAAGTCACATACCTTTAGCACCAGGCTGCTCAGAGTACGTTCATGAGCTGCTCTTTTGAATTTACATTAAAATGATGCCATATGGTTTAGTAGAGTCCCTGGTATGAGACATGATGTTACAGGAATTTCCGTCAAAGAAAATGGTATAATAAAAAGGCCACTAGAGTCTCAGCATAAAAAACAGATGCAGAGTGAATCTTGGCTCTGCCACGTACAGTATTGTGACTTTGCGAAAGTGATGCAACCTCTCTGAGCCTCAGGTTCCTCACAAATAAAATGAAAATATCAATTCCTCTTTTTCAGAGCTGATATGAAGAACAGAGCTAATACATGAGAAGCATGAAACACAGTGTCTTACAGAGTAGAAATTATTTAAATAGAATCCATAATAAATTATAAGAGAAGTTCTGTCACTGAGCTTTAATCCTTGGTTCTGTGTTTGTTTTTTGATAGATACAGTTCTACTTTAGGTATGTAACTACATAAATCACTGGTTAAAGTCACAATAGGAAGAATAAAAGAAAGTAGTATGTTATGATTCAGTTCAGGAAAAACACTTCTGAACAAAATATTCCTAAGGATTTGTGTAAGAACTGATCAGTTTGAATTTTCAAAACTTAGTTTTCTAAATCCCTCAGCAGTTTGGGGGGATTGGTTTCAGGACCCTCCCCCTCAAAATACCAAAATCCTTGGACACTCAAGTCCTTTATATAAAATGGCCTAATAACTGAATATAGCCTATGCATATCCTCCTGTGTACTTTAAATCAACTCTAGATTACTTATAATAGCTAATGCAATGTAAATACTATGTAAATAGTTGTCAGAGCAGGGAAAATTCAAGTTTTGCTTTTTAGAACTTTCCTGAATTTCTTTTTTTTTAAATATTTTTGATCTGTAGTTGGTTGAACCTGCTGATACTAAACCTGTGGATATTGGAGGCTGGCTGTAGTTCTCAAAATCTAGCTTCCTGGCACAGAAGGAATTGTCTTGTAAGATCACATCCTGTGATAACTTCCGTTAGGCAAGAGCCTAGCCCAGTGGCAAGATCCAGGTAGCTCCTGGTTCAACCCCACTTTTGATCAGCCATACCTTGCTAGAAATGCAACGGATTCATCAGAATGATAAGACTCATGGTTAAAAATAAAGATTAAGTTAAAATAACAGCATTGATAAGATATATGCTCCTATTGCATACAGGTAAAAAATACTCTCAGATGTGTGTTTAGAACATAATCCGACTGAATCATTGCTTCTTTCAATGATGTACCTTTAATTATCTTCATTGGCTTCAAATCTTAAATAATTAGAACTATCTCACAATGGAAATTACATGGCTATCTATTTCTTAATAAACAAGAGGTGATTTAAAATCTTCCTCAAACAAATTACGAGTATGTCTCATAGATGACTACAGTTTAAATAGCTGCACAATGCAACCCCCAAAACACAAAGTCCTTACCAAAGCATTTAAAGTGCTGTTTTGTCTCTCCTAGCTCATCTTGTGTACCTGCTTCCCTTGTTTATACGCTCTGGCCATGCCAGTCTTTCAGGTCTTCAAAAATATGTAGCCATAGGACCCTTGTACAGCTGTTCCCTTTTTCACTAATGTGCTTCCTCCTGCACTTTGCCTATATCATGTCTCAGCTTAAATCTCCATTCACAAAGATGCCGTCTCTGACACAGGATTCACAACTTAATCACCATGAGCTTTTGTCATAACTCTCATTGCAAACAGAATCATGTATTTACTCTCTGATTACTGGTGTTTCTCCATCCCTCTTCCCACTAAGCCATATTTTTTTTTGTTTGTTTGTTTAAAAGGAACCATTTTGAGGTATGTCAGAGCACACGGTTCTTTTTTTTTTTTTTTTTTTTTTTTATTTATGGCTGTGTCGGGTCTTCGTTTCTGTGCTAGGGCTTTCTCTAGTTGCGGCAAGCGGGGGCCACTCTTCATCGCGGTGCGCGGGCCTCTCACTATCGCGGCCTCTCTTGTTGCGGAGCACAGGCTCCAGACGCGCAGGCTCAGTAGTTGTGGCTCACGGGCCCAGTTGCTCCACGGCATGTGGGATCTTCCCAGACCAGGGCTCGAACCCGTATTCCCTGCATTGGCAGGCAGATTCCCAACCACTGCGCCACCAGGGAAGCCCCCACTAAGCCATATTTATTACCTTTATTTGTCTAGTGCCAAGCAAATAGCAGGTCCCTCATAAATATTTGTTAAATGAATAAGCAATTATATAAGGAGATATAAAACTGTAAAAGTTTGAACATTTACAAATCAACACAAATAAAGGTCTGAAGAAAATCTTCACGAATAAATACAGCATTCATATGGAAGAAAAATAAGAAAATAGATGAATTTTTCAAAAGTAATGAAGCATGATCTCATCAAAGTAAATAAAGTAATAAACACCCTATAACCAACTATGTATATGCATGACTGCTCATTACATCATTGCTTAAAGCAATAAAAAATAACAACTTACTTAAATGGCTAATTTAATCTGAAAAAATTTAATGCAAAGAATCATGCCCCACCATTAAGAACGGGTGTAGGTTTGGGTTTATTACCAAGGAGAGTTGTTCAGGATATATTTATTACTGAAAAGCTAGTATAACCATTGTGCCTCATATAATTCCATTGCAAGGGGTAGAGGCAGGAGTGACAAAATACAAATAGGAAACATGTTTGAACAACAGAACTACAGGTGATTTTTCACTCTTTATTGATATTTTTTGCCTATGGTTTCTATAATTTTCTATGAATACTGGATAGAGAGAGAAAGATTGATTTTAGCCATATATGCCTTGGCACATTTTTCTTTTGCTGCATGTTTTTCTGCACAATTTGATCTCTTTAGATGTGTGTCTTCTCTCCTGAGGCACTTTACCAAGTACACTGAGAAACAATGTTTACCCTCAAGGATTTCACAGTCATACTGATGATAAAGCTATCTATATAAGGGATTTTTGTTGTGTGCAATGAATCCAAGATATCTGATACAGAGGCAGTGAGAGAAAGGAGTCTCTCCAGAGAACAGTGCTTAGTTTCTCAGATAACTTCCTCCCTCCTCTGCTTCTTACCTACAGTGGTGCCTGCATATAAAGAGGGAGGGTGTAGTTTATGTGACTTTGGCGGGGACAAAATTAGGTCTTCTGATCACTGTGTGATGAATTTTGTACACCTATGAGACTTTACATCTCTAGCAGAAGTCTGCAGCTGGTATAACTCAAAGACATTTCCTTTGGCTCAGAAATACCTCCAGATTTGCCACTAAAGGACCTCAACCACATCTCCCTCATTTGGTATCACAGAATTCTCTGTGTTCCCAGTATCTACTCCCTCCCCTTGGCTTTGCTCAGGTGACTACTTCTTTGACTTCAACCCAGAGTCATATTATTGTTAATGGGTCCCCTTAGCAGGTTCTTCATCAAGATACTAGCTACTTCTGCAAGACTGCCACAGGGAAACCAAGGGTAGCTGAGAAAGCTGAACCTCACAGCTCCACCTGTAAAAGCATGTAGCACTAACACATTTGATTTAACGAAGCAGAGCCCCTGATTGGGCAGCTTTTCAAGAAGCCACATCCCAGACTCACAAATGAGAAGGCAAGAAAGCCCTAATGTATCAGATATGCCTCTCCCTATCTTTAGTCTTTACAATCAACATTATAAGCTTTGAAATGTGAATTCTTTTTTAAAAATTAAAAGAAATTGTAGATCACAGTGCTATTTGTTGAAAAGATATTAAGAGGACATAATCTTGCTGTTATACAAACTTCCTCATTGCAAGTACTAAGCTAATTACTGTCCCTTTCTGTGAGATACAAAAGAGAAAGTTGCTATAATACAATAAGTAGGGTCCAAAACATGACGATGCAGAATTGCAGTACTGTGAAGTTACTGAAATAACCACAGCAGACCTGGGCAATTAGTTGGCCTTGGATTCTAAAGGCTCTTCACAATCCAAATCCAACTTTGTTCTGGCTGCAGTTTAGAATGACCTGGTGGCTTTTTTTTTTTTTTTTTTTTGGAGAAATGTTGGCTGACATCTTTGTTGCTCTGGGGGGCAGGGAGGGAGGGCTGTGTTCAAGAGCTCTTGGTGGGGCACGTCTGCCTCCTCTTCACCGTCACAGGCGTCTGCTGTGTAGGATGGTGCTGGCTCTGCAGTTGGAGACTATGCTTAGATCCCAGAGGTACTTGATTTTGCAGATTATGTTCTGGATACTGCTGAGGGTGGCAGGGGAGTTCTTGCTGATGGTGGTCTGCATGTAGGAGGTGGCGGGCTTTGTAGGGCCAGATCTCCACTTCTGCCACCTGCTGCCGGCTCCACGCCACAGTCTTGTGGTCCATCAGCCGGTTGTAATGGAAAGAATTGTGGACCTTCAGATTATTGGGGTGGGTTCCCTATATCTGTTTGTTCTTCTTGATCAGGAAATTGGAGCAGTTCCACAGGACCATTCATTGCAAGTGCGTGGACTTGGAGGCAGCTCCTCTCCCAGCAGCAGCCAGAAAAGGAAAGTGATCAAACATTCATGAGGATATTTATGGGGCTTGTGGCTGGACAGTGTAATTTGAAGGACAGGGGCAATAATCCTAAGAATCTTCTGGTCAGTTAGCATCCAATTAGGGTTGACGGAAAAATACCAGATGCCCAATTAAATACGAACTTCAGATAAGTGACAAATAAGTTTTGTATTTGTATGTTGTATTTGTATTTGTATGTACATAAGTTTTGTATGTCCAAATACTGCATGGACATACTTACACTAAGTAATTATTTGTTATTTATCTGAAATTCAAATTTAACAGGTTATGCTGTGTTTGTAAGTGTTAAATCTTCAACCTATATCCAATTCATTAGCCTTGTCAAGGAAACTGAGCCTGGAGAATACTGGAGATCCCTCTTTCACAAGACAGAGTTGCCTGCTTTTTCTCCTTCTCACATCCTACCTGCCTCACAAAATAAGAACATTAGCCTACTCCCAGCCCTCATTTTCAGGAGGTGGCAGGGGACTGGACCCAATGACAATACATCTTAATCCATGTTACCGTTATGAAAGTTATAGCAGAGTTTTATGGTATAAACAATCTGAAGATCTCAGAAGCACAGGGAACAAAGGGTACTGCTGAAAGAAAGACTTCATTTAAAATTAAAGCTAAGCATGCTCCATTTCTTTTTATGGTGATTATAGTTCCTTACACATTCTTTCATTCAAAAATAAAATGGCAAAAGTCCCTTCAAGTCATTTGGCAGTTTAATATCAAGATATTATTTAATCTTCTAAAAGGTAATCTTAACAGCAGGACATGTGATAACCACAAAGCCTGTAAATCATATCTAGTTTAGAAAATTGAATTTGCTCATGTAAACTTGAAATGAGCTCACTAGCCTTGCAGTAATCAAATGACTACGCCATAAACAAACACACCAGCACCGACCTCCCCACACGCGCAGTGTGCGCCTTTTTAAAGCATTTAAGTCTTTGGTCTAACTTGCTCCTTGAAGACCTGCTTGTAATAAATATTGCTTGAAATCTTGTCCAATTCTTATCCACAGTACGTGAAACTCCAGTCTTCTCACAGGACTTAATCCTAATTTTTTTTTTTTTCAAATTAGATATTTCCTAAGGATACCTATGTTATCTCCTGCTTCTCTCTTCTTCCATCTTCCCATAATCCTCAGAAATGGAAATTGGCTTTCCCTTTTAATTCTAAGTTATGATTCCTTCTACAGTCTTGATGTACTAGGCAAATGGGTATCTTGTCTACACTGTGGCTCAAACTATGAGATGAGTCTTCATTGCTTGATCCTAGATATTCTTTGAAGGAAAGGAAAAAAAGGAAAAGGATCTGGAAAATCTACCCAAGTTCAATAATGCCACTATTTATACTTTTAAATACCACTGTAGTTTTCTATACATTCTTTCCTTAATAGGCCCTATTTCTTTCTTTTATAAATCTTCATTTTTCTCCAAAGTAACAGATGTCTCAGGCAGAAAAGGGCCAAGGATAAAAGTTCACAAAGGCAAATAAGAAAATCACATTAAGGATTTTAAAGCGTCACTGCTGTTACATCATCAAGGAAGAGAAGAAAAATTTTAAATATTTTAAAAGGCTATGTTTTATATAAATACTTAAATTTTAAATATTTTAAAAAGCTATTTTTTAAAGAGACAACAGACTTCCTAATTGGCGTCAGTATATCCATGAACTGCAAACTTAACTCCCTGTCTCCCCTGCTTTGGACACTATGTGAACTTAAAAATGAAAAGTATTTGCAAACTGTCTTTTAGAACTTAACCACTTTGTAAGTAGATGGACTTCTGTATTTAATAATGTAAACAATCTTTAAAGCAAACCCAACATATATATTCCTATCAAGGCTACTTTGATAACTTGTGGGCTTACTCTGATGAAAACGAGTCAAAGCTATGATCTACTCAAAAGAAAATAAAACAGAGAAAAAAAGATAGAAGTAACAGTTTAATAGTGTTTCACTGAACAGCTGGACCAATTCCGAAACTTTTCTCAATATATTCAAATGAGAATCTCATTAACAAGGCAAAGAATTCTGGGAAGATAAGTGGATCTTAAAACAATTTCAAGAAACAATATACAATTAAGCTGCCATATGTGTTTCCTCTGTATGAGTGATACACAATATATAATGAGGTAGGGGCTACAACATTTCACAGACTTTTTATTTTTACCATGAAAGTCTTCCACACATTCTAAGGGATGTTAAAATTAGTCTGGAAGAATATCTACTTCTCTTGAAAGTTTTCATTGTTGGCTTTGAGAAAGATATTCCTTCACTGCTAGGCACTGAAGCATATACCATCAGTCATGATGAATTACTATCTCATCTGTTGTCCCTTTTTAGGTTCAAGCAAAGGAAAAGAGTGACAAATTCTAGTTGAATTTGAAACAAGTCATCAGATTTAACCCAAGTATTTCAAATTTGTGCCTAGATGACTTTTGATTACAAATGAAAGTAAACTTTTGCAAATACAGAGAGTCTTGCTGTGCTTCTATCTACTCCACAAGTGTTTCTATATATTCATTTACTCAGCAGATATATATATTAAGTGCTTACTGTGAGCCAGGAATGCTTACAGAGACAAGGAATGCAAGAGTAACATTTCACTTTATGGAACAATCCACCCAACAATATCAGAATACACATTCTTTTTAAACATATGGAAGAAAGAGCAAAATTTACAAGTTATAATGGAGATCACAATTCACTGCAGGGGGAGGGTGGATAGACAAACTGACAAGTACATAAATTCTCTGGGAAAATTAAAGAAGTAAGGGAGATAGTGTTGTTGGTGGGTGGCCGGGTGGGTGCGCTGAGTGTAATTTTAAGTATGATAGAAAAGGAAGGCTGCACTGAGAAAAAGACTTCCAGAAGTCTGAAGTATGTGAGTGAACAATCCACAGTGAAGAACGTACCAGACAGAGGATACAGGAAGTACAAAATCCTTGAGATGGTGTGCACCAAGTGTTGAAGAGGAAGTGAAAAATGGGAATTCTTGTACATTGTTGAGGGAATGTGTTATAACCACTTTGACAAAAGTCTTTCGTTTCCTTATAAAACTAGGTATATATCTACCCTGTAACCCAGCAATTCTCATCCTAGATGTGACCAAGAGAAACAAAAACACACATCCACAAAAGGATGTGTACAAGAATGTTCAAAGCAGCTGTATCCATAATAAAGCAAAACTGGAGAAAACACATATGTCCATCAACTGGTGAACAGATAAAAAATCATCTGTGGTATAGTCATATAATGAAATACTACGCAGCAATAAAAATGAACATGCAAAACTTGAAAAAACATGAATGAAACTCAAAACCTGTGCTGAGTAAAAGAAGCCTTGTCCAAATTATTTCATTTATTTTAGGTTCTAGAACAATAAAACTAATCTATGAGGGGGCTAATGGGAATTATTATCAGGGAATAGGGTTAAAGGTTGACTGGGAACATTTCTGTGGTGATAGTAACATTTTATGTCTTGATAGGGGTTTAGTTACCCAGTTGTATGCAATTGTCAAAACTCATTGAAAGGCATAATAAATTTAATATTTCCTTGCAGGTTATTTTTAACATCAAAAGAAAAGATTTTTAAAATGCTAATCAGATACTGACATCAAGCTAATGACATTCATGCTGAAGTGTTTAGAAGTGAAGGGTGCTGGTATCTGCAACTTGTTTTGAAATATATGTAAAACAAGATGAATGATGGATCACAAACCAGATGAACTGAGTATGTGGTATGTCTAGAAATGTTAATAAAAGAATCTAGCTAGTGGATGTATGGATTTTCAAGGTAAAAATTCTTTCAACTTTTACATAAGTCCAATATTTTCATAATAAAGTACTGAAGCACCTACGGTGTGCCCTGCTGGGGGGGGTCTCCTTGGTCCAGCTGGGCTAGAAGCTAGCTCTGCTGAGCTTTCCAGCTGCTCTGTAATCAATGCACATGCACACAGCGGCTAGGAACAGGGGAGTTGCTGGCCCAGAAGGGGATGGGGAAGAGACTCAGAAGTTTGGGCTCAGGGAAAACTATCCCAAAGCTGTATTCACCCTGTTCATCTATTCCATTAAGCAACGTTGGGCATGAGTGGGCTGGCACCAGAACCAGGGCCAGGAGTTGTTAATTACTAGCATCCTTCATACTTCCTTGATGACTCCAGGAAGACCAAGCAGATTTATCAAACACTTTTAGACTATTTACAGCTGTTAGTCATTTTTCTGAGACTTCTACATGTGCTAAGGCATCTAATCCCCACAGTAAGTCTATATAGTAAGTTCAGATATTTATACACAGACAGACTGAGGCACAGAGAGGTAAAAGATGTAAAGCTAGGAAGTAGTAAAGTCACAATTCAAACTCAAGTGGTCTGACCCCAGATTCTCAGCCTTTCATTGCAACTCTAAGCTCCCTTGCAGTTGAGATACTTTTAAGTATTAATCACTGCTCCAGGCCCATTTGACAAGGCTTTTCCTGAAATCTTCACTACAAACTTGCTGGAGTGATATGGTATTTTCACTCAATTTTTTCGGTGAGGGAAAAAATATCTGTTCTAAGTTGTTCAAGTGAAGGAACTGGGAATCCAATGAACACCATATTTATTTATTTATTATTGCTATTTTATTTTCTCCATCTGTCGCTCAGTTATTCAACAAATATTTTCTGTACACATATTCTGAGTTGAGAATATCAGGATGAACAACCGGATATGGTCTCTGCTCTTGGAGCTCAGAGTCCAACAGGGGACAAAGATAACGTAGAAATGATGGGATAAAAGAATTTCAGCACATATGTGCCACAGCAAATGAAATTAGTGGATTAGTTACTGGATGGTATTTGGAGGGTGGGCAGCTTTAGCTGGGCTGGACAGGCAAATCCTCTCGGAAGCAATTGCTTTAAGGCTGAGGCCTGAGAGATGAAAAGGAACTGGCCTATATGAAGAAATGAGAGGAAAATGTTCCAGGCAGAGGGACCAGCAAGGACAAAGTCATAGGGGCAGGAAAGTACGTACTTGGTGTGTTCAAGTAATGAGAAGAAGTTCAGGGTGTCTGGGACATAGTGTGTGCGTGTGTGTGTGTGAGAGACAGAGAGAGAGAGAGACAGGCAGCAGGGGGGGATGAGGGAATGAGGTCACAGAGGTAAACAAAAGTCATATCAGGTAGAGCCTTTACAGATAAGCATTTTTCAAATTTTATTCTAAGCTGGTGGGAAGCCCTTGAAGGTATAAATACAAGAAAAAAAATGGAAAAAGAAAAGAAACATCAAGGAGACAAAATAAGAGTCAAGAAAGGAAGGAGTAGTAAAAATAGGTTGGATAAACAATGATGAGCCAAGTTCTACTGGCCTCTTTGGACCTTCATCATTTTAACTGTGAGAGTAACAAGAAATCATTGACTACTTCTGAAAATAGCAATAATATGATTTGACATACATTTCACAAGGTCCACTCAAGATGCTGTTTGACTAAAACTGTGGAGTGGGATAGTGTGTGTAGGGGAAGTACAAAAAACAGAAAGAGCAGAGCGAAGGCTATTACAAAGATGTAAGCAAAAATGATGACAACTTAGACTAGCATGGCAGTAGTGGGGTGGTGAGAAGTAGTAGAATTTTGTATTAATCAGAAGATTGAACCAACAGGATTGCAGATGCATTTTTCTAAAGTTTTTAGTTACAATTATCCCAGCTTAGCTGGAATAAGAATCTTGTGTTTCTATTTTTATTCACTTCAAAATGTTTTCTAATTTCCCTTTTGATTTCTTCTTTGGCCCATGAATTATTTAGAAGTGTGTTGTTTAATTTCCAAATATGTAGATATTTTCCAGATAGCTGTCTATTATTTTTAATTCCATGCTACTGTGGTTTGTGAACATACTGTTTACAATTTTAATCTCCTTGCATTTATTCAGATTTGCTTTATATCGCAGTATAGGCTTTATCTTCATATGCTCTGTGTGTGTTTAAAAAGAAGCTGTAAAAATAGATAGATAAATAAATAACTAATTAGGTTTCTACCTAACATTAAAAAATAGCAATAATAAAAACTAAAAAGAAGGTGTATTCTGATATTGTTGGGGGACTGCTCTATAATGTAAGTTAGGTAAATTTCTTTGAAATGCTTTCTATGTAATGCTTTCTAATATAATACAATTTACTAATACTTATTTTATCAATTATCCAACACAATTTTAATTTATACATTTCTTTTTTTATTTCTGTCAGGTTTTGCCTTAACTTATGCTCTGAAGATCATCTAATTTGACCTTCTCAAGTAATCCATCCATTTATATATTCCTTCTAAACCTTGCATGATGAATTTTTCATCTATACTTGATCAGTTCCAACATGCTCTGGGATCTACCATCTTGAAATACACACACTCCCTTTATTTCACATTTATACTCAAAAGACTTCCCCATCTTCTACTACCCTTTGATAACTAAACATCTCGAAAGAGTTGTCTATATACAATGGCTCAAGTTCTTCTGCTTCTATTCCCACTACAACATATTCTAATCTAATTTTATCAGCACTTTGGGCAGACTGTGCTTTTACCAAGTTCACCAAGTATCTGAGAAGGCCAAATACAATAAGCACTTTTCTATTTTTGTCTTAGACTCTTAGCTACATTTGACACTATCAGCACTCTTTTTTGTTAAATTGAGGTATAATTTACATAGAGTCAAATGCACAAATCTTAAGTGTACATACAGTTCAATGAGTTTTGACAAATATAAACAAAGACACTGAACTACTAATATTTCTATACGCTCCAGAAAGTCATCTTGTATTCCTTTCCAGTCAATCTTTCCATTTCTGGAAACAACCACTGTACTCATTTCTATCATTAGAAATCTGCTTTACCCGTCCTTGAAACTTACATAAATGAAATAATATAATAGGTAATCTATTGTGCCTGATTTCATTCACTAATGTTTTTGAGACTTATGTATGTTTTGTCTATAAGTCATATTTTTTTTTGCTAAGTGTATTCATTTTCTATTGCTCTGTAACGAATTACCACAAACTTAATGGCACAAGACAGCATTAATTTATCATTTCACAGTCTCCATGGGTCAGGAATTGAGTCACAACTTAGCTGAGTACTCTGCTCAGAGTTTCAGATGTGTCAGCTGGGCTACATTTCCTTCTGAAGCCAGGGTCCTCTTCCAAGCTCAACTGACTGTTGGCTAAATTCAGTTCTCTGTGGCTGTAGGACTGAGTTTCCATTTTCCCATTGACTGTCAGCCAGCGTCTGCTATCAGCTCCTAGAGGACCTTGCAATTGCTTGCCACATGGCTCTCTCACAAATCTCATAATATGGAAGCTTACTTCTTCAAAGCCAACAGGAGAACACCTCTATATCTTCAGAAAGAGCCCAGTCCTACTTTTAAGTGTTTTGACCTGATTAAAGCAGGGACATCTGGGAAGATTTCCTTTTTAACTCAAAATCAGCTGATATGAAACATTAATTACACCTACAAAAATCCCTTCACCTATCCACAAGATACAATCTAATCACAAGCATGAGGTCCCATCATATTCACCTGAGCTGCCCATACTCAAGGGGAGGGGACTATTCAGGGCATGTGTATCAGTAGGTGGGAATCTTGGAGTTCATCTTAGAATTCTGCCTACCACATTAAATATTTTGTATACCACAAATTTATATTTTTTTCCTATTAGTGGTCACCTCAACTTTAATTTTTTGGCTACTATGAATAAACTTGCTATGAACATCTAAGTATAAGTTTTCTGTGGACATATTTTTCATTTCTCTTGGGTAAATATCTAGGAGCAGAATCACTGGGTCATAGAATAAGCATATGTTTAACTTTACAAGAAAGTTCCTATCAGTTCTCCAAAGTAACTGAATCACTTTATATCCTGTCCAGGAATGTATGAGAGTTCTGGTTCCATGTTTTCACCAGCTTTTGGTATTGTCAATCACAAAATTTTACCATTCTAATGAGTATGAAGTGGTTGTGGTTTTAATCTGTTTTTCCCTAGTGATTAATGATATTAAGCATCTTATTATATGCTCATTGGTCATTAGAACATTTTTGTGAAGTATCTTGTGCCAATATTATGAAGTCTTCCCAATATTTTAAATTGGACTGTTTGCCTTTTAATTACCAAGTTGTAGAGCTTCTTTTTATATTCTGCAAGTTCTTTGTCAAGTATATAAATTGTTAATGTTTTGTCCTGATCTGTGGTTTGCTTATTCAATCGTTAATGGTGTCTTTTGAAGAACAAATGCTTTAATTTTAATTAAGTCCAATTTATCAGTTTCTTTTACTTATAAATGTATTGTATTATGTATGCAGGCTAAAAAATATTACCTAAGCCAAAGTTGTAAAGATATATTCTTATATTTTCTTCTATATGTTTAGAACTTTAGCTTTTTTCTTTTGGTCTGTGATCCTGTTTGAATTAATGTTTATATAATGAGAGCTAGAAATCAAAGTTCCTTTAATTTATTTTCTGCAGTATGGCTATCTGGATGTTTCAGCATCCTCTGTTGAAATTATTTCCTACTCTGTCTTTCTTGAAACTCTTATCTCTTATTTCTAAATATATATAAATTTTCTTCAGGAATCAGCCAAAACCTCTCTTTTATAACACTCTCTTCTTATATGGTTTTGCCTTTTTCCATGACTTTCAATGAAATCTAAATACTGATGATATCTAAATGTATATCTGCATTGGAGTATTTTCCCCTGGGTATCCAGATAAATCAATTCAACTGTCTGTTTGACATTGTCCCTCGAATGTTTCAAAGGCATCTTAAATTCAACATAGTGAAAAACACTCTTAATTTCCCCAATAACAGAACTGTTCCATCCATATGACTTTTCCTCATTTCCACAAATATTATTACTTCGCTCTCTGAAATCTAAAATTATGCTTAATTCATTTCTTTCCTTATCATCCTCAGCCAATAAGAGTAAACCTTCAAATTTTCTCCCCAAATCATCTGAAATCCAGCTAATTTTTAAGATCTGCTCTATCTCTTCAATACCCACCCACAACTCTCTCTCACCTGGACTGCTACAGCAGCCTGTTAACAAGCTCCCTTCTTCACTTATGCCCATCTCTAATCCATTCTTATCAAAGCAGCCAAAGTGATCATTTAAAAATATATATTGTATTATATAACTCCCCTGCCTAGAATACTTCAATAACATTTACTCAAGGAACTAAATAAATATGTATTAATCATTTACTGTGTGTCAAGCATTGTTCAAAGCACTGGGGATATAATGGTAATTACAAAAAGACATGGTTCCAGGACATATTTAAAGTGATGAAAGGGAAAAACCTACAGCCAAGATTACTCTACCCAGCAAGGATCTCATTCAGATTCGACAGGGAAATTAAAACCTTTACAGACAAGCAAAAGTTAAGAGAATTCAGCACCACCAAACCAGCTTTAAAACAAATGCTAAAGGAACTTCTCTAGGCAGGAAACACAAGAGAAGGAAAAGACCTACAATAAAAAACCCAAAACAATTAAGAAAATGGTAATAGGAACATACATATCAATAATTACCTTAAACTAAAATGGATTAAATGCTCCCACAAAAAGACATAGACTGGTTGAATGGATACAAAAACAAGACCTGTATATATGCCATCTACAACAGACCCACTTCAGACCTAGGGACACGTACAGACTGAAAGTGAGGGGATGGAAAAACATATTCCATGCAAATGGAACTCATAAGAAAGCTGGAGTAGCAATTCTCATATCAGACAAAATAGACTTTAAAATAAAGACTATTACAAGAGACAAAGAAGGACACCACATAATGATCAAGGGATCAATCCAAGAAGAAGATATAACAACTGTAAATATTTATGCACCCAACATAGGAATCCTCAATATAGAAGGCAAATGCTAACAGCCATAAAAGGGGAAATCGACAGTAACACAATCATAGTAGGGGACTTTAACACCCGACTTTCACCAATGGACAGATCACCCAAAATGAAAATAAATAAGGAAACACAAGCTTTAAATGACACATTAAACAAGATGGACTTAACTGATATTTCTAGGACATTCCATCCAAAAACAACAGAATACACTTTCTTCTCAAATGCCCATGGAACATTCTCCAGGATAGATCATATCTTGGGTCAAAAATCAAGCCTTGGTAAATTTAAGAAAATTGAAATCGTATCAAGTTCCTTTTCCGACCACAATGCTATGAGACTAGACATCAATTACAGGAAAAAAATTGTAAAAAATACAAACACATGGAGGCTAAACAATATGCTACTAAACAGAGATCACTGAAGAAATCAAAGAGGAAATCGAAAAATACCTAGAAACAAATGACAGTGAAAACACGACAACCCAAAACCTATGGGAGGCAGCAAAAGCAGTTCTAAGAGGGAAGTTTATAGCAATACAATCCAACCTCAAGAAACAAGAAACAGCTCAAATAAACAACCTAACTTTACACCTAGAACAATTAGAGAAAGAAGAACAAAAAAACCGCAAAGTTAGCAGAAGGAAAGAAATCATAAAGATCAGATCAGAAACAAATGAAAAAGAAATGAAGGAAACGATAGCAAAGATCAATAAAACTAAAAGCTGGTTCTTTGAGAAGATAAACAAAATTGATAAACCATTAGCCAGACTCATCAGGAAAAAAAGGGAGAAGCCTCAAATCAACAGAATCAGAAATGGAAAAAGAGACGTAACAATTGACACTGCAGAAATACAAAGGGTCATGAGATATTACTACAAGCAACTATATGCCAATAAAATGGAAAACCTGGAAGAAATGGACAAATTCTTACAAAAGCACAACCTTCCCAGACTGAACCAGGAAAAAATGGAAAATATATACAGACCAATCACAAGCACTGAAATTGAAACTGTGATTTAAAATCTTCCAACAAACAAAAGCCCAGGACCAGATGGCTTCACAGGCAAATTCTATCAAACATTTAGAAAAGAGCTAACAGCTATCCTTCTCAAACACTTCCAAAATATTGCAGAGGGAGGAACACTCCCAAACTCATTCTACGAGGCCACCATCACCCTGATACAAAAACCAGACAAAGATGTCACAAAACAAGAAAACTGCAGACCAATATCACTAATGAAAATAGATGCAAAAATCCTCAACAAAATACTAGCAAACAGAATCCAACAGCACATTAAAAGGGTCATACACCATGATCAAGTGGGCTTTATCCCAGGGATGCAAGGATTCTTCAATATACGCAAATCAATCAGTGCAATACACCATATTAACAAATTGAAGGAGAAAAACCATATGATCATCTCAATAGATGCAGAAAAAGCTTTAGACAAAATTCAACACCCATTTATGATAAAAACTCTCCAGAAAATAGGCATAGAGAGAAATTACCTCAACATAATAAAAGCCGTATATGACAAACCCACAGACAACATCATTTTCAATGGTGAAAAACTAAACGCATTTCCACTAAGATCAGGAACAAGACAAGGATGTCCACTCTCACACTATTATTCAACATACTTTTGGAAGTTTTAGCCACGGCAATCAGAGAAGAAAAAGAAATAAAAGGAATCCAAATCAGAAAAGAAGAAGTAAAACTGTCACTGTTTGCAGATGACATGATACTATACATAGAGAATCCTAAAGATGCCATCAGAAAACTACTAGAGCTAATCAACGCATTTGGTAAAGTAGCAGAATACAAAATTAATGCACAGAAATGTCTTGCATTCCTATAAACTAATGATGAAAAATCTGAAAGAGAGATTAAGGAAACACTCCCATTTACCATTGCAACAAAAAGAATAAAATACCTAGGAATAAACCTACTTAAGGAGACAAAAGACCTGTATGCAGAAAACTATAAGACACTGATGAAAGAAATTAAAGATGATACAAACAGATGGAGAGATATACCATGTTCTTGCATTGGAAGAATCAACATTGTGAAAATGACTATACTACCCAAAGCAACCTACATATTCAGTGCAATCCCTATCAAACTAGCAATGGCATTTTTCACAGAACTAGAACAAAAAATTTCACAATTAGTATGGAAACACAAAAGACTCCGAATAGCCAAAGCAATCTTAAGAAAGAAAAATGGAGCTGGAGGAAACAGGCTCCCTGACTTCAGACTATACTACAAAGCTACAGTAATCAAGACAGTATGATACTGGCACAAAAACAGAAATATGGATCAATGGAACAGGATAGAAAGCCCAGAGATAAACCCACGCACATATGGTCACCTTATCTTTGATAAAGGAGGCAAGAATATACAATGGAGAAAAGACAGCCTCTTCAATGAGTGGTGCTGGGAAAACTGGACAGGTACATGTAACAGTATGAAATTAGAACACTCCCTAACACCATACACAAAAATAAACTCAAAATGGATTAAAGACCTAAATGTAAGGCCAGACACTATCAAACTCTTAGAGGAAAACATAGGCAGAACACTCTATGACATAAATCGCAGCAAGATCCTTTTTGACCCGCCCCCTAGAGAAATGGAAATAAAAACAAAAATAAACAAATGGGACCTAATGAAACTTAAAAGCTTTTGCACAGCAAGGGAAACCATAAAGAAGACGAAAAGACAACCCACAGAATGGGAGAAAATACTTGCAGACGAAGCAACTGACAAAGGATTAATCTCCAAAATATACAAGCAGCTCAAACAGCTCAATACCAAAAAAACAAACAATCCAATCCAAAAATGGCCAGAAGACCTAAACAGACATTTCTCCAAAGAAGATATACAGATTGCCAACAAACACATGAAAGGATGCTTAACATCACTAATCATTAGAGAAATGCAAATCAAAACTTGCAATGAGGTATCACCTCACACCGGTCAGAATGGCCATCATCAAAAAATCTACAAACAATAAATGCTGGAGTGTGTGGAGAAAAGGGAATCCTCTTGCACTGTTGGTGGGAATGTAAATTGATACAGCCACTATGGAGAACAGTATGGAAGTTCTTTAAAAAACTAAAAATAGAACTACCATATGACCCAGCAATCCTTACAAAGCTAAAAATAGAACTACCATATGACCCAGCAATCCCACTACTGGGCATATACCCTAAGAAAACCATAATTCAAAAAGAGTCATGTACCACAATGTTCATTGCAGCACTATTTACAATAGCTGGGATATGGAAGCAACCTAAATGTCCATCAACAGATGAATGGATAAAGAATATGTGGCACGTTATACAATGGAATATTACTCAGCCATAAAAAGAAACGAAATTGAGTTATTTGTAGTGAGGTGGATGGACCTAGAGTCTGTCATACAGAGTGAAGTAAGTCAGAAAGAGAAAAACAAATACAGTATGCTAACACATATATATGGAATCTAAGGGGAAAAAAAAAAGGTCATGAAGAACCTAGTGGCAAGATGGGAATAAAGACACAGACCTACTAGAGAATGGACTTGAGGATATGGGGAGGAGGAAGGGTAAGATGTGACAAAGTGAGAGAGTGGCATGGACATATATACACTACCAAACGTAAAATAGATAGCTAGTGGGAAGCAACCACATAGCACAGGGAGATCAGCTCTGTGCTTTGTGACCACCTAGAGGGGTGGGATAGGGAGGGTGGGAGGGAGGGAGATGCAAGTGGGAAGAGATATGGGAACATATGTATATGTATAACTGATTCACTTTGTTATAAAGCAGAAACTAACACACCATTGTAAAGCAATTATACTGCAATAAAGATGTTAAAAAACAAAAAAAAAAGAAGCGAAATTGAGTTATTTGTAGTGAGGTGGATGGACCTAGAGTCTGTCATACAGAGTGAAGTAAATCAGAAAGGGAAAAACAAACACCGTATGCTAACACATATATATGGAATCTAAAAAAAAAAAAGTGTTCTGAAGAACCTAGAGGTAAGACAGGAAAAAAGATGCAAACATAGAGAATGGCCTTGAGGACACGGGGAGTGGGAAGGGTAAGCTGGGATGAAGTGAGAGAGTGGCATGGACATATATAAACTACCAAATGTAAAAACACATAGCTAGTGGGAAGCAGCTGCATAGTACAGGGAGATCAGCTCGGTGCTTTGTGACCACCAAGAGGGGTGCGATAGGGAGGGTGGGAGGGAGACACAAGAGAGAGGGGATATGGGGATGTATGTATACGTATAGCTGATTCACTTTGTTATAATGCAGAAACTAACACACCATTGTAAAGCAATTATACTCCAATAAAGATGTTAAATAAAAAAAGACATGGTTCCTAACTTCATAAATTTACATTTATCCAATATTTACTCACACACACACACACACGCACACACACACAGCTATAAAATGTTAACTCTGTCAAATATACAGAAAAGTAATGAATAGTGCTATGAATATCTTCAAATAGGAATTTTATGTGGTTAGGAGACAAAGCAAGGCTCCTTGGGATACAGATTCTTTAGCACAAATTATCTAAAAAACAGGGGCTCAAGTAGAAAACTATGCATGTAAATGTGCAGATTTAAGGTATGATAAGGCATGACAAGGACACAAAGATAGAAGGACAGATAACTAGGGCAGAAATCAAAAGAGAACAAGATGAATTTTGCAAAAAAAGGAAGGAGCCGAACTTGCAGGCCTTGTTAAATAGTATTTTCTTCTTCCTTAAAATACCAGAGAGCAATTTGAGAAAGACCACTGTGGCTACAGTGTAGAAATTATACAGAAAGCGGACAGAGCTTTGGGAAGTTTCAGCAATGATCTAGAGCAAGTGGAATGGTAGCACTTTCGCGCTTCAGGATCCATACCCGTTCTGCCTGCGATGATCTCCTCCACTTGTCAGGTCTCAGATTAAATGTTTCCTCTTCAATGGAGGCCTTCCGTGACCACCAAAAAAGTAAAATGTTTCTTACTCAGATCTATTATTTTCTATCATCACCTTGTTTGCTTCCTTCTTAGCACTTTCATATTTTGCAATCAGCACTTCTTGTTCATTTCCATCTCCAACACTAGAGTATTTGCGCCAGGAGAGTGGGGACCATGTCTGTCTTTTTTTGCCAGCTTGGAAATTGTCAGTACGTGCACCGGTGGCTGCTTCATGGTTGTTCTCAAAAGAAGTTAATCAAATGAAGTAATATCACTGTCTTCCACATGTTAGCTCTCCTCTCTTCATAGTATATGCCACCTTAGCTCAAGTATGCTCAGTTAAACCTTTCAACAACTGCTCCATACCTACATGTCACGTGTTGGGCAAAGTGTTAGGGATAGATGACTTCCAAAACCATGTGGTATCTACCAATGGTTTACAGCAAGGGTTCTGGAACCAGTCTGCTTGGATTTGAACTAAAGTTATTCTACTTCCCAGCCGTGTGATGTTGGGAAATTTTCTTAGCATCTCTGGATCTCAGTTTCCCCATCTGTCAAATGGTGATATTGAGTTCCTCATAGCATTGTGTGAGTATTAAAGCCCACCTGTGGTTTTTAGCTATTATTCATCCCACTGGGCAAAGGAGAAATTGAAATCAAATTAATAGTTTATTACAAATATGATATGTGTCAAGAAGGAGAATTACAGGAAAGTAATTCTTCTGTAGGAGAGTATACAACAGATTGACATACTTATTATTATATAACAAGCAGTCCTGCTATTTAGTGGAAAGTAAGAGAAAACTTGACTTCATTCCATGTTCAGGTTCATCCTGCCGATGCACGTTAAGGAGATGAGTTGAAGAAAGCTCTGAGATCTCAAGTAAGAATTCTACTGTCATGAAAAAATAGTAGTTGCTAACTGTGTATTTATGTGTGTGTAGTCGTCTCATGTATCAGATTTCACATATATCTGCTGGCAAATACTGCTTATAACAAACTACTCAAACGCTAAGTGGCTTAAAATAGCAATCATTAATTCTCACTAATCTTGGGTCCACTGGGGGTTGGCTGACGTAGGTAGGCTGGGCTTGGCTATCTCCCTCTCTCTCTCTCTCTCTATACATATATATATATATATATATATATATATATATATATATATATATATATATATATATATATACACATATATATATATATATTTTTTTTTTTTTTTTGCCAAGCCCAAGCCTAGCCTACATCAGTCAACCCCTCTATACCTCATGTTTCTCTTTCTCCTCCTGGAACCAGCAGTCTAGTGCAAGAGTTTTTCTCATGGCCAGGGCAGAAGTTATTCACACAAACGGAAGCCACACATGAACTCTGAAGTGGCACACTGGTACTAATGCAACATTTTATTGAAAAGAGTCTCGGGGCTGAACTCAAAGTTAAACGGTAGGGAAATAAACGTCACCCTTTGTATGGAAATAGCTGCAAAGTATATGGCACATGACTTGGATACAGGATGGATGAGGAACTGGGCCCTGGATACAGGGAAACATGAAGAATAATTCAATTTACCAAATCTGCTCAGTTTGTTCTTCATTTTTCCTGTAGAGACAGGGATACTGAATGTAGATTTGACAAAGAAATAAATATGGGAAAACATACACCACTCTACCATGTGAGAGTTTAACATGTAATCATAAGTAGACTTTTAACTAAAATAGACAAATAGGAAGAATGAAAAAGAAAGACAAGGCAATACTTTTTTTCTTCGAAACTTTAAGATAAATGCCACTAGTTATAGCAACTATTTTGTAGGTATAGGACAGAATAAAGAAATGAAGCATCTTTTGTAACTTATGATTACAGTTGTTACTCCTTTTACTAAATGTTCCCTTATTGTACAGGGCATTTTTAGTAAGATAGTGCCATTTTTCTGTTTTTTCTTATCACAAGTCAAGCTCTGTTTCTTATGGGATTACTTTGGGCAGGAAGTATTTTATAGTTTGATGGTGTCCTTTCAGGACCTTTTCTTACATAAAAGACACTTATTTTATTTATTTATTTTTGGCTGCTTGGGTCTTCGTTGCCGCGCATGGGCTTTCTTTAGTTGCGGCGAGCGGGGGCTACTCTTCCTTGCGGTGCACGGGCTTCTCATTGCAGTGTCTTCTTTTGTTGCGGAGCACCGGCTCTAGGCATGCGGGCTTCAGTTGTTGTGGCACGCAGGCTCAGTAGTTCTGGCTCGCAGGCTCTAGAGTGCAGACTCAGTAGTTGTGGCACACGGGCTTAGTTGCTCCACAGCATGTTGGATCTTCCCGGACCAGGGCTCGAACCCATGTCCCCTTCATTGGCAGGCGGATTCTTAACCACTGAGCCACCAGGGAAGCCCCATAAAAGACACTTTAAAAAAAAATAGTTTTATTCTGTAATTGCCTCGATTTCAGGCTCGTTTTTCCCAGGCTATGTAAGGAAATCTAATCACGTTTAGAAACTGAATTATATGATCTGGCTTCAATCCTAAAATGGCCATTTTCCTGTTTTTCTTTTTTTTTATTAGAAAGGACTTTTTAAACTAATTTTCCCAGTTTTTATATTTCCTTTAACTATTGTAAGACTACTGTATAGGACAGTGCATTAAGATGTGAATTTTAGTATAAAAATTTACGAAAGTAAGGTTATTCTAATATCTTCCTTCACCTAAGAACAACTACTTCATGTAACATATCAAAAGGCAAAAACTTCTAAATGATACTTAAATCTGTTGCAATTCCCAATTGTCCAAAAATAAAAGAGAAACATCCACTCTGAAAAACTGTTTGCTTTAAGAGGTAGTAGTAAATCTTAAATGTTTAACACTTTTCTCTTCTTTTCCTCTGTTGTTTTACAAAGCCCCTTATTCTAAGGCTCTCAGAGAACTCGACACAACCAAATTCTACCCCTATGAATCATAGAATTACAGTCAAAAAGGGACTTAAGAGTTCACTTAGCCTACTTCTTTTGTTTAGTTTAAGAGGAAACTGAGTTGAGGGGAGAGAAGACTAAGTTTGTCAAGAAAAGACCTAGGGCTGTGGCCATAGACAGTCATAGGTACAAATACCATCTTTACCACTCAGAAACTATGTGACTTGGAACAAATAACCTACCTCATTTCAGTTTCCTTATCTGCAAAATGAGGATAGCAACATATCCCTTGAAGTGTAATTGTAAGGGTTCAATGAGAAAATATATATTCAAAGAGCAATGACTATAATAGATACCCCTTAGGTCATATAGCTAGTTTCAGATATAAGAAACCAGAAATTCTTCAATTCCAGTCCAGTTAGTTACCTTTCCCCATCTTGTTTATTTTCACCTTGTTCAAGGTACATATATACAATTTATTGGTAACATAGGAGTCACACATACAGCTCTTAAACCATCATTTACACAGATGGTACAAATAAGAGATTAAAGAGAGACTTGCCAGTGCCTGTAAAAATGAGCTGAGACACCAGTGCCAACAACAGACATTCCTGATGTGTGAAGAAGACTGTAAGTGAGCATATTTCCCCCTCTCTCTCACTCTCCAGATCATGATAACATATATTACCACAGTCTGTCATACGTGTCATATTTCAACATGTCAGGATTGCATGAAAAGGAAATGAATGAAATCCCAAAAGGCAAACATCCAAGAGTACTTTTTCTCTCATTCCTTTATACATCTAGAGTTTTTCAACTCAGCGTTCTGACACCCCAGTAATGACGGTAATATCCTGTTAGAACAAACACCTCTCAGACTTGATTCTGTTGCAGACCTAAAATGAGGTGCTCCTATGATAAGTTTACTGAGTAATAAGTGAATTTCTATTGAAGAACATTTGAAAGAAGGTTCACAGCTCTCTTTCACTAGTTTCTGTGTAACAAAAGCCACACCCTAAAACTAATTCATGTATAACACCTGTCAGTTTTCTTTGGCTTGATACATCTCATCAGACATTGGAAAGCGCTTTTCACCACTGTAGCATTGTACCACCACTCTATATTGTGAGGCCCTATTCACAGGAGTATTTTTAAAACACTTCCTCTATACCAAGCCCTCTGTTATCTAATTTAATCATCAATATAGGCAGAAGAGTTAAGCATCATGATGCTCATTTTACAAAGAGATGACAATTTTAAAGTTAGCTCAAATATCTTACTCTAGTTGACAGAAGTTGTGCAGAGCTAAACTAGGATATGAATTGACCTTTATCAGAAGCCAAAGTCCAGTGCGCAGATATTAACTTCCTGAGGAACTGTTATCATTTACTGAATGCGTATAAACTGCCAAGCATTGGGAGAACAATTTCACAGACTATCTCTTTCAAATATGAGCTTCATCTAATAGGGAGGTCTATGCTCCATGAGAATTTGTGAACTGAAATACCCCTAGTGATTATATACAAACCACAGTCCTCACTGCCTACCAATACATGTTTCATTAAACCCTGTTCACGAGAATTTAATTGCAAATCAATGTAATTTAGCTATTTTCTAATCTGCAATTGTTTTAAGAATTACTTTAAAAATGTATACATATACATATACTTAAATTTTTAATAAATCCATAAAAATAATATATATCTTGGATATTTTATCATTTTCTTCATTTTCTACTTGGCTACACTTTTTCCTCTTCTTCCCTCATCCTACACAGCTTACTACCTCACCCCAACCCCAAATACCACTAAGCCCAAATATCCCCTTTTTTCTAGAAAACATATGTATGTATAATATATATGTATCTATGTATCTATACACATACACAAACACATAAATGAAAATATTCCTCTCACACACAAAATCTATAATCAGTAAAATCAACCATACACACACATGCACATGAATATACAGGTGTTATTGCCATTGTTTCTTTATAAGAAATGGTATAGCACTATGTATATTTTTCTGCATCTTAATTTTCGTTCTGATAAGTATTTTAGAAAATTCCTCCAGTAAATGACCATAGCTGTAAATTCATTCTTTTTATTATTGATTTAATATTCTACCACGTGGACATATCATGTATTCAAGAATTTCTGTAATTGGTGGACAACATTTTGTTTCCACATTTTTGTCACTGGAAACAATATTGAAATAATCATCATTGTGCCTATGACCTTAAATACCAGTGGTTTTCTTTTCATGGAATGGGATCTCAGAAGACAGATTAATAGTTTAAAAGGTATTTTAAATATTTTAATTTTTTCAAACCCAAACTTTATTTTTTTAATTTGTTTTATTTTATATTGGAGTATAGTTGATTTACAATGGTGTGTTAGTTTCAGGTGTACAGCAAAGTGATTCAGTTGCACATTTACGTATATCCATTCTTTTTCAGATTCTTTTCCCATATAGGTTACTAAAGAATATTGAGTAGAGTTCCCTGTGCTATGTGGTAGATCCTTGTTGATTATTTATTTTGTATATAATAGTGTATATATATTTATCCCAAACTCCTAATTTATCCCTCCCCACTGTTTCCACTTTGGTAACCATAAGTTTGTTTTCTACGTTTGTGAGTCTGTTTCTGTTTTATAAATAAGTTCATTTGTATCATTTTTTTAGATTCCACATATAAGTGATATCATTTGATATTTGTCTTGGCTTGACTTACTTCACTTAGTATGACCATCTCTAGGTCCATCCACGTTGCTGCAAATGGCATTATTTCATTCTTTTTTTATGGCTGAATAACATTCCATTGTATATATGTACCACATCTTCTTTATCCATTCCTCTGTCGATGGACATTTAGGTTGGTTCCGTGCCCTGGCTATTGTAAACAGTGCTTCAATGTACATTGGGGTGCATGTTATCTTTTCAAATTATGGTTTTCTCTGGATATATGCCCAGGAGTGGGATTGCTAGATCATATGGTAGTTCTATTTTTAGGTTTTTAAGGAACCTCCATACTGTTCTCCATAGTGGTTGTACCAATTTACACTCCCACCAACAGTGTAGGAGGGTTCCCTTTTCTCCACACCCTCTCCAGCATTTATTATTTGTAGACTTTTTGATGACGGCCATTCTGACTAGTGTGAGGTGACATCTTATTGAAGTTTCGATTTGCATTTCTCTAATAATTAGTGATGTTGAGCATCTTTTCATGTGCCTATTGTCCATCTCTACGTCTTCTTTGGAGAAATGTCTATATTTAGATCATCTGCCCATTTTTTGACTGGCTTGTTTGTTTTTTTGATACTGAGCTGCATTGGCTGTTTGCTAAGGAGGCAAAAGACATATACTCTAAAAACTATAAGACTTTGATGAAAGAAACCAAAGATGACAAAAACAGATGGAAAGATATACCATGATTGGAAGAGTCAATATTGTCAAAATGACTATACTACCCAAGGCAATCTACAGATTCAATGGAATCCCTATCAAATTACCAATGGCATTTTTCACAGAATTAGAACAAAAAATTTTACAATTTGTATGGAAACACAAAAGACCCCAAATAGCCAAAGCAATCCTGAGAAAGAAAAATGGAGCTGGAGGAAGCAGACGACCTGACTTTGGACTATACTACAAAGCTACAGTCATCAAAACAATATGGTACTGGCACAAAAACAGACATATAGATCAATGGAACAGAACAGAGAGCCCAGAAATAAACCCACACACCTATGGCCACCTAATCTATGACAAAGGAGGCAAGAATATACAATGGAGAAAAGACAGCCTCTTCAATAAGCAGTGCTGGGAAAACTGGACAGCTACATGTAAAAGAATGAAATTAGAACATTCTCTAACACCATACCCAAAATAAACTCAAAATGAATTAAAAACCTAAATGTAAGGCTGGATACTATAAAACTCTTAGAGGAAAACATAGGCAGAACACTCTTTGACATAGATCGCAGCAATACCTTTTTGATCCACCTCCTATAGTAATGGAATAAAAACAAAAATAAACAAATGCAACCTAATTAAACTTAAAAACTTTTGCACAGCTAAGGAAACCATAAACAAAATGAAAAGACAACCTACAGAATGGGAGAAACTATTTGCAAATGAAGTGACTGATAAGGGATTAATCTCCAAAATATACAAAGGTATATATGTTTTGAATTTCAATCAGTCTTTCCTGATACCCTCAAAAGGTTGTACAATTTGCAGTTCCATCAGACAAACGTGAGAACATATATTTCTACACATCCTCCCAACAGTACTTACTACCAACAGTACTCTTTTATTTTCCATCAACATGTTTATTTTTATTTTTTTTAATAAGAGTATTAGTCATTTTATTTTTATTTATTTATTTATTTATGGCTGTGTTGGGTCTTCGTTTCTGTGTGAGGGCTTTCTCTAGTTGTCGCAAGCGGGGGCCACTCTTCATCGCGGTGCGCGGGCCTCTCACTATTGCGGCCTCTCTTGTTGCAGAGCACAGTCTCCAGATGCACAGGCTCAGTAATTGTGGCTCATGGGCCCAGTTGCTCCACGGCATGTGGGATCTTCCCAGACCAGGGCTCGAACCCGTGTCCCCTGCATTGGCAGGCAGATTCTCAACCACTGCGCCACCAGGGAAGCCCAACATGTTTATTGATAGATGTAAAGTGGTATGCAATGTTATACCCATTTGCATTTTTCAGATCATTGGCTAGAAAGAGTATCTTTTCATTTGTATGTTGGTCATTTGCTCTTTTCCAAATTGTCTCAACTTTTTTTTCCTGTTTTTTCTACCAGGTTATTTGTTCCTTTCTTTGTAATTTGTAAATACTTTAGCATCAGACATTATTTAATGTTATTGGAATGAGTGTTTGAATATGGTATTTTCTTCCCAAGAAATGGCCCCTCCATTTTAAAACTTCTATTAAACAAACCATGCATTGCTCACTGAAAATAAAACATTCAAATTCTTATGTTTAAATTGCAACACATGGGACTTCCCTGGTGGCTCAGTGGTTAAGAATGTGCCTGCCAATGTGGGGGACACGGGTTTGATCCCTGGTCCGGGAAGATCTCACATGCTGTGGAGCAACTAAGCCCATGCGCCACAACTACTGAGCCTGCGCTCTACAGCTTACAAGCCACAACTACTGAGCCCGAGCACCTAGAGCCCATGCTCCACAACAGGAGAAGCCACCGCAGTGAGAGGCCTGTGCACCACAACGAAGAGTAGCCCCGACTCACTGCAACTAGAGAAAGCCTGCACACAGCAACAAAGACCCAACACAGCCAAAAATAAATAAATAAATAAGTTTATTAAAATTGCCACATATATACTGGTATCTAATTTTGAACACTAGTAGATTCCACTGAACAATTTATCAACTGCAAATTTACATCACGATCACATTAATTTTTAATGTAGCTTTTTTTTTTTAACATCTTTTTTGAGTATAATTGTTTTACAATGGTGTGTGTTAGTTTCTGCTTTATAACAAAGTGAATCAGCTATACCTATACAATCTAATTTTCTTTTTTTTATACATGGTCACTATTTTCATTCCCCTATTTTTCCCATCAAATATTAGGTATTTATTCTTTCTTATAAATTTCAAGATAAATTTCCCAGTTAGGAAAATTAATTTTTTTATATTCACTATGATCAGTGTCAAATAATCATGATTCTGACATTTTGGCCTAATTTCTGATATTATTTGAAGTGGACTTAGAGTTTTGGGACAGTATTTGCTGCTATTGTTAGTAAACAGCCTTTCTTACAGTTTGATAAGCCCCACTTTTGTGTTGTATTTAATTTTTTTATTAGAAATGTGTTGCTAACTTTTATCAAATGCCCTTTAAACAGTATTTTTAATCCTGTGCTTTTTCTTCACATTCCAGGTATGTCTTTGGACATCTTATTTTCTTAATGAGTCAACTAATGGGTCCTTTAAGTGGAAAACAGAGTGTTCCCTTGGCATCTGCAGAAGATTGGTTCCAAGACCCACCGTGTACACCAGAATCCGTGGATGTTCAGGTACCATGGTTAGCCCTCCAATCCATGATTCTGCATCCGTGGATTCAACCAACCCTGGATGGTGCAGTACAAATCCTTTGTATAAGTAGACGTGAACAGTTCAAACCCCTGTTGTTCAAGGGACAACTGTAAATAATGGTGTTTTTGAGTCATTAAATAACTTTTCATGCAAAGTAACCCTATCGTCTTTTGCAATAAAAAGACAATTGCAACTAAGCAACTTTGGAACATGACGCTTTCATTTTTGGCAAATAGTGCTAAAAAAAGTTAATAATCAGCTGGGCTTCTTTTGGCTTCACCCTTGTCTTAAAGGGGAATTAGTCACTCTTCTAAACTCCTTTTTCTTATTTCTATCATAGCTTTTAGTATTGATATATATTTAAGTATATGTTATTATATTTACATCTCACAGTAAAATGTGTATATTTAGGGGTAAAGTTCTCTCCATTTTTTTATGTTACCGCCTTAGCCTAGCGCCAAGCACATCATAGCTTTTCAATAAATAGTTGTTGAATAATAGAGCTTTTAGGGGCTTCCCTGGTGGCACAGTGGTTGAGAATCTGCCTGCCAATGCAGGGGACACGGGTTCGAGCCCTGGTCTGGGAAGATCCCACATGCCACGGAGCAACTGGGCCCGTGAGCCACAATTACTGAGCCTGCGCGTCTGGAGCCTGTGCTCCGCAACAGGAGAGGCCGCGATAGTGAGAGGCCCGAGCAACGCGATGAAGAGTGGTCCCCGCTTGCCACAACTAGAGGAAGCCCTCGCACAGAAATGAAGACCCAACACAGCAATCAATCAATCAATCAATCAATAAATAAGAATGTGAATTTCTAAAAAAAAAAAAAAATAGAGCTTTTAATTTATTATTCCCTTCCTCTGGAATGACAGAATGAGACAGAAATGATGAATAAACTTAAATGCATCTTCTGACAACTGCCTTCTTAAAAGTTAAGTCTTTTATAAGAGAGTTTCAAAGTTCACTCACTATCTAAGGAATTAAGAATGTTGTTCTGGTGACAAGGAAAAATTTGCTGTAATTCTGGCTGAGCCATAATGAATTCCGTATCATCTGTTAAGGATTAAAACAAAATAGAAAAACAAGGGATGGTAAATGTACTTAGGTTACAGATCCAATCAATACCATATTCAATTTACTTAAAATATCTGTATATGTAAAGTTTTAACTGCTGCTTTGTATTTAGCACTGTAGAAAATTAACCAAAACTTCAGCGACCTCTCTTAGTAAGTAGTGCTCAATGTCTCCTCAAAAAGAAGCCAGGGTTGTAGGACGTTAAGATGGGCTGAGCCAAGTCAGGAAAGAGCCAGTGCATTTACTGGATCTGAACAGTCGGTCTGGTGATTTGATGTCAGTCACTGGAATCTTTCTCCTGATTGGCAGGTTATATTTTGTGTATAAATGGAATTAGAACCTACACAATTTAGATGTTTCCTAGGATTTTATCCCAATCCTTTGTAGTTTTGTTCTTTCTTTTTAACTGGATTCTGTAGTTCCAACACTATAATTTAAAATAAATTTATTTGGAATATACTTCCAAACTCATCTGCAAAACTCACAAATTTAAATATTATAAAATCATAAAATTTCCTTCTACCACCCCGGGCTGAATATTTTACGTAGTTTACCCATTGCACCCTCACATGCATCCCAGTAGCTGTGTAGTTTAGAAGCTTGAAATCCATGGAGCAATACACATACACACACACACACACACACACACACACAAAGAAAATCAGATTTTCTGTTCTAAGCCCCAATTTTTTCTCTTCTGTTCTTGATATCTCTCTACAACAGGGTCAAGGCATTAAGTAATCCTTGATTTGCTGGAGAAAACCCAAAACAAAAAGTTTAATTGCCTAAACAGACACTTATATTCTTAAACCACATTCCTTCTCTAAACACCCAAAATATAACTAAAAAAACCCAGAAATCATTCATTCATACATTCATTCAATGATTTATTCAATAATTATTTTTGTGCATCTATTACATACCAGGAATTATTTGAAAAGCTTGAAGTATAGCGATGAACAAAACAAGTCCCAAACCAAAGAGTTTACATTCTAGGGGAAGCAAAACTTCTCTGAATATTTAAAATTAAATATATATATATATATATATATAGGGCCATGCTCCAAACTAAGATAAAAATTTATGTGCACAAGAGCGGTGGACCTATTGTGGTGACCAGGGAGAAAACATAGATATCCATGGTACTGCAGCACTGGAGACAGGCAGTGAGCAAGGGACCAAAATTACTTTACAAGAGGAATTGAAGAGAAAGGAACACTCATTTATTTTGAAGGCTTGAATATTTCTTGAGCTTTTATTGCTGTGGCTGTTCTGATGCCTAAACCTTCCTAAGCAATTGAGGGAGTGGTGATCTTTTAAGTAGGTTGGCATAGTTTGCTTGGTCTCAGAGCAAATTAGAAGTCCCACTGATGATGATCCAGATCAAATCAAGGAAAGAAAAAGAGATATCTAAACCAGGCATTACCCTGACTAACATTTTCTACGCTTCAGATGCCTTGTAGTTGATTTAGACTGAGCAAGTTCCCTGCCTGATATTTATTATATCTGATAATAAGATATCTGATAATAAGATATCTGATAAGTCTGATATTTATTATATTATTTTTCTGTTAACAAGAGAGTTTGGATGTTTGTGTTGTATGTGATTTTTCTGCTATAGGTGGACATTTCAGATAAAAATGTTTCCCATTATTTTGCAGCCAAATGCATGATATACTTTCCCACTAGAAAAAAAAAAAAAAAGATCATTTGCTAAAAGCATTAGGTAAGAAAACTAGATGTATGGTGACACACCTGCCATAAGCAGGTGAGGAGAGTACAGCAAAGAAATCTATCAGAGGCCTATCAAGCAGTGGTGGAGGGGCTAACCAAGATCTGTTTCCACCATCTGACTTTAATGACTTTGTATTTCATCTTAAAACTCACTTGCTTATGTGGGAAATGGAAAATAAAAGATATTACGGATTTGGCTTAATTAAATCCTTCCATCAGTGATGTATTATAGCTATATTCTCAGTCTGCTGGACTGGGGCCATAGCAGTTATTTAAAATATCCCTTAAAATAATCTCTTGATTTTAGGTATTAGCTTAAATCTCAAGCTTAGCAAATCACGTGGTTCCTCTTTCCAAGCACAGGAGGGGATCAGTTTCACATAAGACTTGGTATCAGATATACTGACAATCAGGTTGCATGCCTTAATCAAATTCGGATGTTATAAACATAAAAGAATGTCATAGAATATATTATTTTTCTACCAAAAATCTAGTGAACATATAGATATTGAGCAGACACTAGTTGAAAGGTCAGATGGTATAGGTGACACATATATATACGGATCAGGCACACCCAACCTTGAAGTTGCTTACGACCTAATGATGGAAATTCGACGTAAACACACGAAAAGTTATATTACAATTATCTTAGTAGACTTGATAATACAGACAAATCTTGATTGATTACTGAATGAACCAAACTATCAACTCTTTTTTAGGGGTTCAGTAGCATCACACAGTTTTACTGAACTTTCTCAATATGTCTCCTTACAGGTACGTGTTGGTAAAGTTTCCAAAGGAAGGCATTGCTAATTCTATGAGAATGTCATGTGTATGACTCTCTCAAAGCATGAACACAGATAGAAGATGACAGATTTCCACTGCCAACAGCTGTGGAAGCTCCTGCTGTAGTCCCTGGTTGGACATCTTCTCCCAATAGCAATTGTATTGTATCTTCTTTTACTGTAGCAGGTGCTGCAGCATGTGGGGCAAATTGGTATTGTTGACAGATCTGATCCCATTTGCTGGCAAGGTAAGTTGTTTTCCCAACTCTTTGTGTCAGCTAACTCGTTAGGGGCCTTCAATGAACGGCTAAGGATGCAATGATCCTCTTGAAAATGTCTGCTATGATGAATATTCATTGGAGACCTGAGACTAGCAAAATACCATCTATAAACTGCCTTCTGTATGGAGCAAAGGGAGGTGGAAGAGAAGAGCACCGCTGTCAACACCATCTGCAGAAACGTGTTATACAAGAGGTGTTGGGCTTTCCTGCTTATTCCTATGTGAACTCTGATTCAGAAGAACATGTCCTGAATATGTCCTCTTTGAGCTAATGAGGTTATAATACAAGGCCTCACATAAAATAGTAACAGGATTACCACTAAATTATATTTCTCTGAATTTCTCCATATGCTTTGGCACTCTCCACATTTTCACATTAGCAATATCGTAGGCATCAAAAGATAATTATTTTCAGCTTTAACACTGGTGGGCTTAATGCTGCTTTCAATAATTACTGAATTCCTGCCTTTGGATTTACATTTTGTCCATGGTTAACATTTTCTTTAAACTGTTAAATATCCCACCAGGAGAATGTCTCTAAGATACACTGGCTAAAGTCAAAACAAACAAAATAGAAAAACAGCAAGAGTTAGCCTATCTATCTACCATTCTTTCTTCATTAACTCATTTAGTTGATAGTCTGTGAATATTTACTATGTTTCAGAAGGCTATGTTCAGTGCTGTAGATAGTAAGTACAACTGGCCTGGTACCTGCCTTCACAGAATTTAAACGTTTGAAGAAAATTTTTAGATAGTGATACTAGACAAGAAATTACAGTAAAGTACCATGTTCCAACAGTGGGGTGGTGGTGAGGTACAGAGAGAAAGAGAGGCGTAGAGCAAGGAGATTTTCCATAGAATACAAACGAGATAGAACTGCATTTTTACAGTTTGGTTTGGTTCACATTTGCCAGATTTGAAGAATTCAGGCTGACTCCCAGGAAAAATCTATGTTACTCTTTGGGGCCTTGACAACATGTGCTTTTACAGAGAAGAGCTTATTAATTATGAAGAGCACTGCCATTGCATTTAGTGAATAAGCAATCTTATGAAAACAGAAGGGAAAGTATTGAGAAGACTGTTAAAGCTGCCACAAAAAAGTTCTCCCTGATACAAACATTTCAAAAGACGGGTTTGAAATTCTCTCACAGGCAACACAGATCTGTCACAATGGGTTCTATATTATCATAGATAGCTTGTTTACCTGGTTTCAATTAGACTTGAAGTTTCAATTAGACTTTCCAATCATTTGAACAAGGAAATAAAACTTTATAAGATGTATTTGAGTATCTTTCTTTAAAGAAGAATATAAGAAAGAAATAATAAGAAGAAAGAAACAAAGGCTTGGAAAGTAAGAAGCAGTGACTTTAACCCAGGACAACAATGAAAAGATGTCCCAAGTTAACATTTGTACATCAACCTAGAAAGCAATATATCCCATTTATAACATAGTGCTCTGTGGGAAAAAAAAAAAAAAAATTAAGAAAAGGCTTGTACACAATGAATCACATTTTCAATATACTAGAATACCTTAGTGTCATGAAGAAGGTAAACAATTCTACTATGAAGGACAAAAAAAAAGAGTGGAATTAGAAATGCAGTGGGAAAAACAAGCCTATAAAAGCAGTTCCAGGTACATATATAAGCCAACTAATTTCTGACATGCTTTTCATTTAAGGAACGTTTATCAAACTTTGATTATGTAGTTGTAATTCTAGGAAGGTGACTGTATTGATGAAGAAGATAGACAAGGTTCCAACCTCATTGGAGTTTATACTCTAGAAGAGGAAAATATATATTAAACACATGAAAAATAAATGAAATAAATTCAAATAATAATAAATGCTATGAATACACCAAAAGTATAAGGGGATAGAGAGTTTCTGGCGAGATGGGTGGCCCCTTAGATGAGGTGATCAGAAAGGCTTCTCTGTGGAAACTAAATGATGAGAAGAAACCAACCATGCTATGATCTAGAGAAACAGTAACACAGGATGATAGAAATGCTAAAGCAAAGCCTTCAAGGCAGTGATGAGGTTGGCATGTGTTAAGAACAGAAAGAACAATCAGTGAGGCCAGAATGTCAGGAAAAAGGAGAGAATTGTACGAGTTTAGGTCACAAAGGAGGGCAGGTGCTGCATTAGGGAGTGCATGTCAGGCTATGGTCAAGAAGTCTGTAGGTTGTTCCACCGCAAATGTCAAGCAATTGGAGAGTATTATGTCTGGGGGTGATACAATCTGATAAGTAAATTCAGAGCATCACTCTCATTCTCATATGTATAACAGACTTTGGGGACAAGAGAGGAAGCATAAGACCCCTGATAAGTCTGCTGCAATAGACCATGTAGTTTGTACCAGGATGGCAAAGTATAAATGAAAAATAGAAGTGATTTGAAGGATATATTTTTGAGGCAGAACTATCATATTTTATCTATTAAAATTGTGACCCAGTGATTTATTTCAAAGCAACATAAATTTTTTCTATTCTAAATGAAGACAGAGTCTCTTTAAAATGTAAAATATCTCATTTAAATATTGCTTCCTTTTGGTATTTTCACATCTGTTACCTCTTACTCTTCCCACATAACACTCATTTCTAATTTTAAAGACATGTTCATTCATAATTCTGTTATGAATTCTGTTATTAGTGTCATTCAAGTTGCAAAAAATAGGTTATACTCAGGTTACTTCAGGTCATATAAAAATACACAAGAATATAAAAATATGCCCCAAGCTGGTCAGGTAGCTGCATACAGTCCTTATAAATTCCTAAAATAACACCTTCTTTCCTTGTTATAACTGCAAGCCTCCTGACCCAAGTACAGATCCGGAGATATGATTATCATGTCCTCCCATAAGATGTGGGTATTTGATGCTCTCTATATTATGCTTAAGAGCTCTCTTCTCATTCTCACTCTTGCTCTCACCCCCACTCGCTCTCCTTTTGCTTCTCCCATCATAGTCTGTGTTTCTGTTCACTGCTCTAGATTCAACTTTCTACCTCTGTGTTCTTGTGTATGTGCATGTGTTCTTATAAGATTAATTACTTAAACTCCCAATAAGAGAGATTTCTTTTATTGGGATTTCTCAAATCAGGCTTGGGCACCTGGTTTTGTGACATAGACGTTAGATGATTCACTTTAGTTATTGGAACAACCTCTGTGTTCAGAAAAATATGTTCATCTGACTCAAAAATGTCTTCTCACCTGTGGCCAATTGCCTCAGTGGAAGAGTTGAACCTGACACGCTCATGCTACAGACACTTCCATCTGTGGCTGCACATCAGAGAGAACCTGTAAACTTTTAAAAAGTAACATGTCTCCACAGCACACCTAAGAATGTCGTCCGTCTGTCTGTCTGTCTGTCTCTCTCTCTCTCACACACACACAAATCTGTACATATTTATGATGTAAAACCAGGGTTGAGAGTCACTCAGAAACTGATTGGCTTTTTTCAAGTGCATTTAAAAATTTGAACTGAACCATTTTACCCTGCAAGAAATATCAACCACTTGATTCATGACTCTATAAAGTATTTATGGTCTTTGGGGATTGGATGCATCTTTATGTATACAGCTCTTTATATGCTTTTTGTTTTAAGAAATGGTTGAATTCTAATAAAATGTAATGTAGGATAAAACATATGTCCCCAAAATTAAAGTTAAGGCAATAAAATCATATACTAGCAAAATTCACTTGTGAGACTTTTCCCCAACTTCTTGGTTGCGCATGCACACAAAACTAAAAATATCGCTTACTTATTATCATTACATACAATGTAAGTATCTAATGTTATTTATATTTTGTTTTAAAAAGCTATAAAACCTTACATTTATCAGTTTTCCTAATGACTAAGGGTAGCCAGCAAAAATATTGAAAGATGATGAGACGCATGACATAATAAACAAGAAAAAGTGATATAGTCAACTGTCCATATATTTAAAACATGTATTTCACAACATACTACATCTGTATACTCAAAATTAAATATTTCCATTTAGCTTCCGGCAACATAAAGTTATTAAGTGAAATCTATTTATCTATTTATTTTGATACATAAGGTGACCATACACTATATCATCCATACTGGGATACTTTTTAGAAAGAAAGAGGTCAATCAATATTAATAACTACTCTCTGACTCAACAGGGACTGTTATGGAGATGTTTCTATTAGTTATATTTCAGAATCCCTAAGGATATAGTTTCAATATAAAAAATATAAATAATTTATTTATGAATTTTCAAAATAATCTGAACTTTAGAAATTTTGTATATTCTGGAGATTTTTGTGGCTAGTTAAATGATATATCTAATGCATTTTTCTAAAGCTTTCAAAATCAAATGCAATGGTGGTCAAATCTTCCCACCACGAAAAACTAAAAAAGATAGACAATTTTTACAAATGAAATAAATAAAACATGTCTTTGAAGGTGTCATTTATAATTCGTAGGGGCATGATCCTGGAGGAAGAAAACCTGGAGAAATGAGCCTTGCAGTTTTGTTTTTTTTTTAATTATCATAATGCCTGCTGAGAGGGTGAGAAATTAGGCACTTTTAGGAGTCTTGGGGGCTAGAGAGACAAAAATTGGACTTTGAGACATGCTAAAAACAAAAATAGAATACTGGTAAATAATCTGAGCTTTGAGTGAGATCCTGAAGGCACTCTCCCTATATGCAAAGAGGAATCAGTAATAGATTAGACCTCATAAAGCCCCAATTTGAGTTTTCTTGACCCTTGATTGAATTTGCCCCTAGTTTAGCTGTCTTTCATAAGCAGAGGAAGCAAAGTAAATCCTCAATAAATAAAGATAACACTGTAGGATTGAAATCATATTCACAAATTTTTATATACAATCTAGAATCCAATTTTTAAAAACAACAAGAGTTTTAGGGAGGCAAGACTTGACAGAAATCAAGATACAAATTAGTAGAGAGAAAGATCACAGGAACTATAATAATGACTTTTTTGACAAAGACATTAAATTAATTATGGGAAAATATATAAGAAATTAAAAGAAAGTATTTTTATCAGAGATTTGAAAACTATTTAAAAGGAACCAAGAGTTGGTTCTACAGAACGTCAGCAAAATGGTGAACTAAGAAACTCCAAGCTCGTGTCCACAGAAACATCAAACACAACCAGAAATTGGCTGAAGTATCCTCATAGAAGCCTGGGTCAATCAAAGGCTTATAGCAACCATGCAAATGGCAAATCAAGGAAAACCCACCTTCAAAAAGGTAGGAATTTTGTGGTGTTTTTTTTCCCTGCCTTTGCCCCACCCTCTCCCTAGCATGCTAAGGTCTTAACCTGGAGGAGGTGGCAGCCCAGTACCCAGTTCCCTCTCTCAAACTGGAGAGAGCAAAGTAGACCTTCTTTGCAAGGTTTTAACCTGTCTGGGCTGCCTGAAGGAGAGAAGGATAGCAGGGAGAGGCTGAAATGACAATTTGTTGAAAGTCTGTTTTATAAACAGATTCTTGGATCTCCTTCACCTGTCTGTATAGCTGGCCAATTGATTTTCCTTCAGTGTTGCAAGAATGATGTTTCATTTGCTGACGGAGATAAAACAGAGGTTTTCTGGAGAAGAATAGACCAAGTTGAAAGTGACTGTAATGTACTGAAAGCAGAGGAATTAAAAACCACGTGAACAGCAGATGATGAGGTTCTTGACCCTGTTCTTCCACTTTGCTACAAGAATATTGGCAACTAACCATACTGGGTATTCAAAGTCTTAGAGAAAATGACTGGCTCAGTGGAAAGACCTCACAAGAGAGGTATTTGAAGTTCCCCAACTAAATGAAAAAGCAATATTCTTGAGCATTTCTCACACATGCTCAAAATTGCATCAGTGTTTAGCCCCAATCATGGGTTTGCAGACTTTTGAGGAAACATAAAGATTAAAAATTTTAATATAAATAAGAAAATAAAAGCAACTTTGTCAAAACAGAATCTACTCAAAAAGAACGCTTAGAAGAATATAAATTAATTTTAAAATATTAAAAACTAAATCCTGTAATTAACATTAACAGAAAGAAGAGAGACTTAATTGCAACCACAAACTTAGACCAGGATAATACAAGGGGCAAAAGAAAAGCTCTTGAAAATATCATTTTAAATACGATAGCATAATAAAATTATAGCAGGATTGGTAGGTAAACTTTAAGAAATCTCACAGAAAGTAGAGCAAAAGGCAAAGTGAAAGAAAATAAAAGAGAAAAGATACTAGGGGAAAACCAAGTGGTCCACTAATTGAAAAATAATAATTTAAGAAAGAGATAGTAAGGAAATATGGAGGAAAGGAAATTATCAAGGAGATAATTCAGGAAAACCTCTGAGTTGAAGGCCATGAAATTGAAAATCTAAAGTGCCAACCTAGCTTAACTGTTGAAAATAGATTCACATCAAACACATCTTAAATTTTAGAAGTCCGTAAAAGTACACAGAGCTTAAAAACAAACAAACAAAAAGCAGGGTATAAAAAATAAACAAGAACCTTTGGGGTGTACCAAGGATAGGGAGAAGAAGTAGTGAAAATGGTCCTTCTGGGAGGGAGTAAATTCTTTTCCCTAATATTGCTTAGAATTGTCTTTATGGCTTGAATCTGGGGTCAACCATTCCCCCATTCCCAATCTCCATCTTTTCATACCATTGAGAACCAGAATGGCTTTTGACTTAACAGAAACACTGCAAAATGGAAGGCAATGGAGCAATACATTCATTTAACAAACAAAATGTATGTATTGGGATTCAACTATGTACTGGACATTGTTGTATGGGTCTGGAACACATTTGTGACAAACACATGAACAATCCTAACTCACAGAGCTTACATTTAACAGAGGGAAGATAGACCTCACTGTAAAGGTGACATTTTAACAAAGTCTTGAAGAAGATGAAGTAAGAGCACATAAGATAAAGGGAGCATTCTATGCAAAAACTAAAGTGGGGACTGGCAGAGTGATAGCGTGTAACAATGCAAAAGGTGGTGTGAAGGTCATCTTGAGCCTAACAAGGATTCAGACTTTCATATGAATGAAATAGTAACCATTCTGAGTAAAAGAATAGCATGGTCTGACTTTAATTATTAAGATTCACTCTATATTGTATTCAGAATATAACACAACTGAAAGGACAGCAAGGGTAGAGTCAAGACGACCAATTAGAAGACTGTTACAGTAACTCAGGCAAGAGATGATTGTGTCTCAAAGCAAGTAGTTACAATTGAGACATTTCACATTCTGTGTACATTTTTAAAGTATGGTTATAAGATCTCTGGTTGTATTAGATGTGGAGTGTATGAGAAGATTCAAGGTTGAAGCCAAAGTTTTAGCCTAATCCACAGAAAAGGTGGAGTTGCCATTAACTGAGCTGCAAAAATGTAGCTAAGGAAGAAAAGAAGATGACCTTCAATATTAGGAGGGTAAGCAAGGGTAGAAATCAGCAAAGGAGATTGAGACCACTCAGCTTGGCCGAACGAAGAAAACCAAGAGCATGTGGTGTCCATGAAGCCAAGAGAAGAAATACTATCAAGGAGGAAGGAGTGACAGATCAAGCCAGATACGAACCGAGAATTAACAAGTGGACTTAGCAACATGGAAGCTATAATTTATATCGAAAAGAGAAACTTCCAGGTGTGGATTAAAGCAAAAGCCTAGTTGAAATGAGTATCATAGAATGTAAGAAGAAATGGGAGACAGTGTGAGTAGAAAACCTTCCCAGGAATTTTGCTATAAAGGGCAGCAAAGGGATAAGAGCTTGAATGGGGTCAAGAGAAATTTTTATCTCGTTTTTTCTGAAATGAGAGAAACAAAGTTTCTGTGCAGACAGGACTGATTCATTTGAGAGGGAAAATATGACCATGTAGGAGAGAGAGGGGGGAATATCCTTTAAAAGATATTCTTGAGTAGGATAGAGAACACTGGATCTTGTGTACAAGTGGAAGAAAAGGCTTTAGAACAGAGAATAGATGGTTCATCAGTCCATCTCTGGTCAAGGCAGGAATGCCCTGCAGTTGGATCAGTAGGTGGGTAGACATAGTTGCGGGACTCTGTGGGGCATCCTGCTGATTGCTTCAGTTTTCTCAGTGAAGTTGTCAGTAAGGTCACCAGCTAAGAGTGAGGAGGGAGGCAATATAGGGGATATGAGGTGAAAGGAGGGGTGTGAAATAAGTATTTAGGAGAGCAGGAGAGTAAATAGGCTTTAGAAATACAGTGTGATTCTCTGGTCATTTGAGGTACATGGTCATGAATTTTAAGTGAGACCAATCGGTTTGATTGTGTGTCTTTCCCCAGTCATGTTTAACTGCACAGCTGCCTCCAAAATCCAGAAGAAAAATTCCTTCTAACCTAGAGTTCTACACATTTCTAAATTTTCAATTATGAATCAGGATGAGATAAAAAATAATTTCAAACATACAAGGTCTCAAAAAAGTTACCTCCCATGCACACATTCACAGGAAGTTACTGAAGGATGTGCTCCACCAAGATGAGGATATAAACTAAGAAAAAGGAAGGCATGAGATATCAGGAAATAGAAAATCAAACATAGGCTGCACCTGAAGGGAATCCTTGAATATATGTGAAGGGAGAGTCTAGCATAACAGCTGAGCGTCAAATAAAGAGGGCAACCAAGATTAGAAGAGGCAGGAAGATGAAAAGGATAGAATATGTGAAATAACTAAATGTTCTCAGAGGAGATTCAGGAAATTGGCAGAGTTAGTTACTGATGAGTACATAAAACCATGACAATTATTAGCTATGGTTTGTTAACTGGTTCACCTGTGAATAGGGTTTACATTATCATAATAATGCAAATACTGAATAGTATCTTATAAAAATTTCCATATAACATTATTGAATAGGGGGAGCATTCATGTGTGGTGGGGATAGCAATAGGAAAACTAAAAAGATCTAAATTCTTATTTAAAGGGAAAGGTCAGCTAATAAGGACTAAAACTAAAAAATCAAGATGCTACAATACAAGCATTTTATTTAGAAATTAAGATCAATACCAAAATAATTAATCAGTAGAGATGAAAGTGGCTGTCTCTGGAGTGGGAATAGGAGGAATGGCAATAAAGTTTATTTGGTCCCAATAAATGATATAGAACCATTTTGTTTTTTATGTTCATGCATAACTCTGTTAAAGAAAAAATAAGAATAGTAAACACAGAGGTAACAGCATGCTTGAAAGAAATGGCAAGTAGCTCTTTACTACTCCTACTGTAGCTAAAGGGTACAGTGATAGTGATATGTGTGTAGTGATAGTAAAGGGGAAAAAGAGGGGGAAAGTAGGTTTTCAGAAAAAAATCTCAAGCTAAGAGATTTTGACTTTACTCAAGAGAATACAGGAGGCATTGAAAGTAATGAAGCAAGACAATTATATAATCAGATTTCTGTAAAGATGATTCTAATAGCAGTGTAGATCGTGGCTTGGATGGTGTAAAACTAGAGGTTGGGAATAAGCCAGAATATTGAAATATTTTAGTAGAAAGACAAGGCCTGAGGCTGTCTGTCTCCTTTCAGGACACGCGTATCTGTTCCACTCCCATCTTCCTCACCTTTGCCTGTTTCTCTGTCTCTTCTTAAGCCTCATCTTTCTTCTCTAGGATGTGTGTGTGTGCCATACTATCTGTTTATGCATGACATGTATTTTTTCTGAAAATGAATACATAGCCATGGTCTCTACTTATGTAAAAGATATATGTGTAGAAAATTTCATAATTTTATGGATAAAAATAAATTGCTTTTTACACTGTGGATATTTATATTTCTCTCTGGGCCAGTCTTTGATGTAAAATATATTGTCTAAAAATGTTGTCCAAGTCCTAAACTGGGGTTTTAGGGAAAAACAGGAAGAGCTAATATTATTGCTTTAAAGCATCCCTGATGCTTTATATAATCCAACCCGAATATACCTTAGTGGGGTCTAAAATGAGGGCTAGTACCCCATCCTTTACCAATACTCCAACATAAAATCCAAACTGAAGGATCCAGCCATCTGAGTCTAATAGGCTATGGGCAGGACCAACCCCTGATGCTATATATCTTTCCTTGTATGATGCCCCAGTCCTTCCCTTACAAATTCTTTCATTAACTGTTCATTTTAGCTCTCTCTATTTCTGACACGATCATTTTTCTTCCCTGTGTGGCTGTTATTCTATTTCCTAGGGTTTTTTTTCCTCTCTCCCCCTCATTTCCTTTTTTTTTCTCCTTTCTAGAATGCATGTGAGTTTCATGTTTCTACAGCTCACTAATTTTCCTGTTGTCAATCATATCCTCTGCCCTCTATGGATATGGGTCTATGCAACTATTCACTCAGTCTTCATTTATCTTGTTTTTTTTCCTGCATTTCTTTCCTTTTCCAAAAAAGCTGGATTCATCTTGTTTAGGACACTCTGTGCTTCCCTTGCCTGGATATCTGCTTCCTTCAGGCTCAGGAAGTTTTCCACCATAAGTTCATCAAATACAATTACAATCCCTTTCTCTCTCTCTTCTCCATCTGGGACTCCTATATTGTGAATGCTGGTATGCCTGACGTTATCTCAGAGGTCCCTTAAACTGTTCTCATTTTTTAATTTGTTTTACTTTTTGCTGTTGTGATTAGGTTATTTCCATTGTTCCATCTTCCAGATCCCTGACGTGTTCTTCTGTATTACCTAGTCTGTTGTTAATTCCTTCTAGTGTGTTTTTCATTTCAGTTATTGTATTCTTCAGTTCTGACTGGTTCTTTTTTATATTTTCTAGTTCCTTGTTAAAATTCTCACTGTGTTCATCTATTCTTTTCCTTAGTTCAGTTAGCATTTTTATTACTAATGCTTCAAACTCTTTATCCGGTAAATTATTTATCTCTGTTTTATTAGCTTTTTTTTTTTCTTTAGGATCTTTTTCTTGTTCTTTCATTGGAAACTAATTCCTCTTTCTTTTCATACTGCTTAACTTTCTCTGTCTCTATAAAATTAAGTGAAACAGTTTCCTATCCCAGTCTTGAAGGAGTATCCTTGTGAGGGAGCATTCCTATTCAGTCTGCGTGTGACCAGTGGCTTTGGTGGGAGAGCTGGATCTGCAGTGAGCACAAGTCATGTCTTCCCCCAGGGTGTGCTGGCAGCTATCACCTTGGTAGGAAGTAGGGCTGGAGACGCAGAGGCTAGAGACGGAGCCAAGTGTAAGTCTGGGCTTCTCCTCTGCTCAGTGGCCAGTACCACCTTGTTGGGGGTGGGTGCGGCTCCCCAGCTGCAGGAGCAGAAGCCCTGAGCATCAGGTATGAATTGGCTCTGTCCCCCTCAACTGCATACTCTCCTCAGTGGAGGCAGTTCCACCCTCATGCGGAGGAGCATGAAGGGCTGGAGTGGGCGCTCAGTGTGGCCTGGTATGCACGTTGGCATGGTCCTAGCACCAGTCAGAGCTCCAGACCGCTCCCAATCTGCCACCCCCACGAACACCACTGCTGCTGTGCTGCGTCAAACCGGCTCTGTCTCCTACAACTGCATACTCTCCTCAGCTGCAGCGGCCTTTGCCCTAGTGTGGAGCTCTACCATGGAGCAAAATGGGCTGGAGCGCACACTCACATCAGGCTGGGGCAAACGCTGGGGCAGTTCTGGGAAACCAGCCGGAGTCCCAGGCAGTTTTAGCCTGCTTCTGCCTTGCTTCAGGAGTAAGCAAGCATGTGCATGTGTTTCACAAGCGGAGTTTAGGCTTCTTACAGCCCTGCTGTCAGTCCCATTGGTTCTCAAATAAGCTAAGGGGACTCGTCCTTCCCAGTGTTGGGCCCCAGACGTGGGCACCCAACGTATGGTTCAAGTTGCTCACGCCCCAGGGAGGATCTTCAAGCCAATGTAATCCCCCTCCTCTTCTGTGTCCCCTCTGAGGGGCACAGGTCCCAACCTCATCACTTCTCTTCCCTTCCTACCTGACTCCATGTTACAGCCTTGGTTGTATGAGAGTCATTCTGCCAGTCTCCAGTTTGTTTCAGTGCAAACTGCTCCACATGTAGAGGTATTTTTGATGTCTGTGGTGGGAGATGAGCTCTGTGTCCTCCTACTCTGCCATCTTGATCTCCTCCTTTCATAACTACTGTGTTTTGAATAGGATCTTATTCAGGGAAGAAGAAAACCTTGCTGGATTGAAGTCAAGCGAGATAAAGTGGATGGCTAGCGATGTGCCCGATTTCTCCAAGGCTACAAATCTGAGAACGTCTTCCCTCTCTCACATCTGGGTCACTTTAGAGTTTTACCGAGGGAAAATATATTGTATTAGAGGAGTACAACTATTAGGTCAATCAGTAAGAATATGTGAAATCAGAAAATGTAATAAAACGTTAATACTAGTGGGGAAAAATTAGGAGTTGAGAAGAAGAAGACTGCCATCTTGTGAAGGACTTGACAGGATATAGCAGTACCAGGTACGTGGGAGAGGAGGAGAGTATGGGAACAGCTTTGCACTCAGAGATAGAGGCATGAGTGGCCACAAGTGGAGGCATGGCCCCACGGCCTGCACTGGAAGTAGTCACAATGCCCAGAACAAACCCTGTTAAACTGAAAGAGGCAACGAGACATAGGTGGATGAGAATCAAACAAGTCCCTGTCAAAAGGAAGATTTCCCCCATTTTGCTAGAAATAAAAGAAGATCCAGAGAGTCAGGAAGGAAATATTCTAGGCTTAGATTAAGGATCTATGAGGGTGCTCAATCCCTGACAAAGAATATCTACTAAGTTCTTTGCCAAGACTGATGGGAGGAAGGACCTGGGCTTCCCAGACTTCTCAACTAAGGAGACAGGAGGCCTTTTGAGGAAAAGAGAGTAGCACAGTCTACTAGTGGGATGGCAATGAATTCTAGTGCATTTGATGCAGTTTAGATCTTTCAGGTAGTGTCGGAAGTCTCTGCTGGAGACATCCATGGGCAGTTAAGAATTAATTACTATCAGTAAAAAAGGACAGATGATCCAATAGAAAAATTGGCAACAGGTGCCAACAGGTATTTCACAAAGTAGGAAATAAGACTGGCCAAAAAAAAATCACTTGAAACGCTACTCAAGCTCACTGGTAGTAAGGAAAATGAAAATTAAAACCACAGTGATAGTGTTTAAATAAACTTGCAAACTGGTACAACTACTTTAGAAAGCAATTTGAGATTTTCTAGTAAATTTGAAAATAAATATATCATAAGACCCAAGAATATAATCTAGATAAACTTTTATGTTTTTTGTCTCAGGAGTCAAGTATTAGAATGGTCATTGCAGCAGTGTCTATAACAGCAAAATGGAGAACTGCATAAGTGTTCATTAGTAGAACACAGAAATTGCAATATAGTCAAACAATGGAATAAGGTAGAACAGTGGAAATACACAAACATAGGAACAGACATCAATATAATCATAAGCAGCAAATTGGAAGTCTGGTTGGCCCACTTATATTTTGGTGAAAATGAAACCTACATGAGGGAAATTACTGGACCTCAAGTAGACCACTTCCTAACTTGAGATAAAGAAATACGTAAGTGTAATGAAAACATAAAAATACATGTGAAGTATGTTGCAATCTAGATGTGCAGATGTGAGATATATATTGTTTCTGTGTGAGGATGTGCATGTACACGTGTGTCTAAGCAGTTAAACAGCCCTTCAAAAGCTGTTGCACATAAAATTTTTGGTTAAAATGCCTGATAATTTTTATTATCATTTTGTTTATTTATTCTGGTACTATAGTTAGATTTGGGAAAGTTAACTCATTAGAATATTGAAATAATGAATATCTACATTTATCTGAATGTCTTTTTAAAAGCAGAAATAAACATTATACAAACATTATAAGAGAAATAAAAAAATAGTTCTTATAGAGTACTAAAAGTGAAACTTAAATAGAACTACAAAAGATTATATTTGCCTACATTATACCCTTTATTATTATCCTTCAACGATTATACATAATTTCATGTGGATCCTATATCTCAGTGTATTCTGAATTATTTATTTTGTAAATGTTGCTCCAGAAGGAAATTAGAAGTTCTTATTTTTTTTTTTTCTGTTTTCAGAAATTTGGTGAGGTTAATGTTAGATGATTTTGACCTGCATCCATTCAAGATGCTTGGACCAAGAGTGAAAAGGAAAATTGAGAGTTCTAAATTTGGGGTCAAATCTTCACTTTAAATACATATGGTTTGGTATGATAATGTGTAATTGTTATATCAAACTATGACTATCAAACTAGAGTTATAAACTATTATTAAAGTTGGTATAAAAAGAGAGGGGGGATTTTAGATGAGGAAGCTCTCATACCAGAGAAAGGGAAAAATAACCTTAGTAAAGACCAAAATTGAAATAATGACCTTTTTGTGGAATTGGAGATTCTTCTAATTATTTCTCTGATTTAAATTGCCCCTTTTCTTTTGTCACTCGGATCTACTGCCAGTTCTCCTGTGAAACAATATAGTCTGCAGCACTAGTATACAGAGTCTGGTCTTTAACATTATTCTCCACCAAAGATAATCAGGGTACTTTAGAGAGCCACTCAGTCCACGTTCAGTGCAGGAGAACTCAAGACCGTCTTGGAATAGTTTGCTGACATTAGAAAGCAAGGTTAACTTTTAACGATGTATGAAAATGACTACAAGAACGGACTTGATGGGGCTCCTACTTCTCAAACTATGACAATTTGAGCATCAAAAGAGAAACAAAGATTGCTGTCAATTAGAAACACTGAGGGACATCTGAGGAGTCAAGACAGTGGTGTGGGAAGATGCGGGGTTCGTGTCTCCACACAACTAGGGTGCCTGCCAGATGCTGGTGGGAGACCTCAATGCCCAAGGAGACAGGAGGAACCCCCAAGCGAACTGGTAAGATGTGGGGGGAGGAGAAGTGGAGGCCAGACAGGACCAGCGCCCCTGAGGGGTGGCTGAGAGTGGGGAGGGGTTCCCAAACCTGAAGGGACCCTCCGGGGCTCAGATCAAGGAGGAGCACACTCAGTATTTCCTCTGCCCAATTGGGCTGGGTCCTACACCCTCAGAGGGCCCCCCCCGGGGCCTCTTGGTCCTGTGGGCATAGGAGGGAGGCCAGGGGGAGAACAGGAGAGGCAGGTGGGAGGGGCCCTCCAGGACCAGAGGAGTGGAAGAGGAGCAGAGGGCATTGGCCCTGCTCACTCGACCCTGGGAAATTTACTGAGCTCCCAGGCTGGTCCCCTGCCCTCCAAAGTCCCCTCCAGGCCGCATGGGTCCTGGGGGCATAGGAGGGAGACCAGGAGGAGAAAAGGAGACATGGGTGGGAGGGGCCCTCTGGGACCAGAGGAGCAGTAGAGGACCGGAGGATGTTTACCCTGCCCACTCAGCCTGAAGCCTGATGGGCTCCTAGGTGGGGTCCCCTGCCCTCTGAGACCAGAGGCAGGAGGCATGCCTGGGACCCTTCTGTTCCGCTGAGCCTAAGCCCCACCCCCCACAACCCCCAGGGCCTTTTCCAGCCCTGTGGGTGCTAAGCATAGGCCCTGCCCACTGTCCAAGCCCCGCCCCTGTTTAAGCCCCGCCCTCCACAGCCAAGGCCTTTTCCACCTTTTTTTTTCTCCTCCTCTTTTTTACTATTGTGTTCTGTTTTACCTTCCAGTTGTTGTTTCATCTATATTTTTATTTTTACATTCTTTTTAACATATCTGTTAGTTTCTTAGTCTAATTTTATTTTTTACTTTGTTATTCTTCCTTTCTTTTTTTTTCATTTTTTTTTTGCCACCCCGCGTGGCTTACAGGATCTTGGATCACAAGCCGGGGGTCAGGCCAAAGATCCTGCAGTGGGAGCTCCGAATCCGAACAACTGGACTAACAGAGAACCTCAGACCCCAGGGAATATTCAACGGAGTGAGGTCTCACGGAGGTTCTCAACTCGGCACCAAGGCCCAGCTCTACCCAACAGCCTACAAGCTCCAGTGTTGGAAGCCTCAGGCCAAACAACCAGTAAGATAGGAACACAATCCCACTCATCAAAAAAAAGAAAAATGAGACGGCAATAAATATGTCACAGATGAAGGAACAAGGTAAAATCCTACAAGACCAAATAAATGAAGGGGAAATAGGCAATCTACCTGAAAAAAAAAATCAGAGTAATGATAGTAAAGATGAGCCAGAATCTTGGAAATAGAATGGAGGTACGGATTGAGAAAATACAAGAAATATTTAACAAAGATCTTGAAGAACTAAAGAGCAAACAGAGATGAACAACACAATAAGTGAAATGAAAATTACACTAGAAGGAATCGGTAACAGAATAACTGAGGCAGAAGAACGAATAGGTGAGCTTGAAGACAAAATGGTGGAAATAACTGCTGAGGAGCAGAATAAAGAAAAAAGAATGAAAAGAATTGAAGACAATCTCAGAGATGTCTGGGACAACACTAAAAGCACCAACATTCGAATTATAATGGTCTCTGAAGAAGAGAAAGAGAAAGGGTCTGAGAAAATATTTGAAGAGATTACAGTGGAAAAATTCCCTAACATGAGAAAGGAAATAGTCACACAAGTCCAGGAAGCACAGAGAGTCACATACAGGATAAACCCTAGGAGAAACACACCAAGACACATATTAATCAAACTAACAAAAATTAAATTCAAAGAAAAAATTTTAAAAGCAGCAAGGGAAAAACAAAAATAACAAACAAAGGAATCCCCATAAGGTTATCGGCTGATTTTTCAGCAGAAACTCTGCAGGCCAGAAGGGAGTGGCAGGATATACTTCAAGTGATGAAAGAGAAAAACCTACAACCAAGATTACTCCACCCAGCAAGGATCTCATTCAGATTCAATGGAGAAATCAAAAGCTTTTCAGACAAGCAAAAGCTAAAAGAATTCAGCACCACCAAACCAGCTTTACAACAAATGCTAAAGAAACTTCTCTAGGCGGGAAACACAAGAGAAGAAAAAGACCCACAAAAACAATCCCAAAACAATTAAGAAAATGGTAATAGGAACATACATATCAATAATAACCTTAAATATAAATGAATTAAATGCCCCAACCAAAAGACACAGACAGGCTGAATGGATACAAAAACAAGACCCATATATATGCTGTCTACAAGAGACCCACTTCATACCTAGGGACACGTACAGACTGAAAGTGAAGGGATGGAAAAAGATATTCCATGAAAATGGAAATCAAAAGAAAGCTGGAATAGCAATACGTGTATCAGATAAAATAGACTTTAAAATAGTGTTACAAGAGATAAGGAAGGACACTACATAATGATCAAGGGATCAACCCAAGAAGAAGACATAACAATTATAAATGTTTATGCATCCAACGTAGGAGCACCTCAATACATAAAGCAAATACTAACAACCATGAAAGGGGAAATCAACAGTAACACAATAATAGTAGGAGACATTAACATCCCACTTACACCAATGGACAGATCATCGAAACAGAAAATAAATAAGGAAACACAAGCTTTAAATGACACAATAGACCAGATAGATTTAATTGATATTTATAGAACATTCCACCTGAAAGTCACAGAATACACTTTCTTCTCAAGTGCACATGGAACATTCTCCAGGATAGATCACATTTTGGGTCACAACTCAAGCATCGGAAAATTTAAGAAAACTGAAATTGTATCAAGCATCTTTTCTGACCACAATGCTATGAGATTGGAAATCAATTACAGGAAAAAAACTGAAAAAAACACAAATACACGGAGGCTAACAGGATGCTACTAAATAACCAAGAGATCACTGAAGAAATCAAAGAAGAAATTAAAAAATACATAGAAACAAATGACAACAAAAACTCGACAACCCAAAACCTATGGGAGGCAGCAAAAGCAGTTCTACGAGGCAAGTTTATAGAAATTCAATCTCACCTCAAGAAACAAGAAAAACCTCAAATAAACAATCTAACCCTACACCTAAAGCAACTAGAGAATGAAGAACAAAGAAAACCCAAAGTCAGTAGAAGGAAAGAAGTCATAAATATCAGAGCAGAAATAACTGAAATAGAAACAAAGAAAACGATGGCAAAGATCAATAAAACTAAAAGTTGGTTCTTTGAGAAGATAAACAAAATTGATAAACCCTTAGCCAGACTCATCAAGAAAAAAAAAAGGGAGAGGATGCAAATCAATAAAATTAGAAATGAAAAAGGAGAAATCACAACTGGCACCACAGCAATACAAAGGATTATAAGAGACTACTACCAATAAACATATGCCAATAAAATGGACAACACCAAGAAGTTGACAAATTCTTGGAAAGGTCCAATTTTCCAAGACTGAACCAGGAAGAATTAGAAAAAATAAACAGACCTATCACAAGTAATGAAATTGAAACTGTAATTAAAAATCTTCTAACAAACCGAAGTCCAGGACCAGATGGCTTCACAGGCGAATTCTACCAAACATTTAGAGAAGAGTTAACACTGCTCCTTCTCAAACTCTTCCAAAAAATTGCAGAGGGAGTAACATTCCCAAATTCGTTCTACAAAGCAACCATCACCCTGATACCAAAACCAGAAAAAGATATCACAAAAAAAAGAAAATTATAGACCAATATCACGGATGAAAATAGATGCAAAAATCCTAAACAAAATACTAGCAAACAGAATCCAACAAGATATCAAAAGGATCATACACCATGATCAAGTGGGATTTTTCCCAGGGATGCAAGGATTCTTCAATATACGCAAATCAATCAGTGATACACCATATTAACAAATTAAGGAATAAAAACAATATGATAATCTCAGTAGATGCAGAAAAAGCTACTGACAAAATTCAACACCCATTTATGATAAAAACTCTCCAGAAAGTGGGCATAGAGGGAACCTACCTCAACATAATAAAGGCCATATATGACAAACCCACAGCAAACATCATACTCAATGATGAAAAACTGAAAGCATTTCCTCCAAGATCAGGAATAAGACAAGGATGTCCACTCTCGCCACTATTATTCAACATAGTTTTGGAAGTTCTAGCCACAGCAATCAGAGAAGAAAAAGAAATAAAAGGAATCCAAATTGGAAAAGAAGAAATAAAACTGTCACTGTTTGCAGACAACATGATAATATATATAGATAATCCTAAAGATGTCATGAGAAAACTACTAGCACCAATCAATGAATTTGGTAAGGTTGCAGGATACAAAATTAATGCACAGAAATCTCTGGCATTCTTATACACTAACAACAAAAAATCAGAAAGAGAAATTAAGGAAACACTCCCATTTACCATCACAACAAAAAGAATAAAATACCTAGAAATAAACCAACCTAAGGAGGCAAAAGACTTGTACTCAGAAAACTATAAAACACTGATGAAAGAAATCAAAGATGACATAAACAGATGGAGAAATATACCATGTTCTTGGATTGGAAGAATCAATATTGTGAAAATGATTATACTACCCAAAGCAATCTACAGATTCAATGCAATCCCTATCAAACTACCAATGGCATTCTTCACAGATTTAGAACAAAAAGTTTTACAATTCGTATGGAAACGCAAAAGACCCCAAATAGCCAAAGCAATCTTGAGAAAGAAAAACGGCGCTGGAGGAATGAGACTCCCTGACTTCAGAGTATACTACAAAGCTACAGTAATCAAAACAGTATGGTACTGGCATAGATCAATGGTACAGGATAGAGTACCCAGAGATAGACCCATGCACATTGATCACCTAATTTACAACAAAAGAGGAAAGAACATACAATGGAGAAAAGACAGCCTCTTCAATAAGTGGTGCTGGGAAAACTGGACAGGTACATGTAAAAGAATGAAATTAGAACACTCCCTACAACCATACACAAAAATAAACTCAAATGGATTAAAGACCTAAACGTAAGACCAGACACTATAAAACTCTTACAGGAAAACATAGGAAAAACACACTTCGACATAAACCACAGCAAGATCTTTTTTGACCCACCCCCTAGAGTAATGAAAATAAAAACAAAAATAAACAAATGGGACCTAATTAAATTTAAAAGCTTTTTGCACAGCAAAGGAAGTCATAAACAAGACAAAAAGACAACCCTCAGAATGGGAGAATACATTTGCAAATGAAACAGTAGACAAAGGATTAGTCTCCAAAATATACAAATAGCTCATGGAGCTGAATATCAAAAAAACAAACAATCCAATTAAAAAATGGGTGGAAGACCTAAATAGACATTTCACCAAAGAAGACATACAGATGGCCAACAAACACATGAAAAGATGCTCAACATCACTGAATATTAGAGAAATGCACATCAAAACTACAATGAGGTATCACCTCACACCAGTCAGAATGGCTATTATCAAAAAATCTAGAAACAATAAATGGTGGAAAGGGTGTTGTGAAAAGGAAACCCTCCTGCACTGTAGGTGGGAATGTAAATTGATACAACCACTATGGAGAACAGTATGGAGGTTCCTTAAAAAACTAAAAATAGAACTACCATATGACCCAGCAATCCCACTACTGGGCATATACGCTGAGAAACCCATAGTTCAAAAAGAGTCATGTACCACAATGTTCATTGCAGCACTATTTACAATAGCCAGAACATGGAAGCAACCTAAATGTCCATCGACAGATGAATGGATAAAGAAGATGTGGCACATATATACAATGGAATATTACTCAGCCATAAAAAGGAACGAAATTGAGTTATTTGTAGTGAGGTGGATGGACCTAGAGTCTGTCATACAGAGTGAAGTAAGAAAGAGGAAAAACAAATACCATATGCTAACGTATATATATGGAATCAAAAAAAAAATGGTAGTGATGAACCTAGTGGCAGGGCAGGAATAAAGACGTAGACATAGAGAATGGACTTGAGGATGTGGTGGGGGAGGGGGAAGCTGGGACGAAGTGAGAGTGGCATGGACACATATACACTACCAAACATAAAATAGATAGCTAGTGGGAAGCAGCTGCATAGCACAGGGTGATCAGCTCGGTGCTTTGTGACCACCTAGAGGGGTGGGATAGGGAGGGTGGGAGGGAGGCTCAAGAGGGAGGGGATATGGGGATATATGTATGCATATGGCTGATTCACTTTGGTGTACAACAGAAACTAACACAGTACTGTGAAGCAATTATACTCCAATAAAGATCTATAAAAAAAGAAAAGAAAAAACACTCAGGGACTTCCCTGGTGGTCCAGTGGGTAAGACTCCACACTCCCAATGCAGGGGGCCCGGGTTCGATCCCTGATCAGGGAACTAGATCCTACATGCGTGCCACAACTAAGAGTCCGCATGCTGCAACTAAGAAGTCTGCATGCTGCAACAAGGAGTCCGCATGCCACAACTAAGAAGTCCACATGCCACAACTAAGAGTCCACATGCCGCAACTAAAGATCTACCATGCAGCAACAAAGATCCCACATGCCGCAACTAAGACCAGGAGCAGCCTAAGTAAATAAATATTAAAAAAAAAAAAAAAACTAAGTCAATAAAAGATCTGAAGTTCATCATGTTGCCCCCAAAGGATAACTAATATAAGAGGTATTATAAAGTAAAGCAACAACTGCCAATAAGAAGCGATGACTCAATCTTCGCTGACACTGAATTTGTATCAAGAACACGGATGTCTTGATGTTTGAAAACCTTCTGTCAAATGTAAGGTATATTCTTCCTGAATGATAATATAAGCTTATAGGACTACGCCACAGCAAGAGTTGAGTTCTCTTGATCTCATGAAACCGTTTCTTGCACAAACACTAGTATCAACAGCTTTGGGCTCCTATCAGAGTCTCTGAGGCCCAGGAAACCTCTTCCTCACTTCATTCCTTCATCCTTGATGGCCAGTTTATTCATAATATGACACTGTATCATTGGCTAATTAAAACATGAACTTATTAATCTAAATATGTGTGTGTGTGTATCAAGGCCTATATATGTGGTTTCTTCCCACTAGTTCATAGATCTTCCAAAACTCTGCAGAAAATACCTTCAACGAAGAGCAAAATGCTACTTCAGCTGTTCATGCTACAGTGTCTCCATCTTTGGAGTAAACTGGGGTGTAGTTGTGGGTTTAGAAATCCTCCAGCCATACCTTCTCATCTACTCTTCCTTTCCACTCAATACTGGGGAAAATGTCTCTCTTCCTCCTCATTAAATAGCTTAAGAGAGAGAAATATCAGAAAGCTTACGCTTTGTAGGGCCAAGGAAAGCAAAGCTTCAAAACCTCTCAGCTCAGAATGTGGCCCTCTGGCCTCTCCCTCAGCTTGGGAAACATGGAATGGGCTAATAGACCTCTCTTGCCCCAAAGGATCTTTCCAGCAGGCATAAGTCCTTATGACCCTGCCCCAATATTCTTAGAACTGCTAACCCACCATTTATTCATTCGTAAACCTCAATGCAGGGAGAATAGGGGAATGAATATATTTTTATATGAATTTGTATTCAGTATGGAAATAGAGTCACAGTAAGTCTCAGGCTGCCAAGGGACACATTCGTGGCTTTCACACTGTGTGAACCGTGAGTAACGATCTCCTTTTGGGGAAAACTTATTAAGAGTCAAAACATTAAGTTGATATTCTATTTTAATATGTATAAATGCAAGAAAAGAATTATAATTTTAATTGTGTTCAGCACACAAAAATATTCCCCAGAGTACCATCCAGTAGAACTCAGAGAGCTTTTACCTTTAGCTAGAGAAACTGAACTTTTGGGGGGTGCTGGGCTAAGAAAATTTGGACTCAGTGAACAGTTTCCTTCTACAACACCTAGAAATTCACTTCCTAGAAGATCTGCCCTGGTATCCAGAGGATTGGTGCTACATTCTATGAGAAGACCCAAAAAGGGTGTACATTTCTTCATGTCATTTTTTGGGAAAATGTTTCAAAAACACTTCATTTTTTAAAGTACACAGAACAGTGTAAGCAGGGGAATTTTAACTAGGAGATGAGTTCAATATGCGAATGTGGTAGGTGGGATAACGTCCCCCGAACACCACACACACACATAGAAGTCTATATCGTAATCCCCAGAACCTGTGTAGATGTTACCTTACATGCTCAAGAGACTGCAAATGTGATTCGGCAAGATTATTACCCTGGATTATCTGGGTGGACCCAATGTAATCATAAGGCTGCTTATAAGAGGGAAGCAAGAGAGTCAGAGAAGATGTGAAGACGGAGGCAGAGGTCGGGGGGGAGGAGGGGGGAGAGAGAGAGAGAGAGGAGAGAAATAGAGAGATTTGAAGATGCTGCCCTGTTGGATTTGAAAATGAGGGAAGGGACCATCCACAAAGAGAATGCAAGGACTTGATTCTCTCCTAGAACCTTCAGAAGGAAACACATTCTTTCTTTTTTTTTTTAAGAAACTGTTTGTTTTCCGTCAACCTATTTGCATTTGAAGAGTTTGTGGAAGAACAGCTTAAGACGACTCAGGGGTTGTTCCTACCCATTCAGTGGCCTGAGCAGTCGGAGCTGCAGACCAGTCTTCAGCGGGGAACTGCTGAGTGGGCACAGAGGGCACCTGCATGCCTTTGGACCAGTCCGCCACCTCAGGTTGGATAGCAGTGAACTCAGGAGCAGGAGTGGTCCATTCACCCTGAAATTCCTCCTTGGCCACAGCTTTCTCAGCTGCTACCTGTTATTCCTTTTCAATCTCTTCAGGATCTCTGTAGAAGCAGAGATCAGGCATGACCTCCCATGGGTGTTCACAGGACATGGTCCCACGCATGTGCAGAACTTCCCGGGCAAGCATCCACCACATCAGGCCCACTGAGTGAGCTCCCTTGTTGTTGCACGGGACGGCAATGTCCACATAGCACAGCGGAGAGTCTGTGTTACACAGAGCAACAGGAGGCAGGTTAATGTAACAGGCCCCTGTGAGAGGCTGGAGGTCAGCCCTGGGATCAGTAACCACCAGAAGTCTTGGCTCCCGGAAGGTTGCCTGGATGTGGTTAGTGAAGGTTCCAGGAGTGAAATGGCCAGCAATAGGAGTGGCTCTAGTGGCAGCAGCAAACTTCAGCACAGCTTGCTGGCCAGTATTCCTGGAGGATACAACACTGACATCAGCTGGGAATTCAATGGCAACAATGGCACGAGCTGCCAACAGAAGCTTATCCCAGGTTCTCTTCGGATTTATGATGTAGATGCCATCACTTTTCCTGTTGTAGATGTACTGTTCCATTTGGAAGTCAAAGTTGGTGCCACCTAAGTGGGTTCCCGCTGCAAGGAATTTGAGGACATCCTCCTCCTTCACTTGCAGGACAACAAGGGCTCCAGACATTGTGAAGGTTTCCCTTTAAGTTAGGATGGGAGTCCAGAACAATGCCGTATGGACCCCTGTCTGGGTAGTGCGGAAAGGAGGAACACATCCTTGCTGACACCTGGATTTCAGTAACTCTAATTGGGAGGACTGTGAGATATTAGGTTTGTGTTGTTATAAGTCATAAAAGTTATTGAAATTTGTTACAGCAGCAATAGGAAACTAATACAATGTATCAAAAGAAAGCACCATAAAGTAAAAGTACCATAGAAAGTACTTTAGAAAGTACCATAGAAAAGTACCATAGAAAGTACCATAAAGTAAAAGTACCAAGAAAAGAACCATAAAACTCTCCTAATTGTGAACAATAAAACCGCAATATGCTAGGGCTTAAGACTCTAAGTGGATTCTAATCAGAATCCGTTGGCCACCACTGTGCCTGACATAGAAGTGACACTCAGTACACAACTCTTATGTGTAAACTAATTAATAAAATACAAATAAATCATAGCCCTGTACATGGAGTTTAAATAAAAAATACATAACTTCCTACTTTTCAAAAATGCAGTCTCGGGCTTCCCTGGTGGCACAGTGGTTGAGAGTCTGCCTGCTAATGCAGGGGACACGGGTTCGAGCCCTGGTCTGGGAAGATCCCACATGCCACGGAGCAACTAAGCCCGTGGGCCACAATTACTGAGCCTGCGCGTCTGGAGCCTGTGCTCCGCAACAAGAGAGGCCACGATAGTGAGAGGCCCGCGCACCGTGATGAAGAGTGGTCCCCGCTTGCCGCAACTAGAGAAAGCCCTCGCACAGAAACAGAGACCCAACACAGCCATAAATAAATAAATAAACAAATACTTAAAAAAAAAATGCAGTCTCTGTGAAGGAAAATATGATCAATATATCATCAACTCAAAAAATCTAGTGTCCTCTAGATCTGATGACCTTGTTCAGCATCTCTCATGAGTAAATGTGTGATTGTTTGAAGGTACAGAGAGAAGACATAGCAACATGCTTTTGGATATTTGTTCCGTTTTCCTTTTCCTTCAGCTTTGCATAAACCAAACATATTCCACTTAGGAACTGCACAAATAGTCGAAGGTGGCATGAAGGTTGTAGCAAGCATGTTTTCCAGGGGAAGTATATTCTTGCATTTGAAATTGGCCATAGCTTAGCAACGCCAGCTTCCAAAACATTTATACCAAGCGAAGAGCTGCATATGCCGTTGTGCTCATGTACCGAAACAGCACCAAGCAGGGGTGCCTGACAGGGTGGAAAGGAAGAATCTCAAAACATGCTTATTTTCTTGTTATTATTGCTGTTTAAAATGGTTGTTTTCAACTGAGAGCATCACGCCTTTAACATTAGTTCAATACTGTAGAAAGGATATGTTCTTTACATTTAACTTTGATATGGTATCTTTTATGACTGGGATCATTATTATTACTATGAAAGAGTAGCTTCCAAATTGAAAAATGAGGAGCTCCAGTGGCATCTCCTGACTCCAGTGCAAGGCTCCCCCTCAAGTCGTCAAAGGGCCATAAGCTTTGTCTGTTTCCCTCCCAAATTCCCCTGAGTGGTGTGGGGTGCAGGTGATCAAGCCAATTGAGGGCAGAGGATAGATTCTGCTCCATCTTTTCTCCTGAGAGGAGGATTTAATCTATTTTCTCCTCCATAGGGACTTAGCTCTTAGTCCTGATGTCCAGATAGCTCCTTCCCCCTCACTGGAGATGACTTGGTTTATTAAAAATCACATGCAAAATGGTTTAATTGCATGGGAAAATACGTGGTTTAATTGCCAAGCAGATTAAGATGAACTATGGCCGCACCTAAGTATCAGTCATGGCACAAATTCTTTCTGTTAAACGTCAGAGAGTTGCCACTATCTCCCTGCAGAGAAAGTTTTCATTGCTCTGGGGTCAAAGCTGGAGAACATCAGGACATCCCAAATGCTTTCCTGGATGCATTTTCATATCTCCTTCCTGCCTTGTCCATGCTGTTCTTGGAAGAAGTTTTGACAGCAGAATAAAGACCTTGTGCAGAACCAAAAACAGGGCCTTTAGAGCAAAACACATCTGGGCTCAAACCTCAGTCCTGCTAGTTTCTGGTTGTGATACCTTGGATCTGGTAGATAGTCTCTCTGAGGTTTGGTTTGCTCATTTGTTAAATAAAATAGCATCACACAGTTTGCAGCATTGTCATAGTGTGATTGAAAGAGTTAAACCCCTATTATCTCTTGTCACACTCCAGAAAGAGTAGCCACTACTAAAATCCACAAATATCTCTGCACTGGTAGAGTCTGTATCAATCTTTCAGGCTCCACCATTACTGTTTAATATCTCCTTAAACTCATAAGTTGTCTGTGACTGAGATCCCAGCAGCCTCTTCAGATATAAAGGAAGCTATTACCTCAATCTAGTCTGAGTGTACAGTGTTCTGGAAAGAGTGGGAAGCTTCCCTTACAAGAGAAAGGAAATTCAAAAGCCAATTTTCCATGTAGAGAAATTAACCGGTTAAATCTGAAAGCCCAGGTAAATGAATCAAATTACCTGCTACCCTGGGAACCTGCAGGCTCTAAATTCTGACTTACCCTCCTACCCACCCACGTGTTGGCGATCTGTGACTACACTGTGCGTCTCCCCGACAAAACCCTCAGGTACAGCTGCTCGGTTTGGCCAGCTGGGGTTCTCAAAGTGTGACTGCCCTCTGGTGGCAGCTGCCTTCCCCATACCCAAATGTGATTGCTCTTCTTTCACTCTGTCCAACTGCAGAAAAGCCCAGGCAGCTGACTGGCCTCCGCTCCCTGTGCAGTCTTTTAGTGAGAAGGGAACCACTGACTTTGAGTTGCATTTTTCTACCTAAATATCTGTCTCCCGAAACCCTGCCAACAGTTAAAGAAATTTATCATTCCCTCTTTGCATTCTCTTTTCCAGACTAAGGGTATCTCAGATAAGGGAGAATCCAGATTCTTCATCATCTAGCTGCCTTTGGGGGATCTTCCAGGTTTCCTTCTAAAGGTGACAAGTAGACCTGAATATTTAATCCAGCTGCAATCTGAGCAACACAAAGCAGCACTTGGGATGCTGCCTCCAGGGCATCTGGACTTGCAACTCACACCCAGGCATGGCTCAGGGGCTCTCCTCTGGCTCTGGCCTATCACGTGCACTTCCTACTGCCAACCAAACATCTCTCACCTGGGTGGCCTGCATGCACCTCAGATTCCATAATATAAAATAGAACTAAGTTTCCCCAAACCTGTTCCTCCTCCTTCTGTGCTCAGTGCCTTGGATAAAGGTCTACCACCTCGGCTCCACAGCTGTTCCCTTCTGCCTCCATCACTACTGCCCTAATCATATCTGACACGCATACCTAAAAGTGATAACTCCCTGATTACCACAATTTTTTCTGTCTACAGAATAAAATCCAAACTCTTTGGGAAGGTACTCTGGTTCCTTTACAACCCGGAGGGCCCAGTCTGCCCTCTTTAGGCTCAATGCCCCCCTCACCACATCATCACACAAACCATCCCCAAGTATACCACACATTTCTTCCTCCACATATTTGTCAATCTGGTGAAATTCTGTCCACCCAGCTCTAAAACTCCACTCTCAATAATATATCCGCTGTGAAAACGTCCTAGGTTCATTTCCAATGCAGCAGAACTAATGATTCTCATCCTGGACTCATAGCACTTGTTGACTCTGTGCTTACAGGACATACCATCTGGCGTCCAAGTCTCAGACAAACCCTCTCAGCCTTGTGGAACTCTTAAGTTCCCTAGATCTGCAACCTCATCTTATAAAATTTTGTAAATCTAACACCAGGCATAGTGCTGGACATTTGGTGGGTGCTTAAAAATGTTTTGTGAATTAAGTCCAAATATCAGTACCGCTTAAAATTACATGAGCTTTTTAAAATGTTACAGTTCTAACCGTGGTCAATTAAAAAGTACATCTATTTAGGTTTTCACCTAAACTAGTATAAAGACAAATTTCCATTTCCTGTAGTTGTGTAGGTGATTTCTTTGGGGAAGGGGGAAGGTAGTTACTCACCAATGGCCAATATTCAATACTTGGGTCCATCTGTGGACCTGGGTTTCAGTCTGAGTTTGGTGATTAAGAAGGCAGTCTCTGAAGTTAGACATCTACATTCAAACACCAATTCTTTCATTAGACCTTAGGCATGTTAATTATATCTCTAGAATTGCTTTTATCTGTAAAATTGGAATAAAGAAACTACTTATCAAGATATGTGCCAGGATTAATTAGAATAATCCACGAAAAACATTTACACAGTGCCGAGCAGATAGTAATTGCTCTATAAATGTTAGCCACGGTAATAATTATCATCTACACATCCCATGTCTCTATGCACACTTATCATACATAAAATTCCACAAAGAAAATAATACAATTCATCGTGCGTAAATACCTTGATGAGAATTCTACTGAGAATTTCTTGATTTTATGAGTGTTGCTAATTCGGCTTAATTTCACCGTAGATACTAAATGTTGCCTCTTTCCCGTGAAAACAAACCCTTGCACAATGCCCACGTTAATAAGTACATAATGTAGAATGTTGAGCCACTGCTTTATGGGAGCTATATTCCAGGGAGTTACACTGCAGCTTGGTAAACAAGTAATTTCCTCGGCTGGACTCCAGTGCTGAAGAACCTAGAAAATTATTGTTCCCAGTTGGAAATAGGCTATTTCATTATTTTTCTTGCACATTGCGGATACTGCAACTTTTTAAATGCAGCAAAGATCACTGGTATACGCTTAGTCACTCTTTGCCTCAGTTCCCTTACGTGTAAAATGGGGATCGTAATAACAGGAGCTATCTTGTAGAGATATTTTGAGGATTAAATGAATTAATATATTTAAAGTGCTTAAAACAAGTGACTGGTCTAAGAACTTTAAATAAGTATTAAGTATTATTTTCATAGTAAATATCCTCATAGAGATAACAAGATTGCCTCAGGAAATCCAGAGCAGATGGATACATAGACATCGAGTAAAACAAAAAACAAATGAATAAAGACATAGAAGAAAACCATAAAACCAGAACCCTTTCCACTAGACCCTATGAGAACATTTGCTATTGGGATTATATGTCAGTAATGATGGTATCATATATGGCTATTTAACATGTTTAAGTAAGATAAAATTTACACAGAGAATTTGTATATTTTGGAGTTTAAAATATGTACAAAGAGTATGTGAATACTCATTTGAAACAATTTTGCTTTTGTCTCATCTTGAAAAACACAAGTAATAATTATCCAAATAAATGCCTTTGTTCTCCTGATTGATCAAGAATTTATAAAGTCTACTGTGTGGAATTACAGAAGCAAATATATTCAGAATGTATATTCCCATTGTCAGCGGCTTAGATTCTTTGCAACAATCAAATTACCTAGAGGGTAGTATCCTTTTATATATCCCTTTGCATCCTGGAAGTTATTCTGAATTGGCTAATCAGAAACTCCTAGGATGCTTGCTGAAGATACTTTGCTCTGAGAGTCCATGCCAGACCTATGGATCAGAACTCTCAAGATGTCTTCAAGGAATCTGTATGCCTTACAAGCACCCCAGGAATTCTGGTAACCATTCGATTTGGGAGCTGTTACTTGCATGCCTGGCAAAAGCTTCTGTACATAATAGGCACTAGGTAGGAAGCAATTTAGAAGTTGAAGTTAGAAACCCTTACTTCAACTTCTGGCTCTATTATTTGCCAGGAGGGTGATTTTAGACACTGATATCTTCAAAAATCATAAATTTCCTCAACTGTAAAATGGAGCCAATCATATCTTATAGGGTTAGATATAACCCTATCTTATAGGGTTACTGTGAAATTAAACAAAATCAAAAGTAAAGTACCAAACACAGTGCCTAACACAAAGTATATGAGTAATAAATGTTAGTCCTTTATAAAGATAATATTATTTTCAATAAATAGAGCTGGAATGGATGACATAATTTCTCCATTAAATGGCATGTGAAAGAGTCCTTAAATATTATTCTTCTTGTTCCCAGGAATTCTGTAAAGAGAGGGGGACTGAATATTTCTGCCTTTTGCCCACCCCTGTTAGCACTAACATCAATGCTATGATGTTTTGCAGATTGTCTGTTGCTAGAGTGGCACTTCTAGAAGACTCTTATTGTCTGTCTTTGTGCAGAAAATGGGATTAGGACATTAGTATTCTGACAATGATATTTTTGGAGGGGATGCTTTAAAATAAATTGCAAATCAAAGCATTTTGTAAGAATGCTGACATAATTACATGAAAATTTCTCTAAAACTAGACAGGATTCCTAGGAGAAGAGAAGTAGAGAGTACCAATCAATGGAAGTTTAGTTATTCACTCCACGTAGTCTGTTTTCATTTATTGACCCATCCTAAGACACCCTGTATCACCCCTTTAAAAATGTCCCCATCTGCATTTTTTAACAAGAAAAAGACCTAATAAAATGTGAGTTTCTCAGTGATAACAATGCACCTCACTTATCAACTTCCCATTGTTTAGTTGTCTTTGAAACTTAGAATCCCAGAGAATATTGATCTTGTCAAGTTACACAGAAGAAGGTAGTTTACACAATGACATTGGCTGTTTTATATTCACATAAGATAAAAGTATCAATTAAGGTATCAAGTACACTGTCCATATAGGCTCCTTATCATGAAATATTAGCATTTTCAAGATCATTAAACTTCTAGTTTTATCATTGTGCGGTGAAATTAAACTAAAAAGCAGATGTAATCTCTTGTTTCAATTTAGCATTGAATGAGGAAAGTATAAGAAACTTACAACCTTCCAAAATGATCAGTCAGAAATCTATACCAGACACGAAGAAACTGGCCCTGGAGCTCTGGGGAGGCAGGCATTGTAGGGTTGAGGATACTGGACTTGGATAGAGTTGATTTCCTATCTAAGTCTGTACCACTTGATACCTAATGTGGCTTTAGGCAAACCACTTAATTTCTCTGGTCATGAGGTTTTTTGTTTGTTTGTTTGTTTGTCAATCTATCAAACAGAAAAATAATTGTTGCAAGATTACTGTAAAGATTAAATAATATAAAATATATTATACTTTTCAACAGTGCCTAACATATAATGTATGCAATAAATAGTAGCTATTACTGGCTCAAACCAAATGTCAACATAGAGAATAACCTTCATAAAAATAATGGAGAATATATCTTCCTAAACAAATACCAAGCACCCTGTGGTTTTAGGTGCTCATAGGTAGAGCTATTATTGAGTATTTTTATGGAAATATCACTACTCAATTGCACATGATAATTTAGGTGGATAGTGTATTTCTACAAAAAAGAAATCTTTACTGTCATTCTATTTAAGCCTCCACACTATGTCAGGCACTGTCCTTGGCACTGTGGAGACAATGATACAACCATGGCCTCTGTCCCTGTAGAGTTTACAGTCAAGTGAAGAAGATAGATTATGATAATAATGCAATAATTACAAATCCTGTGCTTCTGTGACCACATACGCCCTGGAACTAGTGGATATTTTGAGATTCAAAATTTCAAGACTTGGCTGGCCTTGATTCCAATTTTATATTTAATAGCAATACGGGTTCTGGAGCATGGAATTCATCCTATTACTACTGAGCTAAGATTAGATTTAATTATTTATATGTAATTTCTTAGAAATTCAATGTTCAATTTTCAAAACTGAATGAATTATTAGTGCTTCAATGAACTGTATTTAATATTTACTAATTAGGCTTCAAGTACATAATATATAAATTCTTAACTCAATGTGCATATTTTCCCAGAAATACAGTCTGACAAATTTGAGAAAGTAAACCTCAAGCAAGCCCTAATCTCAGTCAAGTCCTCATCACAATCTGTTCCCTGGTTTTCTCTTTAGCATAATGACAGTAGCAATGCAACTGCCTCACAATCTCCTGAGTCCACTTATTTTATAGCAGAAAAGGTATTTGAAGAATACCCTAGAAAACAGAGAATTGTGATTGTGTAAAGGAGAGACATAATTTAGATTGCAGGTAGTCATGAACACTTCCTGAGGAAATGATAATTAACTTGAACCCTAAAGAATTAATAATTTTGACTCATGATGAAGGAAGGAGTGTTTCTCACAACAGGAGTATCATGGTGAATGTATTAAATAAACAGGTGTGTTCCATGCATTTTGAGATCTTTAGGGGTAAGAAATGTGGTTGGAGATAAGGACAGTGGAGTTGGCTGAGGCCAGATTATGTAGCATCTTGAAGGTTGTTATGGACTCTATCCTAAGTGCACAGGGAACCTATCAGAGATGGTAGCCCATGTGTCAGAGAGCCTAAGCAATGTTCTGCTATAATAACAAACAAGCCCCAAAGTGCTAGTGACTATCAAAACAATGGCATATTTTTTGGCTCACATGAAATGTCTATTTTATGGCTCCACTGGGCCTCTGCTCTGTATCTCGTTCAATCCAGGACCACAGCTGAAGGAGAAGCCTTGTAACCCATATGGCCAAGGAGAAAAGAGTGATGACAAAGTCCCTCAAAAACTCTTAAAAGTTTCTTCAGAAGTGGCACATGTAGCTTCTACTCACATCTCATAGACCAAAACAATTCACATGGCTAAGCCTGATCACAACAGAGTCAGAAACAAAATCCTCCCACAAGGAAACCCTAGGAGGAAGGGGCAGAAATTATTTCTGAGCAATAGTAAAATATGCCACAGAGCAAAGGAATGAGAAAAGTAAGCTTATATTTTTGAAAGATTAGTAACTTCAGAATAAAGAAGAAATTAAAGGACACTAAAATGAGAAGTGGGGAAACCAACCAGGAGTTTGTTGTAGGACTGAAGCTTAGAGAAAAGTCACTCTAACTGAGATGGTTGTGGAGGAAAGAAGCAAGCTGGATACACACGGGATATACTTTGGCGGTAGCGTGGACAGGATGACTTTGTTTCAAAACTGAATACCAGCGACATGAATGACATTAGCTCAGGCGGTTTAGACTTGACAACGTTTACTATTTAAATCATACAAGAGGAGAAAGAAGTAAATTTAGAACAAATGCAAGAGTTATCTCAGTAGAAATGTTCACTAATGAACCTTGGGAGTCGTTGGCCCCTTTCTTCCTTCCCTGCTGATGCGACACTGGAAGAACACAGTGTAGAATCCAAGATGCCCAAAGCAATCTATTTAATCATGATGATACACCTCAGTTCCCTCAGCTTTCAAGTTGGGACTTTATTACCTACCCTTCTTTTTTTTTTATGAGTGGGATTGTGTTCCTGTCTTACTGGTTGTTTGGCCTGAGGCTTCCAACACTGGAGCTTGTAGGCTGTTGGGTAGAGCTGGGTCTTGGTGCTGAGATGAGGACCTCCATGAGACCTCACTCCGATGAACATTCCCTGGGGTCTGAGGTTCTCTGTTAGGCCAGTGGTTCGGACTCAGAGCTCCTACCTCAGGATCTTCAGCCCAACCCCAGGCTCATGAACCAAGATCCCACAAGTTGCGTGGGGCGGTAAAAAAAAAAAAAAAGAGAGAGAACAATAACAAAGTAAAAAATAAAATTAGACTAGGAAACTAACAGATATGTTAGAAAGAATATAAAAATAAAAATATAGATGAATCGATAACCAGAAGGTACATCACTACCACAATAGTAAAAAAGAGGAGGAGGGAAAAGAGAAAAAAAAAAAAAAGGCAGGGGAGGAAGGCCTTGGCTGTAGCAGGCGGGGTCTAAGCAAGGGCGAGGTTTTGGCAGTGGGCGTGTCCAATGCTCAGGACCCACAGGGCTGGAAAAGGCCCTGGGGGCTGTGGGGGGTGGGGTTTAGGCTCAAGGAACAGAAAGGGCCCAGGCGTGACACTCCCACTCCTGGTCTCAGAGGGCGGGGGACCTCACCTGGAAGACCAGCAGGCTTCCTGTGCTTGAGTGGGCGGGGGTCCCCCCATGCCCCCAGGACCCACATGGCCTGGAGGGGGCTTTGGAGGGCAGGGGACCTCACCCGGAAGACCAGCAGGCTCCCCGCCCGAGTGGGCCAGGTGATCGCTCTCTGCTCCTTTCCTGCTCTTCCTGGAGAGTCCCTCCCACCTGCCTCTCCTGATGTCCCCAGCCTCAGGGACGCCGATCCTGTCTGGCCTCCACTTCTCCTTCCCGCTCAGTCCCCTACATTCTACCGGTTCAGTTTGGGTTCTTCCCATCTCCTTGGGTGTCAGAGTCCCCCACCAACAGCCGGCAGGCGCCCTACTTTGGGGAGAAGCTAACTGTGCATCTTCCCACACTGCCATCTTGACTCTGCCCCTATAGTTTTTCATTTTACACTTAAGTTCATGATTCATTTTGAGTTAATTTTTGTAAGATGTGGGACTTAAGTCAAGGTTCACTTTACTACAGTGAGTGTCAAATTGCTCCAGCACTATTTGTTGAAAATGTTACCTTTCCTCTATTGAATTGCTTTTGCACGTTTAAAAAAACATCAGTGGGGCAGATTTTTGTAGATCTACTTCCAAGTTCTATATTCTGTTCCTTTGATCTATGTCTCTCCACCAACACCACAAAGTATTGACTACAATAGCAATATAATAATCCTAGACGTCAGGAAGACTGATTCCTCCCACTTTATTTTTATTTTTCAAAATTGTATTAGCTATCCTATTTCCTTTGCCTTTCCATATAGATATTAGAAAAATTTCATCTAGATATACAAAAAATGTTCCTGGGATTTTGATCATAATTACCTTAAACCTATATATCAAATTGAGGAGAACTGGCATCTTTACTATATTTATTCTTCTAATCCATGAATACCTTATATCTCTCCATATATTTAGATATTCCTTGATTTATCTCAACAGCAATTTGTAGTTTTTAGCATGTAAATCCTGTACAGTTTTTGTTAGATTTTACCTAAGCATTCCATTTTGTGAACATTTATAAATGCATTTTTCATTTCAGTGTTCATATGTTCATTTCTAGTAAATTGAAATATAATCGGTTTGATTTTTGTATGTTGATTTTGTATTCAGCCACCTTACTGAATTCAATAATTAATTCTAGGAGTTACTATTATTATTTTGTTATTATCATTATTATTATAGATTCCTTGGGATTTGCTACATAAATGATCATGTCATCTGCAAATAGGAACAGTTTCATTTCTTCATTTCTGATCTATATGCCTTTTTATTTACTTTCTTTGCCTATTGCACTGGCTAAATTTTCCATCATTATGTTGAATAAGAATGGTGAGAGCAGATATCTTGCTTTGGCCCTGATCTTAGGGAAAAGCATTCAGTCTTTCACCTTTAAGTATCATGTTAGTTGCAAGTTTTCTGTAGATGCTCTTTATCAAGTTGGAGAAGTACCCCTCTCTTCCTATATTTGTGATAGGTTTTTTTTGTTTTGTTTTGTTTTTTTATCATGAATGGGTATTGGATTTTTAAAAATGCTTTTTCTCCATCAATTGACACAATCACATGATTTTTCTTCTTTAGCCTGTTAGTATACTGGATTACATGAATTGATTTTTTGAATAGTGAACCAGTCTTGCATCCCTGGAAGAAACCTCACTTGGTCATGTCACATAACTCTTTTTATATATTGCTGAATTCTATTTGCTAATATTTCATTAAGGATTTTTGCATCTATATTCATAAGAGATACTGGCCTGCTATTTGTTTGTTTATGTACTGCTTTTGCCTGGTTTTCATATTAGAACAATACTAGTATCATATAATGAAATAGAAAGTGATACTTCCTCTTCTATTTTCTGGAAGAAATTGTGTATAATTGGTGTTAATTCTTCTTTAAATGTTTGCCAGAAATTTCCAATGAAACCTCCTGGGCCAGGTGAATTCTTTTGGGGAACTTCTAAATTATGAAATAAATTCCCTTAATAGTTACAAAGTTATTCAAATGACCTATTTCATATTGTACCAGTGTGGCATTTTGTGTTTTTCAAGTAATTGTTATTTTTCATTTCATCTGAGTTGTTAAATTTATGTGGGCAGAGTTATATATAGTATTCCTTTATTACTGTTTTAACATCTAAAGGCCTGTTGTGATTTCCTGTTTAATTTCTGATATTGATAACTTATGTCTTCTCTCTTTTTTCTTTTGTCAACCGTGTCACAGATTTGTCAATTTTATTCATCTTTTCAAACAGCCAAATTTTTGTTTTATTGACTTTTCTCTACTGTTTTCCTGCTTTCAATTTTATTGGTTTCTGGGTTTATCTTTATTATTTCCTTGCTCTGTTTGCTTTGGACTTATTTTGCTCTTCTTTTTCTAGGTTCTTGAGGGAGGACCTTAGATTACAGATTTGAGCCTTTTCCTCTTTTTAATTGTGTGCATTTAATTCTGTAATACCCCTCTCAGCACTGCTTTAGCTGTATACCACAGATTATAATATTGTTTTCTATCATTTTTGTTTAGTTCAATGCACTGTTTGATTTCCTCTTCCCCAACAGACCTCCCTGATGCTCAGAGAAATTGATTCTCCCAAAGCCACAAGGTAGCAAGTGGCACAGATTGGATTGGAACTCAACTAGTCCAAAGTTTTGGCTCCTAAAGTCTATTCTTCCTGCTTCCCTAGAGCTCTGCAGCCAGCCCCGATGTGTCTGATATAGATAGGAGTCCTCATTGCTGGTTACTGCTCTCCATGTGGCCTCCGCCATGGGGGGGGGGGGGTGGAGGCGGAGGGGGAGGGAGAAGCAATTTTATTTAGCTGTGCATTGCTGAGAGTCCTGAACCTCCACGAGGTGTCTTCTGATACCGCCCCAGTGGGGAAGGTGGCAGATGCCTCATTACTTCTGCCTCTTCTCCCTGGCCCTTTGACTAGAGACACTAAACTTTTGTTGGTGTTTCTTTTTACAGTGCCCGATGGTATTTTCAAGTTGTCAGCTCCTTCTGTCTCAAGTCTGGGATATATATGAGGCAAAAAGAAAACCCAAGGAGCTCACACTGCATTGGTCCTTGGGTCCTGACATCCCTGGTCTGTCCCTCTTCTTTCAGAACCTTCTTTGGTTTGTTTTGTTTATAAAATACCCAGGATTTTGACATGTACACAGCAGGAGAAACAGGAAAAAGTGTGTCTCCTTCATCATCTTGGAAGCAGAAGTCCATACTGTACCAATTTTCAAAATTTTAATGAACAAACTTTTCTTTAGAATAAACATAAACATTTTTGAAAGGAGCATGCGTTCTCCCACATTAAAGTGGAAACAATATTTCCTTCACTGGAGATCCAGGTCACCTAAATTTATATTGATGGTTCTTATCAGCTGTTTTTCAATGATAAGAAGCATGTTATTCCAAGTATGTCACTCGGACTTATGTTTTTATTTCAGGATATGAACAAAGAATTTCATTTAAGAAAATACTTAGTATGGAAAAAATTATAGGGCATCTATTCAAACACTGACTTGGAGCTGATGGTATAAGGATATTCTGGCTGTTAAGTACCAGAACCATTTGGTCAAACCCATAGATTAAAGTGCAAATGCATCCTGCAGTCTTCTTGGAATCAGCTGAAACTGAGACTGGTTTAGTGACAAACATTCATTTGATGGCAGAGCCATAGCTGCCCTAATTTTAAAGCAGTTGATGGCTTCCACTGTTAAGTGCCATTATCACAAAATGATGCAACACTTATCACAGCAGCTGCTGCCAACATTCTCCTTCTCTCACATCCCATGCTATGTGAATTCCAGGCGATGAATATCAGATTGTTTTCGGTGAGAAGTGGTTGACAGAAAACATATTATGACATATATTATGACAGAAAACATATTCCCTTGTTCCTCTACTTATAAGAAGGCTCCACAAATTCAATGTAAGTGAAAGTCTGATGGAGAATTCCAGTTTCAATGCAAAAATTGTTCAATTCTTTGTGTATACAGCCATTAATCCCCACTCCCATTCCAACAGCAGACATAACAAATCGATCACCTCACACTCCCTGTTAACCTTGGTACACCATCAGTAGGATAGCCAGATTTAATAAACGAAAGTGCAGAAGACCCAGTTAAATTTGAATTTCAAATGAACAGCAAATCATATTTTAGTATAAGCCAATCCCCAACATAGCATGAGGCAAACTGAGACCAAAAAGTGTCTGTTGTTTATCTGAAATCCAAATTTAACATGGCATCTTATAGTTTATCTGGTAACCCAACATCAGAATCCTTCTTAACACTGCACTTCAGGTAAATCCTGTCAAACTGTTGCAATCTGCCTGTTACAGATAGAGGGCATCAGAAGTACAGAAAAGAGAGGACAAGTGGGAGTTTTAGAGTGGTGAGTGACATAATGAATTTATGTCTAAAAAAATGAGACATGGGCAGTATCTTTCGATGAGAGTGAAGTGAAGCAATCTCTGAATATTTTCCAATTACATGTGAATCACTTAAACATTATTACTAAAGACCAAGTTTTTGTGTGTGTGATCATATTGTTTCACTAATACAGTGGTTCTCAAAGCATAATCCCTGAACCAGCAGCATTAGCATCACCTGGGAACTTCTTAGAAATGCAGATTAACAGATCCACCCCCCCACCCCGCCCGCCGCCAACCCCCCCCCCCCCACCACAGCCCAACACCTACTAAATCAGAAATGCTGGAGTGAGTGCCCAGGAATCTAGGCCTAAAAGCCCTCCAGGAAATTCGGGCACACACTCAAATTTGAGAACTGTTATCCCATGAGTACAGCAAAGAACAATAGTTGCCCTGCTAGAGAAAATTCTTGAAAGAGAAGACTCCTTTCATTTTTCTGCCTACTTAGCTTTCTGTAAGTTTAATCAGAAAAGCCGGTGAACTTACAGCTGGCTCTTAATTTCAGCGAGATATCAACTCAGTACAAATCTAACATCTTCCCACAGAGAAGCTGTAAACCCTGAGTGAACACCTTGTCTTCTCCTTTTTTTATCCCTGCTGAGGACGGGGGTGACCGACGTTCTCTTCTGTTGCCTGTTCAGTGGTCAAGCCTGGTTATCATGACCTCCCCAAGCATAAGTCATGCACTAAGTGTCCGGTTTCCAGATTCAGTGTTCTCTTTAGCTGAATCAACAACAGTTTTTTAAAGTGTTCTCTTATCTAAATCAACACATCAAGCCAGACAGACATATCATCACTATCTTAAATTGACCTTGGTACCAGCTTACTGGAAAAACAAAACAAATGATAACTACAATATGAAGACACAACGCCAAAGGGATCGCACTTTTACAGACTTAACACTCATAAAGCAGCACCTTCCATACGTATCGTCATTATAATTCACATCAGGAGAGGCAAGATTTCCTACCCATAACTTATGAATAAGAATGCAGATTAAGGGTGTCTATGTAATTTACTTGAGATCACATAGTCAGGAAGTAATACAGGGTAAGTCCAATTCTTATGTTTTAAATTCACCACGAAAGAGTGAGCCCAGGAAACCCTAGTCCCCACGCTCGACCCTAATAAAAGCAGAACCCCAGACCTGCACTCTCTCTCTACCTGTGACCTCGCTGTGGCCCCAGGTGTGTCATGTAATTTCCAGGACTTGTAAGTAATAAACTCTTTTCCAAAGTTTCCTGATGGTTATTGCTGAAGTGCGTCCTGCAGTCATAGTAAGAACCACAAGGGCTGGTCCAGCCACAACATTGGTTATGGATAGCTGAGATGATCACACAACAGACGTGCTATAGAAAATCACTGATGAAGTTAGAGGGAGCTGAATGATCAGATTTGAGTATTAGATTGTTTTGGTGGTAGAATGGAAATGAAAGATGGAAAAATTGATAAAGAAGCTATCTTAACAGTTCAAATGGGAAAAGTCTAAGTAAGTTCACGGTTTCAGGGATAGAGAGAAGAGAGAAAGGATATGAGAGATAAACAATAGAATGGACAGGACTTGCACTTGTTAAATATGAAATTTCAGAAGGCAGGAAAATTTTGTATTCCTATCATATGTACCATTTTGTACACTAATATTATCACTTAGCAATATAATTGTGAACGTAAAGCAATGATTGTAAATATTATTATATAATATCACTTAATGATTGAATTATATACTATCATAAAGATGAATTATGATTTGTATAACCAAACCCCTACTTTTTCTTAATATTTAAATGTCTGTCTTATAAATATCATCGCAGCTAATATCCTTGAATACATCTTTGCACACTTCTCTGATTATTTTATTATTTCCTTAGAATAAATTCACAGACTGAATAAAATATAAATAGATTTTACAGATTTTTAAAAAATTTTTTTATATTGCCATTTTGCCCCCTTGAGATTTTTATTTCTTTTATTAATTTAAACATCTACCCGCCATGCATGACAGAGGCTATGTATTTATTCTCTCCCAGAGTACTGACATTCTTAAAGATTATATATCTCTGATAAGCAAGAAATGGCAAAAATTGCTGTTTTATTTTATTGCTGTCTGATTTCTTTAAATATCATCAGACTGAATAGTTCTGTATGATGTTTATAACTTTTTGCACATCTTCCTTCTGGCAAGCCTGATTATGCCCTGTGACCATTTTGCTATTAGGTCTTTTTTTCCATTGATTCTTAAGAAAGGTATTACATATTAAGAATTATGATTCTTTGTCAATAATTCCTACACATATTTCCTCGACGTTTTAATTTTTTATTTTTATGCTCTGCTGCAGACTGGACATTTGTGACCCCCAAATTCATATGCTGAAATGCTCATCTCCCAATGAGGATGGTGTTTGGAGACTGAGCCTTTGGGAGGTAATCAGAGGAGCCCTTATGAATGGAATTAGTGCTCTTATAAAAGAGACCCAGGAGGGCTCCCTCACCCCTTCCATGTTGTGAGGTCACAGCAAGAAGATGGCCATCCATGATCCAGACATTGATCTGGATTTTCCAGTCTCCAAAATCGTGAGCCATAAATGTTTGTTATTTAAGCCACCCAGTCTATGGTATTTTTTTTAAATAAAGCAACCTGAATAGACTAAGACATGCTCTCTTTTGAATCACAAAAGTATTCATTTTTGTAATTCAACCCATCAATATTTTCCCTATGGATAATCCATTGCATATCATGTTAAGAAAGGTTTCCTTACTCCAAAATTTTGTGAACATTTAGTATATTTTCTTTTAATACTTTGACTTTTTATGTAAATAGTTAATTCATCTTAAATTTATTTGGAAAAAAATTATGAAATAGGGATTCACTCTTCTTCACTTCACATTCACTCTTTTTGTCATACACTTAGCTACTGAATTAACACCACGGTTGAAGCCACAACAAGTTTGAATAATGACTAAAATTACCATGCAGAAGAGAGATACTCTATTTACTGTGAAAGTGATTCTCTTATTTCTCCGTAGTAAGATGGAATGGTTGTGGATGAAAGCCTGATTTGAGTTGATTCACAGCAGAACGGCAGGGAGGCTTGGAGATAAAAAATGTGAACAATTCTTTTGAAGAGTTTTGCTGTAAACTGCAGAAGAGAAAATGTGGTAGCAGCTGGGAGAAGTGCAGTCAGAACTTATGAATTCTCTGAAATAATTCTTCACACAGTTTTGTTTTGTTTGCTTTTTCTGGAGGTTGGATGAATAACTCTAAATGAGAGGTGTGGATACACACTGAAAGATAATGGCTCTTGTCATCCATGTAGTCTCTCTTCCTCTCTAAGATCCCATGGAAAGGATTATAAAAATATGTAAAACAAAGAGAAGCACAGCACTGTAAAATATAGAACTATGTCACTTTCAGGACAGGTATTTTGACAAATATTTGGAAGATAGAATGCAGGTGCATTGATGGCTTAACCAAAGCAGAAGAGATCAAAAATGCTCCACATAAGCACTGATCTTCATAGTGTAGCTATGAGCAAAAGTGGCCACGAGTGGCTCCAAGCAGGAGCTTGTTCAGGGCAGCAAACTGGGTGGATAAGAGAATAAGTGTCTACATGGATGGCTCATGTGCCCTCAACCCCATTTACCAATCATTATGCAAGACTTATCTAGTTCTATGGTATGATAAAATGCATGACTGGAATAAAGAGAGAAGGGCAAAATCTGAGATACAGCTGAACTTCCACAAATATCTGGTAATAGGGATACTAGACAAAATACAAAAAAATACAAGATGTGTGAACTTCAGGTATACAACAAAAAATATTTTAGAATAAGTATGTCCAAAATATTTTATGTAACATATTCACATGACATTATAGTTAATCTGAAATTAACATTTAATGAGGCATCCTGTATTTTTATTTACTAAATTGAGAAACCCTCCTTAGCAAGCAAAGTCAGTTTGGCAAATTTGGAGGTCCTGACCTCCCATCTTAGAGGAAAGTCTGCTTGACAATAGAATGACACTGTTACCCCTATTGTCTGCTTGACAATAGAATGACACTGTTACCCCTATTGTAAGTCAACTATACTTCAATTAAAAGAAGAAGAAGGAGGAGGGGGAGAAGAAGAAGGGCAAGGGGAAGAAGGAGAAGGAGAAGAAGGAGGGGAAGGGGAAGGGAAAGAGGAAGAGAAGGAAGAAGGAGAAAGGAGGGAGGAGGGAGGAAGGAGGAGGAGGAGAAGGAGGAGGAGGAGAAGAAGGAGAAACCTATTAAATGCAAAGGAAACCTTCACCAGCTACCCAGTCAACCAGTACTTCATTAATAAATACAAATGGTAAAACAAGAACCATCAACATTTGAGAAAAACAAAACAGAAGAACCACAGAGAGAAGCAAAATAAGAACAGGCCTTAATAATGCAGACAGCAGAAGAATATGTAAAAAAGAGTTCTAAAATTTCCCTTTACGTAAATGATGTTTTACTCTATGAAATAATACTGTTCTTCACTTTGAAGAGACAGATTATTCATCACTAACACCATAATAAAACATTAAAAAAAAAAAAACCTGAGGAAAGACCACTGGATTTGTTAATTAGAATAAATCCTCAATTTCAACAGATACAACAGAAATCTTTTAGCAGGTTGATTACATCTTTTAGAAGAGAAAAAAATAGTTATGCCTTATTTTGAAAACACATTAACAATATGAAATCATCCTCATAGATATCAAAATAGCTTAATATAGAGAAGTTTCTAGAAGAGCTTGCCAATAACAAAATCACCGAGATATCAAATAGTTTTGTTTTTCACGTCTGTTTTCATGTATAGATATATATCTCTCTATATATACATATATCTACAGATACATATATGGAGAGAGATATATTTCTCTATATAGATAGATAAACCCTCTTTCAAAGACACTATAGCTCTTTAAACAAAATAAAAATAACTGCTGTTGGGTGGGAAAATATTATTTAGCTCAAAAACTTATAAAACATAGTTTTACATTAATATATTGATATTTTTAGAGAAATGCTAGTTGTAGGCTATTTAAAATGTCAAAGAATAAATATTTGAGTGTTACTGGAAGAATTATTTAAAACATTATAACTGGGCTTCCCTGTGGCGCAGTGGTTGAGAGTCTGCCTGCCGATGCAGGGGACGCGGGTTCGAGCCCTGGTCTGGGAAGATCCCACATGCCGCGGAGCAACTAGTCCCGTGAGCCACAACTACTGAGCCTGCGCGTCTGGAGCTTGTGCTCCGCAACAAGAGAGGCCGCGACAGTGAGAGGCCCGCGTACCGCGATGAAGAGTGGCCCCCACTTGCCGCAGCTGGAGAAAGCCCTGGCACAGAAACGAAGACCCAACACAGCCATAAATAAATAAATAAATAATTCTCACTTTAAAAAAAAAAAACATTATAACTAAACTTAGGTTTAATTAAAAAATAAGAAATGAAAACAATTACACGTTTTCTTCTACTACAATATAAGCTCCATGAGGACACAGATTATTGCTTTCTTTCCTTCACTGCTGTATCCCAAGTACACAGAATAGTACCAGGATCTAGTAAGTTGCTCAGTACATATTTGGTGAATGAATGAGTGAATCATTATTTAAAGAGATTTGTTTGGTTAATACACTTGAAGAAAATTACTCCCTCCAATTCCTCAATAAGCCTAGAAAAATATAGACCAGACTTAGATCGAACCTATTCAGCAAAAATGGAATTTTGTCATGAAATTATAAAACCTCATGTTTCCAACCAGCTCCTTTCTGAATTCCCTTTGAGAGGACAGTAGGAGGTATAGTAAAATTAGGAAGAAGCAGCAAACCAATTAGGGTGTTCTCTTCACTTCTAAAGTTTATCACCCTCAGGGAAGTCACCATGAGTCTGGTGAAAGGATGCAGACACACTTACTGAGCCACAGTGGCTCCATTCAGTGGCTCTGCTAATGGACCACTGGTATCTCCAAGTTCCTTATTGCTTTTTGTTAACATGGCTTCATGTCTGTTTCTCTTTCTTATTAAAAGGTAGGGTCTTAGAAAATCACTGATGTTTGTTGACAGGGGACTTTTCTTTCGGGATAATAGAGTACAGTTTCCCAGATGCCACCTGGGCTTGAAAGTAGAAATAGGGAAAGTTTAGAGAACAGAGAAGCAAGTAAAATATGTTTGATGTTTCTCCCAACATTACATGTAGTTCATTCTCTTAACAGGTTAATAGTTGGTAAGGTCCTCAGGTCCAGAGCTCAGTTCTACAGAACGTGGAGCTCTATGCTGTTGATATTCCAGAGAGAGGATTGAGATGTTATTAATTGTTTACACTAGCATATTGTAAAGTTTATATATTTTTCAAACAACAAAGTATACTTGTACTTTGTAAAATACAGAAAATCAGAAATAAGAATATAAAAATCACATGAAGCATAACTTCTGTGGTATATTAACCATTTTAAATATATAACAGCTTTGTAGCTTTCTTTTCTTGAAAAATGTTATTGAAAAATGTCAGTTTTCTAGCCAATGACATGCTACCGACAGTTTTTTCCACTTCCTCAAGGTAGGCTTTTATGAGTTCTGGTGTAATGTTGCCTGGCTCTGTTTACTGAATCTCTCCCAGAGTGGAAAAATATCTGTGAATTCTGTTTTTTATACAACTGCAGAGGAGAAATTTTCTCTAAATTATCAAACAAGAAAAAAGTGACACGGAAATTTTTCTTTCATATAAAAACAACTTGCTTTGTCTCCCAGTCCTTCTCTTTACAAATGGCTTATGGTAATTTAGAAGATGCTAAAGAACTGTTGGCAAAACCCCATTTTTTTTGCCCTAATTCTGTATTTTTTTTTTCTTTCAACACACAAAATTTCAGGTTGATAAACTTCAGTATCAAAGGATGATATATAAGTTTGGGCATATCAACCAGCTTTACTTTCCAAATGGTTTTTAGAAACCTAATTTTATTTATTTTTAAAGCAAAATTCACATGCTGAAAGGGGAAAGATTTAAAGAGACAGAGGTGAGAGGGAGGGAGGGAGAAAGGAACAAACTCCTTTCGATTACATCATGGCACAAATTCTATTTTATTGCTTTGAAAATAGTGACATCTAGTGGACACAAGGTATTAATACCACGGTGTCTTGGTGTCAGAATTAACTGCAATTGTAAAAAGCAAAAAAAGAAGTCCAATTATATAGACACAGAAAATCATGAGGATTTTATAGTAATCAAAATTCACTGATCCACTTTCATATATCTGTTATTCTGCCAGTAAAATTCCAAACATAAAGTGACTTTATTAATTTGAAAGTCTCAATCATTGCCAAATAAGAAAAAAATGTTATTCCGTTAAGCCTTGAGGAAGGTTAAACAAGGGTACAAAGTCTGAGGCTGGTTAGCGAAAGTGCACACTGTGTGTATTATGAGAACAGACCACTTTCAACACTTCCTGCCCATATTCACTTTACAGTATTTGCCAACTGCAAATTATTCACCATATGTTTGTTTGCCATTTGATCCTTTTGTCTACAGCACATAGTTTGATTATTAATTAATCAAAGTAATGGTATAAACCTCTAAATGAACAGTGACTACTTAGCCTGCATTCAATTCTTCATCAAACCTACTATGTAGATTACTCATCTATGTTTGGCACTTTGGAGTTTACAAAGCAGTAATAATACTCCCATTTTATAGCAAGTAAAACAAATCTCAAAATACTTAAGTTAATTAGCTAAGCCAACAAAAGCAAACTCAATAAGAGAGTCAATGAATCCAGGGGGATAGACCATCTCGTTTTCCCACCATCCTCCCAATTGAAATTACAGGACAAAAAACACATGTCACAAAGCTGGATCCTGGCATAAAAACAAAAAAAAAAAATCCAAATTTAGATGGAGTCCAGATATAGTCAGAATTATAATGGTAACAACAGCCATCACTACTATTTATGGAGTACCCTCTGTAGCAAACACTATTGTAAGAAATTATTATTCTAGTTAATAGAGGAGGCATCTGAAGTACAGAGAGGTTAAATAACTTACCTAAGGTCATAATGCAAGTACCCTCGGGATAAATACACGGTTGCCCTCCTTTTGTCAGCATAAGTAACAACCAGTATAACATAACCCAGATTTTTAAATTAGAAGTTTCTCACTTGTGTAATTGTTCAGTTTCAATTAAGCAATTTTAGATTTTAGGCAATTTTAGACTTTAGAAAGTAAAACAAACCTTCTTAAACAAGACTGACTAAAGAGAGAATTAGAATTGGAACCAGAAGATTAATAACTGATTTATTAAAATCACAACTATATCGACTGTTCAGGGCATTGCAAATGATCATGACAAAAAGAAACGTGTGAAAGCTTTCAAAAAGAAATTTCCCTGTAATGGTACTGTGATTGAACATCCCGAATATGGAGAGGTTATTCAGCTTCAAGGGACCAAAGAAAAAACATTTGCCAGTTTCTCTTGGAGACTGGCATTGTCAAGGAGGAACAGCTTTAAGGTTCATGGATTCTAAAATGAACCTAAATAAGTGGAGAATTTCTTGAATAATTTTGTTCTCTAAACCCAGTTTGACTGCCTTGTGAAATGATTCTCTGCAGTAAAGGGACTTTTCATTTATTTAATCATTCAAACTTCCATTCACATCTGCATGATTACAGAAAACATGGGGTATGTAGGCTAGGAACACATAAGAAAATTGCAGTAAGATGGTAATGAAACCCCATATTCATCTTAACATGTTTCCAATGGAAAATATGTTGTTTTGAGTATGTATTTGTTTATATTGTTCAGTTTATTACTTTTCACTCGATTAAATATTTTTGTTGTATTAAACCATGTATGTTGCAACTTAACAATAAAAAAGAAATCTAGATTTTTGCTCCTTATCTGACCGGTTCCTTGAGACACACACACACACACACACACACACACACACACACACACCCCCCACAGGCATAATTTTTCATTTGCCCAATTTCTTCCTAAGTAATGAAAATGGCATTTTTAAAAAAAAAGTACATTGGTTTCTTTGAGTTAAACAAGGGATATTAAATTCATTTGTATTTATTGGGCAGTACAATATCTATAGTATTATAGGAATAATATAAAAGAGGTATGGGGCAAGTTACCAAATATCAATAAATTCACAATATTATTGGAGTCAAAGGTTTTATACACTTCATACTTGACTTAATATTCATCTTAAGGCTTATCCTGATCATTTCCTTTCTTACTTCTATGTCAGGAAGAATCTACTAGTAGGAAAAAAACAGCACATTTCTACTTCGGTAATATGAAGATTGTTTAAAAAGATAATTTGCAAAGTTTGGACAGAGCATGGACATTAGAAGAAATAGTGCAGCTGGGAAGAGCAGGGAAACTTCTCTAGCTCTTTAGCTTGAAAGAGTCGGGGGAAGGAGCAGTAACTAGAACCTGGAGAGAAAGAAGAGAGGGATGGAGACAGACATAGAAAGCACTGCCACATACCTGGGAAGGACACTGCCAAGTGACCCAGCCAGACAAATGAGTTTATGATATTTTCCCCTTCAAATTATGTTGTTGAAAAGGCTGAGAAGCAGTAACAATCTAATAACAATGAGGAAATCTAGCACCCTAAATACCCTTTCCTAAGAAAAAAACAGGACTCCTTTGAAGAACATCTGATTCCATGCCTGGAGCAGGAAGCATCAAGAGGTTCCAGGGTATTTTGTTGTGCCAGAAAGTAAGGAAGTTTGTGGGGAAAGGCAATCACATGTGTGCAGTTTTCTGACTCCCCATTCAGCCACATGAAAATGGGCCTTGGGCCTGGAACACTTCCTTACCAAGAGACAAGGAGCCCTCACTGCTCGTGTGGGCTTATGGACCTGTGTGGGAATATCTTTCTCTCTTTTAGACTCAGTATATGCTCCTTTGTCCTGCTTGATCAGGCTGTCAAATAGCACATTGCCAACTGCCTACTGCATCCTTTCATGGGTGTTGGGGAGTGGAGGGGAGGGAAAAGGGTCCTTCACCCACAGCACAAGAAGGGTGCATGCAGATCATCACCCTGGGTCAGCTGTGGGAGGTGACCTGCTGGCCATGGGGAAACCAATGTCCACTCATGAAGCTCACCTTGCTCTGTCTCCTCTCTATGTGAGTAAAGCGTTGTTTCACTGTAAAATCGTGTGAGGCATGTCTTTCTTGGTGACCCTGAACCATGGAGTGGGTTGACTTCTGGAATTGCTGCTTCTGATGGAGTGGGACCCCCTCCCTGGAGGGGATAACAACTGCTATTTGCTTGACAAAATTATCAACACAGAGGTAGCAGTATGAAGGACTCTGCTGTGCCAAAGACGGGACAGTTTAAGCAACAACAGAATAATGAATGCATTTAATAGAAATTCACTAAACGTATTTTTTAAAAAACATCAATTTGTGTTGATACTCAATTTTTAACAGAGAAATCCAACAAAAACAATGACAACAATTAAGAAATTTGGAAATAACTAGGACACCAACACCTTAGCATGAAAATTATAAATTAAAAGGAAGTAAATACACATTTATTCTATCTTTTGCTGGATGAACTGTTAATGAAGGAAAAAATCTTCCTTACAGAAGAATTCCTATTATAGTAAATATGGAAGAAATTTTTAAAATCACAACGTTGCAAACTTTAATGAAATAATTGATTCAGGCAGCAATCATTAGTTTAAACATTAATGAAGAATTTTACAATGACTGGTTCCACTGATCAACGTCGGTACCATTTAAAAAATGTGACAACCTCCTGATGTGATTTCATATGAAGCACACAGCACCAACAGTAAAGTGTTCTTGTGCCCAAAGAGTTGAAGCCTTCTGGGAGAACCTCACTTTATAGAAGATATAGGGAATAAAGGGGTATATTAAATGGTGCAGAGGCAAACAAATATATTCAGGATGTGCGGCATTTAAAGACAACTAAGTTAATGCTATTTAACATAAAAGAATTAAGGAAAATGGCTAAAAGGTTTTAATAGACACTTCATCAAAGAAGACATAAAAATGGCAAAGAAAAACATGAAGAGATGTCCAAAATCATTAGTAATTAGGGAAACATAAATTAAAACCACAATGAGAGGAACCTGGTCAAGACGGTGGAGTAGGAAGACCCCAAGCTCACCTCCTGTCCAGGCACACCAAAACTACAACTCTGTACAGAGCAACTATTCATGAGAAAGGCCGGAATTTAGCAGAAATAGCAGAGATGGTCTTCTATAACTAAATATTTAAAGAAGAAACCGCAACAAGACATGTAGGAGGGGTGGAGTTGAAGTACAGTCAAGACCCATACCCCCACCAATGGGTGACCCACAAATGGGAGGATAATTACAATTGCAAAGGTTCTCCCCCAAGAGCCATTAGTCTGAATCCTATGTCAGGCTCCCCAGCCCAGGGGTTCTACACTGGAAAGATGAGCCCTCAGAACAGGTAGATTTGAAGGCCAGTGGGGCTTATTTTCAGGAGACACAGAGGGCTGTGGGAAATAGAGACTCCATTCTTAAAGGGCACATCCAAAATCTCACATGCTCCAGATCCCAGGGCAGGAGAAGTAATTTAAAAGGAGCCTGCGTCAGACCTACCTGCTGATCTTGGAGAGTCTCCCAGACAGGCAGGAGGCAACTGCAGCTCACCCCGGGGACATAGACACTGGTGGAAGCCATTTTGGGCAGCTCATTCTACCACATGGACACTGGGGTTGGCAAGCCACATTTCGGAATCCTCTCTCTAGCTAATTGACACCATGACCCAGCCCCCTCCCCTCCCCCGCCCCCCACCACCACCACCAGCAGCCTGTCGACATCAGTACTGAGATTCCTCAGGCCAAGCAACTAGCCAGGCAGAAACATAGCCCCACCCACCAGCAAGCAGGGTGCCTTAAGACCTCCTGAGCCCAAAGCCACCCCAGTACATGGCCCTGCCCACCACAGGGCCCAGGACCTGGACCTGCACACAAGTCTGCAAGCATTAGCCCCAGGACTCCTGGGGCCCTACAGCCAGCTCCGACCACCAGTGAGCCAGCAATATCCCTAGGGATGCCCGGGCACAGCCCCAAAAACCACCAACAGGCCAAGACCAGGCCCGAAACACCTTGGGCCCCTCAGCCAGCTGCACTGACACAAATTGTAGCAACTCGGATCTGCCTCCTCACACAAAGGAACAAAAAGCAAAATTAAATAAATGGGACATAGTTAAATATAAAAGCTTTTGCACGGCAAAGGAAACCATCAACAAAATAGAGACAACCTACTGAATGGGAGAAAATATACGCAATGATGTGACCAACAAGGGGTTAATATCCAAAATACATAGACAATTCATACAACTCAATACAATACAGTTTGATTAAAAAATGGGCAGAAGACCTGAACGGACATTTTTCCAAAAAAAAAAGACATACAGATGGCCAACAGGCCCATGAAAAGATGTTCCACATCGCTAATCCACATAGAAATGCAAATCAAAACCGCAATGAGATATCACCTCACACTTGTCAGAATGGCTATCATCATAAAGACCACAAATAACAAATACTGGCGAGGATGTGGAGAAAAGGGAACCCTTGTACACTGTTAGTGGAAATGTAAATTGGTTCATCCACCATGGAAAATAGTAGGGAGGTTCCTCAAAAAATTAAAAATAGAAATACCATATGATTCAGCAATTCCATACCTGGGCATATATCTGAAGAATACAAAAATCACTGATTTGCAAAGATACATGCACCCCAATGTTCATAGCAGCACTATTTACAGTAGCCAAGATACGAAACAACCTAAATGCCCATCAACAGATGATTGGATAAAGATGATGTGGTATATACATACAATGGAATACTACTCAGCCATAAAAAACGAATGAAATTTTGCCATTTGTAACAACATGGATGAATATCTATGTGTAACCCTGAAACTAATATAATATCATAAATCAACTATACCTTAATAAAAAGAAAAATATTTTAAAAACCCATAATGAGATACCACTATTCACCTATTAGAATGGTTTACATTAAAAAGAGTGACTATTCCAAGTGCTTTGCTCTAGAGTTTCAGATATTGCTCTGTATTCAGTTTCATCCTTTTTGCCCTGCACTTTCTAACTTGCATTTTCCTTCTCAGTCTGTGGGTGCCATTTGTTTAATCTCTTTCAGTTCTATCATTTCGGGGAGAGTAGAATGTACTCCTGTGATGTACTCAGATTCCTAATACCCAAGCTTAGTCTGGTGCCCTAAAATTCCCTCTTTTCTGGAAAGGCTGTTTGGTTTTTATCATGAATCAGTGTTGGATTTTGTTAAATGTTTTTTCTGCATCTATTGATATGACCATTTGTTTTTTCTTCCTTAGCCTGTTGATATGATGGATTTTATTGATTGAATTTTAAATGTTGACCCAGCCTTGCATATCTGGAATAAATCTCACTTGGTCATGGTGTATATCTATTTCATACATTGTTGGATTTGATTTGCTAATATTCTGTTGAGGATTTCTGCATCTATGTTCATAAGAGACATTGGTCTTTAATTTTTATTTCTTGTAACATCACAGAATGAGTTAAGAAGTGTTTCCTCTGTTTCTATTTACTGGAAGATATTGGAGAGAACTGGTATAATCTTTTCCTTAAACGTTTAGTAGAATCTGCTAGTGAACATTTCTTGGCCTGGTGATTTCTGTTTGAGAAGGCTGTTAATTCTTGATTTAATTTCTTTGATAAAGACATATAACAGATTATCAAATTCTCCTTGTGTGAGTTTTAGTAAATTTTATCTTTCAAGAAATTGGTCTAATTCATCTAAGTTATCAAAGTTATGGGAATAGAATTCATCATAATATTGCTTATTATTTTTTCATGTCCATGAGAATAGCAGTGATGGTCTCTTTTCAACTTCTTATAGTCAAGATGTATGACTTCTCACTTTTTTTCCTAGTGAGCACAGCTAGAAGTTTGCCAATTTGATTGATCTTTTCAAAGAAGTTTTTGGTTGTTTTAATGTTCTCTATGAATTTCTTGTTTTCAATTGTACTGATTTTTGCTCTAATTTGTATTATTTCTTTTCTTCTGCTTACTTTGGATTTAATTTGCTCTCCATTTTCTTATTCCTAAGGTTGAAGTGCATATCATTGACTTTAGATCGTTTTTCTCTTCTAATATATGCATTCAATGCTATAAATTTCCCTCTAAGCTTTGCTTTTGCTGCATCTCACAAACTTGGTTAAGCTGTATTTTCATTTTCATTTAGCTCAAAACATTTTAAAATGTATCTTGAAACGTCTTTGACTCATGTGTGATTTAGAAATAGGTTGTTTATCTCCAAATATATTTGAGATTTTCTAGCTGTCTTACTGTGATTTCTAACTTAATTCTATTATGCTCTTAAGCGTATATACTTTGTATGATTTCTATTCTTTTAAATTTCTTAAGATGTACACCATGTCTTTTTATACTACTCTGAACTTCTATTTATTTTCTAATGTTATTTGATGGAAATTAAATCTGTTCCAAAATATCATGTCCCTAAATACTTTGAAATTTCATAAGATTTTGCCTGCATGAGGAGGAGACCAGTGGGATGGGGAGACCAGTAGAGTGGGGAGGCATTTTGGACAAGAGTCTCTGGTACTCTTAACAAAGCTCCCTGGCTATACACTAAACCATCGAGGTAGCCAAAAACATGAGTGTATGCTTAAAGGTGACTGCCTAAACATCTGAAAAAAAATATATATATATATAGGTACAGAGCAAAAAATGGAGGCTTTTTTTGGTTTGGCAAAAGGGGATGTACACTGAACATCACAGAGTGGTATTATTGAAAAAAGATTTGAAACAATCTGATATGTGCTAGAAAACTTCTTATATTTTCCTTCTCTCACTTTTATACCTTATCTCTTCCATGCAAGAAAGCTTTGAATGACCTTACATTTGCATAATGACTTTGCTGTTCTTTTATGCTGTTTTCGTAAAAATTTTCTTTAGAACATAACCCCTCAAGGTTGGAAACAATTTAGTTGGGACTTGTGACAGGGTCTGTAAGCATTAGTACATATTGAAAAATGGCTAACGCTATTGTATCACCTATCTGAAATGTATAGCATATACTTAGAACTTGGAATATATGACGTAGGACACTGAGTTTTCCTGTCATGGCCTATCAAACAGAAGAAGCGCCCTGGAAAAACACAGCATAAGGAATGTCCCTTCCTGCCCTTTTTTGTTATATGAATTGTCATGGATATGGGAGGTAGACTCAGCTGGGAAGAAAATCTATGTCGTTATTATATTGGGGGCTTTTCTTCTACATCAGCATCAGAAGGGCTGTCACACTGCCTGAGTCTCACGGCGAGGGGTTTGTCAGGAAATCTCCAGAGATGGTTTCTAGCCAGATGAATTCTTTGTCCTCCAGCTGTTGTTTTGTTTGTTTGTTTGTTTTTAAGTTATCCATATCCCCCATGTCCTGATAACATTAACAATGCAGATACTCTTTGCAATTTTTACTGGAAATTATCTGGTGATTTAACTAAAGGTAAATATAGTTGCAGAGGTAAAATGGTTTTTATTTACCTAAGAGTATTTCTAAAAAAGAGTTGTAAATTTAATTACATTGTGATGAACATTGTGTCTTTTCTGTATCTGATGATTTATTTCTTTTGGTTTGATTCAAAAAACATTAGGAGGAACTGACTTTTCCTTGCTGGTTTACTAAGGACTTTTACTTCCTCCTGCTTCCTACATTTTGGACATTTCACTGCTTATTAGAGTCTCCACCAAGAATAATGAAGGGGATAGAAATAAAGAATCTGGCTGGTGAAAAGGACTGTCACAATGATTGATACAGTGGCTAACAAAAGCTTAGCAAGTATATAGAAATTTTCTTATTATAATGTCTCCTCATGACTCAGAGTTAGCTAAGATCTGGTTATGCATATAGAGATACTTCTTATGATTACATGTCAGAAATCATCATTATAATTCACAAGTGGTTTTCCTTGTGTAAGATGTCTTATATTATTTATTTTATTGTGAAGACTTTTCTTTCATATGTATGAAGATTTTCAGTTTCTGTGGATCTTAAATATCCAGTGACGCTTGTCATTACTTCTGGTCCTTTTCCATGCTAAAAATAAGTTTGGATGGCTTGAACAAAGATTCACTATATTCTAAAACTGAGTTTTCCCACTTAGGTAAAAAACCAACCAGCAAGAATGTACTTTTTAATAAAAAATGTATCTTGAAGTTAATTCTTCTAGAAACGTTATAATATATTCTTAATTTATAAATATAAACCAGAAAAAGGATTGGCAATGTAGCAGTCTTACAGTCGATCATTAGGTAACTTATATTTTTCTTTAATATATTTATGAGGCCACACATAAAAAGGATGTAAAACCCTAAAGGAACAAAATTCAAGGACTATGGGAGGAGGTGGGCATAAGATCAGATAAAAGAGATTCTAGTGAAGAACCATCAGATGACTCCATCAAAATCTGAAGTTTGTATGATTCATGATGAGGGGATTTTTTTTTAATTACTAAAAGCACAAAGATCACCTACAAATGAGACAAGACCTCACCTTCTCCCATACAACTAAAAGCAAATTGGTTGGAAGAGACTAAGTTTCAAGAAAGTGCATGTTTACATGGTTGCATTTTCTTCAAGGGGACCCAGGAGCCTCCTCTTTTCACCACAGCAGGAGAATAGCCCCACTTGTACGTTACCCAGTAATGTGAGTCTTCTACGTACCATAAAATAACTTCATCCTTTCTTTAGTCAAGCAGTACAAGTTTGAATGATAGGGCAGGAACTGCAATGAGGAAGAAGATGTATCAAGGTTTAATAAGTGGCAGAAGCCCGGTTAAAAGTCAGGATCCTGTTCCTAGCCAAAAGGCTAACACAAATAGGCAAAGATGGCATGGACTTGAGTTCACTCAAACAGAGAAGCATACGTGTAGGTTGGGGTGCAAGAGGATGTTTAACCCCACAGTGACTGCCCATTTTCCCTCACCCCCTTCCTTTTGCCTGCAGGCTTTCTCCAACCTCATCTCCAGCCCTCTCATTTGGGAACTTTCTGATGTCGGTACAGGGCAGAGAAATGGTTGATATATTTCTTACTTTGGTTGGAGTGACCAGCAGTCTCTCACCTGAGACCCAGCTCTGTGGACTCCTCATAACCTCCCATTAATTCTAACAAAACATTTTGTTTGCATCTACTTCGTTTGGTTATGGGAATAATCCCTGAATCTGCCATCTAAAGTGCTAACATTAAATTACACATGAAGTCTTATTAACATTACATTCTGAATATTTCTTGAATCTCCATGAATTTTTCCATTCCCATTACCCCCACAGTGGTGCAGGCCAACATCTTCTTTCACCTATATTTCACCAGTATCCTTACTAACTTAAACTTTTCTTCCTTTTGTTAATGTTAACAGTATTTTATTGATATATAAATTACCTGCAGTGAAATATATACATATACGTTCATTGTTTAAAGTACATATACCAAGAAGAGGAAATACTGAGGGTATTTTGGAAGATTTTTAACTTTATAAGAAACTGCTAAATAGTTTTCATAGTGGTTACACTATTTTCCATTACCACTAACAATACACGAGTGTCCTACTGTTCCAGATCCTCTCCAATATTTAGTGTTTTATTATTTTTCATTTAAAGCCATTCTAGTGAGGCTGTACTCACATCACATTGTGGTTTAAATTTCCATTTTCCCAATGATCCAATGGCACCCAGCATGTTTTCATATGCTCTATGGGCATTCTTATATAAGATCTGGTAAAATATCTGTTCAAGTCTTTCTTCCATATTTTAGTTACTTTTCCTTTAGTTACTAAGTTGTAGGTATTCTCTGTGTAATCTTAATATGAGTACTTTGTCAGATATATGTTTTGAGAATATTTCCTCCCAGTCTGTGGCTTGATTTTGACTTTCTTAATACTGTTTTTAATAAGCAAAATTTTTCAATTTTAATGAAAACCAATTTACCGTTTTTTCTCTTATGATTAGAGTCTCCTGAGGTTGCCTAAGAAATCTTTGCCCAACCCTAAACTTGTAAAATGTTTTCTTCTAGATTTATAAATTTAAATATTACCTTTAGGTCTATGAGCCAGCTCAAATTACTGTTTGTGCTTAGTATGAGGAAAGGATCAATGATTATTTTTTCCATGTGATTATCTAGTTGTTTCAGCACTTTTTACTGAGAATTTCCTTTCTCAGATCGAAATTGTTTGACTCCTTTGACAAAAGCAACTGATGTTTTATGTGTAGATCTAGACTTAGAATACCTATTTTGTGCCACTGATATATTTTTTATCATAACTCCAAAATTACCACGTGTTAATCATCCTAGTTTTACAATATGTTTTGAAATTTGGTAGTAAAATCCTCCAAATTTGTATTTCTTCTTCAAGACTGTTTTGACCAGTCAAGATACACGATGTGGATTTTATTTCAAAATAAATTTTACAATCTTTGTATCCATTTCTATAGAAAATTCTGCTGTGATTTTGACTGAAATTGTATTGAAAGTTTGGGCTAATTTAAGAGAAACATCTTAAATTAAGCTTTCACATCCATTAATTAGCATATTTCTCCATTTATTTTGGATTTCTTCAACTTTTTTCAGCAATATTTTGTAGTTTTTGGTGTGTTTTTGCATATTTGTTAAATTTATTCCTACATTTCTAATTCTTTAAACTGTTTTATAAATAATGATTTTTAAATTTGGTTTTCCAGGATGTCTTTTTTTTTTTTTTTTTTTTGCTATTCTATTGAAATGCCATCGATGTTTGTATATTGACTTTTTAATCCAACAAGCTTGTTAAATTATTATTTTTAGTAACTTCTTTACAGATGGCTTGGCTTTGCATTTTTGATATACACAATTATGTCATTCTAAAAATAAATATAGTTTTATTATGCTTTTTATTTCTATATTCCTTATACCTTTTCTTTTTTTCTTTTCTCTCTCCCTTCCCTTCCCCTTCTACACTAGCTAGGACCTGAAGAACAATGTGGTGTTGAGAGTGTACTTTTCTCCTTTCCACATATTGGGGAGAAATTATTTACTATTTTATCATTAAATATATTACCTGTAGGTTTTCTATAAATGTCCTTTGTCAGTTTGAGAAAGTTGCTTTCTATTCCTAGTTTGCTGAAATCATTTTTACCTTTAACTGGTTTGAATTTTAATTAAATTATTTTTCTTAATCTATTGAGATGATCTTGTTTTCCCCTTTACTATGTCATTGTGGTAAATTATGATGACTGATTTGTGAATGGCAACCCTACCCCACTTTTCTAGGATAAAACTTATTAATCATGATGATCTTTTAAAATATATTGCTATATTTAATTTGTTAATATTTATAAATGATTTTTGGACTGAAGGATATTGTTTTGCAAATTTTTGCTTTTAATATCTTTGTCAAGGTTATGCTGGTCTCATAAAATAAATGTGGCTGTGTCTTTTCCTCCTCTGATTTCTGAAATATATTGCATAAGATTGGCATTTTCTTTCTTAAATATTTGGAAGAATTTCTTTTTAGGAGTAATTTTCTAATTCTACTGAAGTACCCCCATCCAACTGCTTGGTTGTTCATTTCTAAATTTCTTAACATATTTGTAAAAGGTATTTTAAAATCATTGCCTAATAATTTCAGTACCTGGTTCATCTCTGGGTCTGCTCCTGTAAGTTCTTTTATCTTTTGGAAATATTAAATGGTTGTTGTTTTCCTACTGCTTTCTGTTTGTTTGTTTGCTTGACTAGTACTTTCTATCATTATGTGCTGGACACTGTGGATGATAGGTTGTGGAGACTATGGATTAACTACTGTCCTGCTTTGGGGGCAGTTAAATTACAGGTGGACCACTTTATCCTGTTCAGAGTTGTTTTCTCATTTTTCAAGGGTGAGTTTACTTCAAATTTACCCTTGGTTTTTGGGCAAAGAACTTGTTAAAGTACGTATGAAGTAGTCTTAGAGTGTATCTTTACTATTTGGAGATCTCAGCTGAATGCCTGGCTTAATTATTAAGGTGTCTGGACTCTATTTAGGTCAGAACTCCAACACTTTCCTAGCATTCCATCATCTATGTATGATCAGAAGTCTCACTCAGCTGTCAGGTCCTCATCAGCAGTTCCATCCAATCGTGTCACAACCCCAAAACACCAAACTGTCTTACTCTGCCCAGTGCAAATTCCCCTTTCTGTTCTCAAGTATCACACATGGGATATCTCCTCAGGCAGAAAGCCAGGGTGAAGAAATTATGTGGGGTTTTTTTGGTCTGTTTTTCCCTCAAGGATCTCAGGCCTTACACTGACTGATGTCCAATGCCTAAAATTATTTGTTTTACATTATTGGTCTAGTTCCATAGTTGTTTAGGTAAGAAGTTAAGTCCAAAGCCAGCCTCTCTGACAAGACTGGAATAAGAAGTCCTGCAATATTTTGTTCTCTTTCAATCCATTTTTCATATACAACCAAAATGATCTGCCCAAAGTGCAAATCTAATCATGTCATTGCCATTCCAAAAATGATTAAATGGCTGCTTATTATCTTTGTAATGAAATCTATACCCGTAATGTGCCTTTAAAGCCCCTGAATAATATGATCTCTGTCTACTTGCCTACCCTAATTCTCACTGCTCTCCATCTCACAAATTTCTTTGTTCTAACTGCACTAAAATGTATTCCTCTCTCATTTCTAGACCTTTACACGTATAGTCTCTCCTCTTGGAAAACTAATTTCTCTTCTTTTTCTAGAGAGCTCTCATTCATCATTCAAGATAGCACCTTTAGCTGGAACTCCTTTCCTCACCTCTGGAAGAGGGTAGAACTCTGGGCTACAATGCCATCTAAACACTTTATAATTCTGCCGCTATATCGTGTACCTCATATTTTGTGTATATTTCTTTAATCATCTGTCAGCACCACTCTACTGTAGCCTGGTGAATGCATTGCCACAACTCTTTAATTTATACCCGTATTCCTAAAGCTTATCATAATACCTGACACATGGTGTGCACTCAACAAGTACATCTTAAATAAGTGATTAACTGATCTGTTAGTTTCTAGGTGCCTTTCAGAGCAGATGTCTTTCCTATTTATCTTGGGTGAAAATAAAACTTAATATTTAAAAATATTAATGAATACTTATTGTTCTAAGTGTGTTCTAGGTGATATAAAGATTTTCAGGGAAGTACAGATAAAGTTTTATTACTTCATGAAAATAATGTCTAAAGGGGCAGGCAATTTACAAAGCATTTTGAAAGAAATATAAAAAGATGCCAAAGAGTTGTTATAGATAATATTGTGCTTTATCAATGGTCAGAGTTCTAATATTAGTTTTTGGCATAACTAATTTTCATAGCTTGAAAATCTTCTGACATTTTCTTTGGTTCCCTTTGAAAGATTTCCTTTCAGAGCTGTGAAATCCTTATTCACACACAAGAGCTATTTTTAGGAACAAGAAGGTCAGAACCACGAGGTTTCTGCATTCCTTCCCCACCACCGGTATAGAATTCACAAACCAGTTTAACAGCTTAATTGAAGATTGACTGCTTTTCCCTTCCTCTAAATCCCCCCCAAGACAGTATAAGATGCATTTTCCAGGTTTGATGTCCAAAGACAAAACAGTACCAAGAGTTAAAATCCTAGAATTTCATCTGTAATCTCTGGAATTGGGCTCTATTTTGAAAACTAGGAAAGTGAAGTTTCTGATAATATGAGAAGACTGTGAGCAATAAAAGATCTCCCATAAGAATGTACAGTTTTGGGACTTCCCTGGTGGTGCAGTGGTTAAGAATCCACCTGCCAATGCAGGGCACACGGGTTCAAAAGCCCTGGTCTGGGAAGATCCCACATGCCACTGAGCAACTAAGCCCGAGCGTCACAACTACTGAGCCTGCGCTCTGGAGCCCGTGAGCCACAACTACTGAGCCCGCATGCCACAACTACTAAAGCCCGCGTGCCTAGAGCCCGTGCTCTGCAACAAGAGAAGCCACCACAGTGAGAAGCCCGCGTAGTGCAACGAAGAGTAGCCCCCACTCGCTGCAACTAGAGAATGCCCGTGCGCAGTGACAAAGACCCAACGCAGCCAAAAATAAACAAATAAATAAAATTTTTAAAAAATGTACAGTTTTGATCTCCTGGAGAAAAAAATAGACACTAGGCAAAGGCATGTCACTCATGCGAGAGTGGAGCGGGTTTCAGAGTACACTGCCTTGAGTTTGACGATCTAAAGGGAAAGAGAGCCCGTGTCCCTCAGCTCCACAAAGTCTGCTACCGTGAAGTTTCCATAGGGTGGCAGGACATATATGCCTTCCTTTGTTTGAGAAATTGGAAAAGTGCTCAATAGGAATTTTCTGGTTCCAAGTGAGAAGAATCAAGGTCCTTCCTCTTCTAGATAAGTGACTATTTCCTCCCAAAAAAATCACAGATGGCACAGAATTGTGATAAAAATACAAACTTATATGTTGCCTCCTTTGAAGCTTCCAAAGACCCAGAAGGGGAAAATGCGAGAAGGCTTAGCTAAAAAAAACTGCAGCTCTATAGATTCTCTCAGATCCAGGCAATATATAATGCTAGGGAAAGGTTGGGGGATGAGGGGTAGGAAATGTGCTGATATATGTTGGTACTGGGTGTTGACTAAAAAACATATTCACAACCTAAAAGTTGAGAGTTATGTTTTATGCGGCAGAAATTTTTAGGACTTCAAGTCCGGGAGGCAGCATCTCAAGTAACCCTGAGAGAACTGCTCCAAGGAGGCCAGAGGGGAGCTAGGATATATAGGAGTTTTGCAACAAAGGGCACATAGTAGGAACAAAAGATTACTGTTAATTCAAGAAAACTAGAAATCTCAAGTTAAGGAATTTAGTGCTTTTCTACATATGGGAAGATGCAAGAATCTGGATTCACTGAAATCATTCCTTTGATATGCACCTCAGCTATGTGGGGCTAGTATGCTGTGTTTTCACATCCTGAGTTTCCTTAGGGCTCACTGTGGGGAGTGGCTGCAGTCTGATGGCTGCTAGATGGCAGGTATTCTTTTCCTTCCTGAGTTTCCTCAGGGCTCACCAGCGATTGGCTGTGGCTGCAATTGCTGATGACTGTGACATCCTTTGTTTACTGATATGGCAGGCAATATTCCATTTATCATAAGGTAGGATTGGAGGTAGGCATCTGATAGCCACATGTCCTCAGAAATCTGGGTCCTTGCTGGCCAGAAAAGCAACTGTGGTTCTGTCAGAGGACACAGCAATTGCATGAAGAGTAGCACAAGCTTAGTGCATGATCTGGTGACTCAAAATCTTTTCAGACAGGGCCAGCTTGTAACAGAGATAAATATTAGTAGAGAAGACTCCAGATTCCCAACTCTGTTGAGACTTTGGGCTACCCATGCACATCACAGGTTGGCAGACATTCGGGTGCTAGGCTCATTAGGCAAAATTACTCACAGCTATTTCTAGCAAAGGTAGTATATTGGACACACATGTTTACCCCTATGTTCTTCCTAAATGCCATGAAATGACCAAAAGGGTGTGAAATCAATCCCAAAATACAAACAAAACAAAACAAAAAATCCTGAAGAGGAAGTGAAAGTTACCCAATATTGGAACTGGAAAAGTGGTGTCTGACTGAATAGACCAAATAGAAAATCAAAACAGGGTATACAAAGAGCTAAACAAAAAGCAAGCCAGTTTACACTACAGAAGACCAAAGTTTAGAGTTTGGAGACATCAGTGAGTTTTGAAAGTAAGGGTTCAGTTGGGGATGAAAGCTCCACAGGGGACAGGGGATTTTTGCTCGTTTCACAGACAATCATTTCCACACTACAGAAAACAATGTTTGGCATGTAGTAGGCATTTGGTAAGTTTTATTGAAGAAATAAATTAATGTATTCAAGTCTGCATAAGGGGCAACTAGACCTCTACAACCCTGATAGAACAGTAGGTTTAATTACTGAGGAGGTAGAACAGAGGAAGTCTGGGTTTAGAGACACCAGATACAGCAGTGGGTGGGGATAAAGATTAAATAAGAGTCTATATACTGAGTATTGGGATCCCCCAGTCCCTTTCTGCTTGGCTCCAGAACCCTGAAGCCAGCTTTATATTCACTGGGAAGAATATTACAGGTTTCTTCTCTGGGAAAACAATCCTAACAGGAGAGAGTCCCTAAATAAACATCTCTCCACAATAAATCCCACCAAACACCTCTTCCTTTCTCTCTTTCTCTCTCTCCCTCTCCCCTCTCCCTCATCCTCTTCCTCTCTCTCTATTTCTCTCCCTCTTGCATGTGTGCTACTAGATAGCTTCATGGCTCACCAAACATTTGAGGAAAGTCCCTAAAAGAACTGACAAAGATCAAAATCAACAAATAGAGAAAAAAATTACACTTGAAAAATATAGACAGTGTGGGAAGGCTAAATAGAATCAAGGAAAAAAAGCTATATTATGCTCAGAGAGATAAATTAAGTTACTGCATCCCTGAAAGAAGAGACAGTTACAAAAAAGAAGAACATTTAGAGAACAAGAGTGCTCTTGAAAGAAAAAAAATATGATAAAGGAAAGGGAAAATTCAGAAGTTTTGCAAAATAAAACTGAGCAAATCTCCAGAGACCCAAAATACAGAGAAATAGAAACTTCAAGAGAAGATAATTCAAAAGGTGACACAGAAAGTCTAATTTACAATAAAAGAAGTTCTAAAAGAGAGACAAAAAAAGAACAGGACAAAATTTACAAAATACAATTGTTGAAGAAATAATTCAAAAAGAGATCCACCATGTTTTTTGCAAAATGAATGAAGTGTGAACCACACCAAGACCCACACATGAAACTTCAGAACCCTGGGTACAAAGAGATGATCTTACACACTTCAAGAGAAAACCATACACAAAAAATAAACTCAGAATGATTAAAGACCTAAAGGTAAGGCCAGATAGTATAAAACTCTTAAGAGGAAAACATAGGCAGAACACCCTCTGACATAAATTGCAGGAAGGCCTTTTTTGATACATCTCCTACAGTAATGAAAATAAAAATAAACAAATGGGACCTGATTAAACTTAAAAGCTTTTGCACAGCAAAGGAAACCATAAACAAAATGAAAAGACAACCCTCAGAACGGGAGAAAATATTTGCAAATGAAGCAACCGACAAGGGATTGATCTCCAAAATATACAAACAGCTCATGCAGCTCAATATCAAAAAATGAACAACCCAATAAAAAAATGGGCAGAAGATCTAAATAGACATTTCTCCAAAGAAGACATACAGATGGACAAAAAGCACGTGAAAAGATGTTTAACATCACTAATTAGCAGAGAAATGCAAATCAAAACTACAATGAGGTATCACCTCACACCGGTTAGAATAGCTATCATCAAAAAATCTACAAACAATAAATGCTGGAGAGGGTGTGGAGAAAAGGGAACCCTCCAACACTGTTGGTAGGAATGTAAACTGATACAGCCACTATGGAGAACAGTATGGAGGTTCCTTAAAAAACTAAAAATAGAACTATCATATGATCCAGCGATCCCACTGCTGGGCATATATCCAGAGAAAACCATAATTCGAAAAGGTACATTCACCACAATGTTTGCTGCAGCACTATTTACAATAGCCAGGACATGGCAGCAACCTAAATGTCCATCGACAGAGGAATGGATAAAGAAGATGTGATACATATATACAATGGAATATTACTCAGCCATAGAAAAGAACGAAATAATGCCATTTGCAGCAACCTGGATGGACCTAGAGATTGTCATACTGAGTGAAGTCAGACAGAGAAAGACAAATATCATATGATATCGCTTACATGTGGAATCTAAAAAAAAGGGTACAAATGAACTTATCTACAAATAAAGATGTGGAAAACAACTTATGGTTACCAGGGGGTAAGAGGGGGAGGGATAAGTTGGGAGACTGGGACTGACATATACACACTACTATATACAAAATAAATAACTAATAAGGACCTACTGTATAGCACAGGGAACTCTACTCAATACTCTGTAATGGCCTATAATGGGAAAAGAATCTAAAAAAGAGTGGATACATGTATATGTATAACTGATTCACTTTGCTGTATACCTGAAACTAACACAACACTGTAAATCAACTATGCTCCAATAAAAATTTTTAAAAAACTGAAAACCACAGGTCATCTACAAAATATCAGGAGTTAGAATTGTGTCAGAATTCTCCAAACAAAATAGAAATAAAGAAAAATAAACGTTTACCCTGGAAACTAGAAAACAAGAGAATAATGTTTTTAAATTTTTGTGGAAAAAATGATTTTCAGCTTAGAAGTTCTTTTTCAGCCAGGTTATCACATCTCAAACAAAAACACCCAAGCACCTTTTCTTTAGAAGGTTCTAAACAGTTCCTCAAACGAAGGCATAAACTAAGACAGTTTAAGACAGAATCCAGGGGATACGACACTGGAAAGGGTACAGAAAATATCCAGGGTAGCTTAGCAGCAGGTCCAGGGCCATCCATCCACATTTGAGTGGGACAACAGGGGTTGTTTAAAAAGAAAAAGAAATGTATTAATAACTGACAGATAACCTCCTGTGTTTGAATATGCAGAGAAGATATTTTCTGAGAGTCTAGGGATGTCTGAGAGTTTAGGGATGATTTACTAATAGGTACATAGAAACCTGTATAAAGTTTAAAAAGAGACATTTATTAAGTCCAGGAAAAGCAACATTGGTACAAGAAATAAAATGGTATAATGTCCAAGTACTCCTGAAGCATAAATATGTCTCATCTGCAAATAATATTTATACAATCATAACAGTGTATATGTTGAGTATTGGTCATACGTCAAGCCAAATATGAAATAACTCTACTGGTTGGGTGGGGGAGGGACTGTGTGCCTGTGTGTTTGGGATGACAGTTTAAAGAAGCTAAATCTCCATCTTGCACAGTAGAAAAGAAATGGGCATTATATGGAGTTAACTAAATATCAATAAGAAATTTGACCGTAAGTATGCTATGTGGAAATAAGATACACCATGCAAGTATATCTTTGATCAAAATAAAACTGAATTTAAAGAATTCACCAATATTTTTGACATGAATTCTAAAAAGCTAAACACATATTAAACATAGCTCTGTTGCCTAAATTCAAATTATTTTATTGTCATCTAGTTATACCAGCCAACTTTTTAGCTAACGCTGAAATGATTTGACAGCATTTAGGGATGTCCCAGAGGCTCCTGACCAAGACATGGCACAGACACCAAACACTTGCTGAATATGCATAGAAAAAATTTAGAAAAGTAAACAAGAACTCATAAACTTGATCCATTTCTGGGAGAGGGACTGCAATTCTGGGGTTCAGAGAGAGTTATGTTTCATTATATACCTTTTGCAGTTTAGATTTTTTGTTTACTATGTGCATATAGTAGCTCTTTAAACAAGGCTTTAATTTTTTAAAAATTATAGAAAGTTTAAGATAAAAGTTAATGCACCCCAAAATGCATAACTACTTTCATTTCTTTTTCCCACCTATGATTATCTATTTAATACATATTTTGGTACAGTTGCAAATCTATTACAGATTACTTTGGAAGGCTATGTTTGTGGCCAATGCACAAAACAACAAATTTGAAAGAAAAAATCTTAAATTCATCCAACTAGGTGCACTTCCTCCTTTTCCCACTTCTAAATGCCCTGAAGACACGTTTGCATATTTGTTTATAATATTGTAATCTAATTTTTTATTCAGTATTCCAACATCTACATTTCTGCATATTCTCCCTATTACATCAGGACTATGAAATGCTCATTATGTAGCTGTGCAGTGTCTCCTTTAACCATTCCCCTACCTCTACTGACTTTTAAAAACCAATCTGCTCAATTTCAGCAGTGCAGTTTGCTTTCTCTTTTCTGTCAGTTTACCAGTAGGTGGTGCTGGATAGCAGCTGTAAATAATCTGGTTTTAGAATACTGCTGGGGGATCTGTGCTCTAATAACACACTTTCTGTACAGAGATGGTACTGAGCCCAATCAGGGAAGTAGTTCCAACTGTTTTCTCAGTAATGAACATGGGTTTTTTCACTATTCCATCCATATTCTCTTGTATGCTTCCTCATGTGAGCAATTACAAACAGATTTTCAAGATGACTGCCTGGAATTAGGGTTACTGTCTTGTGGTCCTGACAGGGAGAAGATACGCAACTCCAGCAAGGGTCCCGCCTCTTGATAAAGCACCTGCCTCTGGCCTCACCAAAGCGCTCACCTGCGCTCCATCGTGCCAACCTTTCAACCATCAGGTGGCCAGCCCCACCCTGTGACAAGCCCCGTCCTGAGTCCTTCCTGGAAATCATCCCCAAATACTTCTCACCACAACCGTATCAGATCTGTATTATTATCCACCTGTATAGATGAGGAAACTGAGGCCTGGGCGGATAAGTGACCTATTCAAACTTCTACAACCAGCCAGCTGCAAAAGAAAGAGTCTGGCCCTTGCAGCCAGAGAGACACAGGTTTGCAATCTGGCTCTTTCATGGACTGACTGTTCATCTCTGGCAAGGATTTAATGTCACCAAGCACTTGTTTACTGGTCTGTAAAATGGGAATAATAATGTGTGACTCCCCGAGTTATCTTGATATTAAATGAGAAAACGTATGTATGGTTCCTAGTAGAGCGTCAGGCTCAACATAAAAGCACTGCCAACACAAAGCATAAACAACAACAACAACCAATTAATAATCTTCTCCCTTCCTAACTCAAATGCCTTTCAGACTCCCATGACTTTCCCCTCCCATTCTAACTTAAGATTCAGAGCACTTAACCCTATACGACCCTCAACATCTCTATTTCTTTACTCTGTAGTACTGCATACCCCTTCTCACTCTGAATTAATTGCCCCTTTCCAGGAGAAACCAGAGGCCATCAATTCAATCACAGGTTTCTTATGCTCCACCAGTGTTCCATACTCTCCTAGGACCAGCATTTAAGGGGAGGTAACGCGTCTGATGTATAGTCTGGCCCTTTAAATTCAGGCTAGTGTTCTATCTTTATTGGATATTTCAAGGTGGATAATCTAATCACTTTTCTTCATTTTGCCTTTTTTGTGGGGAGGGGAGGGTTAACTCTTTTAATGGTTTCTTCTCAAAGGAGCTGCTCTTATGTGATATTTATAGATTTTTTTTTTTCTCCCATGACTTATCCCCCCTGTTAGTGCTGGCTTGTCTTTCAGGTGTTAGTAGAAGGCTCACTGCCATCATTAATCATATCTGTTTTCTTATCATTGAAGGAGACCAAAGCATTGTAGGTTAATATTTTCAAAATGTTTAATCGGGATATGTGGTCGTTAGCTCTCTCAACTCATTCACTTTCTAGAGTCCACTTCTGAAAAATCTGTTTAGAATGGTCTATGTGTAGCTGGCAATTAGCCAATTTATTGGCAAATAAGCACTTTACATTAAGGTAGTTTATACCTACATTCTGAAGAGCAAGGAGGTGTTCTATTTTTCCCTTTCTTCTCTAAGTCCCCACAGACTATGCCCTGGCTATTGCCTTATGACCTGCCTTGTGCAATTTTAATGGGCTTTGAGAACCGTGGATCTGAAGAAAAATTTTAACTAGATTGAATTTGAACATCTTCGGCTGGCTGTTGGTACTTTTGTTTATTCCTCTGTGAATACTGGCAGCTAAAATGCAGACCACTTGTCATCAAACTGTTGGAAATAGGAAATATTAGTCTTATATGAAAATAGCCAATATTTTTACAAAATTAACTAATCTTTACTTTATAATTGAGGTAGCCTTCTTAGCATGTTGAACTGCAGGTGTCAACAAGGCAGCAGGTTTAGAACTAAATAGTATTTCCTCATTTCCTCGTATGTTTGACAACTGTACCAGCTAGAATGCTACAAACCCCTAATAATTCCTGGGCTTCTGTGATTAGGGCTAATGCGCCAACATGAAACAAACTGGATTAGATTAACTCAGGAGTATAGATTTAACTCAGGTGACCCTCCTGGGAGCCACTGAGTGATGAAGTAGCTCTGGAAGTTAAAAGTATCCTTCTCTAAGTAACGGTTGGTTTGTGTCTGAGTTTGGAGACATTTACTAGTGGCTCCTGGATTGCACGATGAACCATACCTGACATAGGGATCAGGTCATGCTTCTGCCATTGTGGCAAATGCATTCTCCAAAACAAGGTGTGGTGTGAAATTTATGAGGCTCTCTCTCTAAACCAACTGATTGCTGATTCCTGCCACTGGCTTGCTGTTAGTCTTGCCCTCAAAGTGACAAGGCAAGTCCTGTGCATGGTGTTGGCCCAAATAAAACCACAGCCACCGGTGGAAAAGTAGCTTGCCAATAGAAGGACAACTAATGGAGTCCATCCTACACGCCCACACTGTACCTTGGCTTTAGCTGCTAAGTGATGTACTGAATTTTATTTCATCATTCATAGGATATACTCACTTCAGGGTAGATCAAGGCATATGTAATAGCTTTGTGAATAATCTATGACCCATAAGATCAGCTCGAAATAGTGTAACATAAAGCACAAGTTTTAGAAACAGAACATCTCAATTTGCATCATACTTCACCGTCTTACTGTATAATCTTAGGAAAGTTACTTAACCTCTTTGGAACTATGTCTTTTCATCTGTAAAATGGGAATAATAGTTGTTAATATCTCACTGTATTGTTTTGAAGGGGAAATGAGTTAAAATTTAAAGCATATTATATCCTACACATAATGAATCTTTTAAAATGCTAGCTATTGTAACCTGATTTAATCAAATATACTCTTTTAAGGGAGAGGAAGGGATCTATAAAACTCCCCGCATCAAGCTTCACATAGTGACATTTCTGAAAAGCTGGTGTTACGCATCACCCATGTTTTCCCATGGTTCTTACCAAGCACCTGGAAATGCTACACTTTACTCAGAGTGTTACTTCTAGCCCTGTTCCAGGTCTCAGGCTCCATGCCTTTTGGTTCAGGATTCCAACACGTATCATTCCTCTTCCCCAAAAAAGTTTACCTCCAAAAGGTATAAGTTTTCGAAAAAAGACCTAAAAATCTACTTTATACAAATGACAATTGTGTATATAATGAAACCAAACTACAGAAAAGCTATTAGAATAAAGAAGCGCACTTAGGGAGGTTACTGGATAATTTGTTTCTTTTGTTGGCTCCAACTAGAAAATAAAACTGAAAAAATCCAATTTACAATACCATCAACATATGAAATATCTACATATAAATCTACTAAAAACACATAAAACCTACGCAAACATTATTGAGAGAAATTTTAAAAGACCTAATAAATGTATTTATACATGATGTCCATGGTTTGGAAGACTCATTATCATCAAGGTGTCAGTTCTCTCTGTTGGTATAGAGGAATCAGGCTGCAATACAGACTGCCAAAGGGCAGTTTCCTGTCACCTGCCTCTTCAGCATGTTTGATTTTTCCAGCCTGCCACTGAGTTCTTCCACTATTACCTAGGTAGCACCTTATAGCAAGGGTTCATTAGATGCCCCTCCATCTTCCCAACAAAGGACCAGAGCACTTTACAACACAAGTCTCTTTATATACTCCCAATGACCTCTGACAGAACTAATACATGCCATTTCAAAAAATGCTAATTTTCTATTGATTCTCAACCTCACGACCCAGCTCTACAAAACCTAGACGCAAGAGGGAGGGGATATGAGGATATATGTATACGTATAGCTGACTCACTTTGTTATACAGCAGAAACTAACACAACATTGTAAAGCAATTATACCCCAATAAAGATGTTAAATAAATAAATAAATAAATAACCCTAGACCTTCACAAAGCTGAACCATTGATCTATGAACAGCCCTGTCCATATCACAGAGAACAATAAATGAATCTGAAGTGGAATCACTGAATTCCAGAGGAAACCTAGGGGAGTCCTAGGTCAGGATCTGAACAAGAGTATAAGACTACACATTTTTAAGCCGTGCTAAAAACCATGCTCCAGCTGGTCCTTTAAAGCAAGCAATAAACACAGCTCTTCCTGGTCGTCTTCTGCTTCGCTTTGCATTTGCTCTAATTGCTCTGGTTGCTGGCTTCATAATGTCTTTTCACCCACTGATTGTTCACCTCCAGATTTCCTTTCTGGCTTTCTCTTCCCACAGTTTCTACCCTGGCTCTGGTATTTCCAATTGTCTTGGTTGAGAAAACTCTCTGTTGTCTCTGGTACTAGGAAAATCTACCTGGGCCATCCAGTCACTCAAATTATAAAATCATGATAGGTGGGAAATGCGACAAAACCTAGAACAAACACAGAAGAGTGAAACAAGAAAACATACAAATTTATTTCAGAAAGTTAAACCTTATGTTAGGGAAAGCTTGAAAAAATTATCAACAATAACCACAGGGTGCCTAAAGCATTGTTCAGAATGAGAAAAAACAGAAACAGATAATCACACTGCTTGGAAGCAGGGATAAAGAGATGACAAAAGGAAAGGAAAACTACTCTGTCTTTTCCCTCAAGGAGAATAATCTGCAAAAAGAGAGAGCAAATATGTTTAAGAGGACACTGAAACTCAGGAGAGGTAAGAAGGTAGTGAGAGAGCCCCCAGAGGCCTTAAGTGGATTTTTGTCTATAGACTAAGATGAATGGCATCTTAAACATTGAGAAAACTTGCAATTGTGATTGCCCAAACATTGCCAGTGATGTTTAAGAATTACAGGAAATGCCAGGAGTCCTACAAGATTGAATATGAACCACATTCTGAACAGAAATAAAGATACTGGCTCTGCAAACTACAGATTAGATAGCTAGATGCCATAACCTCTTGGATTTCTATAATCAGAGTAGTTTAAAAAAGAATGAAATATTACTTGAATTGTGCCTCATACAGTTAAAATTTCTAGCATATACATTAACACATTTCATCATCACAACATCCCTTTATGCAAGACAAGTATTATTATTCCCAATTTTCTTTGTTGTTGTTGTTTACAAATATAGAAATTGAGATTTTGGAGAGACTGAAATACTTAGCAAAAGATGACATGATACTATCTGCCAAGACTATTTTTATTATAACTCTCCAGCACTCTCCAAGTTCCATTTTGATATTGGAATGCTGTTATAAATCATCTGTTTCTCAACTGCATCTAAAGAGAGTTGATTAAAGATCAAATTAACAGTAGAGATAAGTGTTTCAGATTTGACAGCACACACTTCATATATACCATACGCAAAAGATATATATTAAAAAACAAGTTTGTGCAAAATATGATTTTAAAAACTCACTATCTTCCTGCAAATCAAAAAGGAAAAGAAATAACTCAAACAAAAACCTGGGCAAATGGCAAGTTAGTATATAAAAGATTATTACTAAACATGTAAATGCAAAGTAAAACAAAAATATCAGATGGGTAATGATTAGAAAGATTTACAATTCACCATGCTACAAGGATGTAAAGAAATGAGAACTCTAATATACTGGAAGCGGTTGTGTGAAATTGTTCACGCTTTCTAGTGGGCAATCTGGTAATGTGTTCCAAAATCTTAACTTCTATATAATTTAATTCACTTCTGGAACTATTCTACCTCTGAAACTTTATTTTAAGGCAGACTAGTGTAAGTACATGAAGATGTATATCTCTGTATGTATGGGCCATGTTGCTTACAATGGAAAAAATTTGGAAACAGTTTAACTGTCAATGAATAATAAATAAATTACAGTATACGCATGAAGTAGAATAAAATGCATACGTTCAAAAGGACAGGAATATTTACTACATTTGAAAACAAATGTGTATATATGTATGTTAGTTTAAAAAGTATATAATATGATACTATTTATATAAAATATGTGGGTTAAAATTCTGGAAAGGTAAACAATGAATTGTTAATGATGGTTATACATGGGAGCAGACTCTCTGAGAAACTTTTGGTTGCACTGAACAGTCTTTTTAAAATGTTTTTCACCATGATGCTTGTTTTAAGTGATATCACCATGTGAAACCAAGAGTAATGTGACTACTGTAGGATTGCAAGATTCTGTACTTGGCTCTTTTCCTAAATAGCACTTTAACCATAGCTTAATAAAGTCACAAAAAATGTTGTTATCAATTTTTTGTTGATCCAACACCTAAAGGGCCAATTCACAGATAAGAAATTAAATCATAAAGATTATTTCAAGTTGGATGATAAGATGAAATTTTAAAAAGACAATAAACGTATTAATTTTAGAGATAATTAAAAAGGGAAGTTAGAATGTGAGACTGCACCATCCTCATCTGAAAAACCCTAAATGTTTTCATTAGTGATTAGTTAAATATGAGTAAATAGCATGATTTACCTGCTGAACTGAAATTTCTAGTGAAATGTAAGACGATAAAGATAAAAGAGTGTTTGGATCTAGAGGAGGTAAATCACATTTTAAAATATGCACTGCTGAGCAAACATAGAAACACTGTGAAGACAGGCACTATTCTTCCTCGCCTTGTATGCCTCAATCAATACCCAGAGTGATTTCTGATACAAAATAGACACTAAATAAATATTTGTTGAATGGACAAATCAGGAGCAGCAAATGTACTGTTTTCTCAATTGAATACCACATTTTGAAGAGGGAATTTCACCAATTAAACTATGGCAGGGTTATGAAAAATATAGAAAGCATGTGGCATGAGAAGTGCTTTAAGGACTAGAAAGCCTCCAATTTCTATCTAAAAAGGCAAAGAGGGGATGGACACATGACAGCTGTCTGTCTTCAAGGATTTGAAAGTGTCCTGTGCAAGAAGGACTAGGTTAACTCTGTATGTCACCAGAGGGCAGAATACTGACAAGAGCTTTGGATTTATAAAAACATGTATCTCATATGAATACAAGTTAAATTTTTCTAAAACTCATGGTTGTCTAAAACTGTAAATTTTAATCTCTTCATCCCTGCCAGTATGAAACATCACTTCTAAAAAAGGATATTTAGGGCGTGTTTGCATGGCGTGGAAGTTTGAGTGATAACTACACCCCTTCTCACTCTACCTATTGAAAAGCATTGCACTCGGTGTTTTCATCCCAGTTGAAATGATGCTAAGCTATCAGCAATGGGCTTCAAGGCAATATGTTTACGCTTTCGATCCTGCCCCTCCTTCTAGCAAAACTATCATAATAGCTCTCAAACCCTTTAGTAATAATGAAATTGATGTCACAAGAAGAGACCCCCTCTCCACCTCCCATAAAATTTCATGGGCCTATGACAGTGCATTAGCACATACACTCACACACACACACACACACACACACACACACACACACGGCGCAATAGGTGTCTTTTATTGAATGGTATTTACAACTTTGCTTAAAGTAGTTTTAGAGACCAAATCTCAATGATGTGCTAGCTCTGATATTAGAACCTTTTCATTAATCGGGGAATTATTCATCATCTGAATAAAAAAATCTAATAAATCAATTCTACTCTAGGTTGAGTCCATCGTTTTGAGTAACAGTGACTACAGAAAATTATGGGTTTATGTCTTGTCTGGGAACCTCATAAGTCAGACCTACAATACACTTAAGGCACTTTGAGGCCTCAAAGTAAGACATATGAAGCTATTACTCATCACAATCTGTGAAGCAGCTGTAGTGTGGCGTTTAATCGTAGTCTTGTAAATATTTCAAATTTTTATTTTTGAGAAGATTCTTAAGACAGTGCTATGTGACGCATGCACGCATACACGCGCACGCACACACAGACACACACACAGACACACACACACACACATCCTACAGCTATATACTTACCCAAGGTTTTCTCTGAAGGAGGCATTAGAGGAAATGACATTTACATGAAGCTGCAGAGTACAACACAGTAAAAGACACTAAGTTGTTATCGGTTCAGTTTCTCCTTAGGTTGTATTTTAATGATTTCTAATACCCCTAATGAATTATTTTCATCTGCAGGCCAATTTGCTTTACTTTAATAGTGTTTGGTTTCTTTGCATCCTTTTTAAATCACCCAATTTAAATTTATGAAAACTTGTTGATGTAAAGCATGGGGCTGGGTGTCAGGGATATCAGGATGCTAGTCCTGGTTGCCACCCTGCTGCTCAGGAAGGCTGTGACCTTGAGCAGAGCACATGCCCTCTGCTGCTCAGTCCCTCATCAATAAAACAAGGCCATTGGATGGGTGGATCACTAAGGCCTTTCTAGCACATTCTCCATCCGTGCCTGCTTAAACAAGAAATAATTTAGGATTTGATTGACAACCTAGGTCAACATTATGTACTAAGGACATGAAAAACATTTAAAAGCCTCTCCTGTGAACCTGGATATCTCAGACAGAGTTCCCCAGACACAGATTCTGAGTCAAGAACTCTTGAAAAAGTGATTTGTTAGAAAAACTGTTAGGCAAGTGAGGAAGTAGTATAAGGAAGGGATGAATGGAAGTCAAGCAAGAGCGTAGAGCTAAGCAAAATCACACAGGGCGTAGTAACTTTGGCTCAACTCCCCATGGGAACAACAGAGACAGAGGAGATTGTGGTCTTAATTGGGAATGAAAGAGATGGTGCATTCATAGTCCATCCTCCAAAACGCATCAGACCTTGCTTACGGACTTGGACTCCAGAGGGTTGTGAACCCCAGGCATTCACATCCCGAGCATCTCTAGCTAGTCTGAGGGCAACCTTCACAGAAAGAGGTGGAATCTGGCTTCTGGGAGTGAACGCAATCGGGGAACTGAAATGCACCAAAAGAGTAATGGATCCAAAAGGACATCAGTGGAGGTTACAAAGGCCAACAGGGTCAGCCTCCATCCCCAGTCCTTCCAAAAGGCAAGCAATGAAAGCATGTTACATTCTTTTTCCCCAAAACACTACGCTTATTACATATTCAATACAGGTACCTGAGCACTTGTAGATGCCTGACAAATTATACAGGGGTAAACAAAAGAGAGAGGGTCTCCAGACTTATGGGCCCTATAGTAAAATGGAGGAGACAGATTATAATGATAAATTATGATAATTCTATGAGGTACCATGGTGAGGAGCAGTGTGAGAAAGGAGGGGTTCATTATAAAATAAGAAGTCAAAGAAGTCTTATATGAGATAGTGACATTTAAGCTGAGACCTGAAAGATGGGCACAAACAGCCAGATAAAGAATGGAGGGGTCAGAGGTGGGGAGAGTATTCAGACAGAAAGACCACATGCAAAGACTGTGATGCTGGAAAGAGCTTGACACGGTTAAAGATCTGAAGTAAGGTCAGTGGGGCTGGAGAGTTGTGAGCAAGATGGAGAAGAATGAGTTTCAACAGACAGATAAGAGTAAATCCTCTTATACCACGTGAAGGTGTTTACATTTTATTCTCAGTGTAATGGGAAACCACTTAAGCAGGGAATAGACATGACTAAATGGGAAACCATTTTAAACAGGAGACAAATATTTTTGAAATAACACGCTGAGTTCTGGGTAGAGAATGAATTGGAAAGAGAGCAAGAATCGGAACGGGAACACATGTTAGGAGGTTATTATGGTATTAGGGCTCATGAAAGAAGATGGTAAGTTGAATTAGAATGATAATAGTAAATATGGAAAAAATTATTTCTTCCCATGAATACAAATTTAAATCTCAAGAACTCCTTTTCAAGCCAACTAAAAGAATAAAAATAATTGATGAGAATACCTGATCTTAATATGAGAAGACAGAGGTAACTGTGACTTTTCATATTCAAGACACAATCTTAGCCTTTTTTACAGTTGGAGCCACAGGAAAAAGGAAGCAGAAATAAGAGTTGGCCATGGCTACCCCAGGAGAAAAGCCCTGGGTCAATTCACACTTAATCCTACAGAGGCAAGAAGAAAAGGGAGCAAACCTAAGATAGGAGAAAATGGTGTAGCCTATTCCACAGGCAGGGAAAAAAATAGCACTGGATTATTTTATTAATATAGTTAAATTAAATTAAAAGGGAGGAGAAGACAGAAGAAAGTGCCACTCTCAAGATATGACTTTACATGAGTTCCTACTAGAAAATCAAATCGGATGATCAATTCCCTCTCCCTTATATCATATTTGTGTGTGTATGTGTAGGAGGGTGAGGGGAGATGGTAGAAAAAGGGTACACGTAGTTGAACATTTCTGAGTGAACTTTATCCTGTAGACATTGAAAGAGTATATAATAAAGACAATCACAGGATTCTATCATTGAAGGACAAAGAATGGACCCCTTTATAATACTGGGAAGATCAAGGAAGACAACAGAAATAGGAAAATCATGTACTAAATCCTGGAAGTGAGAGGGAGCATGGTTTCTCAGGGGAAGTAGAAGTATTATAATCTGATTGAAATATAGGATTTGAAAGAGGCATACACAAGTGGTGAAAAATATGAATGGCTTACACACGAGAAGCCTTATATGACATGCTAAGGAGGTTGACAGTGATTTGACAGTTTGGTGATCCACTGAAGAAGGTTTAACACTGAAACAGCATGGCCACACTTGCATATGAGAAAAATCATGCTGGGAGGCGTGGCAAAACTAGATTTAAAGGGTAACTGCTTAGGAGGCTCTTCTAGTAATCTGGGCAAGAGAAGACAAACCCTAAAAAAAAGCAGTAGCAGTGAACATGGAGAAAAGAGGATAGAAGCTAAAGAAGTTTAAGCAAGTGGAATTGATGCTACTTGATGACTGACCATCACAGCAAGTGAGGGGAAGAAGTGGACACAAATCAAGGGGTGAAAACCAAGGGTCTATCTCAAACTACTGAAAGGAGGGTGACAATTTTTTGAGAGAGAAAGAAAATAAGAATAAGAAAAATAAGCAAGATAAAATTTAAGAATAAGACCTGGGAAAGACATGACAATGGATTTGTTTTGAAAAAGATCTGTAGGATATCCGGATGAAGAAGAAAACCAGAAAATTATTGGATACATAGGCTTGAAAATCAAAACAGAGATCTTTGCAGTATATATTGAGACTGTACATAATAGTTTAAGCCAATAGATTAAATTAGACCACCGAGGAAATGCCTAAGAAGTATAAAAACTGAACCACAGGGAATACCCAAGTGAAATATGAATTGAGGAACAACAGTTCATTTAGACACCAAGAAAAATCTTCTATGAAGTAGGAGGAGATCCAGGAAAGAGAAGTGTTAGGCAATCAGTGAAGGAAAGAGGATTGAGGAGGGAATGGTCAGTGGATTCAAATGCTACAGAGACAACAAATTGATAGGGACTGAGGACTACCCACTAGCTGGTTAGCAGTTCAGTAGAGAGCAGGATGTGGGATGGGGGCAGAACTCAGACTTGAGGAGTAGGAGCATTGAACAGGCAGTGTGGAAGTGGAAAACAGGAGGAAAAATAATACTTTAAAGAAACTACAAACTTGGCTCTGAAGTAAAACAGATAGGATGTTGGCTAGACTCAGTTTTTTTAGCATACATTTTTACGTCTATGTTAGTCACCTACATAACCTAAAATGTTGGTGAATGCCAGACAAAACCTGCAAGTGTTCTGCCATGTATGTCCAATAAGTAAAGTAATTGAATGGACGGTTGGAAGGATTTTTGGGGACTCTTTTTTGGTTTGTTTTTATTTGTTTGCTAAATTTGAAGAAACCTGAGTATACATTCATTCTGAAGGGAAGGAAGGAAAGGTTGAAGATAGAAGCATCAGGGAGCGTTGGAACGAGACAGTGAAGGGGTCTTGAGGGGAAGTGACCCAAAGCACAGGGAAAGGATTTTCCTTGACCAGAGGAGGAACCTTTATTCCCCTCAATAGCAGAGAGATAGGAAAATGGTACGTTTGTGAGAAGTCATATTCTCAAACGGTGTGAAGGTGTTACCCATCTGACCAATATTTATCAAGTGCCTCCTGATTGCCAGCCACTGTGCAAGGTGCTCAGAATACACTGGTGAACAAAAGATATGGCTCCTGCACCCAAGTGGCTCAGGGTTTTCAGGAGGTAAGACCATTATTATTATAATAACCATTATTATTGGTTATTATTATTATAATAACCATTATTAATATAACCACATATACATGATCATGCAGTAATGAATAGTAACAGCAGAAAAGTACATTTTTCCAAAACAGTTCATAAAATACCTAGTCTTCAATGAGATCAGGGAAGACTTCCCAGAGAAAGATATGATTGGGCTAATAATTGAGGAATAAATGGAGTTAACTAGAAAGGCATGGTAGGAAGGATATTCCAGACAGAGTGGTAGCTTTGGGGACCATATGGTCTTTAAAAATGCTGAGAGTTTTTGAACTTTGGATTCTGTACATCTTACAAACTCACTTTAGCAAGTGGATTTAGAGTGGACACTTGACAGCAGAAGTGGTTATCCTGAAATTTTGTCTTTACCTCTGTGCCTCCATCTCTCACATTTCTCAAGGGGACTTAGGTGTGGGTAGAGGAATAGGGTGAATTTAATGGGAAATTAACCAGAGGAGTCCCAAGGATTAATTTTGAATGATACACACTTCCAGAGGGCTGAACTACTATACATATTAGTCATACAAGATCTGTACCTATTACTTTTGAGGGTTGTCTTCAGTTACAGCTCCTAAGCCACACTACTTTAGTTGCATTTACAGGAGAGTTTGAAATACATGGATTAAAAAATTAAAAATTCACATATTAATGTAAATTAATGTATTGTTTCACAATAAATTCTATTTCCCTGCGTTTCTCCATTGATGAAAGCAGACACCACTAAATAAAAAGTGATAAAGCAGCTAGAGATTTGAGGGATTGTTTTGATCAGGTGTCCTTTTGGACAAATACATTCCTGATATAAATTCCTTAATTTACTGAAGCAAGTGTGTCTTTATTCTTCACCTACATGATTTCGATCAATGAAGGTATGTTTTCTGAAGCAGAAATGAAAATCCTGGATCTGGCCCATGAAATATCTCATCAGGGGAATTCCAACAGTTGATTTATTGTAGCCATTGCAAAAGAGGAAAGTGTGTTGTTAATAAACAGCAATTAGCCACGTTTTAGGCCAAGTGGAGACTATTATTCACACTAAGAGTTTTCTGAGCTTTGAATTATCTACATCTTATTCACTCACTTTGGCAAGTTATTATTTTTGTAAACTATTTGTCATAATGTTCACATACGTGAACACTTTTCCTTCTCTTTGTCATAGGAAGTTTGAGCCAATCCAACACTCATATTGATCTAATTACCACTTATCACTGAACCCAAATATGATACTAAATCAGGCAGTTTGGGGAAGACAAATGGTTCTGGAGGCAGTTGCCAATGGTGATGAGCTAGTAAGACTCAAACTTGTATTAAATTTAGGGAGCCAGGCCTAAATCTGGGCTAGAAACATCACAAGTCTGCAACAATGAACTTTCCCAAAGGGTGTGCTTTAGAGGCAATATTTGTGTCATATCCATTCTTCAAAATATTTTTTATTTTCTAAACTTCAATGAAACTGAATCTTTATACACTGTCAAAACAGAGATATATACTTACTGCAATTTCAATATGAACTAAAACTTAGATGAGGCTGCCCAATAAATCATCACAGTATTACAGTTAAAGAAAGCTAGTTAAAAGAAATAACAATAGAAAATTAGAATTGTCTTAATATGGAATAACTAGGCTGGAAAAGTTGTGAGCTTTCTGCCACTTGAAGGCATTTGAGTGAAGACCGAATATCCACTAATCTGAAATGTGGTAGAAGGTACCATGCACTCTTTAAAGAATTGTTTAAAGTATGCCTTCTAGGGTTACTTTCAATATTCAGTGGCTATAATTCTAGGAAAATGATGGATGAAAAATATTACCTAACAGAGCTATTTTAAAACATCTAATTTTTAAACAAGGTGGCACATCATTCAGGGTTCTTGACCATAAGCACCTGCTAAACCTCTAGCTGACATAGAAGGAATTAGTTATGTGGTAGCTGACAGGCTGGAAACTGGAGAAACAAGCTTGGGAAAATGGGTAAACCAAGGAAGTCTAAGCAAACACAACCACAGCCAAGTTCATACCAGAAGTCTAGTCTCATGAGAATGTTGCTTTTGGTATCAGAGCCATCCAGCTTTTGGTATCAGAGCCCGACCCAGCCTTCATGGAATACTTAAAACCAAGGCTATATGCCAATCATGTTGCTGATGCATATCTCACAGGAATCTGTAAAGCGTTTGCAAATAAATTCTGTCCCTTCTTTTTTGCGTCACTCCCTCCAGAGTTTAAGCTTTGTTTGAAATATCAATCTGACAAAGAATCAGATTCGTAGATCCTACCTACTAAGGGGTAGAGAGAGAAAGAATTTGTACCCCTTTAGCTAAATAGTGAGGATAAGGCATTCTTCCAAAATGGGAAGGGAGTTTGGATTCTGATAAGTCAAAATAAATGTAAATATCTACCTCAAAGATTTTACTGATTGTTTTAATAGTCAACATTTTGTGTCTTCATAATGTTGGTGAGTCTTTAATGGGCGGGAAGGATTTTGTGACTTTTGTGTATTTTGTTTTACCTGCATATTTTCTTACTCCCCGTCTTCTGGAAGTATTTCCTAGCGCACTAGTCTAGTTTCTCAGTACAGCACACTAGGTAATGACCATTCAGTAGAATATACTAGGTAATGGCCTATTCTATACTTTTATTTTATCTGAATAGAACAAAGTAATCAACTTTAAAGAAATAGATGCCTCTCCTCAATTCATGGTTTCCAATTAATTATAGGTTTCCTGGGAAATGCCAGGATTGCTTATGCCCTGTTGTTAATGATCTGAGGCTGCCTATTCTGCTAAACATTAACTGTGGTATGGAAATGCGATGGCGTCTGCATTAGAGTTCACTAATCAAAATAATTATACCCACTCTGCACATTTCACATGTCTTCACTTAAATAGGGTCAAGTATCATTTAATATGAAGCCTTTGCATAAAGCTGCATTCTCAAGAGGCTCCCTCCAAACTGGATGAGCTCAGAGTCTCTTACAGAAAGAGCATTTGCATAGTGTGAAGGTCCATTTTTTATAATGCTGGCATATATGTGACCACTACAGGACTCCTCCCACCCCTGTGACCTCAGAGTGACAGAGAGACAACAGAGACCAGTATGCTTGTCTAATAATTTGGGAGAGGCTTACTGAAAAAGTAATTAATAAAATTCAGGTCAAATTCAGTTAACTTATCCCCATATAATACTCCTATCCTTAATCCAATTATCCCACAAGAAGAATAGGACATTATTAGAAAAGACTGGAGGACCAAGTCTCACCCATAATTTAGAGGTATTTTTCTTTGGGGCTTTCACCCAGTGATATTTTCTTCTTTGTTCTCCTACCATCTTTTGATGCAAAGCACATGCTAATGAGCACAAAGATTCCTGGCACTTCCCTCACCATAGTACTAAGGTTATTACTTCGATTTATATTGTGTCTAACTCATCAACCAGTATCCATCATTTCACAGATGGAAATGTTATCTCCACAAAATGGACAAATATCAAATAACATAAACACTACATATCAAACAGAGGAATTGTAAAGAATCCTTGCTCTTATCCACCAATTTCACCAAGCTCATAAATGGAGCCTACAAACATATGCAAAAACAAAAAGGAATAGCAGAAATCACTGGATGGTGCCATTCATGATTTTTTAAAAGTAGGATATTCAAAATTTGAAAATTAGGAGGACAATGAAAAAAGAAATGTGACCAAAGATGGGCTGCTCCCACTGTAAAATCAGAAAAGTCTAACTAGTATCTGTTTTGCAAACATCAAGAGAAACTATGTGATAAATGTTAAGCTGCTGTCTTTAATAAATAGCATAAGTCTTTAGCAGCTCACAGCTTCAAAGAACATCTGAAAATTTCTATTATATGTGTGTGTTACTCTAGGTCCTCTGAGAAGCAGATGCCAAGTTGGGGTTAAATGTTCAAGGATTTTATGAGGGGAAATACATGTGTGAGAGAAAACGGGGCAGGAGCTGAAAGGCTGGGTGAAAACACCAGGCAGCAAGGTAGTCTGACTCCAGTGGAGGAGAGAGAGTATGAAGGCTGGGTGAAGCACCTCAGAATGCTTTACTGTCTCAGGAGTGGTTGGCAGGGCTCTTGGAGAGTTCTGGAGCCAAAGTTGTTCTGTCCCAGGGACATCCTTCCTTACAATCCCTGCCATGCTCAATCATTGTGGAAACAGCCATAGGAATGGTCATGAATTTCAGAGCACAGAAGCTGGGACCTTCTTTCAAATATTTTTTCCAAAGTTTTGTCCATAGAATGAGAAGAATTTTCTGTGTCATTAAAATGGATCAAATTCAAAAAGCTTCTGAGAGCTTACACTCTCATTATACTCTCCTTATATAATACAGTCTTGGTGTAGAGGCTGGCAAGAAATCTGGGTAATTGCTAATAGTTTTGTCAGTCTCCCTCTATTACTGCCTGATCTCTGTAATTGGATTCATCTCAAGACATTTTGAAAGTTACCTATATTTTACCTCTTACTTTCTTTCACCAACTTACTCCTCAACTGTCTATAATATTTCTAACTTTCTGTTGAAACTGTTCATTTGAAAGTTTTCATCAAGCATCTCATTACTGAACACAATGTTATTTTTAAAAAATATGGAGGCATTCTAACAGGCTGCTCCCTGAAGCATCTGAGTCTTGCAGGCCCCCCTTGAAATATCCCTCCCTTGCCTTCTGTGACTCCGCATTGTTACAACCCTCTATGCCTCCAAGTATGCATTCTAGGCCTTTTTCATTATACCCTTTTACATCTCCCAACCTCACATTTAGACATTCACCAAGTTGATGGCCTTAGATTGTTTATCTATAAATAAATTTTCACTTAGAGTGCTAATTATTTCCCCCATTTCCAGATCCTAAACAGATCTGTCTACATCTGAACTATTTTTACGGCACCTGACATATCTTTCCAAGTATATTCTGGATACCTCCCACGGAGGCTTTCAGAGGCACTTTAAATGGAACATGTCCAAAATCCAATAACTTCTGTTTTACTTTCCTATTTTAGGTAATGGCATCACCCATGAGCTATGTTTTAACACATTTTTAATCATTTTGACTTTTCCACTCTTATCCTGAGGCTAAGTAAAACAGTTCAAATTTACCTTAAATGTTAGTCAACAGATAAAGCAATATTTTTATTTTTCATATTTAAAAAGTTTATATTTTGCCAATTATAAAATGAATACATTGTTTAAGTAAGTTAACTATATATAAAATAGAAAATTTTAAAGTACAAATTTAATATATGCTATTAGATTTTTCCCAATCTTCTAATATTTTAAATTATGCTCAGTGAACATGGTTATATGTAAATGTTCACACATCTACATAGATATATCCTATTGGGTAAAAGCCTAGAAAAGGAATAAGTGGATCACACTGAATAAACAATTTTGCTAAAATGTTCTGTTAAAAGAAGAAAACTAAAAATAATGTATACAAGTGTTCATTTTTCAATATAATTGTGTAGTAAATATTGTTTTACAAAAAGATTTATATTATTCATTAATATAAATTAATTATACATGTGAATGTATTATTCATACATTCATATGTATTTCCATTTGGGAAATTCCTATGAGTGAAATAATGAATTGGGCTTTTGTTTTCAAATACATAGAAAATTCACATCATCAGAGAAATGCAAATCAAAACCACAATGAGACATCACCTTATACCTGTTAACAGCTATTAGCAAAAAGGTAAGACATAAGTGTTGGCAAAGATATGGAGAAAAGGGAACCCTTGTGCACTGTTGGTGGGAATGTAAATTGGTGCAGCTACTATGGAAATCAGTAAGGAGGTTCTTCAAAAAATTAAAAATAGAACTGCCATATGATCCAGCAATTCCACTTCTGGGTATATATTCAAAGGAAAAGAAAACACTAACTCAGAAAGTTATCTGCATCCCCTTGTTCACTGCAGTATTATTTACAATAGAAAAGACAATGAAACAACCTAAGTGTCCATCAACAGATGAATGGATAAAGAAAATGTGGCACATATACATAATTCAGCCATAAAAAAGGATATCCTGCCATTTGCAACAACATGGATGGCCTTAAGGGCACTACGCTAAGTGAAGTAGAGAAAGACAAATACTATATAATCTCACTTACTTATATGTGGAATCTAAAAAAAAATAACTCATAGATACAGAGAACAGACTGGTGGTTGCCAGAGGTGAGGGGTGGAGGGTGGGGGAAGTGGGTGAAGGTAGTCAAATGGTACAAGCTTCCAATCATAAGATAAATAAGTCCTAGGGATGTACAAGCACACTTCAGAGATATTCCAGGTTCTGTTCCAGACCACCGCAATAAAGCAAACATCACAATAAAGCAAGTCACATGAATTTTTTTGGTTTCCCAGTGCACATAAAGGTTACGTTTACACCATACTGCAGTCTATTAAGTATGCAATGGCATTATACCTTAATTTAAAACTATTGCAAAAAAATGCTAACCCTCATCTGAGCTTTCAGCCAGTTGTAATCTTTTTGCTGGTGGAGGGTCCTGCCTCAATGTCGATGGCGCTGACTGACCAGGGTGGTGGCTGCTGAGGGCTGGGGTGGCTGTGGCGGTTTCTTAAAATAAGACAGCAATTAGGATTGCTGCATGAATTGATTCTTCCATTCAAGAACTTTTCCTCTGTGGCATGCATGTTGTTCATAGCATTTTACCCACAGCAGAACTTCTTTCAAAGTTGGAGTCAATCCTCTCAAACCCTGATGCTGCTTTATCAGCTAAGTTTATGTAATATTCTAAATCCTCTGTTGTTATTTCAACGATCCTCACAGCATCTTCACCAGGAGCAGATTCCATCTCAAGAAACCACTCTCTCTGCTCATCCATAACAAGCAATTCCTCAGCCATTCAAGTTCTATCATGAGAGTGCACCAATTCAGGCACATCTTCAGGCTCCTCTTCTAATTCCGCTTCTCTTGCTATTTCTACCACATCTGCAGTTACTTCCTTCACTGAAGTCTTGAACCCCTCAAAGTCATTCATCAGGGTTGGAATTCACTTCTTCCAAACTCCTGTTTGTGTTGATATTTTTTACCTCTTCTCATGAATCACAAATGTTCTTAATTGCATCTAGAATGGTGAATCCTTTCCAGAAGATTTTCAATTGACTTTGCCCAGATCCATCAGAGGAATCACTATCTACGGCAGCTATAGCCTTATGAAATGTATTTCTTAAAGAATAAGACTTGAAAGTCGAATTACTCCTTGATCCATGGGTTGCAGAAAGCATCTTGTGTTAGCAGGCATGAAAACAACATTAATCTCATGGTACATCTCCATCAGAGATCTTGGGTGACCAGGTGCACTGTCAATGAGCAGTAACATTTTGAAAGGACTCTTCTTTTCTGAACAGTAGGTCTCAACAGTGGGCTTCAAATATTCAGTAAACCACGTTGTAAACAGATGTGCTATCATCCAGGTTTTGTTGTTCCATTGATAGAGCACAGGAAGGGTAGATATTGCATAACTCTTAAGGACCCCAGGATTTTCAGAATGATAAATGGGCACTGACTTCAACTTAAAGTCACCAGCTGCATTAGCCCCTAACAAGAGAGCCAGCCTGTCATTTGAAGCCTGACACTGATTTCTCCTCTCCAGCTATGAAACTCCTAGATGGCATCTTCTTCCAGTAGTAGGCTGTTTCATCTACATTGAAAATCTGTTGTTTAGTGTAGCCACCTTCATTAATTATCTTAGCTAAATCTTCTGGATAACTAGCAGAAGCTTCCGCATTGGCACTTGCTGCTTCACCCTGCACTTTTGTGTTACGGATACAGCTTCTTTCCTTAAACCTCATGAACCTACCTCGGCTAGCTTCATACTTTTCTTCTGCAGCTTCCTCACCTCTCTCAGCCTTCACAGAATCAAAGAGAATCAAAAATATTTAAGGCCTTGCTCTGGATTAGGTGTTGGCTTCAGGAAACTTTGTGGCTGGTTTGATCTTCTATACAGACCACTAAAACTTTCTCCATATCAGCCAAAAGGCTGCTTTGCTTTCTTATCATTCATGTCTCCACTGCAGTAGCACTTTTAATTTCCTTCAAGAACTTTTCATTTGCATTCACAACTTGGCTAACTGTTTGGTACAAGAGGTCTAGTCTTCGTCCTGAGTTTTCAACATGCCTTCCTAACTAAGCTTAATCATCTCTAGCTTTTGATTTAAAGTAAGAAATATGTGACTCTTCCTTTCCCTTGAACACTTAGGGACCACTGGAGGGTTATTAATTGGCCTACTTTTAATATTATCATATTTCAGGGAGTAAGGAGGCCTGGGGAGAGGCAGAGGGACAGGGGAATGGCTGGTCGGTGGAGCAGTGAGAACACACACAACACTTATCAATTAAGTTTGCCATTACATATGAGTGTGATTCTTGGTACCCCAAAACAATTTCACTAGTAACATCAAAGATCACTGATCACAGATCACTATAACAAATATAATAATAATGAAAAAGTCTGACATATTGCAAGAATTACCAAAATGTGACACAGAGACACGAAGTGAGCAAATGCCGTTGGAAAAAAGGTGCCAATAGATCCCACTACTTGATGTAGTTTGTCACAAACTTTCAATTTGTAAAAAAGACGCGGTATCTGGGAAGCACAATAAAGCAAAGTGCAATAAAACAATGTATGCCTGTAATGTACAGCATAGTGACTCTAGTTAACAATACTCTATTGTATATTTGAAAGTTGCTAAGATAGTAGATCTTAAAAGTTCTCATCACAAGAACAAAATCTGTTAACTACGTGAGGTGATGGATGTTAACTAAACTTATTGTGGCAATAATTTCACATCATTTACATATATAAAACCATTATGTTGTATACCTAAAACTAATAAAATATATGTCAATTATATCTCAATTTTTAAAAAAAAGAAAATTCACAATGTCTTAAGAGAGCTGTATTGGCAAAAGCCCTGCCAGTCTGCAAAAAAAAGGATGTTTGACTGAGGGAAAAAAAAGACTCTGGACCTACAACTTTCTACAGGCCGAGAAGACTACTCAGCTAATAGGACCACTTCTTCAAAAGTGGTCAGGATGGATGGAAAAGAAAGGATATCTCAGAGGGAAAAGCTAAAAGTCATAGAGAACAATAAACAGAGGATCCATTTCTAGGGAGCAGAAGTAGGCCCAAACTAATAAACATTTTCCAAAACAAGAGGGAAATCTGGAATATTTGCTCAAGAAATTTCAAAATTTCTATAGACCAGAGACTATAATGTGTTCTTCATTCTTTTCATTTTCATAAATAAATTTAGTTTTTCTTCATTTTATGTTGGGTGTTTCAGGGGCACATAAATTGTCTTTTTGGCTATAGGTCTCTGGACCAAGAGGGGCTACATCCAGACCAAGAGAGATCACAAAATTATAGACTTTGAATTTCATGCTGTGATGGGACGTGACTTCTGACAGTCATGGTAAAGGGAGAACATATTTTATACATAAGAGGGATGTGAATAACTGTGTCCTCCCTGAGGGCAAAGAATGGCAGGCTGATTATATTAATAATTCCACTTATTTTCTCCTCTCTGTATGTGTACCAAGTAATTTTGTGGTTCCTCCAACTAAAGATGTAGAGTTGATTTTGAGTTTGGGTCGTCTGTGTGACTTGTTTCGCCTAATGGAATGTGACAGAGACCACCGTGCCACTGACCAAAAGAACTTTCCAGCCTAAATCACTGATTCACAGACACATCAACTAAATGAATGTTTATTGTTGTAATGCATAACAATAATGTATGAAGTTCTGTGAGTGATTATTACATAGCATGATTGTGTCAATATATGCCCTGTTCTACATTTTTTTTAAAATATTTATCATCATATAACCGTCTACACAATTGGTCATCACTGTATCTCATATACCTAGACTGGGCAAGGTATCTAACCAAAGCTCTATATGTTTGATTAATTTAAATTCATTTAATTCAATGAATTGAAATAGAATGTTTGAGATAGATGGTTTTATTTTAGATAGTTGTGAAAGCAATTGAGTCATGGGTTTGTTGCCCACCATGATCTTCACCTTAGTCAAAGAAGAGATAGAAGAAGAAATAAGCATCAGGATCTAATTCATCAGGATCATCTCATGCAGTGATTATCTCCCTGGCACTGAACTGATCTCTTTTTTTCAACTGGTCTTATTTCAAATGCTCACCTTTGAAGATCATCCCTAGATAGTTCAGCTTGATGGTATTTAGCAAATCCTTCAGTGTTGACAATAATAACCTCCAGCTCAGGCTGCCAAATCAGTTCCCGCCTCCCAAGATTTATATCTAATTTGCAACCTATAATTACTATAACTATCTAATGAATGAGAGATCTTCTATATTGATTGACTCTCAAATAATCATTAATTAATTAAAATCAATACCACTTTATATTTGTTTGGATTGTATCCTTTCCTACTTTTCTCTATGACTCACATAAAACATCATTATTGCCTGTGTCTGTTTTGTTTTCCACAGCCCTGCAGACACTCTATATAACATAAAAAGCAGAAAAATAAACCAAGGAAGAGCAAGAGCATTTATTTCCCACACTCTATTACCCTAATACCCTATTAATAATGCACACATTATTAGAATTTGAACCCAAGTTAATTTAAAAAATATTCCAAAGTTATACTGCTGTCTGTTGCATCTGCAACTGATTGTTATCTGCAAGTGAACACACACAAACCAAGGACAAATCACAATAAATCTAAGTAGACAGGTACAAGCAAATTGGAATATGAAAGTGGCATGTCTCTTTGCTTAAATATCTTCCACAAATCCCAGAGAGATATGCTTGAATTCAATATAATTGGATTTGCCGTTTCCCTACAGTTTAATGTGTGAATAACTGCAATTACCTATGACTCTACTATCCCACTTAAACAGTCATTTATTAAGCCATTAGAATCTATGAATCATAGGAATTAGAAATCATTTGGCAATATTATGTTTTATATTTGGCTAAGTAATTTTTTCTGGTTACCAGTTTCAGATGATACCAGTGAGGTGGGATTGGAAATGTTGACACAATTTAAAAATTGAAATGGATGACCCAGAAATGTCTCTTGTCACCTTGCCTTTTTGGTTTGTTTTTATTTTGTTTTGTTACTGCTATTTCTTCTATGCTTTAGCAATGTTGCAGGCCAAACTGTGTCCCCTCAAAAATTCATATGCTGAAGTCCTAAACCCCAGTGCCTCAGAATTTATATTTAGAAATGGGGTCTCTAAAGAGGTAATTGAGTTAAAATTAGGTCATATCATTGGGCCCTAATTAAACATGACTGTGTCGTTATAAGAAGAAGAGATCAGGATACAGATACACACAAAAGAAAGACTGTGTGAAGACACAAGGGGAAGATGGACATCCATGAGCCAAAGAGAGACGCCTCATAAAAAATCAACCATTCTGACACCTTTTTCTCGGACTTCCAACTTCCAAAATTGTGAGAAAATAAATATCTATTGTTTAAGTCTCTCAGTCTTTGGTTCCTTATTATGGCAGCTCTAGAAAACTCATAAAAGCAGTTGCAAAATATTTTTCCATTACAGTCCTTGAAAATCATAAAACAAATTTCTGGTGTTCAGGGAAGCAGACTTGATTCATATTTACATAGCTGAGTAGCACAAAGCAGATACTGCTTTTGTTTTGAGGAAAAAAATAAACCTTAAAACATCATTGACAAGGGTTCAAGGCATACGGCAGAAAGTTTTGGTTCCTTGTCCAGTAGCCATTCCTTCTGTTTCCTTTACTTACTGGGAGGTCCGGTTGTTCTCAGAGCAGTAATGTGACTCTACTGTAGCTAGGAATGGACATGTGATCCAGTTCTGACAAATGATATTAAAGAGTAAATCTGTTAGGTAGATTTTACAGGAAGTCTGTTTTTACCTAGTATAGAGAGAATAGGCTCAGCTGGCAGACATGTTTTATTTTTTTACTCTTCCCTCTTTCTTTTTGCCTAGAATATAAACATAATTCCTGGAGGCAGAGAAGCCATTTTGAAACCATGAAAAAATAAATACCATATGAAAAGAATAATGGGGCAGGAATTTGAAAAGATCTTGGACCTTCCCTGAGCAGCTGTACCAATCTTGAACTAATTGCTTCCAGATTTCTCATAATGTGAGAAAATATGAACCTCTATTTGGTTGAGCTATTGTGGTTAGGTTTCTGTTACATGTAGTCAAACATAATTCAAACTGATACAAAGAGTTTGACTACACAAGGCCACTGTAGAGGATTGTAAAGCATAAACTGTGATTAGCTATGTTGATGAAAGCATTAAGCTATGGGTATTTAGTATTGACTTGAATATAAGAAATGTTTAGCTTTATGCTGAGAAGTGGTATACAAAACAGCCACTATGGATATAACTCTTGTTAACTCTTTCTTACTGTTTTCACAAGGGAACTAAATGCAAGATATGTGTTCAATGAGTATCTACAAATGGGTAAATGTGAAAGTGCATTGTATGGCGAGGGCTCTGGTAGCAGCATTTTCATTAAAGGAACATCACAATGGCACATAGTCTGGTGCCAATGCCATTTTATTCAGAATTACATGAACAGTGGAATTTAGAAAATATAGGCAAATGTAACTAAACTGAAATACCACATTTTATACTTTCAAGTAATTTATATTCATTTGCTAATGTAAAAATTTAATTTCCCACAAGTTACAGTAAATTTCCATTCAGTTCTCATTCAGCATTGTTGAATACTGAATATATATGTGTGTATGTATGTATGTATATATGTGTGGATGCATGCATTTATGTATAAAGATAAACCATATGTGGCTCTATGTTTGTATAATATCCTTACATTTAAGGGGAGGGAGGGAATGCACTGGAGGGAAAGGAACAGAAAAATATACTTCTCTGAATATAACACATTTGAGATATTTTACTTTTGTCCATGTGAACATTTTGCATAATTATAATACAAAATTAAATTTTAAAGTCAACTGCTAAATGTCTGAAGCAAAATGAATTATACAAACCAAACTTTGTACTAACTTGGCAGTATAACCACACAGAGAGGAAAATTCCAGGTGAATATGAAACAATACTTTAACTGAATAACCCTACTGTGAAATTTCTGAAGGACAAATAAAGGAAAATTAAAATCTGAAATTGTTTTCAGTAATTACAGTGTTGGCAATAATGTTGATATTATTATACTGAGTCTGTAGTGTGTGTATTGTGGAATAAAGCAAATGAATAATTACTGTAGAAATATTGAAATACAAGTGAAATAAAGAAATAGGATCAAAGAGGTTAAGAAAAGCCCTACAGTCTTGAGTGTGAATTAATTATATGAATTACTATTGGGTTAATTATTAATATATTAAATAAATGAGATACAGTTATACTGTGTTTTATATTTATAGAGTAAACAAATATTTCTTACTTCTGAAAACTAGAAAAGGTCTAGAAACAAAAACTAATCCAAAGGCAATGAAAAATTCCAGTGCTTAAGTTGTAGTTTCTAAATTCTATATCCCACAACAAGTAACAAGGACATTTCATACAGTCCTGGTATAACTGGCATCAGAATTTAATAGGACAAATGCAAAGAATTTTGTCATATTAGATAGTAAGAAAGGTAACAAGGATTATTAGTGCCATGTTAAAAGGACCCAGAAGACAATTTGAAGAGGTTTCTGCTGGACAAAAATAAAATAATTTTAACCATGAATAAAAAAAATAACTGCAGTATTTTGAAACACATAAATACATTTAAATACCATCCACCATCCACTCATCAGAAAAAAGGTAGTCGTCTTCTTTGGAAGAGTCTAAGGAAATAAATTATATTTTTAATGGTAAGTAATTAACCAATTATATATGTTTACCAAGGGAATACATCAAGCAGCTATTCTTTATATATTCTTTCCTATATAATGTTTACTTTTCAATAACCAAATAATTTATGAGGTATGGATTCTCCTTATAGAATTATTCCATCTAGGAATAAACCTACCTAAGGAGGTAAAAGACCTGTACTCAGAAAACAAAGGACACTAATGAAAGAAATTGAAGATGACACAAACAGATGGAAAGATATACCATGTTCATAGACTGGAAGAATTAACACTGTTAGAATGACCATACTACCCACGGCAACTTACAGAGTCAATGCAATTCCTATAAAAATACCAAGGGCATTTTTCAGAAAACTAGAATAAATAATTTTAAAATTTGTATGGAACTCAGAAGACCCCAAATAGCCAAAACAATCTTGAAGAAGAACAACAACGTTGGATGTATCATGCTCCCTGACTTCAGGCTATACTACAAAGCTAACGTAATCAAAACAGTAGGATACTGGCACAAAAACAGACACATGGATCAGTGGAACAGAATACGGAGCCCAGAAATGAACCATGCACTTACGGTCAATTAATCTAAGACAAAGTAGGCAAGAATACACAATGGAGAAGACAGTCTCTTCAATAAGTGGTGCTGGGAAAACTGGACACCTACATGTAAAATAACGAAATTAGAACATTTTCTCACATCATATACAAAAATAAACTCAAAATGGATTAAAGACCTAAATGTAAGACTAGAAACCATAAAATTCCTAGAGGAAAACATAGAGAACACTCTTTGACTTAAATCATAGAAATATTTTTTTGGGATCTGTCTCCTAAAGCAAAGGAAACAAAAGCAAAAATAAACAAATGGGACCTAACGAAACTTATAAGCTCTTGCACAGCAAAGGTCACAATAAACAAAGCAAAAAGACAACCTATGAAATGGGAGAAAATAATTGCAAATGATATGACCAATGACAGGTTAATATCCAAAATACATAAACAGCTCATACAACTCAATATCAAAAAACCAAACAACCCAATTAAAAAATGGGCAGAAGACCTGAATAGACATTCCTCCAAAGAAGACATACAGATGACCAACAGACACATGAAAAAATGCTCAATATCACTAATCATCAAAGAAATTCAAGTCAGAACCACAGTGAGATATCACCTTACACATGCCAGACTGCGAATCATCAAAAATAACACAAGTACCAAATTTTGGTGAGGATGTGGAGAAAAGGGAACCCTCCTACACTATTAATGGGAATGTAAATTGGTGCAGCCACTGTGGAAAACAGTATGGAGGTTCTTAAAAAACTAAAAATAGGGAGATTGGTTCAAGATGGTGGAGCAGAAGGATGTTGTCTCACTCCCTCTTACAAGAACACCAGAATCACAACTAACTGCTGAACAATCATTGACAGGAAGACACTGGAACTCACCAAAAAAGACAACCCACATCCAAAGACAAAGAAGAAGCCACAATGAGACAGTAGGAGGGGCGCACTCACAATAAAATCAAATCCCATAACTGCTGGGTGGGTGACTCACAAACTGGAGAATACTTATACCACATAAGTCCACCCACAGCAGTGGAGGTTCTGAGCCCCACATCAGGCTTCCCAATCTGGGCGTCTGACTAAAGGAGGAGGAATTCCTAGAGAATCAGACTTTGAAGGCTAGTGGGATTTGATTGCAAGACTTCGACAGGACTGGGGGAAACAGAGACTCCACTCTTGGAGGGCACACACAAAGTAGTGTGCTCTTCAGGACCCAGGGAAAGAAGCAGTGACACCACAGGAGACTGAACCAGACCTACCTGCTAGTGTTGCAGGGTCTCCTGCAGAGACAGGGGGTGGCTGTGTGTCACCGTGAGGACAAGGACACTGGCAGCAGACCTTCTGGGAAATAATCCTTGACGTGAGCCCTCCCAGAGTCTGCCATTAGCCCCACCAAAGAGCCCGGGTAGGCTCCAGGATTGGGTCGCCTCAGGTCAAACAACCAACAGGGAGGGAACCCAGCCCCACCCATCAGCAGACGAGTGGATAAAAGTTTTACTGAGCTCTGCCCACCAAAGCAACAGCCAGCTATACCCACCCCCAGTCCCTCCAATCAGGAAACTTGCACAACCCTCTTAGACAGCCTCATCCACCAGAGGGCAGACAGAAGAAGCAAGAAGAACTACAATCCTGCAGCTTGTGGAACAAAACCACATTCACAGAAAGAAAGACAAGATGAAAAGGCAGAGGGCTATGTACCAGATGAAGGAACAAGATAAAACCCCAGAAAAACAACTAAATGAAGTGGAGATAGGAAACCTTCCAGAAAAAGAATTCCGAATAATGATAGTGAAGATGATCCAGGACCTCGGAAAAAGAATGGAGGCAAAGATCGAGAAGATGCAAGAAACGTTTAACAAAGATCGAGAAGAATTAAAGAACAAACAAAAAGAGATGAAAAAGACAATAACTGAAATGAAAAATACACTAGAAGGAATCAATAGCAGAAAAACTGAGGCAGAAGAATGGATAAGTGACCTGGAAGACAGAATGGTGGAATTCACTGCTGCGGAACAGAATAAAGAAAAAAGAATGAAAAGAAATGAAGATAGCCTAAGAGACCTCTGGGACAACATTAAACGTAACAACATTCGCATTATAAGGGTCCCAGAAGGAGAGGAGAGAGAGAAAGGACCCAAGAAAATATTTGAAGAGATTAAAGTCGAAAACTTCCCAAACATGGGAAAGGAAATGGCCACGCAAGTCCAGGAAGTGCAGAGTCCCATACAGGATAAACCCAAGGAGAAACACGCTGAGACACATAGTAATCAACTTGGCAAAAATTAAAGACAAAGAAAAATTATTGAAAGCAGCAAGAGAAAAACGACAAACCACATACAAGGGAACTCCCATAAGGTTAACAGCTGACTTCTCAGCAGAAACTCTACAAACCAAAGGGAGTGGCATGATATACTTAAAATGATGAAAGGGAAGAACCTACAACCAAGATTACTCTACCTGGCAAGGATCTCATTCAGATTCAATGGAGAAATCAAAAGCTTTACAGACATGCAAAAGCTAAGAGAATTCAGCACCACCAAACCAGCTCTACAACAAATGCTAAAGGAACTTCTCAAAGTGGGAAACACAAGAGAAGAAAAGGACCTACAAACACAAACCCAAAACAATTAAGAAAATGGTAATAGGAACATACATATCAATAATTACCTTAAACGTGAATGGATTAAATGCTCCAACCAAAAGACACAGGCTTCCTGAATGGATACAAAAACAAGACCCATATATATGCTGTCTACAAGAGACCCACTTCAAACCTAGGGACACATACAGACTGAAAGTGAGGGGATGGAAAAAGATATTCCATGCAAATGGAAATCAAAAGAAAGCTGGAGTAGCAATACTCATATCAGAAAAAATAGACTTTACAATAAAGAATGTTACAAGAGACAAGGAAGGACACTACATAATGATCAAGGGAACAATCCAAGAAGAAGATATAACAAATATAAATATATATGCACCCAACATAGGAGCACCTCAATACATAAGGCAACTGCTAACAGCTCTAAAAGAGGAAATCGACAGTAACACAGTAATAGTGGGGGACTTTAACACCTCACTTACACCAATGGACAAACCATCCAAACAGAAAATTAATAAGGAAACACAAGCTTTAAATGACACAATAGACCAGATAGATGTAATTGATATTTATAGGACATTCCATCCAAAAACAACAGAATACACTTTCTTCTCAAGTGCACACGGAATATTCTCCAGGATAGATCACATCTTGGGTCACAAATCAAGCCTCAGTAAATTTAAGAAAGTTGAAATGATATCAAGCATCTTTTCTAACCACAACGCTATGAGATTAGAAATCAATTACAGGGAAAAAAACGTAAAAAGCACAAAAACAGGGAGACTAAACAATACGATACTAAATAACTAAGAGATCACTGAAGAAATCAAAGAGGAAATCAAAAAATACCTAGAGAAAAATGACAATGAAAACACGACAATCCAAAACCTATGGGATGCAGCAAAAGCAGTTCTAAGAGGGAAGTTTATAGCTATACAAGCCTACCTCAAGAAAGAAGAAAAATCTCAAATAAACAATCTAGCCTTACACCTAAAGGAACTAGAGAAGGAAGAACAAACAAAACCCAAAGTTAGCAGAAGGAAAGAAATCATAAGGATCACAGCAGAAATAAATGAAATAGAAACAAAGAAAACAATAGCAAAGAGCAATAAAACTAAAAGCTGGTTCTTTGAGAAGATAAACAAAATTGATAAACCATTAGCCAGACTCATCAAGAAAAAGAGGGAGAGGACTCAAATCAATAAAATTAGAAATGAAAAAGGGGAAATCACAACTGACACTGCAGAAATACAAAGGATTATAAGAGACTACTACAAGCAACTCTATGCCAATAAAATGGACAACCTGGAAGAAATGGACAAGTTCTTAGAAAGGTATAACCTTCCAAGACTGAACCAGGAAGAAAGAGAAACTATGAACAGACCAATCACAAGTAATGAAACTGAAACTGTGATTAAAAATCTTCCAACAAACAAAAGTCCAGGACCAGATGGCTTCACAGGTCAATTCTATCAAACATTTAGAGAAGAGCTAACACCCGTCCTTCTCAAACTCTTCCAAAAAATTGCAGAGGAAGGAAAACTCCCAAACTCATTCTATGAGGGCACCATCACCCTGATACCAAAACCGGACAAAGATACTACAAAAAAAGAAAATTACAGACCAATATCACTGATGAATATAGATGCAAAAATCCTCAACAAAATACTAGCAAACAGAATCCAACAGCACATTAAAAGGATCATACACCATGATCAAGTGGGATTTATCCCAGGGACGCAGGGATTCTTCAATATACGCAAATCAATCAATGTGATACACCACATTAACAAATTGAAGAAGAAAAACCATATGATCATCTCAATAGATCCAGAAAAAGCTTTTGACAAAATTCAACACCCACTTATGATAAAAACTCTCCAGAAAGTGGGCATAGAGGGAACCTACCTCAACATAATAAAGGCCATATATGACAATCCCACAGCAAACATCATTCTCAATGGTGAGAAACTGAAACATTTCCTCTAAGATCAGGAACAAGACAAGGATGTCTACTCTCACCACTATTATTCAACATAGTTTTGGAAGTCCTAGCCACGGCAATCAGAGAAGAAAAAGAAGTAAAAGGAATACAAATTGGAAAAGAAGAAGTAAAGCTGTCACTGTTTGCAGATGACATGATACTATACATAGAGAATCCTAAAAATGCCACCAGAAAACTACTAGAGCTAATCAATGAATTGGTAAAGTTGCAGGATACAAAGGTAATGCACAGAAATCTCTTGCATTCCTATACACTAATGATGAAAAATGTGATATGGAAATTAAGGAAACACTCCCATTTACCATTGCAACAAAAAGAATAAAATACCTAGGAATAAACCTACCTAGGGAGACAAAAGACCTGTATGTAGAAAACTATAAGACACTGATGAAAGAAATTAAAGATGATACCAACAGATGGAGAGATATCCCATGTTCTTGGATTGGAAGAATCAATATTGTGAAATTGACTATACTACCCAAAGCAATCTACAGATTCAATGCAATCACTATCAAATTATGTAAGGCATTTTTTTACAGAACTAGAATAAAAAACCTTAAAATTTGTATGGAGACACAAAAGACCCCGAATAACCAAAGCAGTTTTGAGGGAAAAAAACGGAGCTGGAGGAATCAGACTCCCTGACTTCCGATTATACTACAAAGTTACAGTAATCAAGACAATATGGTACTGGCACAAAAACAGAAATATAGATCAATGGAACAGGATAGAAAGCCCAGAGATAAACCCACGCACCTATGGTCAACTAATTTATGACAAAGAAGGCAAGGATATACAATGGAGAAAAGACAGTCTCTTCAATAAGTGGTGCTGGGAAAACTGGACAGCTACATGTAAAACAATGAAACTAGAACACTCCCTAACACCATACACAAAAATAAACTCAAAATGGATTCAAGACCTAAATGTAAGACCAGACACTATAAAACTCTTAGAGGAAAACATAGGAAGAACACGCTTTGACATAAGTCACAGCAAGATCTTTTTTGATCCACCTCCTAGAGTAATGGAAATAAAAACAAACGGGACCTAATGAAACTTAAAAGCTTTTGCAAAGCAAAGGAAACTACAAACAAGACGAAAAGACAACCCTTAGAATGGGAAAAAATATTTGCAAATGAATCAATGGACAAAGAATTAATCTCCAAAATATATAAATAGCTCATGCAGCTCAATATTAAAAAAAACAAACAACCCAATCAAAAAATGGGCAGAAGACCTAAATAGACATTTCTCCAAAGAGGACATAAAGATGGCCAAGAAGCACATGAAAAGCTGCTCAACATCACTAATTATTACAGAAATGCAAATCAAAACTACAATGAGGTATCACCTCACACCAGTTTGAACGGGTATCATCAGAAAATCTACAAACAACAAATGCTGGAGAGGGTGTGGAGAAAAGGGAACCCTCTTGCACTGTTGGTGGGAATGTAAATTGATACAGCCACTGTGGAGAACAGTATGGAGGTTCCTTAAAACACTAAAAATAGAATTACCATATGACCCAGCAATCCCACTACTGGGTATATACCCAGAGAAAACCATAATTCAAAAAGACACACGCACCCCAATGTTCATTGCTGCACTATTTACAATAGCCAGGTCATGGAAGCAATCTAAATGCCCATCGACAGATGAATGGATAAAGAAGATATGGTACATATATACAATGTACTATTACTCAGCCATAAAAAGGAACTAAATTGGGTCATTTGAAGAGACGTGGATGAATCTAGAGACTGTCATACAGATTGACGTAAGTCAGAAGGAGAAAGACAAATATCGTATATTAACTCATATATGTGGAACCTAGAGAAATGGTACAGATGAACTGGTTTGCAGGGCAGAAATAGAGACACAGATGTAGAGAACAAACGTATGGACACCAAGGGGGGAAAGCGGCAGGGGGTGGGGGTGGTGGTGTGATGAATTGGGCGATTGGGATTGACATGTATACACTGATGTGTATAAAATTGATGACTAATAAGAACCTGCTGTATAAAAAAATAAATAAAATAAAATTCAAGACAAAAAAAAAAAAAAAAACTAAAAATAGAACTACCATATGATCCAGCAATTCCACTTCTAGGTATATATCTGAAGAAAACAACAACACTAATTCAAAAAGATACATGCATCCCAATGTTCACAGTACCATTATTTATAATAGCCAATATAGGGAAGCAACCTATGTGTCCACGGAGAAAGAGGATATGGTATATATACAATGGAATACTACTCAGCCATAAAGAAGAGTGAAATTTTGCCATTGGCAACAACATGGATGGAGCTGGAAGCTCTGATGCTTAGTGAAATAAGTCAGAGAGAGAAAGAAAAATACTGTATGTTATCATTTATATGTGAAATCTAAAAAAATTTTAAAAAGCAATGAATATAACAAAACAGAAACAGACTCACAGATCTAGAGAACAAACTAGTGGTTACCAGTGTGGAGAGAGAAGGGAGGAGGGATAGATAGGGGTAGGGAGTTAAGAGGTACAATGTACCAGGTATAAAATAAATAAGCTACAAAGATATATTGTACAGCACAGGGACTATAGCCAACATTTGATAATAACTATAAATTGAGTATAATTTTTAAAAATTGTGAGTCACTGTGTTGGTCACCTAAATAAATGAAAAAAATACAAAAGAAAAAATTTACCATTATCAACTTCTGGTGAAATAATGAAATATTGGATCTAGGCAATAAAAATTTTAAAACTACTAACATTAAATGGCAGCCATGAGGTGCATTACTTAGATCTGCTTTCCAAAACACACTTGTCTTTCAGCTGCAAGGAAGAATTGCTAGGAAGGGAAGAAATAAAGACAGAATAAATTGGTAGGTTAAAAGTAATCTAAAAGCCAAATAAACCAATACTAATATATGGTTTTTATCTGGATCCTGACTCAAACAAATAAAAATTATTTTACAATCAAGGAAATTTTCACACTAATTAGAAATGTGATATATTAAAGAATGATTGTTAAATGTTTGTTTTGACAATGGCTTTATCATTATGCTTTGAGAAAGTACTCCTTATTTTATATAAATATATACAGAGGTAGCTACAGAAAAAATGACATTATTTTTTCAAAATAATTTGATACTAAAATTAGGTGTGGTTTGAAACAAGGGTATAGATGAAACAAGATTGGCTGTGAGTTTTTAGTTTTGAAACTGCCTGATTATACTATTCTACTGTAAGCATGTTTGAAATTTTCATAATAAATATTTTTTTTCTTAATCTATAATCCAGTTTTTTCAATTGTAGAGTACCTATTGGTGGCAAGGCACAGGTTCAGATGCTAAAAATGTGCAAGAATGACTAAAATAAATTCCATAATCTAAAGTAGCTTACTACCTGGTGGAGAAGTAATTAGGTCCACAATCTTCTATAATCTGAGGTAGATTATTTTTTAAATGTTACAGCAAAGACTTAAGGGAGCTCAAAGGAGGAAATAATTCTCTTTCAAGATCAGATCTGGTAATAACAAAGGGGACATTTAACCTGAGCAGGGAAGAATTTCAAAAAGAAGTTACAGCATGCGTGAAGAAAGAACACAAAACATTCTTGAAATGGAGATAAGTCCTCACAGCATATGGAGCTAGTTTTGAGTGAGCAGTGGTGAGAGATACCATTAAACAGGTGTGTAGAATTTCACTGTGTAAAGGCTTGAATGCCACATTAGGTCCTTTTTAGTTTGTCATTATCTTATTACTTTAGGTAGTTATGAAGGCATCTTTGTCAGTGAAGGAAGATGAAGTATATTTTATTTAATTTATAAGTCTTCAATATTTAGATATATAGTGTGTGGACCTCTATGTGCCCTGCTTCCAGGCCTGGGAATGTTAAGGGTAGGCCATGTTGCATAATGGGTTTAACCAGTTCTAGTCCTCTACTGAAAAACAATGTTATGATTACTAAAATTAATGCTATAACGGTCATTATTATAAATGCATCTTTTCATACGTTGTGTATGTTTCATTTATGGTGAATGTCTGAAATGGAATTGTAAAATAAAAGGGTATATGCATAGTAAATTTGATAGGTATTATAAATTTGATAGATACTATAGAACTGCCTTGCAAAAAAGTGTGTCATTCTCTTCCCAAACCAACGTGTGTGATTGCCCAAATTTCACACCTTCAATGCACGCAATAGTAATAGTGTTTCTATTTCATTTTTTCCAATCTTATACATGTTAAACACGCTATTTCACCATTTCAATTGGTATCTTTTAAATTGTGAGCGATACCATACATATTTTCAAGTTTATAATTGATCTGTATTTCTTTATCTGTTGGATTTCTCTTTAAAACTTTTGCCCCTTCCTTTATTTTGGGCTGTTGGTTCTTATATTGTTAATTTCTCAGAGTTCTCTCTATACAATAAGAAAATTAACCCTTTTACACAATATTTTTGCAATAATCTTTCCAAGTACATTATTTCTCTATTTTCATTACATATTAGTTTTTCTCTCACAGAAAATGGATATTTTTATTTGTTTTACTTTTGAATAGTATATTTATTTACCTTTGTGAGTGTGTGTGTGTGTGTGTGTGTGGTGAGAACACTTAAGATCAATCTATCCTTTTATCAAATTTCAAGTGTACAATGCTGTACTGTAAACTGCAGTCACTGTGACGTACATGCATTAGACCTCCAGAATTCAGTCACCTCCATCACTGAAGCTTCGTACCCTTTGGCCAAATCTCTCCATTTCCCTCTCCCCTGGTTCCTGGAGGCCACCATCCAACTCTCTGTTTCTATGAGTTTGACTACTTTAAATTCTACATATAAATGAGATCATGCAATATTTGTCTGTCTTTCTGAGTCTGGCTTGCTTACATATATATGTACATATATATGTATGTATGTATATATATATTATTATTAATCACATTTTCTCTATCCATTCATCCATTAACAAACATTTATGTTGTTTCCATATCTTTGCTACTGTGAATAACGTTCCAATAAACATGGGAGTGGAAATTAAACATATTTATTTTTAAGAAAAGTTTTTCAGTCTGCTCATTTCATATTCATCATAGTAATGCCATATTCATATTATAGGGTTTATTTGGCTGTTTTCCTAGTGATAGATTTTTAATATGTTTTGGAATTTTGGTTTATAGATATTTTTTGAATAGGAGGTTATTTTTCTGTGTGTGTGTGTGTGTGTGTGTGTGTGCGCGCGTATGTGTGTGTGTGTGCGCGCATGTGTATGTATACTAACCTCTCTCTAGTGTCTTTGCAATTGGTACCAGTCCATCCATTTTGGACCCCAGGCAGACAGGGGTTATATATTAAAAACATCTGCACACTGGGGATGTCATCAATCATCAAGCCAGCAAAGCAACTTAATGGTTTACTTCCTAGTCATGTGGTTGTACATATATCTTCTAGATTCTCTTTTCATGAAACATGATGTAAGGAGAAGACCTAGCTGAAGTTCTGCTATGGATGCTCCTATTCCCTCTTATCTTCAGTAGCTAAACTCCTGGCCATATCAGTCTTTTTCTTACCCAGAACCTGGTAGGCTGGTAGGCTGATGCCTTTATACTGCTTATCACTTTCAGTTTCTGTGTCATGGAGACATTTATCTTACTTTTGAGCATGACTACACCTTTTAGATTTCCTCATTCTACATATTATCTATATGTCATATGTGTAGAGGCAGAGGAGGTTCCTTAGAGAATTTACAATGCCATCATGACTAGAAATCTTACCATTAGTTTTTTTCACTCAACAAAATGTTACAAACACCTCTTCATTTTATTCACACTCTTAATATCTTTAATGGCTGCATAATATATCATCTTTAGGGGCTGAAGAATATGCCAAAGTATAGATAGGCCATTGTAATATATCAAATTTTTTACTGATGAATAGTTAGGTTATTTAAAATATTTTTCTATTACAGGTATTACAATTAACATGTACAAACACATACATTTGCCTTCCTGTCAGAATCTCTTAGAAAATTTTCTTTTAGTGTATGTGCTTAGTTATTAGAGAACTAGCAAATGTCTCTAGGAAGCAACTATGAACCTCTGATTTACATGAGGCCCCAACCCAAACCCTGTTAGATAATTTCTGATTCCACACCTTGCATAAGCAAAGGGTACAGTCATAATCTCCCAATACTTCTCTTCCATCTATCCAACTCACCACAAAGTTCCCTGACTCAATTAGAATTACACATGACTATATATAACAGGAAAAACCAAAATAAGATTTAAACAATACAGTTTATTTCTCATTCTCTCACATAAAAATTATTCCATGCTTGATATGATGTTCCACTTCATGAAGTTTCTGGACTCAGGCTTTTACCAACTCACTATTTCTCCATCCCTAGGATAGGGCCCTTGACCTCACAGTCCTATATGATTGTTAGAGATCCAGCCATCTGCCTTATGATCAGGAAACAGGATGGAAAACAGAATAAAAAAGTGTCAATGCGCATGCACCAATGTTTGGAAGACTTCTTAGAAGCCCACGCAAAACATTTCCACTTACATATCATTTGGCCTAATGTGTACATGGCTAATTGATAAGAGACTGAGAAATGGACTCTTTATTCAGCTTAGCATGTGCCTAGCTAAAAACTGGAGGTTGTATTCCCAAGGAAGAAAAGGAAGAACAAATATTAGGTTAGACAGATATTAGGTTAGTCTCTTCCATATGCCCAAATGAAAATCCTTAGTATAAAAGCTTTAATCAGAATGAATTAGTCTCTCAATCTAAGGTTTTTTATTAGCTTGGGACTGCTCCAAAGGGTCACATGTCAGAGGGAGGAGCCACTGATACACAGGGTCCAAAACAGTTTTTCTGTTTTGTCTCAGTTTTTCATCAAATCTTCAGAGATGATTTCCTTATGCTCCAAAACAGGGGATACTGACTCATTCGTGCAACGTCTTTGAATTACCTCTACTTGAAGTAGAAAGGTAAAAAAATGATGATAAATTCCTCATGCCTTTCAACAACGTAACTAACGCTTTGATTGCCTACAGCCAACACAGCACTGTTTCTGGTTAAACCAAACACACACAGTATAGGTTCTTCGGACAAAAAAGTGTAAGAGACACGAGGGTCTTAGAAGTGACAAAAGGAAGGAAGAGTGAAATCTGCTGGATCATTTGCATGGCTCGAGGACCCTCTTCCTCTGGCGCCCAAGCAGTAAATCTGTGGTAAGGGAGTCCAGTGGCAGAAGAACAGAAACGAGAAACAAAGGTCAGGTTCTAATGAGGAACGCACCAGAAAGAAGCGTGATCACTCCATGAGGGCACAGAACGAGGAACGGCATTCGGCACAGTGACGATGAAGATGGAAAAAGTGTGGGATTAAGAGAAAGAAACAAAACAAGTGGGGAGTCAAGGAAATCTGAAAGGAAAAGTGAGTTTTGACCATGATTTCCAGAGGGACACGAAGAGGGCGAGGAGGGGCCTTGAGGGTCAGCCTGCACATATTTAGTCAGTTATAATAAGGGGAAATTGCTTCCTCATTACAAGGCTGGGAATGGTGTTGATCATTTTTTTCTGCCTTTTAGATAACTGCATGGGAGTTATAATTGGTATGAGGAAGCGTGGGCAGCACAGTTCAGACCCTTGCTCAATGGGAAAACCCTAGAGGCATGTGCCAAGCTAGATGATAATGACAGCTGTGACTATCAAATCACGCAGTCAGGCTTTCAGAGGAGATGGGGTTGACCCCAGACACCGGACGGGGTACATCTAGGTCTCCAAGGAGAGGAGTGAAGAACTCTCTTCCTGAATTGGCTGTAAAAATGACAAGTTTATTTAAAGGTGTGGAGAAGGTGAAAGAAAAAAAATATATATGTGTGTGTGTGTGTGTGTGTATATATATATATATATATATGACATATACAGTGGTATATTTTTAAAGATAAAATTATTCTTTCAGAGGAGATTAGGAAAATGATTCCTAGAGACTTTATAGTATATTTAATAGGAATTTCACTAGCTTGATATAAATATCTTTTCTGGTCTATTCTTATTGTATGAACCAAGAACCCAAATGGGGCTTCCTTTCTTTACTCAAATGTCTAAAAATTTTAGTAACAAATATAGACAAGTATAGATCTTAGGCATAAGTTATCTGGTTGCTATTAAGAGTTTATAAGTAGGCTAATAGTATTAGAAAAATCTTTGCATCGTAAAGAAACAACTTCTTGATGAGAAAAACTTTCCTTTGGCTTTATGATAGGTTACTTAAATTGTCTTAAGTCACAAATTGGTTTACATGGAGTTCTTCCACTGCTTTGCAAAGTAAACGCCAGACACACAAGTATATAAGGTTCTGATAGAAACCACCCTGGTTTGTTGCTGCACTCAGAGATTTAGACCTTGACTGGAAATCTTACAGAAGCTGGCTCGATCCCAGTGGACTGTCTTGCCAGATCTTGCTAACAGCTGAAACATCCGGAAAAGAGTCACCAAAAAATTTCACCTTTTAAAGGTGATAATATAATCCATATGTCTTTTAGCTCTGTAACACCTTTGCTCTAAAGATGAAACTCAGCACTGAAGTCCTAGAGAGATGTGGCCTGTCTACACTGTACATGGCTATATATCACTCTTCCTTTTAAAAGCACAGAGACTAGCCATTGAAGGTCCCAAATGCCTAACACTAATACTATTGGATTTGGTAAATCTCTACAGAACTCAGTAAAATGATATTTCATATGCAGAAAGCCATTAGGGTTCCTGATCATTTGGGAAATAATCAAACTTCAGTTTATGTGGCTTTCCACTATGCTTAAAATTATAGGGGCTTCCCTGGTGGCGCAGTGGTTGAGAATCTGCCTGACAATGTAGGAAACACAGGTTCGAGCCCTGGTCTGGGAAGATCCCACATGCCGCGGAGCAACTAGGCCCGTGAGCCACAACTACTGAGCCTGAGCGTCTGGAGCTTGTGCTCCGCAACAAGAGAGGCCGCGATAGAGAGAGGCCCGCGCACCGCGATGAAGAGTGGCCCCCGCTCGCTGCAACTAGAGAAAGCCCTTGCACAGAAACGAAGACCCAACACAGCCAAAAATAAATAATGAAAGAAAGAAAGAAAGAAGCTTTAAAATATATATATATATATATAGATATCTGACCTCTCAGTTAATGCTCGCTGTCTCAGCAGACATCCTAAACTGAAGGGAGACTGTCTCCTTGTCTATATTACAGAGTATTTTATTGCTTAAAAAAATGAGTACTGACTTGCTGCGATCTAACTTGTTTACAAATCCTCACACGAATACCTGGAACTCTGAAGTGATTTGGCTTTCAACAGATTTGCCTCTATGGGGATACCAAGATTATTGCAGGTAATTTGGTGCAGTACAGTAGCTTTTTAAACACTCCTTTTTGATGAAGGTAAGAGCTTAATGAACGTCACTGTTCCTCCTCACAAACATTACTGAATGCCTGCTTTAACTGGGCACGTGGTTAGGTTCTACATACTGTGCGGGGAGGCACAGGACATGCTTCCGTTCTGGGCGGGGCTTGCAATCTGCTGGGGGAGATGGGAATGTGCACAAAGGGAAACAACAATGACAAATGGCACAGGAAACAGAGGCCCCTGAGAACCGACGGTGGAGCTGGGGTCCACAAAGATCTGAGAGAGAGTCTAGAACTCAACTTGAGTCTTAAAGGAAGGCAGGGCTTTGAAGAGAGTTGATAAGAAAAGAGGCCATTTCAAGATCTGCGTAAGCAGAAGAATGGGGTGTACCAGCCATATTCAAGGAATGGTGAAGAGTTATTCTTGAAATGGTCATAGAACATGGTCCTTGGGATCTGAGAACATTTAAAAAATATAATATACCTTCTTTAGGGGTTTCAAGTAAAGTAGAAAAGAAGGGATGTTGTCTGTGTTTATGGATTGGTAAGACTGAAGCTGCTTCCTGAAGGAGCTGCAATGTGCAGTGCTCACCACGGAACATGAGGCAGGATGTATTAAAGCAGGCAACAAAGTTGGCTAAAAGGTGGCCACACGTGAATGAAAAGGGCAGAAAGATTATGAGAATAAGGGAGAGGACACCAACTAGATTGACCTTTAAGAAGGTTCCCTACCACAGATACGTAAGTATGAGTAGGCTGCCTATTAAGGAGATCATTAGTTCTCTTTGACATATGGTACTTCATGTAGAAAACATTAAGTCACCCACTAAACTCTATATTTAAAAAGTGTGGGTTTAGAATATTTGATTATAATATTATGGTAATTATTTCCTATCAAATTAACGTTAAATGTCAGAAATATAGAAATCAACTGTCTGCTTAATTCGATAATACCAGCTTTTATACAAGAAGCTCAAACTATAGCCAAATTTCATTTTATGTATTTTTTATGAATCTACTTTGGAGCACAAATAATAATGGATTTAGTGACCTCTAAATGAGAACACTGGATAAGAAAAATTTCAGCAATATACTTTAAATGAAGAGTTTGATTTTACTTAGGAAGTCACCTTATCTCATGGAATCAGATTTCATTAACAATCATTAATGATGAATTAATTCTTAGGCTATTCCCAAATAAACTGACAATTCCTTTGTCCACTTGTGTCACCATCTTACTCAGGGGCTAGCACAGAAACTACTGAGGCCAAAGACAATAAAATGACCTGTCTTTGGGATTAGGGTTGCATTCAAAAGAAGCAGGATATACTTGACTCCCAGTGAAAGTGGAATTAAACTTGTAAGAATTCGTTGTTCAGCTCACTGTGCACTCACTGGAGAGCCAAAAAGTCTGTCACAGAAATGAGTGCAAGAGTAAATGTTCTTGCATCTTATAAGATTGGCTTCTTGGCAATACCTGCTCATTACAGAATTAACACTGAAAAGCTTAGAAATAATGGCAAAAAACATTAATATATTAACATGAAAAATTAATAAGTAGTAATTTAGATCTTTAACCCATTTAAAGATCTGTTAAAAATTCCGTAGAATCATTTAAACCTACAAAGCATAGTGTCAATTGCTTTTAATAAAGCCAGGTGATTTGAAAGATAGCCAATTACTAAAATCTGTAGGATTAGCAGAGCTGCTAGCAGGGTTAGGTTTGGCTCCTACATTCCTTTCTGAATTGCTGTAGCTGTTGTTTGCTATTTATTATTCCTGAATACTCTCAATCTGTTTCTCTCTCCGTCTCTTACTCAAATCATCCCTGAATCACCACGTTTATTTCTTCTTTTGTAGGTGACTCAAGTCCCATCCATTCTTTGGTGTCAACCTCAGTCCTCACCTCCTCCTGGAAACTTTTCAGGATGCTCCACCCTGCAAGCAGCTGCAACAGAGCCTTCCTGGCCTGTAAAGCCAATTTGCGATCTGGCCATCTATGAAATTTGCTGACTTCTTTTCCAGAGCAAGGTCAGAACGAGTCTTTCCTACTTCCCCTGTACCATTTATTTTGCACTTAGTTATCTTTGATATTCCATGCATAAAGTAAAAGTGAAAGTAAACTTTTAATTTATTGATTCATCTGAAAATAAATACAGCACTATCTAAACATCTAATGATTTAAAGGTGGGAAATAGTAATGATCATTTTTTTCCTATTCTGAATTGAAATAATCCAAAATTTTTTAAAAGTAATAACACTTAAGCTAATTCCATTTACATCAGTATACTCCAGTACGTTCCTCACCAGAGAAGATGAAAACATTACTAGGTTTTTGTCTTTGTTTTTATACATGAAAATCAGCACATGACTTGTCATTCTAGAGTAGGAGACGGCAAACAACAAGTCCCATGAAGCAAATCCAGCCTACCACCTATTTTTGTAAATAAAGTATTATTGGAACATATCCACATATACACACTTACCTACTGTCTATGTCTGATTTTGTGCAACAACAGCAGAATGAAGTAGCTGCTACAGAGACTGAATGGCCTGCAAACCGTATTTACGATCTGGCCACTTATAAAATTTGCCAAGTCCTTACATCTTTTAATCTTTAAAAGCCTAGCTTTTGGTGTCTAAATATCATTCACTGATACAAAGACACAGGGATACCTGGAGAAGTGGTTGATTAAAGAGCTGTGGCAGGGAAAACACAAGATGAGCATGGAGCATTATATGGTAGCAATAAATGAAGAAGTGCTCCAAAAAGGATGGGGCCATGCTGGTAAAAGTGCATAGGAGCCAACCTGAAAGAGCTCCCAATGGTCAAAGCTGGAACAATTTGAGGCACAAAATAAGTAATGACAGTATTGGATTATAATTCATAGAGTAAAAATTTTAAAGTCATGAATGAGTCCATACTGAAAAAAATAAGTAAAAAAATGTAGAATAAATGAGGGAAATAGAAAATCACCAGTAGAATACCATAATAACAGTTGCAAGAAAGACCCACCAATGGATGCTGAAATTAGTGACTGAAAATTTAAGGAGAAACAGCATATTTGCAGGGTTGCAAAGTATTTCCCCTAAGGTATTTGTTCATTCCAAATAGACAAATAGTAACAGTAGAGAAAGCCAGTAGACACCACCTTAACCAAGTGATCAAGGTAAACATCACCAGTAAAAAGACATAAGGACATCATTTTTACCCTCTGATAAGATGCACTGAGAAGTGCATGCCACCTCTGTGGTATTCTCGCTAAAAATGCAACCTTGATCTAATCATTAAAAAATATCAGACAAGCCCAAAATGAGTGACAGTCTACAAAAATAAGTAACAAGTACTCTTCACAAATGCCAAGGTCATGAAAGACAAAGAAAGATAGATGAACTGTCACTGATTAGAGGATATTAAGGAGACAATAAATAAATGCAATGCGGGATCCTATACTGTATCCCGGAATAGAAAAAGGACATAGTGGAAAACTGATGAAAGATGAACAGAGTCTCTAGTAAATTTATAGTATTGTTACAATGCTAGTTTCTTAGTTTTTATCATTGTGCTTGAGTTATAGAAAATATAAATGTTAGTGGAAACTGGGTAAAATTTATGCGGGGACCCTGTGTGCTATTTTCGCAAATTTTAAGTTTAAAATTATTGCAAAATAAAAAGTGAAAAAATGTGTTGGAAAAAAGAAAAAGCATAATTTTCTGATTAAGGGAATAAGCAGAAATACAATGTGTTATCTTTTTTAGTGACAACAGTCCCAGGTTACAATATTTAGGTTAATAAAATCTCCAGAAACTTATTGCTGTGGATGTTGAACTATTTTTAGGTAGAAGGAGTTTCTTTGACTTTCACATACTCACAGAGTTTTAGCCTAGGAGAGCAGAAGAAACCCTAATTGAGCTGAAGAGGAGAAGGGCGTGGCAGGATAACGCCAGACTGGAAAGCTCTCGTCCCCGGGGGTCCTCACAGCCAGATATTCCCCACACGTCCTAACTGCATGAAGACCATGGACCCGGCGACTGAGCAGCTTGAAGCAGTCTGGACTGTGGAGGCCTAAGGGCTCCTTCCCCTTCCCTTTCCCTACAGAAGAGAAATTTTCTCTTTCTCGTACTCCTGACAAGGACCTGGTGTCTGTATGTGGCTTATGGAAATCACTGTTACTATTTTAGAGGCATATCTTATGTTGGAATAAGGAATACAGAAAGTGAGAATGGGTCATATGCTAAAACACGAATTAGAAAAGGGAAAAAACTCTTATTCTATTTTAAAAGATAAATTCTTATATAAACTATATGATTTTTTTCTAAATTTATATTGAAATTGGAAAGAGTTTGGAAGCAAAACACATTATAATATATTAATCTCAATCATTTGGCCCAACACTCTGCTAGTCACTACTGAAAAAAAGTGTTAAAGCACATTATCTCTGTCCTCAAAATGCTTGCCATCTTTTCAGGCAACACATGAACTCTTGAGAAATAAGAAAAATTTAGGAAAAAAAATGTAACAATGAATATAAATGGGATAGATATTTAGAAAGATGAAGATACCTGTTAAAGGGAGCATTCAGCATGGATGTTACGGGGAAGATGAGGGTTAATCTGCTCCTTGAATGATGATAATAATATTACCAAAACGTTGCCTTTATTGTAAGATACTACACGAAAGAAGGTTGAGTCCCATCCTTAAAAAATACATTTTTGAATGTCCAGGTACATTAAAAGCCTAAAAGTGAAAAATACCATTTTAAATTACTGGAACAAAATATAATAAAACATCCTACTTTACACAAGGCACAAAGTCCCCAAAAGTAAAAAAAGAACACATTTAACTAAATGAAAAAAAATTAATTTCTTGATCAAAAGACCCCATAAACACTGTTAGAAAAAAAATCAAACAAAAGATTGGGAGAAGACGTTGGCAATTAATTGAAGGGAGAAAAAAATCAGAAATCAAGACTATGTATTATTATACCTCAATTAAAAAAGAATATGTAAATAATTCAGGAGGCCCATGAGCTTGAATAAAAATAAATTTACAACTTTATCATTACTAAGCTCTAACTGAAATTTTAGCAGTTTCTTTTACTATAAATGTAGACAACAAACCAGAGTGCCATGAGTCATACCTGAGACTCTTGAAATTAGAGTTTATAGATTTTCTTTACAGAACGTTATAGTTGTTGCAGACATCCAGAAATAATGTTTACTCTCATCACTTCCTCCAAATTAGAGCATACACTACTAGATCTTATTATTTAATGTATTGATGAAAAAAGATATGTGTTGCTATATTACAATTAGTTTTTTAATATATTGCTAGCTATTACTTTAATATAATTGAGTTCCTTCATAATCCTATGTATTTTATTAAGGAAAATTGAAAATGTACTCTGAAAAGAAGACCATTAACTTTGCAAGGCTACCAAAGGGGCCTATGGCACAACAGAGGTTAAGAACCACTGAAATGTTATGATAAGAATAGGATGTTGTAAACAATGGTGAGAGAAAACAGCCAGTGTCAAAATGACGTATGTATTGGGTTGGCCAAAAGTTTCATTCATTTTTCTCTGTAAGATGGCTCTAGTAGCACTTAGTTGTCTTAACTTCATTTGAAACAATTTTGTTAGATTGTATGTGACAGCTGTCATATCAGCACGCATTTAAAAAAAGAGTTATCAAAATTGGCAAATTTTTGTGTAGCCATTTTAATATTGAAGGTGGAAGAAAAAAGGCAACATTTTTGGCATATTGTGCTTTATTATTTCCAGAAAGGTAAAAACGCAACTGAAACGCACAAAAAGATTTAGGCAGTGTATGCAGAAGGTGCTGTGACCAATCGAATGTGTCAAAAGTGGTTTGCCAAGTTTTGTGCTGGAGATTCTCACTGGACGATGCTCCACAGTCAGGTAGACCAGTTGAAGTTGATAGCGATCAAATCAAAACAATAATTGAGAACAATCAACATTATACCACTCGGAAGATAGCCAACATACTCAAAATATCCAAATCAAGCACTGAAAATCATTTGCACCACCTTGGTTATGTGAATTGCTTTGATGTTTGGATTCCACATAAGTAAAACAAAAAAACCCTTCTTGACCATATTTCCACATGCAATTCTCTACTGAAACGTTAAGGAAAACATTCTTTTCTTAAAACAAAGTGTGACCGGCGATGAAAAGTGGATACTGTACAATAATGTGGAATGGAAGAGATCATGGGGCAAGTGAAATGAACTACCACCAACCACACCAAAGGCCGGTCTTCAACCAAAGAAGGTGATGTTGTGTGTATGGTGGGATTGGAAGGGAGTCCTCTATTATGAGCTCCTTCCGGAAAACGAAACGATTAATTCCAACAAGTACTGCTCCCAATTAGACCAACTGAAAGAGGCACTCGATGAAAAGTGTCCAGAATTAATCAACAGAAAACGCATAATCTTCCATCAGGATAACGCAAGACCGCATGTCTCTTTGATGACCAGGCAAAAACTGTTACAGCTTGACTGGGAAGTTCTGATTCATCCACCGTATTCACTAGACATTGCACCTTCAGATTTCCATTTATTTCGGTCTTTACAAAATTCTCTTAATGGAAAAAATTTCAATTCCCTGGAAGACTGTAAAAGGCACCTGGAACAGTTCCTTGCTCAGAAAGATGAAAAGTGTTGGGAAGATGGAATTATGAAGTTGTCTGAAAAATGGCAGAAGGTAGCAGAACAAAAGGGTGAATATGTCGTTCAATAAAGTTCTTGGTGAAAATGAAAAATGTGTCTTTTATTTTTACATAAAAAACCGAAGGTACTCTTTGGCCCACCCAATATAATACGATATGATTGTACGGATTTTTGTGGAAATCACTTGAAATAATATTATATATTTTTCATGGAATCATATTCATGCATAAGACGCTATGTAAATATAAGGAGTTACAATAAATCCATGACAGTTTTTGCCCCTAAGAATGGGGGAGGTGCATAGGATATAAGTGGGTAGATTTTAAAAAGACTTCATATTTAGCTGTAACATTCTTTGTTTTATTTTTAAAAAATGAAAGAAAACGTCATTTTTAACAACTGTAAATTTGAGGTTATGAATACACTCGTGGTTGTGCTTTTGAATTTTTTAAAGATCTCAAAATTTTAATAAACTCTTAGAAATTAATTCAAAGTAAGATACAGTATCGTAAAGCATTTTGCACAGTTCCTAATATAAACATGAGGTTTATATGAAAAGTAATAAACATTTCATAATTTTTAGGCATTTCTATTGTTGCTACTAAAGATTTTAAAAAGTGTTTGCTGAGAACTATAACACACTGATAAAGGAAATTGAAGATGATTCAAAGAAATGGAAAGATAGCCCATGCTCTTGGATTGGAAGAATTAATATTGTTAAAATGGCCATCCTACCCAAAGCAATCTACAGATTTAATGTGATCCCTATTAAATTACCCATGACATTTTTCACAGAACTAGAAAAAATAATCCTAAAATTTATATGGAACCACAGAAGACCCAGAATGGCCAAAACAATCCTGAGGAAAAAGAACAAAGCTGGAGGCATAACCCTCCCAGACCTCAGACAATATGACAAAGCTACAGTGATCAAAACAGCATGGCAGTGGCACAAAAACAGACATATAGATCAATGGAACAGAACAGAGAGCCCATAAATAAACCTAAGTCAATTAATCTTCAACAAAGGAGGCAAGAATATACAATGAAGAAAAGACAGTTTCTTCAGCAAGTGGTGTAGGGAAAGCTGGACAGCCATATGTAAATCAATAAAGTTAGAACACTCCCTCACACCATACACAAAAATAAACTCAAAATGCCGTAAAGACTTACATATAAGACGATATCATAAAACTCCTAGAAGAGAACATAGCCAAAACATTCTCTGACATAAATCATATAGCAATGTTTTCTTAGGTCAGTCTCCCAAGGTAAAAGAAATAAAGCAAAAATAAACAAATGGGACCTAATGAAACTTGTAAGCTTTCACACAGCAAAGAAAACCATACACAACACAAAAAGACAACCTATGTCATGGGGGAAAATATTTGCAAGTGATGCAACTGACAGGGATTAATTTCCAAAATATACAAACAGCTCATACAGCTCAGTATCAAGAAAACAAACAACCCAATCAAAAAACGGGCAGAAGACCTAAATAGACATTTCTCCAAAGAAGACATTCATATGGCCAACAGGCACATGAAAAGATGGTCAACATCACTAATTAGCAGAGAAATGCAAATCAAAACTACAATAAGGTATCCCCTCACACTGGTCAGAATGGCCATCATCAAAAAGCCTACAAGTAATAAATGCTGGAGAGGGTGTGAGAAAAGGAAACCTTCCTACACTGTTGGGGGGAGTGTAAATTGGTGCAGCCACTGTGGAGAAGAGTATGGAGTTTCCTTAGAAAACTGAAAATAGAGTTACTTTATGATCCAGCATTCCCAATCCTGAGGATGTATCTGGAAAAGACAAATACTCTAATTTGAAAAGATGCATGCACTCCAATGTTCACTATTATATAGTGAACACTATTGTAAATAGCAGCACTGTTTACAATAGCCAAGACATGGAATCAACCTAAATGTCCATCAACAGTTGAATGGATAAAGAAGATGTGGTATATATTAATAAATACAATGGAATATTACTCAGCCATAAAAAAGAATGAAATAATGCCATTTGCAGCAAATTGGGTGGACCTGGAGATCATCATACTAAGTAAAGTAAGTTAGACAAAGACAAATTTCAAATGATATCACTTATATGTGGAATCTTAAAAAATGATACAAATGAACTTATTTATAAAACAGAAACAGACTCACAGACATAGAAAACAAACTCATAGTTACCAAAGGGGAACGGTGAAGGAGGGATAAATTAGGAGTTTGGGATTAACATATACACACTACTATATATAAAATGGAAAAGCAACAAGGACCTATTTGTATAGCACAGGGAACTATATCGATACCTTGTAATAACCTACAATGGAAAAGAACCTAAAAAAGAATATATGTGTATTTATAACTGAATCACTTTGCTGTACACCTGAAACTAACACACCATTGTAAATCAACTATACTTCAATTTTTAAAAGTTCAAAAAAAAAAGCGTTTGGAAAGCAAAAGTGGAAAAGGTTGGCTTTTCAGGTGGGGAAAACTGCAGGAGTAAAGGCACACTAAAAAGGGGCATGTCAAGACTTAATGGGATGTTGTCAGCAGTCTCGTGCAGCAATCCTCCACACTGGAAGTGTCTCTATGAACTATGTGTCTTTCTGGTTCATGACCCAGAACACAAGGCTCCGAATTTCCAATTATTCATTAAGTGGGCAAAACCAGTCCTGGGGAACCTGGAAGCCCAGGGCAGACCTTGGTGAACTGACGGGTAACTGGGCTTCTTAGTGAGGGTCTGCAGGGTAAGGCAGTACTGGTGCCAACTCCGGAGGAAGCTCATCAAACAGACTTCCTCACCAAACAGGAGTTGCCATCCTCGAAAGGACTCTGGCTGAGGACGGAGGACCCTGATGCAGGATGTTGCTAAGCAAGATGAAATAAATTAGAGAAGGCTTAGTATAAAGAGCACTCGGTTTGATGAGGAAGGCAGACACATTCCAGCGCCTGTTAGTGAAGGTCTGAAAAACAGTCACTCTAGCTTGCTTTCTTTCTTTTTTCTTCTTGAAGGTTATTTCTCAAAGAAGCATGCCAAAGAACAGGGTTTTGCAACTTAATAAGTTAGGAAATACTGTATAATTTATCCTCCTCATGGAGAGTTACAATATATACTTGAATATTAAAGGCTCTGAGGAGTCCTATTTCCTTCTTCAATCCAACATCTCTCCCAAACTGATTATTAACATCTCATAGAACTTATATTCTAAAGAGATCATTTTGGGAACATTTTTCTAATGTTTCAAAAAATCAAAACGACTTCAGCTATTTTTTGTTGGTGGGGGGAATTTCATAAACATCCAGTTTACACTTGAAGCATGACACTAAAAGATGATTATAAATATATTAGAGTACATAAAGCTGGATGAATTTCCAAGGCAGTAGGTTATCTCAGAGGTCTGATCATTGTCAAAAGTCTCTTTATGGTATGATCCTGTCAGAAACCCTCAGTTCTCCCATATGTACATATACATATTCCCAGTTAATGGTGCTATAAATAATTTCTTCTTATCTGCATATCAATTACAAGGTAATGAATGCCACTTCACATTACGTGAAATACAAATCAAGACCTAGACCCTGTGAAATAATTTTCTTGGCCAAACTCCCAGGCCCTGTACTTGGGATGAACTTCAATTGTGTCTCTAGGGTTAGTGAGTGTTATGTTTCTAAGTGATGATCTGTTTATTTCATGCCGCATTTGCAAGCTGTCTTTTCCTCAAATGTACCATTAAGCTTTATACTGAGATTTTATAAGGTGTTCAATTCACTTTATCTTTGTAAATGTTCTTTATTCAAATTTATCTCAATGTACAATTTGTTCATACCTAATCTCTCTAGAGAGCTTTGAGGTTATGCTTTCCCTACAGGGGGCTTGCAGGAAAAAAAAAATAGCAGTAAAATTCACAGTTTACAAAGCATATTTTCTTCTTCCCACTCTTGAACATGCTTGCTCCAATGAAAATAATGCCTTGCTTACAGATGAACCAAAAGAGACCTCTCATTCACTGACTTTCCTCTTTGTATAAAGTCACATACCTGTGTCAATTCTTTTTGGATATGCCAGTACACTTTCTCCCTTCTTTAAATAAAACTTGGGGTGTCAATTTCACATTGGAAATGTATTTGATATCAGTTGAGAGAAATATTTCCATCTGAAAGATATTATCTTTGAGACTGAGTCAGATTCCATGCTGAGAAAAGGATCGAGGAGCTATAACAACTGTTGAAGAAGTGAAACTCGATGTGTAAAATATTTTCAAACATAGAAGCAGCATACAGTGAAGGTGAAAGAATGGAAAGAGCATTTCCTTTGACAATTTTGAATTGTATCTTTATTTCAGTGCTGAAATGCTCTGTGTATTTGCTTAATAATCAGTTTTCCCAATATCAGTGCTTAAATAATTTCCTCCTGAAGGATAAAGGTAGGCACTAAAAATTATATTTGTGATATTAAACTCAACTTCTGAAATTCAAACCACATGTGACTCAAAGGGATTTCAATTATTTTCTGAGATCTAGAAGTTTCCTTCTGGTTACCAGATTCTGACCCTTTTTCCCCTTCGACACAAAATTATAAATTTAACAAAAAAATTCACACCCCAAATCCACCAAGGTCTATGCAAATAGAAAACTCTGAAAATAGTAGGTTTGGGGACCGAACATGTTTCCAGTCACTCTAGAAATCATATTCCTTTGCTGTTCACGAGACAGGTATCACCAATGTTGTTAAATGGGAAGAAAGTCTTAACTGCAGGGTCCCTCTGCAAGACCATATTTTACACCCATCTCCTGAGACAGCACTTGGCTTCTGACAGGGGACCCCAATACACCTGAGCCATGAATGATTTCCTTCTGAAATAAGCCAAAGTAAGATGAAATATTGAGAAAAATAAACCCAAAGGATACTCAAAACACATAAGCTCTGTAGGGAAAATAATTTAATATTTTGTTAAATTGAGGATCCACAAATGCGACAGAAACTTTCATATTTTCATGGTTGAGCTCAACTGCATCCTTGTGGTTTTTGGTGCTCTCATTAAAACACATCATTGAAAACTTACAACTATTTTCATCTTCTTTTATTCTATTTAACTACAAAGATTTCACGCTCTAATTGTCCTTTGCTCTCTTGACCTTGTCACGCAAATAGGGTTGGTATAGCTAGAAAACATACTTCTATGAAGATCATAATAAATTTTAAAGACTATATTGGTATTATTTCTCTTGCCCAGTGTTGAAAATGGAATTTTTAAAATGCCGCTGGATTAATGAGTTTTTCTTATATCTATTTTCTTTTTATTGTGTCTTTCATGTTTTAATATTTTAATGTAGTTCATTCAGTTACTCAGGGAATAATTACCTAGGTTGTCCTTTTATTCATGGCTTCTCAAAATAATAAATTTGCATTTCAAATATTATACTTTTATTATTTGTAAAAACCCATAGCTTGCTTGCTAATCAGTATTCTTGTATGCTAGGAAATTTTCATATTTTTTGAATTTATATATACATTAAATTTTATATATTTACTATATAAGTGTATCTTTAAATATCTGTATTTGACCTTGAAGGAAAAATCTGGCAATATTTCCAACTTCTTCTTGATTTTTTTTTTTTTTAGGCACTGAGGTGCAGAATAAATCTGGATATATTTCTAATTTCTAAGTCACTAAAATTTCCAAAGATACTCCAAAATTATACATAATTCAAAAAGCATTACTTCTTTTTCCAGCATATATTCTTCTAAGATGCATTTTTTTAATAGTACAGGGCCTGATCTGAGTCTTTTACTCTCTCTACTTCCTCTTCATTTGAGGTGCTAACAAGCAGTAGCAGAGACTACATATATTGCTGAGAGAAATGCCTGACCAGTGTCCATCAGGCTGGGAAATGTCTTCCAGACTTTACCACGAGTCTTAGAACAACACAGGGATAACTCAGAAAATGAAGTCATCTTATGGAATGAAGTTATTCAGTGCTGATGTACCATTGGAAAAAGGAGAAGGTAAGATGAGGGCTCTAGAAGACTCCATTCTCTAGGGGTAGCAATTCTGCCCAGCAAGTAGTTTCTCCTCTCTTGATATCCCAGTACTGTTCAAGGATTTTACACTGTCCTATATTTTTGTTGTTAGTATTCTCAGTAAAAGACAATATCATTGAACTGACTAAATCAAGTTCTTCTACTTGAGCTTTGGAAAGCTACTTAACTCTTAACCTTGGCTTTTTTAATCTGAAAAATGGAAAAATTCATATTACTTCTTTTTTACAGTTGTTATAAAGAATAAATGAGTTAATCCCTGTTAGCACTGTGTATGGTCAATACTTATAAACTCCTGTTATTAATTTCCAAAAATAACGTTAACTTCTCTGAGCCTTTTGATCTTTTTTATCAGTAAAGTGGGGTTAATATGCCAATTTTATATACTGTTCTATAGATTGAATGATCTAATACACAAACATGGCATAATGTGTGGCATGTAGTAAGTGCTCAAGAAAGGTTATTCTCCTGCTTACCCGCTGGAGCAGTGGTGAAACTCAAGACTTTGCTTGAGTATATAGAAAGTATATAACACTTTGCTATATATCTCAGTTACCTATTTTTTAAGACTCAATCCTACAGTCTGGCTTTTTTTTTTTAATAACACTGTCTTTAGAAAAATTGTTAATACTAAAAAAATTGACAGCTTTTTTTTTCTTCCAGCTTTGAGTGCCTCTGTCCTCTCTGGGGTTGTCTCTCACTCTTGGGGTCTGTCCTCAGTGTCAGTTACGGTCAGCCCTGAATGTCGAGCACTTCCTTATTGAGAAAGCAGATGTTCTTAAAATATGAGGAAAAGAACCAAAGATTCAAAAAGTGATTAAACAAAGGTGAAAATCATGTTTGAACTAGTTGTGCATCCAACTTGAGCACAACACTGCTGAAGGAGAGGCACTGGGCCAATGGACAGCACGGTGGAGGACTCCACGGTACCGGGTCCAGGCATAGCTCCACCACTGCCAGCCCTGACTTGGGCAAGTTGCTTCAGCCTCTTTCAGAAGCGCTTTTCCTGGCCCTTAAGTGGGTACATCAAATTTGCTCTGCAGCATTGTTCTCAGGCTCATATATGAACTAGGTAGTAATTTAAGTAGGATGAAATGGCATACTATCATGATAAATTTGCTAGAAAGAAGGGACAAAGGGAAGGTGCATGGGAAGGCAACAAGGCATGATAGGCCATGGAAGCAAATGTTGAAGAAAATTAAAGTACCCCAACGTATCAAATAGGTTCTGCTTTCTAGAGTTCACTTCTGTCTTTCATACCTTCCTCCCTTTGTTCTGAATAGAGAGAGGCCTGATCAAGCGCCTTCTCTCCCCGCAGACTCTATACTGCCATCCCACCTGGAATATGTTTTCAGATTATCCCTAAACATTTCAGTTTGAAACATGAAGCCGACCTAACTCGAGGAAACACGAAGAAAAAGGAGCTGACTTCTTCTAACTTGAGAATTTTCAAAATGCCAAATGGACCAATATAGGATATTTTTAATAAGCTCTAATCATAAATACATTTGTGTGGCACAATTTAATTTATTGGGAAACTTATTTTATTCGATCTTTTTTCTTTTTAATGTGAAAGCAAAACCTCCAATATGTTGCCATAATACAATAAATATAGTTTTCCAAACCAGAAACCATGGCAACAGTTTTTAATAATAGAATATGATTGGCTGCATATGAAAAAATAAAACCACAGTCTAAATAATTAAATTCTCAATATAAAATAATAATATCGCAAGCATTTTCATGGTTTTATGTGTACAACGTGATATGCTGTTTCAGTCTGTAGGGAAGCCTATAATTACCAGACTATCTTTTCATATACCACATTCTTTTTGTCACTAATCCATGAATTAAAATGATAATTCAAAGAAAATAACCTGTCTGAAAATGAGAAACCTGAGAATTAGGTCCTTTAGAATGAATTCTTTTTATGTTGGCCCATCCAATTGAGTACATTTTCTATGATTTTGGAGGAAGGGTTTTATAGTTTTTAAAAGGGATCAAGGCAGGAACACTGATTTAAATATGATGCTGTCAATTTGGCCTCACATATCTGCATTCATACATCCCAGGAGATTAAACAAATAGGCAAAGGCTTTTCATTGGGCACAGTGTCTGTGCAAACAACAAAAATCTGCTGAAAAGAAAAAATTTTAATTCAAGCATCCAGATGTTTAGCTTCCTAGTGGGCATTTGGCATCACTGCAACAAAACATCTGCATGGCTAAAATTGCTCCCTTCTCCACTGCACTGTTTGGCAGGATCTTCCAAAAAGCAGACCATAGTGGAATCATTTTACCAAGTTCCAAGTCAGAATTCAAACCATATTCCCTATATGCTATTCAAATGTCTTGTGGAATAAGGTTATGGGAATACATAAATAGATAAATGACTGGATAACAATAAATGAATGAATAATTCATACACATGAAAGGTTCAGGCAGTGGTATTCACACATATGGTCCTGCTAAGTGAAAAAGAAATTCCTATATCCAAATATAGCATCTGTACCAGAACTAGTGAATAATGTTTTATTTCTCCAAAGGTCAATATGATATTACTTAGTCTGCCAAATTCTAATAGTTATAGCACAGTCATTAGCGGCAAAGTCAGAGACGGTAGTAATGATTTTGACCCTAGAAATTTCAATCCTATTTTCAATGAGTTAATCAGAGGAAGGCATACACCTCTCTTCCATGTCTTAAATATGACATATTTGAGTTGCTGTTCAGAATATACTTCTCACAATCATGTGTGCTGTTAATAAATATTTATGGGGAGTGTAAGAGTATGTATGTTCACATATTTCTCAACATGTTGTGATCCATCTTGTAGCTTCAGCATAGATTCTGTTGTACAACGTAGCTTTTAATTTTCATAAGGGTACTGACCTGACCAGTAAAACCAATCCTCTTGTCAAGATTAGTAGAACCCTTTTTTTAATAATAAATGTTTACGTTTTTAAAGATTTCTCTTTGAGAATCCCAACTATTACAGAGCTCTCTCCTAAATTGTTTATTTATACTAAAACCAGTCATGTAAGACCTATTTCCAAGTAACTGTATACTGCATTTCTTTTATATGGCTTACTAAGCATCTATTAACAACTCAACTTGGCCACATAGTAAGGAGGAAAATGTGCATTATAAAAGTAGAGAAGCAGCATGAATATTACCATAAGCTATCCACAAAAGAAACAGGAATGTTACCAGATCTGTATTTTGCTGACCAGTACTTGATTTGTGTGTGCATTTCTGGTAAGAGTAGATAAATGAGGGAATACTGATTTAACATTTCCACTGCTCTATTCATCCTGGCTTTCATTATAAACATATAGCAAAGAACACAGCTAATCCATTCCTCCTGTCACACATCCACTTTGAGCTTAGCCCAGGAAATCCCAAAGTGTGAAACTCAAAGACTTTAAAGATTTCAATACTACAGGGTAAGCTTTCATTTAGAATGAATTTCAACTCATACCTTTCACGATTATTTTTATTGAAATGTTACATTTAAGATACTCTTGATAATTTCATTTTTACCAATTCCTTAAGTTTGTTTAAAAGGTGATTATAGTCATATTATTTTAGAGGTTATTCCATATACAATCTCAGAAAAAATCCTTTGAGATACATCTAAAGCAACATCTGTAATTCATCCTAATATATGGCTGAATGATAGTTATCATGGACAAATGATAAGTATTTTAGAAACACTGGTAAAACTCTCACAAAGAAAAACACCAAGTGAAAGTACCTAATTCTCCTTTTAAAGAACAATAGGAAAATAGTTTGTAATTATTTAAGAAAATTAAAATTTAATTGTTTTGGAAACATAAGTTTATCATTCATTAGAAAAATACATTTCTGTTGTACAATGTGCATTATTTATAAAATATAAAAATATAAATAGTAATTTCATGCTTTTCCCAAATGCTTAAATTTTAAGTAACCAATATAATACTATTGTATATGTTTGAAATAACTTCTTCAGTATTACTTGTGTTGTCTCCTCTCAAAAGAAAATACTAACCTGAAAAAATTCTTCATTTATTTTTTTTCCTCTTTCCTATCTACAATCAGTTTTAAGTGAGAAATCATTCTTGGAATTCATACTTAAAAGTGGCAAAAAAAGGGAAAAGTTATAAAATACTTTGGGGGTTAAAATCTGTATCCTGATCAGCAAATTTTATGACCCAAAGTGAGTCCCTGTGGTATCATTTATTATAGCTAAAATGATTGGAACTGGGGGCCCATGACACCATTACCTGTTTCTGTAGATTTATTGAAAATTAGCAATTCCATTTATATCTATGAGATTTCAGGGATTACAGTGTTATAGACTAGAAAATTGATAGATTTATGAGTCTAGTGAATCTAGTTGTACCAACTAATACAGCAACAGAGAAAATTTAGGGGTTTGTACTCCTAAAGGAGTTAACCTTTGGATAAAGAAACATTTTTCAAGTAGAATGTGAGAAATTATTGAATCCATAATTTGTCACTGCTGCAAAGTTGAAGAGAGAGAGAGAAACCACAGCACAAGTTTAACTTTTGTGTGAGAAAGAATGAAAAACAAGTTACCCAAAACAATTTGTACTATGACTTTAGTTTGCTAATATAATTGCTCATGGGGTATATATTGCTGAACTATAGTATTCCTTGGCTGTAGGTTTCTTTTTGGCTGTCTTGTTTCAAACAGTAGGACATGGCTTGTGGGAATTTCCATAACACCTTGAATCATAGATTACACATCACATATCCCTCCTAACCCTTAGCACTGTCCCTGGCACAAAGCAGACATATAATCAATAATTATTGTTTGTGGTTGTTGATAATTCAAATAAATACATATAGACTGTCTGTGGTTTATGCTAATACCAGAGATGCCAGCTAAGCTTTCAAATAATTCTATGGAAATGATTTGCCTCCCATGGAATTTGACCATGTCTTCTTTGTTAGAAAGTGGCCATATGGTCTATGTCTCTGAAACTTTATTAGACATAAAAGTTTATTGTATTATAGTCTACTGGCACATACCCGTGAAATGTCCTCACTTTTTTCCTTGTTTTATTTTTATTATTTTTAGCGAAGCAATACACACATATAAGTACCTTGTAGTAGAGGTGATATTTAACTTGTTCGCACAGCATGGATGTACTGGTTGTTGGCAGCCAGCATCTGTTTGTTTGGTTTTTTTTTTTTGGCAGTGTTGTGTGGCTTGCAGGATTTTAGTTCCCTGACCAGGGATCAAACCCGTGCCCCCTGCAGTGGAAGCATGGAATCCTAACAAGTGGACCACCTGGGAATTCCCAACCAGCATCTGTTCTGACGGGTCCAGCCCCATGCTGAATCAGTGGTCAGGTATTTTTAATACCCTTTCCAATTTTAAAGGGTACTGAAGAAATACCAAAGAAATATAGTGTAATCTCTATCACCAAAAACACTAAATTTTTTAAATGAAAAAAAATTTACACGCACACGTGTGTGTATATATATACACACATATAAATATATAAACATATATGTACACGTATATGTTTATATGTTCATACACATTCACACACAAAGAAACAGGCTTGGTAACAGAAATTCAGGGCATCATCCGAGGATGGGGCAGATATCCTGTAAGTAATGGGGCTTGATTTGAGACTTGAAAGATAATGAGGTTTTCTTAAATGGAGTTGAGTGAGGGCAATGTTTCAAGCAGTGGGAACTCCTAGCTTAATGTATACAGCTCGTAATGAAAAAAATGTGGGGTTTTTTTGGTTGTGTAATTTAGGAAGAGTTGGCAGAAATTAATGTGGGGTAATCAAAAAGGAAAGAGAGTAATTTAATTGTTACATTTCAGTTGTTAATAATATTCCTCTAGTTGTCAACCTGACAGCTGAAATACCTGTAGAAAAATTGAGACAAACCTTTTTAAGCATTTCTGACTACTGTCATGGAACAATGGCATGTAGAGTTTAAACAAGATGCATGTAGAATTTAACATGTAGAGTTTAAACAAGATGCATCTAACTGTATTCTCCTACCATCTAGCCTCCTTACTTCCTGCAAGTAAACTGTGTAAGTTAAACTGGGATATTCAGACTTGGTTCATTTACCATTTATATCCCTTACAAAATTCTCCTTAGATTGATACTGAGAGTTGACAAATGACAGTATGTAGGAAAAAATAGGAATGAAACTCACTAGTTCCACAAATGCCTTTTTGAAACAAAGTCTACATAATTTCTTTTTTCCATTAAAATTCACAACATGAAAGCCAATTTTTGTTTTCTTAATAACAGATGAGAATTATTTTTTAAGGTCTTTACCTGCCAGCATATCACCTTTTCCCTGGTCTAATACTAAGTGACAGCCCCGTATTGAGCAATTTTAAACCAGGTCTTCAATTTACAGTGGACATGTTGAAATTTGTGATAAATGAAATAGATATTTAATGACACCTAATGTGTAGTGATACAGCATAATACAGGTGGTTTGGCCTAGAGAAGACTTGCAAACATTATGCCACCAGAGCAGAGCAGCTGAAAGCTTAGCATAATTCCAAAAGATATTCAGCTACAGAAAGATTTCATAACGAAAAGACCAAGAAAATAATACATTTACTTGAGAATGTGAAAATTACCTTAGAACTTACTTTCTATTTGCATTCCATCTTGGAACATGCCAAGGTGTTTGGAACTTAAGTTTTTTATTCTTTCTGTTTAGTGGAGGTTCTTAGGTTTCAAGAGAATAAATACTTATTTCTGAGTAAGCACACGTCTGAATTTAAAAGAGAATACACAATTATTCTAAATAACCATCAGAATATTTATATATCTATCAACAGTCCAACACTACGTGTATAACCCTGTGATAAAATATTCTTCATATTATGTAGTTAATAGTTATGTACATACACACATACATTTGAAAAATATAATAAATAAAATATAAGAATCACTAATGATTATATTATTCACCAAAAGACACTGTTACTATCTTGATGTATTTCCTTACAGTCTTCGGTTTATATATATATAACTTATTTTTTCCTACAAATGGAATTTTTAAACACTGGGGAGACTCTGACATGGACTTACAGCAACCGCTATACCCTTAATCAAAGAACAGTCTTATTTTATATGGACATCATCCTTTTAGAGGGAGTGAATACAAATGAAACAGCAAGAGAGGAAAGGAGTATTTGCCCAGCAGGTTAGATCACCTACAAATGTGCTTACAAATAACAGCACAAGGGGTCTCAGAAAAGGAGGAATAGACAGCTAGAGAGTTAAATATTGATACATAGATCTGTTGTTTTGACTAAATAGAAATAAATCTATAAATAATTCAATTGAGAGGAGCGTTTAGGCCAGAAAAAATTTTCAGGAACAGACTGTATTTAGTGAGAAGAAAGTTCTTATCTTACCCAATTGGGATTAAAAGGCCTGGGTATGGCCAGATTAACCCTGCATGGGATGAAGGAAGGATTTTCTCTTCTTCCCCCCCCCTCTTTTTTTAAAGGCAGCAGGGGGTGGGGTGGGCAGAAACAAAAGAGAGAAAGAAGAGAAAATGAACATGGAGCCAAGAGATTGCAGAATATCATGTTACCATTTGAAATCCTCCCTATAATTTCTCCTCTCCAACACTCCCTGCCCACCTAACTCTTCAACACAGGCTATCAGAAAACACAAATATTAGCTGTGAATGAGATAATCGTGGTAACCAATGAGAGCAATGTGATCTAAGTCCAGGTGGTTCAGGATAAAAACGGAATACAGTTGAAGAGAGCATGATGAAGTAAGATGTAGAATCTCACAGAAAGCAAGCGGAAGGCTTCTGGACTCCCACAGAGCCATGAACACAGGCTTAGATCAAGTTTAACTGAATCTCTAAGGGACAGAGTGGCCCTAGCTGAATGTAGGCCATGAATTCATACTGATTCATACCCTAGGTTGTTCATAAAGCATATCTCCTCTGACATTAACATTTTCACAAATTATTATTGGCTCTATATTATTACTATGATAAAGTATTATAGCTTTTATATCCAACCCTTTCTATTTACTTCCAATTTTTTTATGATTTCAAATAAAACTGTAAATAGTATTTGTACATAAATTAGACAAGCAAGTCTAATTATCTCATTAGGATGGAGGAATGCCTAATCTTGGGTTGAAAAATTAAATGTTTACAAGTCATGATGATATACCTTGCCAAATCTCTTTGAGATAATTTGTATTAATTTCCACTGTCACCAGAAGAATATAAATGTATCTGTTTCATTATACCATTACCAGCCCTAGTATATTTTAATAGCATTTTACTCCTTTCACATTAAAAATATTGTCTATAGGGATACATTTAAGGTACTTTGAAACAGTTCCAACCCTCCCCTTTTTAATTGGGAATTAGGAGTTATCAAAGAAAATCCAGAAAACAGACAAAACTGATCATCTGCACCAGGAAGTGGTCATTAATTAGGATTAAGGCATATCCATTACTTTTGTCTTATGTGAATGAGAGTTTCATATCCTCCTGAGAGAAAAGAGAGACTCAGCTGAGGTCACAAAAGGAGACTGAGCTGGGGAAAACACGGTTTACTAGTAAATGAGATGTAGTGCAATATCACGAAAGCCACATGGCCACTACATGGACTAACTAAGCTGAGATGAACCTAACGAACAGCTGAGCAGACTGCTGATACCGACGCAGATCAGACAGGTCAAAAAGGGAACCCATTCTTCCATGTGCCCTTTGCTTTAGAAATCACCGTCAAGGGGATCAAAGAGGTAAAGAAAGTTAATTCTAAAGTCAGGCAGGCTGGAAAAATAAACTATTGGGGAAAGTGTTTTTTCTGTTCTGGGGAGTGAGAGAAAACCAGGAAATGTCCCACCAGGCTATTGGAGGAGCCATAGGCAATACTGATCAGTGTGGTCCTAGGAGTTCTAACCAGACCAACAGTGGGGCTTAAAGAAAACATGGGCCCTGGGGAAGAAAAATTGTCGGTACTCAGAACAGTAATAGATGGGACTATTTCTGACCCATGGAACATCTTTCTGTTTATGTAATTCTCTCCCAAACTGCTTGTTCAACATGAGGTGAAAATCAGACAGGATATGGACCTCCTTCCAGGGTTTAATTAGTTTGGATATAGCCAAGCCCACATGGTAATAAACCTCCAGGTGTCTGCCACAAGAATCTACATATGAGATTATAACACAGAAATTATAAAAGTCAATACATTTCTCAGAGTGCAGAATCCTATTTTCAAATTGTACACAACTTGGAAGGTAATCCCTGTTGTAATGCCCAAAGCAAAGAGACAAAGAGGAAAAACACTCACTTCGCATACACTACTGGCAGGATACCAGACAGTTTAGATTACAGGAGAACAGAGAAGAAGAGAGCAGAAGAGGAAGAAATGAGGGAAAATATTCATTTTCTGTAGACTGAGGGCACCTAAGATATTGCCTATTTTTTTTGGTGGTAGGATGGGGTAAATAGTAGCAGCTTACCCATTTCTTACATCCTCCCAGAGGCCTCAACAGAAAACAGGAAGATTGAACAGCAGAGAGCTCTTAAGGAGAATATATCTCCTCAGACCAGATCAATTTCTCCATCTTAGTTTTTTGTGCTTAAGGATGAAGTTAGAACATCCCATTTTTTTTTTTTTTGTTTGTTTCACGGGTTTTTAAAAGTAATTTATTTTTATTTTCCACACACACACACTGTATTTTATTTTTACAAGAGATAGATAGACTGACACTAAGCATTGTACATGGATGACCACAACAAAAGCAACAGTGATTGCAATTACCAAACATGAAACACACTCATACTATGTCATAATATTGACATCCAGTCCAGTAATCCTCCACTGTAACAGCTCCTTTACTTTGCAGTGCAAAATTGATTTGTATATTCTTTGCCTCTGAGTCCTTGTGGGATTTTTTTTTTTTAATTCAGACAGAAAGTCACAAAAATTATACTCATCCTCATCAGTTCACTCAGTCCCATGTAATTAATTTTTTTTCCATCTTGATCTTTTGTTAGCACTTTTAAGAACATCCCATTTTGCACACAAGCATACATCCCTCATTTTCAAGGCTCAGCATTGAGGATCTGGTGAAGAAAAGATAAACCTCTTATTGGGAGATGTGTGTAGAGGTGCTGCTGGATCACATATCAACCAACACATGCAAAGAAGGAGAGAGGTGTTCTGAGTATACTCTTTTTTCCTAATTCATATCCACTTTGCATCATTCTTGCCTGTTTCTGGAACTAATTTTTAACGGCTCTTACATCCTAAGATTTGGAGAGATACAGAGAATTTTCATGTTTATTAGCCATTGAACATTCCCTATGCAGTTGAAGCCAAGAATGGGTAATATGTGTATCCCTTAAAGAGAAAGCATTATTTCTAAAGAGTTAATAACCTCATATTCCATAAATAAGTTTGCCAGTGTACAAATGCTTCTAAACACACCAAGATGGAATTTCTCTCTTTCTCTAATGTATGCCCTCTGACAGGGAACACATGGGCCCTTCCTTACTCCCTAAGGTCTTGATCAAATACACTGATAAGGTTAGAACAAATACACTGCTGAAGGACATTATTCTTCTAACCATAGATAAGCACACAGGAAACTCATAGCTGTGCAGTCGGCCTTTTTTCCTTATCAATGTCTGAGGGCCTCTGAAACACTATAACCAAACTAACAGCATAAAAACATTATGAATTTGCTGGATAAAAGGATAATCTACCTCAGGACGAAGTTAAAATATCTGCTTCTTCCTTCATTTTGATTAATCACTGATTATCTCTTCTCATTCATGTATCTCTGATTAGATTTTTTTTTTTTTTTTGGCTGTGTTGGGTCTTCGTTTCTGTGCGAGGGCTTTCTCTAGTTGCGGCAAGCGGGGGCAACTCTTCATCACAGTGCGCGGGCCTCTCACTATCGTGGCCTCTCTTGTTGCGGAGCACAGGCTCCAGACGCACAGGCTCAGTAGTTGTGGCTCACGGGCCTAGTTGCTCCGCGGCATGTGGGATCTCCCCAGACCAGGGCTCGAACCCGTGTCCCCTGCATTGGCAGGCAGATTCTCAACCACTGCGCCACCAGGGAAGCCCCCTCTGATTAGATTGTAACAAATTAAGTTCAGCTAGGAGTTGGAAACATTTCATTGCTGTTCATTCTTTAGGATTATAATATCAGTGCTATGCTGAGAAAAACTGGGAAAAACTATTCCTTAATATTGTATGGGAATATCTTTCCCAGTGACACATGTGACTGCAAAGACTGACCTATGACAGTGTCTCTTCCTTGCTGAGCACACATGAAAACACATAGTCAGCTCACAGCTCTGGATATTATTCCTCAAGCTTATTACGGTTTGTAATTCTGCTTCTGAGAATCTTTAAAATGCTTGAAATTTTTGTCCCAAAGGCTTCTTTCCACTGGTAGTTGGTGGTGACACCCTAGTGGTTAGTCTAGCAGCAGCCAATGTTTCCAGAAAGGCCCTTTTCTGAGAACCTGTGGATACACTGAATTCAGTGACATCAAGTTCTCAGCACTTACTATCCACCCAGTTTGGGACCGTGAGTTTGATCACTGTGGCTATGATCACTGTGGCTATGATCACTGTGGCTACACCCACTTTACGGCTCTTGTAATTATCATTCATTTGCCTTTCAGTATCACTAAATACTTCTCTGAATGTGGATAAAGGCACACTGTTGAATACAACATTTATTCTTTTATTCAGTAAGTACTGATTATGCATCTTTTAGGGCTCTGGTACTCTTCTTTAGGTGCTGAGGATGTAATCTCTGCCTCCACAAACTTACATTCTAAAACCAAAGAGTGAAAAATTATAAGGAGGAAAAAGTAGGGTAAGAACTAGACAGTAATAGGAGGGAAGCAAGAAGCCTGGGGTGGGATGAGCAAGGGTGAAGTAGAAGGAAAGTAGGGCAGAAAGGTAGCCTGGATCTAGTGGTGTGCTGGAACCAGCTCAAATTATTATAAAAATTTCAGGAATTTTGTGAGCCTACTGTTGAACCATTGGCAGCTTAAAATCACCTACAGTGGGAGCATTTATCAGAAATCAGCAAATGCTACACACCAAGATGCCCTTCCCCCAGAGAGCTGGTTGTTAAATATTTGTCTACATAGTGCTGCCTAGAGCATATGGTTTTATAGGCATGATAATGTATTGAGATTACAAATTTGATGGAAAACTATAGGAGAGTTGTGTACATGGCAGTAAATAACCTCTTGGGCTACTGCATTAAGAAAAGGCTCTGGTGTGGCAAGGGTGGAAGCGCAAAACCCTTTCAGAAAGCTTTTCACAGTTACTACTGAAAATTACCCAGCTGAATAAATCAGAATTTCCGAATCTTCCAATTATTCATAAATGAGGCATCTTGAGCAGAATTATATGACCTGAGCCAGAGTTGCCTGAAAACAGACCTTTGGTAGCAATGGCATGACTCCAAGAAATTCATGGCCTTGGATAGCTAAGAAATGCTCACGCTTCTCTTCTCAAGGTACTGGTACAGTCCATTTGCTGATTGTTAGTGGACGTTACTAGCCCGCTGATAAACTTTGGGTCACAAAGTAATTGTTTTAAATGTATATTTACTCCTAATGAAATTTTAAAGTACATCAATGCTACATTTTGTCCCAAAACTCTCAATGGAAACACTCATTCAAAAAATTGAGACAAGGTAAAGGGAAAACAAGGAGGGAGCCCAGCTTCTGAAGGTACCTCCAAACTCTCACATTATCCTTCCTGAACTGCTCCTTTGGGTAAAGAGAAATGGAGAAAAGGAGGAGGAAATCAAATGTAACCATGTTCCAAAAATTTCCAAATTCAGCCTCTGGGGATGGGAGCCATCCAAAGAACCAAAGAAATTCCTCCTCTTGAAGAATTTCTCAAGCATCAATGGTGTTTGATTAAAAGACCCTCTGTCAAATGTAGTGGTCTTTTAACTACTGGATGCTATTTATATGTCTTAGCTAAATACATCAAGCTTACAGCTTACCTGTGATGACTGGTAATATGCTGCTAATTGTTTTGTTTTGCTTTTGTTTTTCTATTAAAATACAGGAGTCAGTCAGGGTGCTGACATCTTTCTGGAAGAAACATACTATCTTCTTTTCTTTTTATTTAAACCTTTTGGCTGAAGTATATCATACACAGAGATCACTAATTATTCACCCGTTGTAACTAGCATTAAAGTCAAGAATATTACCAGCATCTCAGGAAGCCACACTTTATGCTCTCTCTGTCACACCCCCTGCAAAAGTTACCACTCTCCTAGCTTACAGCACTTCACATCATATTATTGTGTGCTAATATATCCTTCATTCTCATTGCTTTATAATAATCCACTGTAAGAATATACCAAATTGAATTTAATCCACTCTACTGTTTATTGACATTTGGGTCACTTCCTGTATTTAACTATTATAAGTAATACTGCTGTGAACACTCTATTAAATCTTTTGTGAAACAAATGTACATATTTCCTTTGGACATATATCTAGAAGTGGAATTGATGTGTCCAAAGTGTATGCATGATCCACTTTGGTATATACTGCCACATAGACTTCAAGAATATTTTCACCATTTACACACCACCAGTCGTGTAAGAGAATTCCAGTTGTTCTACATCCTAGCCATACTTGGTATTATCAATCCTTTAATTTTAATGCTATTCTGCTGTATAAGTAATGGTGTTTTTGCCATTTATATTTTAATTTCCCTGATGATTAACAAGCAGTTGCTCCTATACTTATTGGCTATGTAGATATCTTCCTTTGTGAAGTGCCACTGAAGTCCTTTGACCATTTTTCTATTGAGTGATCTTTTTTTATTGATTTGTTCAAGCTCTTCATTTTTTCTAAATATTGAGTCCTTTGTCCTGTGTGACATACACTTTCACTATTTTAGTTATGACATTTGATAAACAGGAAGTCTTCATGTTTAATGTAGTACAATTAATTTTTTTCTTTATAGCTAGTATTTTTGTGTCCAGTTTAAGAAAACTTTGTATACCTCAAGGTCATAAAGATGCTCAACTAGGTTTTCTCATAGAAGTTTACTGATTTATCTTGCACATTTAGATTGGTAATCCAACTAGAATTCATACTTGTTTATGAAGTGAAGTATAGGTCCAAGGTAAATTTTTTCCGATATAATTATCTAATTTTCTTAGGGCCACCTATGGAAAAGGTCATTCGTTTTCCCTACTTCATAGCCTTTATCATAAATCAGCTAGTATATTTGGATGAGGCTGTTTTGGGCTGATACATTGTGCTAATTGTTTGTCTCCTAGCTTCCAATGTTTCTCTGTGTCATTCCTTCTTCTCCAGCATCTTAACCTAAATAGCTCCAAGTAGATGCCTGTCATATTTCATCCCAATCCTCTAGCTCTTTTCAACAGACACATTGTCTGCCATAAGCATGAATGTGCCTGAAGCAGAAGTCCACAAAGTTATCATTATTCACTTTCATTAAAAACTGAGCCCTTGAGGAATTTAAAAGTAATACTTGGATTGCCAGAAAAACCACACTGTGACAACAACTCAGAAAGGATACAACCTGAGCTCCTATTCTAATTCCTTGTGTTGTACCATAAGTAATGTACGTTTGCCACTTATTAAAACTTAAGTAAAATTTGTTAAAAATAAAATTAAGTTAATAAAACATCTGACGTATTCATTTACTTTTCAGGAATGCCAAAAGTAAAGGCCGATTTTAAAAGATGCTGAATAAAATTGAGAACTTCAAATGCGCTTAGTAAAGAGGTATTACTTCTGAAATATATAAGTGTACTTCAGGAATAAGGCTGACTTCAAGCATCACAGCAACATAAGAAATATGAATCTGGAAGTATAGAATTGACCAAAGTAGGACTTTGAAGTTACCTGATGTTATTAAATCTGGAGCCAATTTAGAACTATGTACAGTGACCAAATCTTGGCTCCTGACTTTCAGGAGAGTACAATTATATACAGTTCAGAGAAAAAAAAAAAAAAAACCCCTCTGGCCTTTAAAATTGTATGTAACAGTCAGGATCCCAATAGGAAATAAGTGGTGCACTTAAATTATAATAAATCAAGGACAGGTTATTTACAAAGGCACTCTTCGTGGGTGCAGGGAACCAGAGGGATAGTGCAATAACCTGAGATTAGTAGCCATAAAGCTGCTGCAACTCCTTAGACATAAAGAGACAAAGAAACCATTACCAGAACCAGAAGAAGACAGGTATACAGAGAAGGCCACCTTGAAAGAAACATCTTAGTTTGACGGGGGGAAAAGACTTCAAATACTCTAAAACCTTGTTATCAGAAAACTAAAACTGGCTCTAAAGCCTTAAAATTGAATTCTGCTTTTAATGTTCCAGGAACAAGCCTTCAGCATTACGTCATAATTCTTTCCAAATAATAGAAACCAAGCCAAGAAAACTCTGTAGGGAGAGTTTTCCCTACTTGAAAATAAATACCCAGAATACGCTGACCTGAATCCCCTTGTCTCCCTCCAGGGCCCTATTGACCAAACCCAACCAGAGGTCAGAGGGCATGGGAAGCCACTGTTGGAGTCCATACAAATCAATCTCTCTCCAGATGCGAGGCAAAGCAGGGTAGAGAGGGAGAAGGGTGGGAGATATCTAAGCAAAAGGGATTTGGAATTTTAACTTTGCTATCTTATCTTTACCTTCTTGGCTCTTCTGTGGGTTTAATCATTATGTGTTAAAATATAATTTCAAATCAATTAGACTTTGGAAATTTAAGCAGATTAGGTTCAGATAGATGATGACTATTTAACTCTACAGTAAGTATAAATGTGTATTTTGTGCATGTAAGAAAGAGAACTGGAATGAGTTTTAGGGGAGAGGCAAGGGACACAGATCCATCAGAAATGTTCCTTAGAAGGTTCTATTACAACAGTTATGGAAATAAAAGGGCATAATTAGTTCATCTGGGAACATTTTTGAATCCTTTAAAAACCATTTGGCATTGCTATTCCCTATAAGGAAAACTAGATTAAAGAAACCAGTAATTAAAATAGGGAGCTTCAGATATGTTTAATGGAGATGTTATTTACTGAAATGCAAGGAACAATGTTGGCTTGAAGCATTACAGTGATTTAAGAAACAAGAAGTAGGAAGCATAGAGCTGGCTAAGGTGGAATATTTATAGACAGGTTTTGGATGTAAATCAAAACTCTACCAGGAAGGTTTAGAAAGGAATGGGTACTTTATTGGGTAAGGTTCTATCTACAACTGTGAGTCAACTGAAAGTTAATAGCAGCTTTGTTAAAGGTCATAGATAAATGACTACTGTAGTTTTAATGAATATTTTATTCACGTCACCTTTAAATTAGTTAAATTTGGAAAGAGTAATGATGTAATGCCAAAGGCTCCTTCCTGGAATATTAAAAGCAAGGTATAATTTTAAGGCTTTAGTACCAGTTTTAGTTCTCTGATACAAGGTTTTGAGATATTTGGAGTCTTTTCTTTTTCTTTTTAAGATTTATTGCATGTTAGAATTTGTTTCTTAAATATTTATGTTTTACACAAATAATATAGCAGAAAGAGCAGGGAATTTACAATAATATACAACTCGTTTTGAACCCAAACTTCATCAGTTATTACCACAGCAAAATTAGGGAAAATCATTGAAATCATTTCTTTGAGAGTCAGTTTTCTTTTCTGAGAAATGGGAAATACTCAAATTTTTAAGCATTAAGTAAGATAGGATTTTTAATTAATATCATTTACCCTCTCCAGTTTTGTCTCTGTAAGAATAGAGCTTCTTTTGTGTGGTTCAATAGCCAGCAAGTCTAATAACATAAAGAGATAGACCCAGGGAATTTTCCTGGTAAAGAGTATGATATTGAGCATTAGAAAACTGAACCCCATGAATTATGAGGGCCAGTTTTAGTAGAGAGGATAGGGGAAAGCTATAGTCAGAGGGAAACTGCAGGTAGCATTTCTAGATGAGGCTTTCAGACATTAAGGGGAAGGACCCTAGACAGAAGAGGCTTGGACCTGTGAAGGCAAGCCCAGCCTCTGAGTCAGGTATCAGGAATGAGAAAACGGAAAACAAGATGAGGCAAAAGGAGCTAGGTCAATGGAACGAGAATAGATTGGGGAATCCAGTTTATTCAAGTGCATAAAGGACCTCAGTCTTGGATCACTTTTAAAGGCCAGATGAGCAATCACACTGCACAGCCTGATAGGTCTTGTGGGACCCTGAAGGCATTATTCCTGCTGTAACAACAAGATGCCCTAGAAAGCCATGGAAATGTGGAATATTCTGATTGCTTTCCTTAGTAATCAGAGTCTGAAGCTTTATTAGCTAAAGCTTGTAAGGCATTCTGGGATCAGATAATATTAAATTATTATTACTTAAATGTAATTGAAAATTCTCTTGTCAGTTGTCCACATAGTGTATATTGCCCTTCACTTAAAATTGGTAAATGTCTTTTAAAAAGTAACTTTTCAAATAAAATATAAACTAAATAATTGCTTGAGTACTTGAGAAACAAACCCACAGTTTCATCATTTTTTATGGACGAATAGTATTCCATTGGGTACATACACCACATCTCCTTTATCCATTCATCCACTGATGGGCACTTTATTTCCATAACGTGTCTGTTGTAAATAATGTTATGGCAAACGGAGGGGTGCATGTTATCTTTTCAAATTCGTGTTTTCATATTCTTTGGATAAACACCCAGAAGTGGGATAGCTGGATAATATCATAGTTCTATTCTTAATTTTTGAGGATATTCCATACTGTCTATTATCGTGGCTGCACCAATTTACATTCCCACCAACAGTGTATGAGGATTCCCTTTTCTTCACATCCTCACCAATACCTGTTTTCCTGTCTTTTTGATAATAACCATTCTGACAGGTGTGAGGTGATATCTCATTGTGGTTTTGATTTGCACTTCCCTAATAATTAGTGATGTTGAACATCTTTTCATGTGCCTGTTGGCCATCTGTATGTCTTCTTTGAGAAAATGTCTATTCAGCTCCTCTGCCCATTTTTTAATGGAGTTGTTTGTTTTTTATTGTTAGTTGTATGAGTTCTTTGTATACTTTGGATATTAACCCCTTATGGAACATATCATTTTCAAATATATTCTCTCATTTAGTAGGTTTTTTGTTTGCTTGTTTCACTGATGGTTTCCTTTGCTGTGCATAAGCTTTTTAGTTTGATGTAATCCCATTTGTTTATTTTTGCTTTTGTATCCCTTGCCTGTGGAGACACATCTAGAAAAATATTGCTAAGACTGATGTCAAAGAGCACACTGCCTATGTTTTTTTTCTTCTAGGAGTTTTATGGTTTCAGGTCTTACATTCAAGTCTTTAATCCATTTTCAGTTAATTTTTGTGGATGGTGTGAGATAGTGGTCTAGTTTCATTTTTTTGTATGTGGCTGCCCAGTTTTCCCAGAACCATTTTTTGGAGAGAGTATCCTTTCTCCATTGTACTCTCCTTGTTCCTTTGTCATAAATTAATTGTACATATAAACATGGGTTTATTTCCAGGATCTCAATTCTGTTCCATTGATCTATGTATCTGTTTTACTGCCCAAACCATGCTGTTGTGATTACTATGTCTTTGTGATACAGTTTCACATAGGAGAGCATCATGCCCCACCTTTGTTCTTTTTTTCAGGATTGCTTTGGCTATTCAGGTTCTTTTGTGGTTCCATTTAAATTTTAGAATATTTTGTTCTATTTCTGTGAAACATGTCCTTGGGATTTTGATAGGGATTGCACTGAATCTGTAGATTGCCTTAGGTAATATGGACATCTGACAGTGGTAATTCTTCCAATCCATAAATGTGGAATATCTTTCATTTCTTTGTGAATTCTTCGATTTCTTTCAGTAAGTTTTCAGTGTACAGGTCTTTCACGTCCTTGATTAAATATATTCCTAGGTATATTATTCTTTTTATTGTGATTGGTATATGGGATTGTTTTCTTAAATCTCTTTTTGCTTGCTCATTGTTAGCATATAGAAATGCAACAAATTTTTGTATACTGATTTTGTATTTTGCAACTTTATTTGTATATTTTTTCTAATAGTTTTGCAAATAGTGACAGTTTTACTTATTCCTTTCCAAGTTTACGTCCCTTTTATTCCTTTTTATTGACTAACTGCACTGGCTAGGACTTCTAATACTATGTTGAATAAGAGTGGTGAGAGTGGGCATCCTTGTCTTGTTCCTGATCTTAGAAGGATAGCTTTCAATTTTGCACCATTGAGTATGCTAGATGTGGGTTTGTCATATATGGCCTTTACTATGTGGAGGTACATCCCTTCTACACCTACTTTATTGATAGTTTTTAATCATAAATAAGTGTTGAATCTTGTCAAATGCTTTTACTGCATCTATTGAGATGATCATACGTTTTTATCCTTCATTTGTTAATGTGGTATATATCACGTTGATTGATTTGTGGATTTTGAACCATCTTTTCATCCCTGGAATAAATCCCACTTGGTCATGATGTACTGTTGAATTCTATTTGCTAATATAATAAAATAATTAGGATTTTTGCATCTATATTCATCAGAAATATTGGCCTACAATTTTCATTTTTGTAATGTGTCTGATATCAGGGTGATTTTGGCCTCAGAAAATGAGTTAGGAAGTGTTTGTTCGACCTCTTCAATTTTGGGGGATAGTTTGAGAAGGATAGGTATTAAATCTTCTTTGAATGTTTGGTAGAATTCACCTGTGAAGCTGTCTGGGACTGGAATTTTGCTTCTGGGGAGCTTTTTGATTACTATCTGAATCTCTGTACTAGTGATTGTTCTATTCAGATTTCCTATTGCTTCATGATTCAGTCCTAAAAGATTGTATGATTCTAAGAATCTGTCCATTTCTTCTAAGTTGTCCAATTTGTTGGTATATAGCTGTTTACAATATTCTTATAATCCTCTGTATTTCTGTGTTATCCATTGTTACTTTTCCTCCTTCATTTCTGATTTTATTTACCAGGCTCTTCTCTGTTTTTAGTGAGGCTAGCTAACAGTTTGTCAATTTTTTTATCTTTTCAAAGAACCAGCTATTAGTTTCATTGATCTTTTCTATTATCTTTTTAGTCTCTCTGTTATTTATTTCTGCTCTGATCTTTATTGTTTCCTTCCTTCTACTAACTTTGAGCTTAATTTGTTCTTCTTTTTCTTGTTACTTTAGGTGTAAGGTTAGTTTATTTATTTGAGATTTTTCCTGTTTCTTGAAATAGGCCTGTATTGCTATAAAATTCCCTCTTAGTACTGCTTTTGCTATATCTCATAGATTTTGGTATACTGCATTCTCATTTTCATTTGCTTTCAGGTAACTTTTTATTGCTCTGATTTCTTCATTCACCCCATAGTTGTTCAGTGGCATGTTGTTCAGTCTCTACATATTTGTGATTTTTTCAATTTTCTTCTTGTAGTTGATTTCTAGATTCATATCATTCTGACCAGAAAATATGTTTAATATGATCACAGTCTTCTTAAATTTTTGAGACTTGTTTTGTGTCCCAACCTATGGTCTATCCTTGAGAAAATTCCATGTGCACTTGAGAAGAATGTGTATTCTGCTGCATTTAGATGGAATGTCCGATATAAAACTATCAAATCCATCTGGTCTAATGCTTCATTTAAGGCCACTGTTTCCTTGTTGACTTTCTGGTTGGATAATCTATCCACTGATATAAGTGGGCTGTTAAAGTCCCTTACTATTATTGTGCTGCTGTCAATTTCTCCCTTTAAGTCCACTAATAATTATTTTATACATTTTCATGTTCTTATGAAAAGGTGAATATATGTTAACCACTGTTAGGTCTTCTTGATGAATTGACACATTTATATATTGTCCATAATGGCTCGTTATCTTTTTTGGCTTGAAGTGTATTTTGTCTGATATAAGTATGCTTAGAATATCACCTTCCATCTCTTCCATCCCTTTCAGCCTATGTTTGTCTTCAGAGCTGAGGTGTGTCTTTTAGAGGCAGAATACAGTTGGGTCTTGTTTTTCAATCCATCCACCCACACTCTGTATCTTTTGACTGATAAATGTAATACATTTACATTTAGGGTTATTATTGATTGATGACAACTTATTACAGCTATTCTACCTTTTATTTTCTGGTTGCTCTATAGCTCCACTATTTTTCCTTATATTTCTGTCTGCCATTTTGGTTTGGTGGTTTTCTCTGATATTTTTCTCAGTTTCCCCTTTTTTTATGTTTCATGTCTCTGCTCTATGTTTACATTTTGTGGTTACCCTAAGGTTTGTATAAAACACCTCATATAAAATAGTCCTTTTTCTTCTGATAGCATCTTATCTACATTTACCAAATAAGTTCCATCCTTTTCCTTTTCCCCTTTTATGTATTTGTTGTTTCAAATTATTTCTTTTTATGGCCTGAGTTTGATAAAAAAAACTGCAATTGCTACAGTTATTTTTCTGCTTTCTTTTTTTTCCCCCTTTAACCTTTATGCTATAATAAAGTGTTTAAAACCCATTCTGACAAAGAGTTGCAATTTTCACTCAAAATTTTGTGTAGCTTTTGCCTTTTTTTCTAGTAAAAGAGCTCCTTTCAACATTTCTTATAAGGCAGGTGTAGTGTTTATAACTCCCTCAGACTTTGTTTGTTCGGGGAAGTCTTTATTTCTCCATCATATCTGAATGGTAACTTTGCTGGAGAGTATTCTCGGGTGACAGTTTTTATATTTCAGTATTTTGAAAGTGTTATTCTACTTCCTCCTGGCCTGTAGGGTTACTGCTGAGAAATCTGCTGATAGTCTAATGGAGACTCCTCTGTAGGTTACCATCATTTTTCCTCTGGCTGACTTTAAAATTCTTTCTTTGTCATTGACTTCTGACAATTTTAGGATAATGTGTCTTGGAGAAGGTCTTTTTACATTGAGGTAATTAGTTGTTCTCTTAGCCTCATGGACTTGGATGTCCAGTTCCTTCCCCAGGCTTGGATAGGTCTCAGCTATTATTTCTTTGAAAAAACTCTCTGCTCCCTTCTCCCTCTCTTCTTCTTCTGGGATACCCAACAACCTAATGTTGCCTTTCCTAAAAGAGGTGAATAGCTCTCATAGAACTTCCTCATTTTTTAACATCTTATTTGTCTTTCCCCTTCTATTTGTATCATTTCTAGATTTCTATCTTCAAGCTCACTAATCCTCTCTTCCATGGTCAGCTCTATTTCCAATGCTTCTCTTCTGTGGTCTGCTCTATTTCCAATGCTTCCTAATGCATTCTTCATCTCATTTATTGAATTCTTCAGCTTCAGAATTTGTTTTTGTTTCTTTTAGAGTTTCAGTCTCTTTATTAAAATATTCCTTCTCTTCATTAATTTTATTCCTGAGCTCATTAAACTGCCTTCCTAAGTTTCCTTGTAGCTCGCTGAGTTTCTTCAAGAAGCTATTGTGAATTCTCTATCAGTTAGATAGCAGTATTCCATGACTTCAAGTTTGGTTTCTGGAGAACTGTCATTTTCTTTATGTGGACTAGTCTTACTGTGGTTCTTCACGGTGCTTGATGAATTGTTCTTCCACTGGTGCATATGAAGTTAATGACAGGTTAGAAGTTAGAGTCCTTTCATCTGTTTTCCTATAGGTGGTATTATAACACAAGTTTTTGTTTCTCTTACCTGAGCTGTCTCTGGTTACACTTGAGAGTTAGCACTTTCCAGCTTCCATCATCTCTGCAAAAGTATGGCTCCAAGCCTTTGTTACTGCTTCCTGTGCCTCCAGGGGCCTTGCTGCCTTGTTTCTGCCAGAGTTGCTGTCATTACTGGGATGGTGGGCTCTCTCTTCACACCTGGGATCCCTTGAGTCACAGGCACTGTCGTCTTGAGGGAAGAGGAAGGACAGGGTGTGGAGGTGGGGTCCCAGGCCCCTCTGCCACTGCTGCCTGGTTACCTATGGTCATGCGTGCTGCTGTGGTCAGGAGACCAAAGCCCAGTATACCACTTCCTCTGCTGCTACTGGGTTCTCTGAAGCTGTGGGCTCAGCTGCTGTGGTCTCAGGGCCAGGATTGCAGGCACTGACTCTGTTGTTCCCTCAGTTTTGTCTCCTCTATGTGTTCCAATTCACCCACTTTTAGATGTACTAATGTGTGGAATTCTCCAGCTCCCTGGTTGGGCAGGGTACCTCTGTTAAGTTATATGTATTTTACTAGTCATAGATTGAAGGAGATAGAGAAAGGAAGCTTTTCACTCCACCATGTTGCTGACATCACTCAACCAGTGATTCCTTAATGGACTCCATGTAAGGCAAATTGCTTTCAAATCTCAAAATCCTTTTCCCAAAGAGTATAATTAATGCTTTCACAATTATTCAGAAATCCATTTATTCATTCAACAAGTATTTATTTAGCCTCTGCTCTATGTCCTGCCTTATTTTAGGAAATGGGGATGCAACTATAAATAAGACAAAGTGCCTCACCTTATCATGCTTGCATTCCAGTGGGAGAATACAATTGATTAAAGCAAACAAACAAACAAACTTAAATCTAAACATTAATGTACAATATAGAGTCAAACAGGAATTAGTAGAAAATAAACTAAAGTGAGAAGACAGAGAATAGGTTGATTTTAGATAATGTGGTCAGAGAAGGCCTCTCTGAAGAGATGCTTTTAAGCAGAATCTTGAATAAAGAGAAGAAGCAAGCCCTACAGATGTTTGATGGAAAAGCATTCAGAGCAGAAGAAACATCAAGTGCAAAGAGCCTGAGGTGGGAAGTTGTTTGATGTGTTCAAGAAAGAGCAAAGAAGCTTATTTAACTAGGCAGAGAGGGACAGTCAGAAGCCAAGTAATAAGGGCCTTGTAGGCCTTTCATGGGTTACTTCAGGGAAGGGACGGATTTGTATTATGTTTTAAAAGGTTTACTTTTTTTTCCCTCAGGGAAAAGATAACAAGGAAACAGAGAGACCATTAGGATTAAGGGGTCAAGCATCACTGCCATCCAGGAGGCAGGTGATGGTGTTATAATTTAGGATGTAGCAGTGGAGGGTACGATGAGAACTTGGATTTTTTAAAATATATTTTGAGGAATAGCATTTGCTGGTTGTGAGAGAGAAAATGGAATTAAGAATAACTTCAATTTTTTTTGCATTTATAACTGAGTAAATTTTTTTAAGGTGGGTAATGCTGAGGCAGGTAAAAATTGGGAAGAAAATAAAGATTTTGATTTTAGATATAGTAAGTCTAAGATACTTATTCACTATCCAACACAAAGATGTCAGGTACCGCTTCTATATTCATATCAGGAGTTTAGGAAAGACAGCAAAGCAAATAATCAACAGTCTATAAATGAGGCCTATTGTCTACCTTTTAACTTGACATTAGAGAAAATTTTCTAAGGAGACTCATACTCATTCTCTTTACCATGAAATACGTCAGGCTCCGTAAGACATGTTTCTCCAGAGTAAAACCTTATGTCCATGACTGCTCTCCAAAGACCATCTCAGTATATTTCAGATTGCTGTAAAGATAGTGGCAGGCAGACCCAAATCTTTGGAAAATCTTGTATCCATGAAGAGGGAAAACCATTTAAAATGGACAAAGCTATATTTTGGATGCTTTTCTAAGACAAACCTGAGAACAGATGAAACAATTTTTTCCAAAGACATGGATTTGTTTTTCTGAACATGAACTGTCTAATAAAACAGTCACTTTAGGCTATTTAAATGTAAATTAATTTAAATTTTAAAAAATTAAAAGTCAATTCCTCATTTGCACTATCCACATTTCAAGGGCTCAGCAGTCACACATTGATGGTGACTACCATAAGGGACGGTGCAGAAATAGAACATTTCCATCATTACAAAAATGTATTACGAACTAATGGATACGACTGGTCTTAGCTTTTGTCCTTAAATATCAATTTATATGTTATTGAATCACTCAACTTGTAACTGTGATTTAGTTTTCTTTGCTCGCTTCAGTCCTATTATATTCTGTATTTGTTCTGTCAATTCCGTGTATCAAGGTCTTTTCTGAGAGAATGTTCCAAAGCCAGACCTGAGTTCTTTGCAGAGACTGATCCACTCAATCAGTTCTGAAAGGAACTTTAAATTGTGGATTGTTAGTTTATGTGGTAATCATTTCACTGTTCACCAGTTTTGCCAGTTCTCTTCCTTTCCCTTCCTTTAATCAAGCTAAGCTATGTGACTTGCTTTGGCCACTGAAATGTGAGCAAATTTGATGTGTGTCCCTTCCAGAAGGAAGACATGAACTGCTAAAGCATGATTTAGCATGTTGCTTTCCCTCTGCTCCATCAACTGGCAATGTTTCTGATGCTGTAAGCTCTGTGAGAGTTGGAGGGAGGGAGGACAATGAAGAACACAGCACAGAGTATGTAGACTGGACTTGAAGATGGACATATATAATGTGTGAGAAATAACTTTGCTGATGGTATTAGTCAGTTTTTGTTAGATAAGGCTGCAGAAACAAATGACCCCATATTGTAGTGGTTTACAGTAACGAACATTTATTTCTCTCTCATTTACATGATGGCTACGGGTCAGCCACACCTCTGAATCTCTATTCTATGTGTATTCTCCTTCCCAGGATGTAGACTTAGGAGCCCCTGTCTTGACCTAATGCTTAGGAGAAAAGAGCCAGAATGGAACTACACAATGGCCACTAAAGTGTCTGAATGTGGTACACATCAAACCCATTCAAATTCCATTGGAAAAAGCAAGACAGATGGCCTAGTCTCACATCAAAAGGTTAGGGATATACATTATCCCACCAGGAAACACAGCAAGTCTCATGAGAATCAACAGGAATGTTACGATCGTGTGACTGGAAGAAGAGAAAATACTTGGAAATAATAATATAATCTATCATATTACTTTAAGCTACTGAGTTTGTTTCTTCAGTATAACATAGCTCATCCTATCTAATGCAGTTTATTTTAAAACCTAAAATAGAAGGCATCTATCAATCTATCAATTAAAAGCTACTTACCGATTTACCTATTTATTATCTAACAAAGAGGTCGAAGAATTTTAAATGCCTACCTTTAACAGGTTAACAACAAGCATAGATACATTTACATCAAGCTGAATTCAACCTTATTTCCAACAGATCAAGAAATGATAATGTATCAAAACATCACTGGAATACTCCAGTAAACATTATTTAGCAGATACATAATAAGGTGCCTGGAACTGTGAATGATATTTGTTGGATGAATGAATGTAAATTAAATTAGTAAGCCCTATAATACTTATCACTAATATATTAGATCCCAGTTTGATTAGCAATGTATCATCTTATTATTAAGAATGTTTTAAATCCATATATCTTCTTCTCTATCTAATGAAGACCTAGGTTAATTACCAATCTGTCAAAAAATAATGTGATACTCTAGAAAGTATTATAGAAAAATGACTAGTAGAGCTATGAACCATCCTGAGAAATCTTGTGACAGAAAGAAATTAACTCATGCCATTTGTACACTGCAGGCAGTAAGAAGTTCAGAAATAACTGAATGGCTAAAATCAAGTAAAGTCTTCAGACTTGCCTAGTTACATGGGATCTACAGAATTAATCAAAATGGTCCTTTAATGATCCACATTCCCACTGTACTCAGTCTCCGATCCCCATTCCCAAATTTGGTCTGCACAGTACCAGAAAGAGCTTGTTCACTCAAACAGTCCTTCGTTTAGAATATAAGTATTGAATACTTGCTATATGTCAGGCACTGAAAATAAGAGATTATGACATCCATCACCCTGCCCTCATAGGACTTCCATGTAAGACATTCAGAATATTCTGTTTCATTTTTATTTTTGAAGGTAAACTATTTCATAGACTCTCAGGGGGAAAATATAGTTTTAATTAATCCACAAAAAATGGACATAAGAATTATTTTCAAATAAATTTGAAATGAGTTGAATTCAGCACGCCTTTCTTATATTTTGAACAGCATAGAGTTTGAGTCCAAACTGCACCCCTATGGGTTTTATGTTTTCAAGTTCAGGGTGCCATTTCAACTACTAAGAATTATGTGAGCTCCTCTACATGTCCACAACAAAAATAGTAAAGCTTTACTATTAGCTCAAAAACATGAGGCAGTCTGAATAAAAAGTATAAATCAAATATCAAAGAGGCTAACATATCAATAAGATCAGCAAAGTGAAGCAGGTTGACTACAATTTCTTTGAAATCCTTTAAACTGTTTAAAGTGTAGAGAATTAGGGACTTATTGATGACTTATTGATGATTGATTATTTTAACTGATTTTAAATATGAATTATTAAATATAAAAAAACAATCCACAAAATAGTACCAACGCTTAGCCTACTTATATTAACCCAATCACACACAAATTCTAACCACTGACATATATATAAAACCTCATTTATCTAGTGGTCATTTATCTGGATTTATAGTTCATAGGAACTATTTGCTGTATAAGACTGTCTTGCCATCTCCACTACCGAATTTTTATGCAAAATATAACATATATTAAAATACAGCAAACATTTTAGTAAACACATCTAGGAACCTTGACTTACATAATTGGAGAATTCAGAGTTGGAACAATGAGGGACCACACACTATACCTGCTCACAAGACAGATATTGTGCTTCATCTAAAATAAATACACCTACACATTGTTCCTGGGTGTTCAAAATCATCCCACTCATTAAGAGGTGGAGCAACAGTACTGTATAACAGAAAGAGTATTGCAAGACCTGGATTTCTCTTCTAGCAAAATTAGAAATATGTTCACTGAGTCACAGTTTCTGAATTTCTAAAGTAGGGATAAATAAGGTAAAATGTGAATAACGAATCCTACCTTCACAGTCACTGTGAAGGACATACAGGTGGAGATACAGCTGGAGATAAAAATTCAGATATAGACCCATATACATATAAAGTGAGATTCTCATTATCATAAAAAAGGACATATTCGAGGACAGCGTTGTTCTGTATGGATCTTAATAGGCTCAGAAAGCATTCCGATGTATACATAGAAACACTGAGTTTGAACCTAAAGCAATTATCCAATTGGTAGGAAAATCACTTCAAAATGAGATTTTCATTTGGTAGGTTATGGATATTTAAAGTATATAGAGAGCTCAGGTTGAATAAAAAAAAAAACTTTAAGGAGTTGCTTTGAGGAGTTTTATTCTCTCTGAATTAAGCTCTGAGCGAAACATGTGATTCTTTCTGCTGGATGAACTTCACCTCAAAGACAGCAAAACTTCTGTGAAATACAGCATAATTTTAGCCTACTTATTTCACAGATTACAGAAAACCATCTGGACATTCTTTTTCCTGGAAATCCTTAAAAATTGGGTCCTCATGAGATGAGAGTCCTTTGTCAGTGAGCAAATCACAAGAATGAGGATCAAAGTGCCTTTAATGATGGTCTTGCTATTGGTCTTTGTCCATCCCACATATTTCCACAGCTATGGAAACTTTGAGGTACATTAAGGTCTAGATTTGGTACAGTGGTTAGCTGTACACTTAGTTATCAATCATTTAAAACACCAGATGAACACACCAATGTACTTCTGTACATTCTGATGATTACATTTCAGCTTTCAGTAAATATATGTAGAGGTAGATAGGTAGATAAAATGTTATATGACATAATCTTTTCTAACTACTCTGTGTGTGTGTGTGTGTGTGTGTGTGTGTGTGTAGAAACCTAGGAAGTAACACACTATTTAAGAAGCATAAATATTGAGTTTAATAAAAGAAAACCTGTAGAACTCAAGTTAAAAAAGGTATTGGCTTCGATTTTTAATTCCATGGTATCAATTATTCAGTTTTATATTTCTCATTAATTTTTTAAGTGTTAAAATCCAAAGTTACTGTAACTCATTTTCTCAGATGTGAGAGTCATATGAAATCCAATTTAGTAAGGGTTTAAATTAATCAAAATAAGGACATTTATGTTTGGACACTTAGTTTTTAATCTCCTTGATTTTCACAACTATCCCCTAATCCTCCCTACCAACACACGCACACACACACACACACACACATGCCTTGGTCTAACTTCTTATGCTATTAAAAAAAATTATATATATACATAGACAGAGAGAAAGAGAGAGAGAGAGGGAGGGAGAGGGAGAGATATCTATCTCCAAGCTAAACCTAAGGAGGTGAGGTCATAATGAAAAAAGTGGGACATTATGCCAAAGTATATCCTCAAAAGGTATTTCTTAAGTACAACGGGTTAAAAACAGTAACCTTAGAGTGGAGAAACCTATGATCAAATGATCAAAGTTAACATCACCAGTAATGGGAGACTCTATACCTATATCTATATATTTATATCTATACCTATAGATATATGAGGGGGAATGATGAAGCAAATTGGGGAAATGTACCATTAATTTGCAGAATATAGGTGAAGGGTATTTGGTAAATTTTTAGTTCTTTTTAAAATAATACAATTATTGAATTATAATTTACCTATCATAAAATTCACCATTTTTAAGTGTACAATTAAGTGTGTTTTAGTATGTTCCCAGATTTGTACAATATTCAGCATTTTCTAATTTTAGAACACTTTCAGCACCCCATTAGCAGTCACTCTCCATTGTCCCCTAAACTCAACCCCCAACAATCACAAATTTACTTTCTGTCTGTTGAATCTGTTTATTCTGGACATTTAATATAAACAGAGTAATACAATATGTGGTCCTTGTAACTGGCTGCTTTCACTTAGCATAATGTGTTCAAGATTCATCTATGCTGCAACACGTATCCCTCATTCCTTTATTTTATTGCAGAATGATATTCCATTGCATTGATAAACCAGTTGATGGACATTTGGATTGCTTTTAGTTTTGTTTGGCTCTTATGATAATGTTGTTATGAACATTTATGCACAAGTTTTTGTGTTGGTATATGTTTCATTCTCTTGGGTATATACCTAGGAGTTGCATTACTGGATCACATGGTAATTCTATGTCCAACATTTTGAGAAACTGACAAACTGTTTTCCCAAAAGGCAGCATCATTTTACAATCTCACCAGCAATATGTGAGCATTCTAATTTCTTCAAATTCTTGTCATCACTTGTTAAATTGCCCGTCTTATTTATTTTTTTTTCTGACCATCCTAATAGGTGTAAAGTGGTATCTCTGGTTTTTAATGTGCATTTTGCTGATGACTGATGATATTGACTTTTTGGGGGGCTTACTGGCCGTTTGTATATCCTCTTTGGAAAAATGAAATCCCTACCACACTTTCAATAGCATTTTTCATGAAAATGCTTTAATTTCTTTATTTCAATAAAGAAACAGAATCCCAAAATTCATATGGAATAACAAAAGATCCTGAATAGCCAAAGCGATCCTGAGAAACAAGAACAAAGGTGGAGGTATCACACTGATTTCAAACTACACTACAAAGCTACAACAATCAAAACAGTATGGTACTAGAATAAAAACAGACACACAGACCAATAGAACAGATACAAGAGCCCCCAAATAAACCTTTCATATATACTCAACTCATATTTGACAAGGGACCAAAGAACACTCACTGGGGAAAGGACAGACAGTCTCTTCAATACATGGTGCTGGGAAAATTGGATAATCATATGTAGAAGAATGAAATTGGATTCCTAACTTATACCATTCACGAAAACTAACTTAAAATTGATTAAATATATAAACATAAGACCTGAAACCATAAAATTCCTAGAAGAAAACAGATAAAAAAGTTCCTTGACATTAGTCTTGGCAATGATTCTTTGGATATAACACCAAAAGCACAAACAACAAAAGCAAAAATCAGTAAGTGGGACTACATGAAACTAAAAAACTTCTGCACAGCAAAAGTAAGAACCAACAAAATAAGATGGCAACCTATGGAATGAGGAAAAATATTTGCAAATCATGTATCTGACAAGGGGTTAATATTCAAATTTTATAAGGAACTCAAACAACTCAACAGCAAACAACTCAACTCAACAACTCAATCTGATTAAAAATGGGCAAAGAAATTGAATAGACATTTTTTTCCCAAAGAAGACATACGAATGGCCAACAATTATACAAAAAGCTGCTCAACATCACCAGTTATCAAGGAAATGCAAGTCAAATCACGAGATATCAACTCACACCCCTTAGGATGGCTATCATCAAAAACATAAGAGATAAGAGCAGAAGCAAGAAGAGCTACAATCCTGCAGCTTGTGGAACAAAAAACGACATTCACAGAAAGATAGACAAGATGAAAAGGCAGAGGGCTATGTACCAGATGAAGGAACAAGATAAAACTCCAGAAAAACAACTAAATGAAGTGGAGATAGGAAACCTTCCAGAAAAAGAATTCTGAATAATGATAGTGAAGATGATCCAGGACCTCGGAAAAAGAATGGAGGCAAAGATCAAGAAGATGCAAGAAATGTTTAACAAAGACCTAGGAATTAAAGAACAAACAAACAGAGATGAACAACACAATAACTGAAATGAACACTACACTAGAAGGAATCAATAGCAGAATAACTGAGGCAGAAGAACGGATAACTGACCTGGAAGACAGAATGGTGGAATTCACTGCTGTGGAACAGAATAAAGAAAAAAGAATGAAAAGAAAGGAAGACAGCCTAAGAGACCTCTGGGACAAGATTAAATGCAACAACATTCGCATTATAGGGGTCCCAGAAGAAGAGAGAGAAAGGACCCAAGAAAATATTTGAAGAGATTATAGTTGAAAACTTCCCTAACATAGGAAAGGAAATAGCCACCCAAATCCAGGGAGCACAGAGAGTCCCAGGCAGGATAAACCCAAGGAGAAACACGCCAAGACACATAGTAATCAAACTGGCAAAAATTAAAGACAAAGAAAAATTATTGAAAGCAGCAAGAGAAAAACGACAAATAACATACAAGGGAACTCCCATAAGGTTAACAGCTGATTTCTCAGCAGAAACTCTACAAGCCAGAAGGGAGTGGCATGATATACTTAAAGTGATGAAAGGGAAGAACCTACAACCAAGATTACTCTACCTGGCAAGGATCTCATTCATATTTGATGGAGAAATCAAAAGCTTTTCAGACAAGCAAAAGCGAAGAGAATTCAGCACCACCAAACCAGCTCTAACACAAACGCTAAAGGAACTTCCCTAAGTGGGAAACACAAGAGAAGAAAAGGACCTACAAAAACAAACCCAAAACAATTAAGAAAATGGTAATAGGAACATACATATCGGTAACTACCTTAAACGTGAATGGATTAAATGCTCCAACCAAAAGACACAGGCTTGCTGAATGGACACAAACACAAGACCTGTCTATATGCTGTCTACAGGAGACCCACTTCAGACCTAGGGACACATACAGACTGAAAGTGAGGGGATAGAAAAAGATATTCCATGCAAATGGAAATCAAAAGAAAGCTGGAGTAGCAATACTCATGTCAGACAAAATCGTCTTTAAAATAAAGAATGTAACAAGAGACAAGGAAGGACACTACATAATGATCAAGGGATCAATCCAAGAAGAAGATATAACAATTATAAATATATATGCACCCAACATAGAAGCACCTCAATACATAAGGCAACTGCTAACAGCTCTAAGAGGAAATCGACAATAACACAATAATAGTGGGAGATTTTAACACCTCACTTACACCAATGGACAGATCATCCAAAATGAAAATAAACAAGGAAACAGAAGCTTTAAATGACACAATAGACCAGATAGATGTAATTGGTATTTACAGGACATTCCATCCAAAACCTGCAGATTACACTTTCTTCTCAAGTGCGCACGGAATATTCTCCAGGATAGATCACATCTTGGGTCACAAATCAAGCCACAGTAAATTTAAGAAAACTGAAATCATATCAAGCATCTTTTCTGACCACAACGCTATGAGATTAGAAATGAATTACAGGGGGAAAAAAAGTAAAAAGCACAAACAAATGGAGGCTAAACAATACGTTACTAAATAACCAAGAGATCACTGAAGAAATCAAAGAGGAAATCAAAAAATACCTAGAGAAAAATGACAATGAAAACACGATGATCCAAAACCTATGGGATGCAGCAAAAGCAGTTCTAAGAGGGAAGTTTAGAGCTATACAAGCCTACCTCAAGAAACAAGAAAAGTTTCACATAAACAATCCAACCTTACACCTAAAGGAACTAGAGAAGGAAGAACAAACAAAACCCAAAGTTAGCAGAAGAAAAGAAATCATAAAGATCACAGCAGAAATAAATGGAATAGAAACAAAGAAAACAATAGCAAAGAGCAATAAAACTAAAAGCTGGTTCTTTGAGAAGATAAACAAAATTGATAAACCATTAGCCAGACTCGTCAAGAAAAAGAGGGAGAGGACTCAAATCAATAAAATTAGAAATGAAAAGGCAAAGTTACAACAGACACTGCAGAAATACAAAGCATCCTAAGAGACTACTACAAGCAACTCTATGCCAATAAAATGGACAAATTCTTAGAAAGGTATAACCTTCCAGGACTGAACCAGGAAGAAACAGAAAAAAAGAACAGACCCATCACAAGTAATGAAATTGAAACTGTGATTAAAAATCTTCCAACAAACAAAAGTCCAGGACCAGATGGCTTCACAGGTGAATTCTATCAAACATTTAGAGAAGAGCTAACAGCCATCCTTCTCAAACTCTTCCAAAAAATTGCAGAGGAAGGAACACTCCCAAAATCATTCTAAGAGGCCACCATCAATCACCCTGATACCCAAACCAGACAAAGATACTACAAAAAAAAAAAAGAAAATTACAGACCAATATCACTGATGAATATAGATGCAAAAATGCTCAACAAAATACTAGCAAACAGAATCCAACAACACACTAAAAGGATCTTACACCATGATCAGGTGGGATTTATCCCAGGGATGAAAGGATTCTTCAATATACACAAATCAATCAATGTGATACACCATATTAACAAATTGAAGAAAACCATATGATCATCTCAATAGATGCAGAAAAAGCTTTTGACAAAATTCAACACCCATTTATGATAAAAACTCTCCAGAAAGTGGGCATAGAGGGAACCTACCTCAACATAATAAAGGCCATATAGGACAAACCCACAGCAAATATCATTCTCAATGGAAAAAAACTGAAAGCATTTCCTCTAAGATCAGGAACAAGACAAGGATGTCCACTCTCACCACTATTATTCAACATAGTTTTGGAAGGTCTAGCCACGGCAATCAGAGAAGAAAAAGAAATAAAAGGAATACAAATTGGAAAAGAAGAAGTAAAACTGTCACTGTTTGCAGATGACATGATACTATACATAGAGAATCCTAAAGATGCCACCAGAAAACTACTAGAGCTAATCAATGAATTTGGTAAACTTGCAGGATACAAAATTAATGCACAGAGATTTCTTGCATTCCTATACACTAATGATGAAAAATCTGAAAGAGAAATTAAGGAAACACTCCCATTTACCATTGCAACAAAAAGAAAAAATACCTAGGAATAAACCTACCTAGGGAGACAAAAGACCTGTATGCAGAAAACTATAAGACAGTGATGAAAGAAATTAAAGATGATACCAACAGATGGAGAGATATACCATGTTCTTGGAATGGAAGAATGAATATTGTGAAAATGACTATACTACCCAAAAGCAATCTACAGATTCAATGCAATCCCTATCAAATTACCAATGGCATTTTTTACGGAACTAGAACAAAAAATCTTAAAATTTGTATGGAGACACAAAAGACCCTGAATAGCCAAAGCAGTCTTGAGGGAAAAAAACGGAGCTGGAGGAATCAGACTCCCTGACTTCCGATTATACTACAAAGCTACAGTAATCAAGATAATATGGTACTGGCACAAAAACAGAGACACAGATCAACGGAACAAGATAGAAAGTCCAGAGATAAACCCACGCACCTATGGTCAACTAATCTATGACAAAGGAGGCAAGGATATACAATGGAGAAAAGACAGTCTCTTCAATAAGTGGTGCTGGGAAAACTGGACAGCTACATGTAAAACAATGAAATTAGAACACTCTATAACACCATACACAAAAATAAACTCAAAATGGATTAGAGACCTGAATGTAAGACCGGACACTATAAAACTCTTAGAGGAAAACATAGGAAGAACACTCTGACATAAATCACAGCAAGATCTTTTTTGATCCACTTCCTAGAGTAATGGAAATAAAAACAAAAATAAACAAATGGGACCTAATGAAACTTCAAAGCTTTTGCACAGCAAAGGACACCATAAACAAGACGAAAAGGCAACCCTCAGAATGGGAAAAAATATTTGCAATCGAATCAACAGACAAGGGATTAATCTCCAAAATATATAAACAGCTCATGCAGCTCAATATTAAAAAAACAAACAACCCAATCCAAAAATGGGCAGAAGACCTAAATAGACATTTCTCCAAAGAAGACACACAGATGGCCACGAAGCACATGAAAAGCTGCTCAACATCACTAATTATTACAGAAATGCAAATCAAAACTACAATGAGGTATCACCTCACACCAGTTAGAATGGGCATCATCAGAAAATCTACAAACGACAAATGCTGGAGAGGGTGTGGAGAAAAGGGAACACTCTTGCACTGTTGGTGGGAATGTAAATTGATACAGCCACTATGGAGAACAGTATGGAGGTTCCTTAAAAAACTAAAATTGAATTACCATATGACCCAGCAATCCCACTACTGGGCATATACCCAGAGAAAACCGTAATTCAGAAAGACACTTGCACCCCAATGTTCATTGCACCACTATTTACAATAGTCAGGTCACGGAAGCAACCTAAATGCCCACTGACAGACGAATGGATAAAGAAGATGTGGTACACATATACAATGGAATATTACTCAGCCATAGAAAGGAACGAAATTGAGTCATTTGTAGAGACATGCATGGATCTAGAGACTGTCATACAGAGTGAAGTAAGTCAGAAAGAGAAAAACAAATATCGTATATTAACACATATATGTGGAACCTAGAAAAATGGTACAGATGAACTGGTTTGCAGGGCAGAAATTGAGACACAGATATAGAGAACAAACGTATGGACACCAAGGGGGGAAAGCGGCAGGGGCGTGGGGGTGGTGGTGTGATGGATTGGGCGATTGGGATTGAAATGTATACACTGATGTGTATAAAATTGATGACTAATAAGAACCTGCTGTATAAAAAAAAAAAAAAAGACGAGATAAGTGTTGACAAGGATATAGAGAAAAGGGAATCCTTGTGCACTGTTGGTGGGAATGTAAATCAGTGCAGCCACTGTAGAAAACAACATGGAAGTTCCTCAAAAATTAAAAACAGTGCTGTCATATGATCCAGTGATTCCACTTTTAGATATATATCTAAAGGAAACTAAATCACTATTTCAAAAAAATATCTGCACCCCCATATTCATTGTAGCACTATCTACAACAGCCAAGACATGGAAACAACTTATGTGTCCACTGACCAATGAATGGATAAAGAAGATGTGCTGCATATATACAATGGAATATTATTTAGCCATAAAAAAGAAAGAAATTCTACCGTTTGTGACAATATGGATGGATCTTGAGGGCATTATGCTAAGTGAAATAAGTCAGAGAGAAAGGTAAATACTGTATGTTCTCACTTATATGTAGAATCTAAAAAAATCAAACTCATAGTTACAAAGACCAGACTGGTGGTTGACAGAGGCAGGGGGTAGAGAGGTTAGCAAAATAGCTGAAGGTGCTCAAAAGGTAAACACTTCCAGTTAGATAAATAAGTTCTGGGGATATAATGTGCAGCACAGTTACTATAGTTAACTGTGTATTTGAAAGTTTATGAGAGAATAGATCTTGAGAGTTCTCACCAAAAGAAAAATATTTTCTAACTATGTGAGGTAATGGATGTTAACTGAACTTATTATGGCAATCATTCTGAAATATATATCTCAAACCATTATACTCTATACCTTAAATTAATAAAATGTTGTATGTCAATTATATCTCAATAAAACTAGGGAAATTATTAAAACTAGAATAACCATATGATCCAGTAATCTCACTTCTGGGTATACAGCCAAAGGAAGAAAATTTGGATCTCAAAGAGAAATCTGCTCTCCCATGTTCACTGCCGTATTACAAAACAGCCAAGACATAAAGAAGAGGTGGGTGGGGGATGACACCAGTATATACAATGGAATTTTATTTGGCCATAAGAAAGAAGGACACCCTGTCATTTTTGACAACATGAATGGAACTTGAGGACATTATACTAAGTGAATTAAGTCAGACAGAGAAAGGCACATACCATACAATATCACTTATGTTGGAATCTACAAAAGCCAAACTTAAAGAAACTCATAGGGAGTAAAATGGTGGTTACCAGGGTCTGGGATATGGAAGAAATGGGGAGATGTTGTTGAAAGCTACAAACTTCCAGTTATCAAATGCGTAAGTTCTGAATATCTAAGTACAGCATGGTATACTTTAATTCTTTAGACCTGGTTTCCCTTAGTTATTGAACATACTTATAAGACTGATTTAAAGTCTTTGTCCCATATGGTAGGCAGAATAATGCCCCCTCCCTAAAGATGTCCACTCTTTAATCACTGGAATCTGTGTCTGTGTTACCTACTCTACATTGTTAAAAGGACTTTGTAGATGTGATTAAGTTTATAGACTTTAAGACTGGAAAACTATCCTGGATTAGCTGGGTAGGCCAGATCTATTCACATGAGTCCGTGAAAGCAGACAGCTTTTCCTGGCTATAGTCAGGAAGAGACACAAGTATGAAAGAAGGGTCAGAGGGATACAAAGTGTTAAGAACTCCAACCTCCATTGCTAGTTTTGAAGACAGGGTAACATGGGTGCCCTCTGGAAGCAGGGAAAGGTAAGGAAATGGAATATCCCCTAGAGGCTCCAGAAAAAATTTTGGTCCTGCCAACTCCTTGATTTTAGCCCAGTGATCCAGGTCAGACTTCTGACCTACAAAACTGCAAGATAATACATTCATCTTGTTTTAAGTCACTATATTTTTAGTAATTTGTTATGTCAGCAAGAGAAAAATAATGCCTCTAGTAAATCTAACATCTGAGCTTTCTCAAAGACAGTTTCTATTGACTGCTTTTGTGTGTGTGTATAAACCATATTTTCCTGTCTCTATGTGTGTCTCACAAATTTTTTTTGAAAATTGGGCATTTTAAATAATATAATGTGACAAGTCTGGAAATCAAATCCCCTGTCAAAGATCTGTTCTTGCTGTTGTTGTTTCTGTCTGTCTGGTTTTGTTTTTTTGTGGTTGTTGTAATCTGTTTAGTTAGTGACATTCCTGGACTAATTATGCAAAGTCTGTATTCCCTGTTGTATGTGGCCACTGATTAGCTTAGCATTCAGTTAATAATTAAACAGAGATTTTTTTAAATGTCTTGAACCAATAAGTCTTCTACTATTTGTCAAAAGGCCTTTGTGTGCCCTGGGGCACAGCTTCAATGTTCCAGCAAATTTGAACTCTGACTTAACTTTCATTTGAAAGGCCCCAAGGTTCACCAGAGGTGAGAGATTTAGTCTTTCCTAATCTCAGGTCTTCCTTTAGCATGCCCACAGCTCTGCACAAGTGCACAGCCTATGCATGCACGTGGTGTTCTAGATTCCCAGGAACACACTGGAACTTTCCAAAGCCCCCTGTGGACTTTTCATTCCACAGATTTTTGTAAATTTTTTGGTTTACCACTGATTTGCCCCCAACTGGTATCACTGCCTAGGGCAACAGCAGTATTAAGCAATTGCTGCTGATTGACAGACAAATGCCCTGGGGATACAATCCATTCTTCCCCTTCCAGTGGAGGCTACACTTCTGGTTTTCAAGGATCTTGGAATTAGTGAGGAGTTGGAAACAGGGCAAGTTAAAGTGCCATAAAGTCCAGTGTTTTTCCTGAGTTGCAGTCATTTTGTTGAATAAACTCTCTTTGGATTTTTGAAATCCTTTAGTTTATTTCCAGAATTCTGAAAAGGCTGATTGCCAGTGTTTTTATTGCTTTAAGGGAGAAGCAGATTTTCGGAGGTCCTTACTCCACCACTATGGAAGTTCTGCCTCTTTTAATAGTTCTGTACTATTTTTCCAATTACTCTATAAGTCTCAAATTATTTCAGAATAATAAGTTATTTCAAATAATAAGTTAAAATACACACACACATATATAAATAAAGATATTTAGTGAAGAAAATAACAAAATCTGATTTGTGAAAAATATATGTTTATATCCATTGGGCTTATCCCCAAATATAACTTCAGGATACTACAATGCTTTATAATGAAGTTTCATCTTATTTTTCATTTTGACCATAAGTATACTTAAGTACACCTAAGAATACTTCAGTTACTGAAGTATAATGTAAGCATGCATGTAAGTGAAATTGATAAAATTATCCACAAAATTATTTTGCATCAGCAATGTGTAAGAAAACAGAGACCTGATTGTTAGTTCTCATTCAAATACGGATTCATAAACCTCTTATGTAAGTTTCATAGGAAAGGACAAAAAGTATACTAAATTTATCCTCCAATATTTTGAATGAGTCTCTTTGAGTTCCTCAATTTTCTAACATATAACATGTTACTGTCTGAATACTTATCATTTTTTAAAAAATGGTTATTTCTACCACTATGAATGATTAAATAATACTTCCCTATTTATGGTTCAAAGATTACCAAAAAAAAAAAAATTATTTAAAAGCTAAAAATATCCTTATTCATTAGGGAAGTTGCCCAAACAAAAGGGAATTACAGATGAACTCTCAAATAGGGAGACTATGTAGCTTTTGCAGTACATCCTATTTCACTTCATCCTGTTTATCTTTGATCAAATGTTGTTACCGCATATTCCTTAAGGGAACCAAAAAACTTCAACGTTTTGTATTTGACACAGCCAAACCTGTCTGAAGAGTAATCTTGAGAAAGGAAAAGCCAGTCTCAAGAGTAGCTGCTGAAATGATGCCTAATTAAATTTTCACACACATATTAAAAGGATACGCTAATACTTTGTGTGCGCGCAATGAAAATTTGTAAAGCAACCTAGGCAATCAGAATTTATAAAGTATTGAGAGATACTCTTAAATTCTACCTACTGCTGTTCCAGGTGCTGCGCTGGCAGTACGTGACACACTGGTGCTCACCCTGGGCGCACACTGGAACCACCTGGGCATCATTAAAGAAACAATTCTGATGCCCAGGTTCTACCCATTCATCAGACTTTGCCTTAATGGAAATGAAGTGTGGCTTAGGCATCAGGGATTTTACAGCTCCCCAGGTAATTCTAGGACACAGCAATATTTGTCTAGAGCAGTAGTTCTTAAACTTTACTATGCATATGAATCACCTGGGTTTTTGTTTTTGTTTTTGTTTTTCTAGCTGTAAGAATATATTATGTATTTGTCAATGGGAGAAAACCCCTGGGATCTTTTTGAAATGCAGATTCTGATCTAGCAGGGCTGAACTGGGTCCTGATAATCCACATTTCTAACCAGGTCCTAGGTGACACCCAAGCTGCTGGTGCTTGGAACACTTTGCATAGCGTGAGACTAACGGAAATTAAAAGGCACACCAAAAATAAAGTCCCTAAACACAGGCCACTCGCTCCTGCAGGATAATACCTCAAAGTACATTTGACACTTATCTCAGAAAAAAAAGAGAGAACAGCAATTTCCACTGGAGTACTTTCTCCTCCCCTGTCAGAAGACTTTTCCCCAACTTCCACTGACCTTCTGTTAAATTTTAGGCCATTGAGAAACATGCTTATTCCTCAAACCCAGTTCCAGAGACCCTACCTTCCAAAATGAGTTTGATTTCTCAGCCCCTTCTCAGAACTCCTCTTAAATTCCATGCAGTTCAGTACTGAATTTTCTTTAATTTTTGCCATTATAAATTTTATAAGGACAAGGGCTATGTCTCATATTTCTTTTAGCAAAATTTAAGGACAACAAGACTCAATAAATATGTGCTCATTAAACAGTGTTCAGATAGACCTCAGGTATTATGTAGATGCTGGGAAGCACTTGGCCTAAGAAGTTAGGTTGTAAAAAAAGAATGAATGGTTTACATATGCTGCTGTTTAACTTATACAATGTGTATGTGATTGAAATAGCTTGCTATACTTCTTTAAAAATAGGAACACATGGTACCAGCTGCCTGCTGAATTTTTCTTCAGCATCTCTTGAACACCTAATACCTATACAATACACAACCTGTACCAGCATCATGCTTGAAAATGAGGGCATCAGAAAAGTCTTTGTGGACCCTGGAGTCCTCTTCCATCCATTAACTGAGACATTAAGTTCACTTTTCTGAGCTTCATGCCTTTCACTTTTACACCACAGCCTTATTAAAATGTAGATACAAATGAAGGGGAAACATTTCAAAAATGTATTATTAGTAATCTGTTTACAAGTAGGAATGAAGAACTTGAGATCCAATCTGATAGATGTGTAGGAATATAGAAGGGAGGGCACATATCGTAATTCTCTACATAGCAGTTTCAGAGAGACCTAGTGTTCCCCAAATTGACTCTTGTCATGTTGATTAAAGCTCCCATTGAAACATCATCTTAGAATAAATCAGACTTACTCCATTCATGTAGTTAGAATGTGCTTAGTAACCACTATATACACAGTTCTGTAGGAAAATTATAATAAAATGAAAATTGTCTGCAAAGAAAAACTTTCACTCAAATTAGGAGATATAGTGATAGAAAGTAAGGGAATGAATTTATAAATACTAGGCAGAGGTATTGTATAAGGTGTGTTGTAAAGACAAGGTCATTAGTTACTTCTCTCTTTTGAAGTTAAAATAATGCTGCTTCTCCTTCATTTCCAAAGCAGGAATGCCCATGACAGTGAGGATAATGTGGCCACTGATCCCAGTGAAGCATTCCAGAGTCAGGTCACATTTATGTTTAATAGTATTTTTCTAAATATGCTTTAGCTTGCATTATATATAGTCTAATTTTTTAATTATGCAAAGCATTAACATTAATCTTTCTGCAAAGATCAATTTGATAAAGGTGATAACATTCAATCCATGTTTAAGCAATTTCCAGACTAAACTCAGCTCGATTATCCTTTTTGAGTTTTTTCTATTGACAATGTCTAAAACGCCAAAAGGGGGAAAAATTAAGTGCAAAAAACCTGGATAACACACACACACACACACACACACACACACACAAATAGAATCTAAATCAATAACTTACACAGTTAAAAATAAACACAAACAAGAGAGTTTCAGAAAGTTCTTGATCAAAACCCTACTACACCTATGAAACCACCAGGACATCAAGACAGAGTGCAATTCCATTTCCATTTCCATCCATCATAGTCAATTCTTCCTTCTGCCCCATTCCAGGCAGTAGATCTCCTTTTTTATTTCTATATATTAATTTGCATTTTCTAGAATTTTATTATGCATTTGTCAAAAGTCATCACATTGTACACTTTAAATGGATGCAATCTGTAGTACATAGAGAATTCTTTAAAGAAATTGATAAAACAAGTAATAGGACATGTTTTTAAAAGTTTTTTAAAAGGTTTAAGCTTTTTGATCAAGCTCCTATTCACTGAATCCCAAGATGTCATATGGTTCTACCCACCCCCCCCATCTCTTTCTCAAGAGTGAAGAAAGCCTTGGAAAAGAGTGATCAGTGAATCTCTAGAAGGACTGCTCAGCCTGCCTTAGGAGCCATCAGAGACCCCAAGGGATGGGTAGAGTTAGCTTGGCATCCCCAAGGTAATTTTGCTTCTGTGTCTATCTCTAGGTGTTTATTCAATTTAACTGTAAGCAAGAGCAAACAAATTGTTATAATTTCTTTAATCTGACTTCCTGTTCAAGCTGGTATATCAAACATATACTCCAATTCTTCCTTCCCAGTCTAAAAATTATATATGTGTGTCTATATGTATATATTTTATCAAATATATGTACATTTGATGAAATATTGTCCTCTAATTTAAGAACCTGGTTTCAAAATAATCCCAGGAAAGTGCCATCCAAATCATGGTTAAGAAAGCAGGCCCTCCTTGTGATTTTCTTGCCTAAAAATGGTGCCATAACATTAGCTCTCCATGCCTTGCTTTATTTTTGCTGGGATGAAAGTCCTCATTGCAGTTCTGTTCAAAGTTACAATCTCCAGATACCCCATAAGAGTTTAATCATCACATAGCCTTTTCATTAAAAAGAAGAATAGATCTGCCTTGGAATGATGTATTACAGTATTTTAGGAAGATGTGGGAGAAGGGGAATTAGGGTTATCCAAAGCCTTTTGGAATCATAGTAAGCATCATTGCAAAAAGGTCCATGAGACTACAGATTTACCTTAGTTTGTACAGGATAGAGTTCTAAATGGTAAGCAAATCAAACTCTATTTTTAATATCAGATAATCTAAAATTACCCTAGGATGAATCCTTTGGCTAAAAAATCACTGTAAACTTTAATTGCTTTGGAATTCCAAGCTTCAGATTACCTTCTTAAAATAGGCTCCATTGGGCTTCCCTGGTGGCGCAGTGGTTGAGAATCTGCCTGCCAATGCAGGGGACACGGGTTCGAGCCCTGGTCTGGGAAGATCCCAAATGCCGCAGAGCAACTAAGCCCGTGCACCACAACTACTGAGCCTGCGCGTCTGGAGCTTGTGCTGCGCAACAAGAGAGGCCGCGACAGTGAGAGGCCCGCGCACCGCGATGAAGAGTGGCCCCCGCTCTCTGCAACTAGAGAGAGCCCTCGCACAGAAACGAAGACCCAACACAGCCAAAAAGAAAGAAAGAAAGAAAGAAGCTTTCATTAAGGCTCCATTTATAAAGATTTGTGTTTTTTCTCTTTCCCCCTCCTTCTCTCCCTCTCATTTTTATCTTCAATGCTATCATCTTCCGTTAACAACATTCACTGTTGGCCACATTTTTGCCAAGAAACAGAAAGAAAACGTGGTCTTTTAAAAAGCCAAAATCTTGGGAAGCGAGAGTTGATAAATCTCATTTCATCATGATGAAACACCTTTGCTATCCTGACATTTAGTGCTCACAATAAATTCTTCTGAAATATATCACTAATCTGCTCTGAGTCCTCATGTGGCATGCTGGTATGTTGAGGAAGCAAATACTGCAAAGTTGCCAAAAGACCAATTCCAATCTAATTAGGACTTGCACTGCTTCAGTGAAGGCTACATAAACACTCTGTTAATATTCACAGCAGCAGCTTTGTCAATAACTCCCCCAGAATCTTCAAATTTATAACAGAAATCAGCAAACTATTGATTCTCTGACGCTGACGGATCTATCCAGCTTCACTGCCTCCTTTCTCTTGCCTCTGCCCCAATAGAGGGTACAAATGCCAGTCGCTCTAATCGGCTCCTAAACACTGAAGGATCATTATTAAAGTATGGCTGGCATCCCTGATCATTAATTATAATCTCATGCACATATGCAGTGTGATTGCGGGAAATAATCAGCTTTGTCTGCCAAATTGGCAACATTTAGAAACTAATTTGTTATGACACAGCATCAAAGATATTTAAACAACAAACTCAAGGCTCTGCTGCTCTGCATACATTGTTAAAATATCAGATAGCATCATTAAAAAATAGTTAACATATCCAGAGGGAGGTGGTAGGTATCCTTGAACTTCCATTCAAGTGAAATTATCAAAAATAATTTTTATGTGCTCCCAATCCTGCAGTCACATGTTGGGGACGCCCCTCCAGAGTGACTGCCATTTAGGGCGCTGCCTGGAAGAGCAGCTGTCAGTCTAGCGTAATTAAGTGGGCATTGGAAGGATGATTCAAAGTGCGCCTAGGGCAAAGATTAGACAGGACGGCTATTTTTCTGTTTGGGATACACTAGAACTCATTTACCTACTTAATTCTTCAGGGGCCAAATCATAACAGCAGATTCCTCACACTTGTGCACACTGTAGTGAAGCAGAGGAAATGGTTTTAAGGAAGTTATGTTCATCGCATGCCTGATGCTGGCCAATTCGCTTTACAGTGAGAACACTCAACTAGGGAACACTGAGATGCACACTGCATGTCTCTCTCCCTCCCCTAACCTTTCACTCTGGACAGCAACACAACTGTTCTGAGCCCATGTTTCCACCATAGGCTGAACTATTCAGGGAACTTTTAATTCAATGCCTTTCCTCCATTATTTCCTTTTATCCCCTCAGCAGAATCAAGCCCAAGCCACGTGCTTCATCCTTCTGCCAAGCTCCCTCTCTTCAACTCCCTAACACCTCCCAAATACACACACATAAATTTATTTCATTCCTTTTGCATATGAAAATACAGATGAAAATGTTATTTTTTATAACAGTTTCTTTCCAAGGATTCCAATTACTTCTAGAAATATTACTATGGATTCTTTTTTTGAACCCCCCCCCAAAAAAAGCAGTTAAACGGTGCCAATAATATGCCTGTACAAAGCAAAAGCCCTGAATGTTTGTTGGGGCAACCTTCCCCCCCACCCCCATCCTGAGTGGGTATACACTTTGGCCTCTCCCTACACTTTTATTCACTCCATCTGGGTTGAGGGTGTAATTTGGGGAAAAATAAACAAGACTTACATAACCAGAACCTCCCTGCTTCCTTCTAAGGCTAAACTGCCCACAGAAGCAGCTATTTATTCTCCACTGTTCTCCCAGGGCAGCTCTTTGCCCACCTCCACCAGCTGGGGCCTGCCCAAGTCCAGTACTGCCTGTCATGTGTTGGAAAGTCTACCTAATTTTGGAGCTTGTTTAGCAGGTTCATTAGGCCCTCAAACTAAGTCCTCCAACTTAGCAGTTGCTAATAATAAAATTGACATTTTGATCTCTGTTGGCCGTCCTTCTGTTTTATTTTTTAATTCTTCTGAATCTTGGCAAGGAAGTAGGATGCTCTTTATTGGACCTCCACAAAGATGACAACATTTTCTATATTTTACATAAAAAATAAAAACAAAACAGTAGAATTTGGGAGAACAAAATATGTAGTAGTAGAGAAACTTCTAGTAAGGCTAGGATGTGGCTGCCTAGGACTGTCTCCAAGCAGGTGGTAAATCTGCCTAATGCTAACCTATATCCTCTCCTCCAACTTGTATTTTATTAGTAAAGAAGCTGACATTTCAGTCTCTACCCAACACTCCTATTTTTTTTCAGGTTTTTCAGTACTTTGGTGAGGAGAAGCTTTCGAAGAGTAGAAATTAAAATAATAGAAACATGAGAAAGAAAAATCCCTGAAATAGAATGTGATTTAATTAAACAATTTTTGTTTTCTTCATTTTAAATAACAAAGGTACATAGACTGGATGAAACATACTCTCTGCTTCATGATACGCAATCATCTATACTTGGTTTCTTAGTTAGGTTATGCTTAATAAGGTACTGAACGTCTACTTTTTCCCAGTCTCCTTTGCGGAATCCACTTCTTGTCCCAACCTAAGAAGCACTAAGTCATGACTCTACTCTACTCTTTATCTATATTCACGCATTATATGATCTCACCCAATTCACTGCCTTCAAATAGCAGCTAAGTGTGTATCTTGACCTCTCACTTAAACGTACCAAACGCCTACATAAAACTTCTGTACAGCTAAGGAATTTTTTCAGCTTAACCTATCCATAACTGACTTCCAGATCTTCCTGCTCAGATCTGCTCCACATACCTTGTGAGGAAGCCTACATGAAGGGATACACGTGAAAGCACCAGTGGAGGAGAACCAAGACCCGCCCCACCCCAGCTCTCGGCCTTCACCAACTATCAGACCCACGAGGAAGGCCTTCCGAAACCATGAAGGCCTCCGCTGACTGCCAACTGACAGCCTAAGCATGACTGAGCTCAGCCACCTCCCTGGAGCAGAGTCAAGATGCCCCAACTGAGCCCTTGCCAAACGGCCAACACACAGAACTGTGAGCAAATTAGTGGTAGCTGTTTTAAGCCACTAAGTATTCTGATGCCTTCTGGAATAGCAAGAAATACCTGATATACTTGGAAACATAAGGCAAATATGTCACTCATTGACTCAGAGGCTTTTGGTGACTTCTCAGCACAGTTAGAAGTCTGCACCACGACTGTAGTTTCCAAGACCTATGTCCTGTGATCTCTGGCTCTCACCTCACCGCTTACCACTCTCCATCACCCACCAGACTCCAATCATCAGGCCTCTGTGTGGTTCCACAAAAGCAGCAAGGCACCTTCTACCTCAGAGCTTGGGCACAGCTCTTCTCTTCCCTGGGAATTCTCTTCTGCTGATTAATAAATATTAGCTGATTTTACTTCTGCACCTTGCCTATGTCTTTGTTAATACGTCACCTCCTCAGAGAGGCCTTTCCTGATCATCCCATCTAAAACAAAAAGCAAAAAACAAAAAAGCCCTGACACTCTATCCTCTTATTTTTCTTCACCTATGTCCTTACCTGATGTCATATAGATTATGTGTTTGCTTGTTATTATTTATCTCCCCAAGAAAATATGCACTCAATAAGAGAGAAAACTTGTTTACTATTATTTTCCCGACACCTAGAACGGTGCCTGGCAAATGCTGATTAAACTGTGAATGAATGAATTGTGCGGCTTGGTTGGAACATAGGATAAGTGAAGAGTAACAGTGGGAAACGGGCCTTAATAGGAAGGAAGATTGCAAGTGTGATACAGAGAAAGGTGCTGGACATTGTTGGCACTCTGCCTACCCTTCTCGCAGTCCTGTGCACCCGTCCCCTGGCCTGTATGCTTTGCTTCTATTGGCTTGCTCCTAAAACCTTTTCCTGAAGATGTCACTTGGGTTATGTCAGATACTTTGACCACACGGGCCAAGAGACAGAAATGCTGGGAGTTTATGTCTCTCCCAGGGTGGCTCACAGCCAATGACTGACCAGTAATATAAAGCCACCCATCTCCCCTGCCTCAAGGTGGAATAAACTTTGAGGTGTAATGTATACTTCAGAGCTCCTATGAGATCCAGTTGGTGCTGAGGTGTCACCTGAACGTATTCATGGATCTTTTCCTTCCCTGTCCTGATTCCTCCACTTTACTACCGATTTCTCCAGGCAGCGTTTCCTTAGGCAATCACTTGCACATGAAACCTCTTCCCAGAGAAAGTATCTTCCTTTTATGAACGATGGAATATCATTTATGGCCTCCGCATAGGAAAATAATAATGGCAAGTATTTATTTGATGCTAAGTGCTTAGCCGTGTATTAAGAACTTTACATGTTTTATCCCTTTTAATCCTCACAACCGTATTATTATCCCATTTTAGTGTAACAAATATTTGTGTTTAATAAGTTTATTCAAGCAGCAGTACATAGGATTATTAACTGGAGGCAGAGAGACCGGTGGGGAGGTTACTGCAGTAGTGTAGGCAAGAGATAACAAGGATTTGGATTTTGTCACCAGCAGTAGAAATAGGAAGGCAGCTACCAGAATTTAAAGGAACAGAATTTGGGATTGGCTCTGCCCATACGTAGTGAGTCGCTCAAATTCTCTTCGCCTTAGTTTTCTCAATTGTAAAGCAATGGGTTTGGAAAAAAAGTTACCTCAGAGTTCCTTCCCTTCAGGAAATCCAGGAAGGTACTGGGCATGAAGTCTTTGAAAGTGAAATGAAATTTCCTATGACTCTTCACAGCATTGCACAGAAGAAACAATATGGGTTGTAGGGCTGGTCATACTCAAGTAAAGATTCATATTCATATTTTTTTTTCAGCTATTTGACTCTAGATAAGTTAAACTTGTTGAGCTTCAGAGTACTTATCTGCAAAACAGGAATAACGTATACCTTACAGGTAAGGCGTAGAATTGTGAGAATAAAATACTCACAAGGTGCCTGGCAGTCAGAGAGTTCATTAATTTGCAGCTTTATCTCATCTTCATTTCATTAAATCTAATTTCCTCTAGCTCAAAAATTTATAATAAAAATCCTCATATTTTGATCTTTGTTTTATTATCAGTGTTGGAACAAATTTCTTTCTCCAAATTTTACTGTAAAATAAAATATATAAATTATATTATGAATTAAACAGGATTTTGTACACTGGCCTAGGAGACATACTATCTTTTTTTTTTTTTAAACCTTTCCTTTTTTTTTTTTTTTTTATTTTTGGCTGTGTTGGGTCTTCGTTTCTGTGCGAGGGCTTTCTCTAGTTGCAGCGAGCGGGGGCCACTCTTCATCGCGGTGGGGGGGGCCTCTCACTATCGCGGCCTTTCTTGTTGCGGAGCACAGGTTCCAGACGCACAGGCTCAGTAGTTGTGGCTCACGAGCCTAGTGGCTCCACGGCATGTGGGACCTTCCCAGACCAGGGCTCGAACCCGTGTCCCCTGCATTGGCAGGCAGATTCTCAACCACTGCGCCACCAGGGAAGCCCCCCATACTATCATTTTTAATATTGCATCTATGTGCTATAAATTTACTGGTGAGATCAAAGATTCATAAATGTACTTTCATGAAGGAAAATGCTACATGAGACAGTTTTCATGAGGTTGTGATGAAATGTTGCTTACCTTACAAAAACAAGGAAGAAATGGAGAAAGGACAAGAAGTAAAAGGAAGAGAATAAGAGAAAGCAAAGAGAATTCAAACAAAAGAATTACAATATTGAGTCTTCTAATTCTAGAAGATGGCATAGCTACTTATTAAGTCTTTAATTTCTCTCAGCAATGTTTTGAGGTTTTCAAGGTAAAGGACTTGCATATCTTACCTTAGATTTATTTGTATAAGTTTAATACTTTTCTGCTACTGTAAATGGTATTTTTTAAAATTTTATTATCTAATATTTGGTTAGTCTACAGAAATTATCAGAGATTTTTGTATATTGACCTTGAATCTAGCAAACTTATTAAATTAACTTACAGCAATAATTTGTATATTCTTCTGATTTTACATGTACACAATCATGTTAGCTAAAATTAGTGTTGTTATGTCTTTCTTTATAATTTTTGTTTCTTTTTTGTCTTATTGCACTAAGATTCTTAGTACAAAGTTAAATATAATAGTGAACACACTTGCTCTGTGCCCAGACTCAGGGAGAAAGTGTTCACTATTTTACTATCAAGTATGATATTAACTGTAGCTTTTAAAAATTTAATAGTGTTTATCATATTAAAGAAATTTCCTTATATTTCTAGTTGGTTGAGACTTAAAAATATGAAAGTGTATTGGATTTTATCAAATGAATTTTCTTCATATATTGAGATAATCATACTATTGCTTTCTCCTTTATTCTGTTAACGTGGTGAATTACACTGATCCATTTTAGAATGTTAAATCAATTTAAGAGTGATTCTGATTATAGGAAATTTCTCCGTAGGCCTTAATATTTGAACGTAACTCCTGAGGAAGATGCGCTTTGGTATATCATTAAAAGTAGGTTTTTTAGGGGCTTCCCTGGTTGCGCAGTGGTTGAGAATCTGCCTGCCAATGCAGGGGACACGGGTTCGAGCCCTGGTCTGGGAAGATCCCACGTGCCGCGGAGCAACTAGGCCCGTGAGCCACAACTACTGAGCCTGCACGTCTGGAGCCTGTGCTCCGCAACAAGAGAGGCCGCGTTAGTGAGAGGCCCACGCACCGCGATGAAGAGTGGCCCCCACTTGCCGCAACTAGAGAAAGCCCTCGCACAGAAACGAAGACCCAACACAGCCATAAATAAATAAATAAATAAATAAAATTTTTTTAAAAAGTAGGTTTTTAAAATAATGTGAATTTAAAAATATATGTAAAATATATTCATGTAGTAGATGCTTTAAGTTATCTCATGTAACTAAGTTTTGTCTAAAAAAACAGATACACAGAATTATTCATGAACTGTCTTTTTTACTCTGTCTTTTTTGACTAAAATGTGATGAAGAGGAATAGCCTGGCACAGTTATCAGTAAGGAATGTGGAGCAGGGGCAGAGGAGCCTGGTTCTTCAGTGCATACTTGGTTCTTCAGTGCCTGTCTAGTTCTCATGTGCCTGTCCTCGAACTTCGTGTTATATGTGATAAATCTACTTCTTTTTCACTGAACTTCTATTATTTAAAGCCAAACACAATACTGGCTGGTGGAGAACATATTTACATAAAATGAATTCAAGCTGGGCACAGAAAAAGTGATGGAGAGAAAATACATTAAAAAGTCACCAAGTAGTTATCCCTGGCTTGCAAAAATATGGTTGATAATTTTTCCTCTGAATTCATTATGATTCAGAAATAATAAGGCCTCGCCTGTCTCTTGGCCCAGTCACTTCATGCATGCACATTCTGACAGTGCTTTATCTCAGACCATCAGACTGTTTCCATAACCCTTTCATTCTCTGTCCTGGAAACCAGACACGCAAGGTGTTTCACTCTTGGGGTGAACCTTTAACCAATGAGAGAAGAAAGCCACTTGACAAATGGTTCTCCCGTTTCTCCCCTGATGGATTGTGTTGAGACACAGCATCTATGGCTTCTAGGAGGACTTTGCTGTGGGATTAAGCAATCCATCGTACTTTGGAGTGGCCAACTACATAAGGCATCATCATTTGTCTTCCCTCCTTCCTGTTTCACTGCCTTGTCCCTCACTCCTGTTGCCTAAGATTACACTCACCAATAAAGCAGCAACATACAAGCCCTCTGCTTCAGTCTCTACTTTCTGGGAAACTCCAGCTAAAACAATGCATTTCTGTATTCTGTGTTTGTAATCATTCACAGATAATACCAAGTCAAGTGATTACCTGGAAAATCTATTTTTGCTATTAATTTTCAAAAAAATCTCTCCACACAATCTTTTTTATTTTAAATTTCAGACATCTCTTCCCACCCTTTGAACTAGTCATGATAATCCGGAAAAAAAAAATCCCTACACTTTCTAAATCAAAGAATACACTTTTAAAAATACGCAGTCCCTTTACATTCCTTTAGGAACTATCTGGGTCATATTTTTATTTGAAAAGTCAAGACACACCAGAAAGTTTAGGTAATATCATGCCTAGAAGTCTAAATGGGTACAAGACTTATCTTTATAACTTGTAAGATTAGATGTTTATTTGCTGTTTCTTCATTTATCAATTGCATTATGAGATCTATGTGACAATTTTTTAATGTTTAATACTTATCACATCCAATGAATATATAATTTGTCTTTCAAATAAAATATTTAATGGTATATTCTGAATTCTTTGAATTGAAACCAAAATATAAATAATAAAAATATTTGTTGTAGAGCAATACATTTTAAAAATCATTTTTAGATGCGTACATGGTAGGCTTTATTTATAGGCCTGAAAAAACATGCTTAAAAATCTACTTTAAAAATTGTGCTCCTTCATATTGATTTGGAAGAGTGATCCTCAGTTATGTGAGAGGTTTTCAGATGAGGAGTAACCAAAGCAGTAGATGATAGCAAATAATTTCACTAAAGGTGAGCCTTAAGTATATAAAATAAAAAGCTTGGTAGAAATGGGTTTTCTGTGCCAAAATACTTCTCAATCTTTTACTGAGTCTTTATTGAGTCTGAATTTCACCGATGTATTTATTTATTTTTTGTTAAAAATGTTATTATCTTATTAAGATGAAAAGCCAAGCAGGAAGAATAATGCTTTAAAGCACAGTATTTACAAAATATCACCATAAAATCAACAAGTCTATCAAATATTTATTAAATGTGTTTTATGTGCCAAGACTTAATACTTTATATGAATTAATTCATTTGTTTCTCACCACAGTCCTACAAAGCAGGAATAATTATTATTCCCATTTTATACATGAAGAAAATAAGGTCAAGAACATTTAAGTAAAGTGCCCAAAAGTCACATAGTTAAGAAATGATGGAATTGAAATGTGAACTTGAGATGTCTGACTTTATGCTAAAAATTAATAAGATTGTAAAATACTGAATTGCTGAGTATATTCATTCCTTCCCAGTAGCAGTCGATGTGACATGCTTCAACAGTTTCTCAAAAGCTAGGGATATCATCTGGAGTATATAAATGACAGTTTAACAGGTAGAGAATCCACATATCTTTCAGGCGATAAACTCAACACCTAGGTAATGGAGAGACTTGAAGGCACCAGGCAAGGGGTTCTAAAGACAAGCACACCATCTTGGTTTTCAGAGTAGACACAATTTTAAGGCTACAGATTCATTCCAAAATGTTTCGATTACTCAAAATGTTTTGTAAACCTCTTCAGGAACTGCCTTTCAGACTAGTTCCCAAGCTGCAAGATAAACTCATCACTATTCTTTTTTTTTTCTCTTAAATCAGAAGAATAAAGTCCCCTACATACGAACCTTCAAGTTGTGCGCTTTCAAAGATGCGAATATGCATTCGCATGTCCAATCACGTAAGTAAATTCACGAGTCTGGTGTACATTGTCACGTGCGTGCATCTTCTACAAGTGGTTGTGCTTTTGTGTACTTTACTGTACAGTATTGCATAGAGTACAGTAGTACAGTATCTTTATTTCTTGCCTGTTTCCTCGATGCCAACCCCTGTATGCCAGCTGTTGTACTATACTACTGTACTTTTCAAGGTACTGTAAGATTAAAAATGCTTTCTTTATTTTTTGTATTTGTTTATGTATTATTTGTATAAAAAGTGTAATAAATCTATTGGAGTACAGTACCATATAGCTGATTGAGTTAGTTGGGTACCTAGGCTAACTTTGTTGGATTTACAAACGCTTTCTTGGAACAGAACTCATTCGTATGTAGGGGACCTACTGTATCACAAACCTTCAACATCTATCTAATCTATAAGACTTCACACCAAATCAAATTCTGCTCTTGAGAATAAAATCTTACCACACTAAAGATAATCAAAAGAATGTATGACAAGTCATAGGAACTTGTTTTAAAATATGTTGAGGAAAATCAGTAACTACCGAGGTGAAAGAAAAACTATTATTTGGAATTCATAAGATAACTGATATTTTTAAATACACATACTTTTTTTTCGTAGTCAAGTCTTGATTACCTTATTGTGAGTAAATTTTGAGATCTATTCAGTGCAGAGCTGAAAGACTATGGGAGAAGTGAGGGCTTGAAGAAAGAACACAGGAGAGAGGTGTTTGGGGAAGTATGTTTAACCTGATGCACAGCGTCCCGAGGGTTATTTAGGAATTACTGAGTGGGTTCTGTGATAATTTCCTCTCCTTGCTTGTTTCAAAAGGTGATTCGTGGGCTGACATCTGCTACCTGGTACAATTTATGTCACAGAAATATTTTCAGTCAACTGAGATGACTCATCTGGATGCAGTGTTCATTAATAGTTTTCGGTCAAGGTAAAGAAATTAGGCCTATGTAACATTTAACTGCTCTCTAAAAAGTAATATTTTCTCTACAGATTTTTACTCCTATATGTATTAGCCCCTTGCCCATTTTTGTAAGCTTGTGGATGGCAGGAACGTATCATCCCAGGGAAAGTAAGGAGTGGACAATAAAAGTAGAGCTGCCAAGGCAAAATACTTAACGTTGTGTGATTGCTTCTACATTCTTAACGTAGTAACTGTTTACTTTAGGAGATTATACTTCATCACAATGTCTACTTTAGTCAGAGAAGTTTATGCAACAATTTCCTACATCTTCCCATATTTCTCAGAATATACAGTTCCATATTACTGAAACTGCATTCAGAAAAACTGTTTTGTGCAAACTATTTCACTAGTCAACTGCTATCATCAACCACTGAAGTAACAATGTTAGTCTTTTTCCCTAAATTGTACAATGTTTTCTAGCATTCTGTTTATATTAAAATATTCTAAATATTTTAGAATATTTGAGCACAACTATGTATTGTGGGGTTTTGTTGTTATTGGGTCATTAGTGACAAACATTCCTTAATTACCTACCCACCTTAAAGTTTGAAATGTAAAACTAACTCAGTCATTTGAGTGTATTAAGTAGAAGATACCTCAACAGATTTGACACAACTTAAAGCTTTTCCTTAAAAGATGCTTGCAGCTTCTGCATGAGTAACAAATGTATTTTTCTTTGTTCTGCATAATAGAAATGACACATGAAATTAAAATGAGCGACTTCTCAAAACAAAAACTGAACACGTAATAAATCTGCTGTATACATTTCAGCTTTAGCCTTTGAGCTTTTAACATTTTCCTTTCCTATTTGACTGTACATAATAAACAGTGAGAAAAGTACAAGGCCATTAATTATCCCTCAACAAGGACATTCCCTAATGTTGTTATTTGAGTTGGTTCACCATTTCAAGAGAGAAGTTTGAACTTTGCTATAGAAATGGGCAATTATTTACAATTTTTTACTCATGCTGTTTTTTTTTTCCTTCGTAAAGTCTGTTAAGGGGGTTTTAGGCCATCCTTAAACGCAGATCTGAGGTACTTGACAAGAAACAGAGACATGCACTGTATATTTTGTTGACTACAGAGAATTTTCTCTTTCTTGGTTTGATTGATCTCAAAGGAAGACCTCTGTGAAATGAATGCATCTGCATGAATAGGCTACAGTCTTATTACATTTTTTGCACTGCATTCAAAACACCGGGCTTAAAGGGGGAAAAATGGCCCTTGAAAGTTACTACTCCATACAGACAGCTATAGTGTAAAATATACAACATACACAAAAAGAGTTTAATGCAATCATTTAAACACTGTATGGCTCAGAATGTAAGTATGGACAAAGTCAGGCTGACAATCAAGTTGCACTGTTGAGATCTCCTAAGGAAATTAGAATATGATTAATATTAAATGGATTTGCATTCATCCTTGGGAGTTCTGACAATAGCTCTTTACTGTCTTTCTCACTGAGAGTGCTATATGTATTTAATTATCTTATATATTCCTAAAATATTAGGGGTACAATGTTCTTTGTGTTATTTTGTGTTTTCCAGGTAAAATCTGTTCCACTAGCTACTGTTTTAATGATGAAGTTAAATTGATAATGTCCTAACTATGAACTTTTACCCTAAACCCATTAGTGGTAGAAGGTATTTATAGCACACAATTTAATGAAGTAACAAAACATTCCTCACTGGCATAGACACTCAGGTTAGTCAGAGTGTGTAGTATAATTTGGCCTGGCCACCAGTTCACATTAAAAGGATTTTTGAGGAACAACTGGAAGGGTGATGCTTTCTTCAGGAGGCCTACCATTTCCACATTCAACGTGACACACAGGAAACAGAATGACACCATATGTCATTCTAAATGCTAAATAAGTTCAAGTCAGGGTGAAAAATGCCCATATTCTTAATACAAAGATAAATTGCAAATATCCCCGCTTTTATATTCTAACATAGGATTACTCTGATCAATCATGCTATACCTTTTACGGCGTACTGTCATTATTGATCACAACATGGCCCCTTGTTTTTTGCCCTCTTGTTACACATCCCATTCCTCCACCCATTTCTTAGGCACAAGTCTTGCACACTTAATATGCATCCTTTCTACTCACCTTCCATACTTTAACTGACATAAATTTGCATCCATTACCAACATATAGTGTAGTTTGATAAATGGACAGTAGAATGATATTTTACCCTACATATCCTTTATGCATCTTACTTTTCATTGTTCAATGCTATGTTTTTGAGATGCCTTTACACTGACATACATCAGACTACCTGGGGATGAACTGACTTAAGTTATTGGCTCACACAAATAACTGTGCACGTTTATGTGCATGTACCTGTGCCCCAACTGGACAGACAACCAATTAAGGAGTCAAAAAATCAGCCAGACCTGTTTTTGGTATTGAGAGATGATAACCAAAGGCTGATTAATTCATCCAGAAACAATCAACCTATTTAGGTCAAACAACTAGTTGATGGAATTTTTGTCTCAATTGAATGGTTGTTAAGACCTTTATGAAGGGCTTATAGCTTTGTTCCATCTTTGTTGCCTAATAAAAGGTCCGTTAGAATAATGACTTGATATTTAACTGGAAGTCATTAGTCTTCCTGGAATCCACTTGCCAAGCTCTTAGTATTTTTATTAATATTTATAACATTGATATTTCAAGGATAACATTTTAAATCAACAAAAGGACAGAGACCTTGATGCTGCATTGTGTCCCTCTAAGCAACGCAGGTGTCAGTGATTCAAGTCTCTAATTAGCATAATGTCAATACGCAGTCTGTCCCATCCAGGGACTCTTTGCTTTTAGAAATCCCACTTTCTGTAAGTTTACATTTTCTAATGTTAAGGGTTTCCTTAAAGTGAAAACAATAAATCCGTTCTTTACGTAAGAAATAAGTACTTTACTTTTATATTAGTCTTCAAAAAAGACTCATGCAGCTTCCTTTTATAAGCTTTGGGTGACATTTAAATGAATCATAATCAGATGTTTTATAAATATAATGGCTATAAGCAGTAAATAAATTTTTAATTAATTTAAACAAATAAAGTACCAATGATTAATAACAGTTCATTTCAATTTCATCTTTTGGTGACTGGTATCTAAGAGACTGATTTGTTTAGCTGCTTGGTCATGAGTACCTAGAGGCCTTACTCTCCCGGGAATGTTCTTCAGGAGCACTGGGAGCATATAAAGTCATCTAGGGAGGTTTTCAAGTCACATATATTTCCTACATGACTTTGGAAGATGTATTCTTCTGTATATGACAAGGAAATGGGTATATTTTTAAATGTCTACAATATGTAATGTGCCAAACCCTAAATCTAGATAATACACTCTAAATAAGAAATCCTTAGACATATTTATTTATTTATTTTTGGCTGCGTTGGGTCTTCGTTGCTGCGCACGGGCTTTCTCTAGTTGCGGCGAGCGGAGGCTACTCTTTGTTGCGGTGCACAGGCTTCTCATCGCGGTGGCTTCTCTTGTTGCGGAGCATGGGCTCTAGGCGCATGGGCGTCAGTAGTTGTGGCACGCGGGCTCAGTAGTTGTGGCTCACGGGCTTAGTTGCTCTGCGGCATGTGGGATCTTCCCAGACCAGGGATTGAACCCATGTCCCCTGCATTGGCAGGTGGATTCTTAACCTCTGCGCCACCAGGGAAGTCCCTAGACCTACTTTATACGTGAAGAAATAGAACCAGGAAGGAAGGTAACTTGTTCCAGTTCAGATAAGGAGGATTTTGAGCCAGGACGGAACTAAGGGCTTTGTGACTCCAGAGCTGATGGGTTTTCCTCTGTAACAGTTCCCAACATATGAGTTCCATCTACAATGAACGAAGCCTTGAGACACATTTGGACCTCAGAAATCAGCCCTTGAAAGAAGGAAAGTAGTCAACTTTCAAACTGCCCTCTGAAGTTGGCTGGGTATCAAAATTGCCTTGTTGGAAAAGGATGCAGGAAAAGATCATGATTTCATTGATAAGACTACGGGCCTCTTCAGGCAGTGTCAATAGGTAGTTTTAATGTTTTGGTTCCCCACTTTTTGCCCATTTCAACTTAAATAAAATATTGAGGAAAACGTGGTTATTCCTATCTCACTGATGGCTCAAACTTCTCCAAGTAGAGATCTCGCTTTTCCTTTGAATGTGGCAGAAGCTATTCTGATTATCAACTGTTGTTATCAAAGAGGAACAATTTAGTGTAAGTATGTTAGCATATGTCTATGCTGGCTTAATCGGTAACAATGTGACAACACATAGGTAATACAGTAGTAAGTGGAACACATCTTTAAAAAAGAAGTCTCTTACTTAGACTCACATAAAACTGGGTAACATTATGTGAGCACTGTAAGGGAAACTTTTTGATTTACAATATTATGTTATACACTTGGGGATACTTTAGGATAAAAAGGGGTATCAAAAATCTAATTCCTTTTTCTTTATTACAGGTACAACTACAAGACAATACTCACTAGATAGGATCACCAGAACCCATTTACAACTGCTATACTTTTTGAAAATAAGGCAATTGTATCAGATATGTATTCATTACAGGCCTACTGTACTAATAGGAGCTGATGATGGCTTTTCTGAAAAACTACAGAATGTCAAATGGGAGCTGCTTCTACTTTACAAATATACTAGGCTCAAAATTCAAAGGCAAAGACACATAAGGCAATGTTTATTATCTATCCTCTCAATTACAAATGTTTAAGGTACTCACCCAACCCATTGTTCATCTATTTTTATAAATAGATGGTGTTATTCAAAGAGTGACACCAAAGACGTACTATCTGTATATATCTAATACAAAAAAGTGGAAAATTCAATTAAAGGCCCCTATGGTACCTTTCTGTTTAGGTTTTTCAACTTGAACAAAAACATCTCCCCAGCTATGAATTTACTGTGAGAGCTTTAGAAGAGCAGTACCTAGTCAAATTTTGAAATTTTATTGAGATTAAAAGTAAAAATATATTCTGTGCTCTATATTTTTATTACATTTATATTATTTTATTTAATTTATTTATTTATTGGCTGCGTTGGGTTTTCGTTGCTGCACATGGGCCTTCTCTAGTTGCGGCGAGCGGGGGTGACTCTTCATTGTGGTGCACGGGCTTCTCATTGTGGTGGCTTCTCCTGTTGTGGAGCACGGGCTCTAGGCGCACGGGTTTCACTAGTTGGCACGCGGGCTCAGTAGTTGTGGCTCGTGGGCTCTAGAGCTCAGGCTCAGTAGTTGTGGCACAAGGGCTTAGTTGATCTGCAGCATGTGGGATCTTCCCGGACCAGGGATTGAACCTGTGTCCCCTGCTTTGGCAGGTGGATTCTTAACCACTGTGCCACCAGAGAAGTCCCGCATTTATATTATTTTAAAAATAACAACTGGAATGTATAGATTGTGACACACCATTCTGTGTGTGTGTTTGTGTGTGTTTTATATCTGTGTATTAGAAAAAATTCTAGTAAATCTTATGTTTAGAAAGAAAATCATGAACGTGGCAGTAGTGGTAAAGCTTTTGAATTTCTTCAAATCCCCATTATCAAAGTGAGCAGAGGAATTAGATAGTAAAGCCAAAAACCCATGGACAACATTTATAACAAACTAGGTGAGAACTTGTCCTACCATCCTCAAAAACAAGCAGACGGGGACAAACCACTAGCCACCGCCAGATCTTCCTTCAGTCATTGCCAGTGAAGGAGAAGGCAGGAGGAAGCAACAGATATTTAGTGGACCAGAAAACAACAGAACCCCAAAGTAGCCGCCAGGTAATCACTGGATGTTTGATGGACCAACTTGAGAACAGCAGCTGAACTGGAAGGGGTTTACCCAATCCAAAGGCAGACAAGTTTAAGGGACTGCTATCAAGGTATGAAGAAGACAGAGCAGACTAATCCCTGTAAACTGACACCCACTCTGAGGAGAAACTCCTGGAAGCAGAATCAAAACTGAGCAGGAAAACAGGCAATAAAAGCAGAAGAGAAAAACTTCAGATAAAAGTCGGGGGTGGGAGTAGGATGGTAGAAGAAAGCCAAGAAATCTCAGTGAATGAATACTCATATTGTGAACACTAAATGAAGTAACAAAAGAGGAAACGTGTTTTTAGAAGCTATCTTGAACCACACCCTCTTCTAAAAATCCAGTAAAATTAATAAAATTGAGCATAGAAAAAGAAAAAGGTCAAATTCTATTCAAAGTTATTAGAAGGAAAAAAGGTCAAATTCTATCTGAAATTATTATAAGATTTAAAAAATATCAAAATAACATTCCTAAAAACATTTTGAGCATTCCAGAAAGACATGTCCACAAAACAGATCAAGCCACACTCTTCTTTTTCAAAACAAGCTAAGAGGCATTAAGAAAATGATAAATGATATGAAAGAACAACACAAATCATGATTAGAAAAACTCAGGAATTAGGTGACTAAACTCAGGAAATAATTAGAAATAAAAGAAAAAATCAGAAATGAAGGCTAAATTAGAAACAACACATTACCAAATAAACATAGAAGTTAGTGCTTTAAGAGAAATGGAGGATAAAAGGAAGAATTTTTTTAAATTAAAAAATTAAGAAAAAAGAGAAAGAGAAATTTCTTAGAAACTTAAGACTTTCCTGAAACATAAAGTTTTAAAATGCCACTTGAAACTTAGATATTGAAAGAGCTTATAAGGTGGATTTTAAATTGTAAAAAAACAGAAGAATATTTTATGCATCTAGGCAGGAAGAGTAAGTGTTCTTATAACAGAAATAAAGTTAGATGACTAGACTTGCTGACAGTAACACTTATGATACTCAAGGAAAGAAATGTGAGCCAAATATTTTTTACCCAGCAAAACTGACTTTCAAACATAAAGAGCAGAGACAAATGGTTGGTTATTACATGCAGGAAGACAGAGAATATTATTCCCATAAGTCCTTTCTGAAAAATAGAGAAAAATCTTCAGACAATTAAAATAACCAGAGAAACTTTGACACAGGACTGGTAGTAAGCATTAAAGGTGGAGTTAAAAATGGAGGTTAAAGGGAGAAGATGGTCGGTAATGGCTATAGGTTCTGAAATTTTACAAATAGTACAACTATAAAAGATGGGGTGGTGGTAAGAGCATATGCAAGAATTTTAAAAAATAATCTCAATTACATATTAGTAGTACTGTTACTGCTACTCCAGCTTTCTTTTGATTTCCATTTGCATGGAATATCTTTTTCCATCCCCTCACTTTCAGTCTGTATGTGTCCCTAGGTCTGAAGTGGGTCTCTTGTAGACAGCATATATACAGGTCTTGTTTTTGTATCCATTCCGGCGGTCTATGTCTTTTGGCTGGAGCTGAGTACTGCTAGTGTGATATAGCTGTGTGCCCAGTATGGGATATTCTGTCATCCCCTACATCCTTGAGAAGCAGGCTTCATGGTGTAGCAAAAAGGAAATACAGATGTAATATAGAAGAAATTAAATTTAAAAACTCTGTTGTGCTGTATTTGAACTAGAAATATTCCTATGAATCTATGAGTCATGCATACACAGACACACACGTGTGCACACACAAATGCATATTCTATCTAACTCTGCCCACTAAAAAGGCCTAGAAAAAATGACCACACAACTGAGACCAATAAATCTCTCTAGTGAATACATATGTTGGTCTTGAAATACCGTATTCCACTAAAAGAACCCAGAGCTTCTTGCAAGAATGGCAGTTCCAAGTCTATGACAGAAAATAAAGATAAAAGTGGAGCATCTTGTTATACTAGACAGCAAGGGAGCTATCAAAATCTGTTAGAATTGTAAGAAAAGAACTTAGTAATCAACCTGAAAAGGCTCCCACTGGCCAGAGTTGGGACAATTTGAGCTTCAGTCGTGATAATAATTGCAACTGGGTGAAACCCACCCAAATATGTTGAAACACAAGTTACTAAACAATAAGCATTTTTTAAAAAATGGTTATTATGTTATATTTGGAGGATAAGAATCCAATTAATTTTCTTAAAAACTGATTTTAAAAATCAAGCAATGATCCTTCTTGTCCTATAGAAATGAAAGCACATCCTCTGGATCCAGCTAGTTGCCCAATTTTAGGAAATTCAGAAGACAGAGGAACACGTTGAACAGCACCTAGGGTAAGCAGTCTGCAATATCCAAACTTAGAAACTCTGCAGGGTAGAGATTTATATTCTTTAGCAAATAAATGATAAAGAAAAGAAAGTTACAGAAGGGGAAATTACAGATTAATAGAAATTTTTTTCATTATAAAATAAAAAACTGGACAAAACTATTGCTTCTAGGGACACACCCTTGGATGATAAAACAATAAAGAAATTCAAGGAATTAATTGCTATAAAAGTTAGGACAGTGATTGTGTCTGGCTGAATAAAGAGGTAAGATTAGGATAAAGCACATACAGGGAGGGTGGCTGAAAACATTCTCTTTCCTGACCTGGATGGTGGTCATAAGCTTTTCACTTGAAATAAGCCGTTAAGCTACACATTTGTTTGGTATGGTTTTTCTGGACCTGTGTTTTATTTGACAACAAAGGTTTAAAACAAACAAAAAAAATGTATTACTATCCAACCAATGTTTGATACTAATTTTAATTTAAAATAATTCATCTCACTGTAAAAACATAAGATATAATTGTATGAAGCATATCATTACTTAAGGTATCTTTGTGAATTCCTAGTAATTTAAAGAATTAGCCTATTGTTTTATTAGATTACGGCTATCAAACCTACAAGCGAGGAATGCAAAACAGATTCAATTTAAAGTAGCTTTGACAAAACCAAATAACAGCTTTAAAAATTTTTTATCTATGGGAAGCTGACAATGTGGGAGGTGTAGTAATGTCTGGAGATTTCACTGCGGTGGGGCTGCCATCCTCATCCTCAGTACCAGAAACTGAGCTCCCACTTGCTCAGGCTGAGATGAGGGCAGAAATGAATCATGCCAAAGAGGCTGATACTGTAGAAATCACTTCCAATCCTTCCGGTCACTTCACTGGGTAAAGTGTCACCATGAGGAGAAAGCCAATCCTCCATAATGATGATTTACAGTTGGAAAGTGGCTTTAGGACAGATTTACTGTTACCCTATTCACACCACTCTGTTTCTATCACCAAAAAACATTTTTCCTGTAAAAAGCAATGTTAGGAAAGGACATATACATCAGAGCATGTTAATAAACCCCCTTCCTTTTCCCCTTCAAGTGAAGTGAGCAGTTAGAAAAGAAAGAGGAAAAATGCGCACTAAGAGAGCAAATAAAATATTGAAGACATCCAAACCTTGCACAGGAGAGAATAAACATTTCAGCAAATACTCAGGTCGCTAGGTATAAATTTATTATTTTGAAATCTCAGGGTACCATGATAATTACAAGGCTGACACATCTTCAGAGAGTGTACATAAATATGCATTATTCTTGTTCTCAAGCACAATGATTCTACAAATGCTAAATAATAATAGCTCTTACATATTGGTCACTTACTATGAGCTAAGGGCTGAACATAATTATTTAATCTTAAAAAAAAAGACTAGAAAACTAGAGCTTAGAAGAGTTAATTGACTCAAAGTTATATAACTTATTCTCTTAACATACTAATAAAAAGAGATGTTAAGATGTTATGTTTCAGCTGTGAATCATAGACAATCCTTCCACAAAAAAGGATCAGATAGAAAATCTGATTAAAAAATAGATAAATTTTGAAAAATCTGATAAAAATGATCAAGTGAAAATTGTTCAGAGGAGGTGTTCAACATCTAGTCCTTCACAATTTTGCACACACAGATGTGTGTGTGAGTGATTCCCTTGGACCACACGGGCCTTCTATGAGAGAAGGCCCACACGGTTCTTTTTTTTTTAATTAATTTTATTCGAGTATTGTTACTTTACAATGTTGTGTTAATTTCTGCTGTACAGCAAAGTGAATCAGTTATACGTACACATATATTCGCTCTTTTTTAGATATCCTTCCTATTTAGGTCACCACAGAGCACTGAGTAGAGTTCCCTGTGCTATACAGTAGGTTCTCATTAGTTATCTATTTTATACATAGTAGTGTATATATGTCAATCCCAATCTCCCAATTCATCCCACCTCCCATCCCCCCTTGGTATCCATACATTTGTTCCCTACATCTGTATCTCCATTTCTGCTTTGCAAATAAGTTCATCTGTACTATTTTTCTAGATTCCATGTATAAGCGATATTATGCTATATTTGTTTTTCTCTTTCTGACTTACTTCACTCTGTATGACAGTCTCTAGGTCTATCCATGTCTCTGCAAATGGCACTATTTCGTTCCTTTTTATGGAGGCAAGAATATACAATGGAGAAAAGACAGCCTCTTCAATAAGTGGTGCTGGGAAAACTGGACAGCTACATGTAAAAGAATGAAATTAGAACACTCCCTAACACCATACACAAAAATAAGCTCAAAATGGATCAAAGACCTAAATGTAAGGCCGACACTATAAAACTCTTAGTGGAAAATGTAGGAAGAACACTCTTTGACATAAATCGCAACAAGATCTTTGACTCTTCTCCTAGAGTAATGGAAATAAAAACTAAAATAAACAAATGGGACTTAACTAAACTTAAAAGCTTTTTCACAGCAAAGGAAACCATAAACAAAATGAAAAGACAACCCTCAGAATGGGAGAAAATATTTGCAAACGAAGTAACCGACAAGGGATTAATCTCCAACATATACAAATAGCTCATGCAGCTCAATGTCAAAAAAACAAACAACCCAATGAAAAAATGGGTGGAAGACCTAAATAGACTTTTCTCCAGAGAAGGCATAACAGATGGCCAACAAACACATGAAAAGCTGCTCAACATCACTAATTATTAGAGAAATGCAAATCAAAACTACAATGAGGTATCGCCTCACACTGGTCAGAATGGCCATCATCAAAAAGTCTACAAACAATAAATGCTGAAGAGGATGTGGAGAAAATGAAACCCTCTTGCACTGTTGGTGGGAATGGTACAGCCACTATGGAGAACAGTATGGAGGTTCCTCAAAAAATTAGAAATAGAACTACCATATGACCCAGCAATCCCACTCCTGGGCTTATACCCAGAGAAAACCGTCATTCAAAAAGACACATGCACCCCAATATTCATTGCAGCACTATTTACAAGAGCCAGGACATGGAAGCAACCTAAATGTCCATCAACAGAGGAATGCATAAAGAAGATGTGGTACATATATACAATGGAATATTACACATGGTTCTTCTTAAGGCCCATCCAAGAAGACTACCTGGAGAAAGAAACTAGAGGTATGACTGGATTCCTAACAGCAGAGGAAGGAGTCAGTCATCAAACCAGAATGGAGATGTATTTGACCCTTCCAAAGGGACTCCAGAAAAACTCCTCAGAAATAGGGGAATTCTCCAAAGAAGCCATGAAATGCTCGGGATAGGGGTAGGGATAGGGAGAGACCACTAGCTTTAAACACCCAGAACATCCAAAAAGCACCAACATCAATTCTCGACCCGTATCAGTGCAGTACCACACTTTGCAACACCTTTTATCTCCTCCTTCCCCAGGCACCAGGCCCAAGTGGTCAGAAACTGTTACAGTGAACAAGCTAGTGGAAGGAGCATGAAAGCTCAGATGGGGTAAGAGAGAAGACGGCAACTCTTTCGTCCTTACGGTAGACTTCCCACCTGCTGCCAGGGGGAGGAGAGGAGTCTAAATTTTAAACAAATTTGGGGTTCTGAATATTACTTGTTTTTGATGGTATTAATCACGCTTATTACTGACCTGAGCCTGGGTTTTGTGATTGAACTTGGCTCTTATCTCTTTTATTATTTGAGAGTACAGAGAAATGTTATGGGGCCTGCCAGGAACAGAGAAAGAAGAAGCCCCAAAGATGAATTTAAATGGAGAGAGGAAATTAATATGAAGTTGTTTTATGATTACCTTCCCTGAGTTTCAATTGCTCAACATAGGAGTTACACTGACATTTGTGCTTCTGGCCAAGTGTGGACCCCATGACTTGTCAGTGGAATGATTATTTTTGCCATCACATTATTGCCCCTATATGCCTCATATATAACCCCTCTTTTCATTCAGAAAAATCTCATCTGACATGGTTATCACTCACATGCCAAAATGGTGTTTAAAGAAGGCTGACTTACAGTACTTGTTTTCAGGGAGCTATTTTTACTGTGAAGGCACAAGCCTTCTCTGAGTTGCCTACAAAATGTCATCCTTATCACAACTCAGCTGCAATTGTGCTTTTCTGTTATTTGCATCACTTATGTGGAATTTATTTACTGGATTTTATCATAATTTTGATCAGATACACATTTTGTCTTTATCATATATATGTATTCTGTCTTTCCCAAATTAGACTTCATTCTCTTTGAGGACAGGTGCTCAAACATGTTCTTTTTCAAATTAATCCATAGCACCTGACAGAACTTTACTCGTAACAGGCTCAAGAAATAGGTAATGTCTAGAAAAGTTAGTTATAAGTCAGCAAACCATGTTTCATTTTGTGACTTCAAACTTTTTCCTACTTCTCTATCATCTTGATGCAAAACAAATCACTCTTTACCTTTATGCTAAAGAAAGGTTTCAAATAAAGACCCATTTAGCTGTGTGCTGTGATTTAAAGCCTGTCACCAGTATATCAATAATCTTTCACGTGAAACTTTTGGAATGTGGAAGGAAAGATGGCAGAAAAGGGCAGGAGAACAAAACTGATTCCTATACTAAGAATTTACTGGTTAATAGTTTTTTCCTCAAAGGAAGGCAGATGGCCATATTTATATATTGCATATAGATTTACAATGCGACAGAAAAATAATCCCATTTGCACATTTATTTTTAATTTTGTTCAGGGCGCTTTGAGCTTCCTAGGCCAGTTTCTAACAGTTGTGTCCCCGCTAATATTATGGGTAGCGGTTGTCAGCATTAAGCTTGCCTTATTACAGAGATTTTTACCCATGTCTTCTCTGACATGGTTGACCCTCTGAGAAACAGAAATCTACAAATACCATTTATTCATTCCTTTTCATTCACCTGTTTATTCCACAAATATATCTGAGCAAGTCCTAGATTCCAGGTCTTTAAAGTTTCAGAACTTCATTGCCCACACAGCTGTAGCCACTCAGAACACTATGTTCACCAGATCACCGTCTCCATTTTCCTCAGAGACTGAGCATCAAGTGATTGGATTTGAATGAGCCACGGTGGACACTGATAACTCCCCATACAACTCCCGCTAGCAGACTGCTTTTCTTTTATATTTGGGTCATCTTTGGCCCAAATTCAACAACTACTTCAATTTAAAGAAACATGGTGGCAAAACTATCTGCAAAACCAACTACACTTCTTGGTGACTTGTTATTTCGATAAAGCATTTGAACCCTGGGCACTGATACAAGTTGACACGGCAGCTGAGACTGGAAGAGGCCGGGGATAACGGTAGATGAGAAAGTAGAGCCAGAGTAGTGGAAAGAGCGTGATTCATTTACAGTCACCTCAGTCAATGACTATTCAGGAAGTTGAAATTTGCATTTATTTTGCCTTCATCTCAGCTCAAGGTAAAAGAAAAAATCAATACTGAAGAGACAATAATCATCTCTAGAAATAAATTCACAGTAAACAGTATGTATCAAGTAACTACTGTGTGAATAAATGAGTTCTTTAGGTGCATAAAAGAAAACACAACACAATGCCCCTTGAGTTTAACTGGGATAGATAAAACATGAAGCTTTAAGTTCTGCAGAATAGATATGAGCAAGAAGAAAAGGAAAACTTAAAAAGTGTGGGAGCTCAAAAAGGTAAAGTAAAAGCAGGCCTTGTTCTTGGAGGGGGAAAATGTGGGAGTTGGTTCTTGAAGGAAGTGATAAATGTGGATAAGAGAAGGGGCGGTCGAGATGCCACTGAGGTGGGAGTTAACACCAAGAGTGGGCAGCAGCAACAGAAGCCTATCTATTGGCTTGGTTGGAGCAGAGTCTGGGTTAAGGATAAACGGAATCACAAAGTTACATGGGGCCAGTGAAGTCCTGGATTGACAAAAAGCATAATACTACCCTTGAACAGAAACACAGCATACAGGTGGCAGAGTAGTTATCCTAGAAAAAAGTTTTTTCTTAAATAAAGCTTTAGCCACAAGGATATCTATATAGGTGCCTATTTTCCAGTTGGAGTAGCTATTGATTTGCGAGTACATCCCAATCTTCTTTTAAAATTTCCCAGTAGCGGGTGTAAAGCGAGACAGGCAAAGGTAAAGATACTTTAGCTTATAGAAGTAATAAGAGAGTTGGATTCTTTGTAAAGAAGAAATTGCTTTTATCTCACCCCATATTATCAACTCATTATTTTCTTGAAATAGCCACAATGTCTTTGCATACAAAGAAAGCATGAAGAACTGGTGCAACAATTACAAATAGCAATTGTTTTAGCCCCAGTACCATTTTAATGACCAACCAAATTTCTCTGGCCTTCACACCTTCAGTCTGAAACACCATACAGTTTGTGGACATGATTTTGTCATTTAACGGGTATTCATTTTCACTGTGAAGAAAATCAAGAAATAATCACTGCCTTAATCAAACAGAGAAATTAGATCAGAGTTTGAGCTTACAGGTCAGTAGGTTACTGACTTACTGATCAGTTACTGACTTCTTAGAGGTCAGTACTTATGACCGATGACTTATTACTGCTTTTAAAAAACAGGAAAATGTAAACCATGTGAGAGACAATTAATTTCTTTGTAGTTGAGTTGCATAATCCTTTGCCTCTGAAGATGTTTACTATCTTGATCTTTTCCTGAAAATTAATGATGATACCCCATTATTTCATATAACTGTGTTAGCATTATAGAATATATCACTACAAGCAAAAAATAGTACTAATGAAACAATACTCTGCCATGAGTATGTTTCCTATAAGAATATAAGTTTGTACACCAAACCAGACTGAGCTAGTTGGTAATAAAGGCCCAAGTTGGATACAAAACACCTTGGTGATGAATCAATTCTTTCAGAATTTCACTACATTATTAAAAATTACCATCATTTATATATAATCTGGTTATATCTATTTTATCTCAATACAGGATAAACATGACTGAAAAATAAATTCTAAAGAAAAATTACTTGGCTATAAATGATTGTTTCTTTAACAGTTGTGAGGTTGGAGAAGTAGCTGTTCTGACATACAGAATTTGCTGGACCAACTAACATCCTCTTTGCATTTCCCTGGATATTCTTGCTTATTTCTTTTTCCATATGAACTTTTGAATCACCTATCTAATTTACAAAATCTGTCTGAATGTTTACTGGGGCCAGCAATGAACTTAAAACTTAACTCAACTATGATTAACATATGGTATTGAAACCTTTCATCCAAAAACATGACATGTCTTTCCATTGGTTCAGTCTTCTGTTTTAGTTGGGTTCCCCAGGAAACAGACAATAAGATGGAAAGGTGCACACAGGAAGTTTACTGGGGAGTTTGCCATCTCTGGAAGCACGTCTGGAATGAAGTGAGGAAAGCAGGATAGGGCTATGGGAGAAGCTGAACTGTGATGCAGATACAACAGAGGTTTCAGCCAAACCCTCGGGGACTCTGGAGCTGGGAAAGCTCCTAGAGATCTCCCAAACTGAAACAAGGCCTTTCTGCCACTGGATGGATCAACTTATAGTCGCCTCTCTGTATCTGTGCATCCTGTATCTGCAGCTACAACCTAGTCAAAACTAAAATGAGGTATCACCTCACACCAGTCAGAATGGCCATCATGAAAAAGTCTACAAACAATAAACGGTGGAGAGGGTGTGGAGAAAAGGGAACCCTCCTACACTCTTGGTGGGAATGTAAACTGGTACAGCCACTACAGAGAACAGTATGGAGGTTCTTTAAGAAACTAAATATACAGCTACCATATGATCTAGCAATCCCACCCCTAGGCATATATCTGGAGAAAACCACAATTCAAAAAAATACCTACACCCCAATGCTCATTGCAGCACTATTTACAATAGCCAGGATATGGAAACAACCTAAATTTCCATCGGCAGAGGAATGGATAAAGAAGATGTGATACATAAATACAATGCAGTATTACTCAGCCATTAAAAAGAATGAAATAATGCCATTTGCAGCAACCTGGAGGGACCTAGAGATTGTCATATTGAGTGAAGTAAGTCAGACAAAGAAAGACAAATATCATATGATATTGCTTATATGTGGAATCTAAAAAAAGCCACAACTGAACTTATCTACAAAACAGAAATAGAGTTACAGATGTAGAAAACAAACTTAACAGTTACCAGGGGGTAAGAGGGGCAGAGGGATAAATTGGGAGATTGGGATTGACATGTATACACACTTCTATATATAAAATAGATGACTAATAAGGACCTACTGTAAAGCACAGGGAACTCTTACTCAATACTCTGTAATGGCCTATATGGGAAAAGAATCTAAAAAAGAGTGGATATATGTCTATGTATAACTGATTCACTTTGCTGTACACCTGAAACTAACACAACATTGTAAATCAACTCTACTCCAATAAAAATTTAAATAAAAAAATAAAATTAAAGAAAAAAGATTTTAATTCCAGAAAGTTCCAAAAGCAAAACTTGAATTTGCTGCACACCAGCAACTACTTACATAGCGTTTACATTGTATTTACAACTATTTCCTTAGCATTTACATTGTATTAGGTATTATGAATATTCTAGAGATGATTTGAAGTACATGAGAAGATGTGCACAAGTTATACGCAAATACTACACCATTTTTATATAACGCACTTGAGCATTCACAGGTTTCAGTATCTGCAGGGGTCCTGAAACCAACTCCTCAAGGATACTGAGGGACAGCTGTACAAGCTTACCCAAAGAAGGGTTAAAACGTTGTGCGAATCAGCTTCCTTAGCCTGAAGAGCATGCTTCAGGAGAGAGCCAACTGTGATTGGTCAGCAGCCTACACTCCCGGCAACTGGGAGAATGAGAGCCTTGTTCATGCCAGAGGGTACTAATCACACTCATGTTACTAAGATTTATTTGCTTCATATAATAAGTTTACCCCATCTAGGAGCATCTCCTCCAGAATTCTCGTTGATCCTATTGCTTGAGAAAACTTACAAAAGGGAGATTACTAGGACTAACTGCCCCTGCTGTTACAGTTACTCTTATGTGGATGGATGATGTAGATCACCCCTGGGGGGGCAGGGGTCTGAGCCCCTCCCTGGTTTTCATGACTTTCTCAGCCCATGGCTGCTTCCCTTTTCCATTAAGCATAAATATTGAGCAATGGAGTATCAAGAGACACCCAGTGAATCACCTAGTTGACAAGCATTCTTCCCTATCCCCAATTGTGTAGTAGAAGCCGTACCTCTTCCTAATGATCAGAACACGTTTCCCTGCCTGTTAGTTTCTTAGTGTAAGAAATGTGAAGTGGCGGATTTAGATTTAACAAGAATACTGCTGTGTTCCCCAGTAGAAACATTTTCCGACTAAGAACCAAGACCTCAGACCTGCAAAGCTTAGAGTTGCAGGGAAGGAAAGCAAAAATTCCTGAAGTGTGTTCCTGGGAATGATAGTTAAGTCCACTTCTGCTTCCTGGCTCCATGTATTACCCACCTGTTGTGGAATACAGCATATATAAAAGTTGTTGATTTGTACATTATATCTTGGGTAGTGGTACTCCATCCTCATAGGGTATTATCTCCAAACTGGTGACACAGCTGAGCCATTCCATAGCTCACTCAGGCTGGTAACTTCCAGGTAATATATTGTGTGATCAATCCCCCCTCTTGCACCTCCTCTGCTATTAAGTGCCCTCTGACCTAGCCTATACTTGGCCCTGGATGAAATATTTCCATCTTACAATGGACTGCTACAGAGTCCATCCAGCCTTATAACTTAATGGATCTGAAAGAACCAAGCTCATGATGAGCAGTCCTAGGTGCATGGTTACTTTATCTCCCATGGACTGGCACACTTCATCTCTATCAAGGACCATTAGCATGCCAGGAGCTATAAGTGCTGCACAAGTATCTGTTAGAGATGGTATGACTTTACTCCAGAAATACAGGTATCCATATTGTGATCCTCACAGTGGGGTTTTCCATAAACTCTACATGGCAACTTTTCTCACCACACATACCTCTAATACCATAGGGTCTGCTGGGTCATATGGCCCAGATAGCAGGTTTAATTATACTAGAGTCTGAACCTACTGTAGAGTCCTTTCCTGGAGTAAGCCACTCTCAAAGCTGGCAGCCTTCCATGTCACTTGATAGATGGATATTCTACCAAAGTGTAGAATGAACTGCCTCTCTATCTCAAATAGGTTTACCAAGAGTTGTTCTTCCTTCTTAGTGGTGGGACCTGGGAAACCTAATAATTTATACTTTACTTTGGAGGGTATGCTCTAGCATGCCCCAGATACCTCAACTTCTATAAACTTCACTAATGTGATAGGTCTTTGAACCTTAATAGGTTTCTCTCTCACTCTCTGGGGCACATATACATTACCAATGATATGAACATACCACTTCTTGCTCATCTGGGTTGTTTGACATGAGATCATTGGGGCTATATTAGAGGACGGAAGAGTTATCATTTTCCTAGGGCAAGTCTGTAAATGCGTACTATTGGCTAGCCTATTTGAATGGGCTCTCCCGCAGAACACAGTCAGCAGGAGGTTTTCTGGACTTATGAAATATACCCACTCTAGCATGTCCACTTCTCTAAGGCTTTTGATACCTTCTTCCATCAACTACCATAGAAATTCTGTCATTTCTAGTTTATTCATTGCAGACTACTCCTTTTCCCAAGTGACCATCTAGAAGCATAGAAAGAAACACTGCCTCACAGGGTCCTTGGCAGGGTGTGAATTCCTTTATCACAGGAGAGCATTCCCAACTCAATAAACTCTCCCTTGTCCAACTTCATATCCTGTTCTCCTTGATCCAGCATAAACTACTTACCTGGTTCTCACCAGTATATCTTGGCTAGGTCTTTCAGATCTTTCAATGTATAATTCCTTTTATCCCTTGAAAAGCCCAGAACTTTCCCCAATGAACAATGTATTTTCATCCTAATTACTGGTCTTGTGGCCAGGAGAGGCTGTCAGGGTGAATCCTTGGGGAGAGAGGGTACATCCTGTCTTATTAGACAAGGTTTTCTGCATTTTATTTAAGTATGGAGTTCAGGCCTTTAACAGTAAGGAGTGGGACACTTCTACAGACCCAGAAGGTTCAGGGGGATATGTGGTTTCAATATTATCAAAGGATTTGACTCAGATATCTAATCCCAAGGCCCAGAGCCCCTTTCCTTCCCAACCAGGGTCAGAGCACAGAAAGTTTGCCAGATTGAGAACTCAACCTTCTAAGAAGCTCTATTATCTTTTTAATTAAGTCCTAGGCATCATCTTCAGCTTTTTCTATTCTCTGGTTGCAAGAAATAGCATAGTTTTGTATGCTCTGAAGGAGCCTTTCTGACTTTTACTGTTTACATTAAGTTGGTGATAAATCATTCTTCATACTTCTTTGTCTTTCTCCAAAGTACAGCCTATAATCATTAAGAGTTATAGGATTCCATATCCCATATAATTACTACACACCCTGAACTTCTCAGGCCCCTAAAATATTGCACTGCCAATTAAGCTCTTTCTTAATTTTCCATGCCAGTTCACCACTGGTGAAAGTTTTAACCACTGCAACACAAAGGCATTCCAGAGCCTATCTGTACTCTACCTACCACCAGTGACGGTGCTCTCATTACCAACCATTCACCAATGATTCAGTTCCAACATCCTAATTTAAGGTCTGGTTTTTTTCCTCAGTCCAATTTGGGAACAACTGTTTTAGATTAGATGCCCTAAAAATAGGCTTACAGATGCAGATTTGCACACAGAAAGTTTACTGGGGAGCACTCCCACAAACAAAAACAAAACCAAAATGCCTGTGAGGCAACTTGAGCTGCAGGACTGGGGGAGAAACAAAGCTGAGATTCAGTACCAACAGATGCTTCATCTGATTCCACCAGGAGCTCAGAAGCCAAGATGGCTCTTCAGAGGTACCCCAGATTGAGGCAAGAGGATAAGCCTGTGTCCTGCCATGCTGGCTGTCATTTCATGCGGTCTTCTCAGAATATAACTGACCTTTTTGAACAGCAATACTGGATGTAAGATGACAATGAAGTCATAGCTAAAAATTGTCAACCAAGCTAAAAGGAGAAAATAAAGACCTCTGGAGATATCCAAGACTGAGAAAATTAGTCCCATGTGCCCTTTAAAAACTTTTTTTGAGGAAGCATTTCAATACAGAAAAGACAAGAAGATGTGGGAGTCCATCCCTAGAGAGTATCAAAGGAAATTCAGAGATGACAGATGAGCCACTGTCAGTGCCAACGTGGGGTCCTGATCCATGGTTCCTCCAAGGCCCCAGATACAAAGTCATCTCACTCTTGGTCACTGGAAGGACCAATGCAAAATTTTAATAAAATATTTCCTACTTGTAAATGTTTAATATTCTTAATAAAGACCTTATTTGTTTATCTAAATGTAAAAGTAAAAGCAAATACTATTAGAGAAAATGGTCAAATAACCAAATCGTTATTAATGGACATGAATTAGGTTCATGAATGAGGATATCCAAATATTTACGAAATATTAAATGTTAAAACTCACCAAGTATTAAAGAAATATAAATTTTTTTAAACAACAAGATGCCATTTGGGCCTATAATTTTCAAAGATCAAAAAGATTGAAAAGACTTAGTGTTGTGCGAGTGACAAAATATGGGCCTTCTCAGGCACTGCTGCTAAGTGTGCAAATTGTGTTAATAATCCTGGAGGGTGATTACTAAATTTAACAAGGTGTGAACCCCTTGAGTCAGCAATCAGCCCCAGGGATATTCAGAGTAATTCTGTTTGTAAGAGCAAGAAATCAGAAACAGCCTAATAACCAAAAAGAGGGTTAAATACATAAATTATTCTATGGAATTACAAAATATTGATAAAGTACTATCTTGCTAACAACAAAGGTGTTGTAGAAAAAATAATAATAAAGGTGTTGTTGTTTGTGGACCAATAATGGAATTGTATCTGTTATGAGTCTTCTATGCTACATGAAGGAGTGAGAAGGCTTGATATGCATGCTTGTGTGTAGGGAGCGATGACTGGTAAAAGAAGTAAGAAAGAAGGAATGTTGTGGGGGGGGGGGAGTTGAGGACTCAGGCATGAACTGATTTAATTCCATCTTGTGACAAAAGAGTAAACAAACATGAAGCCAGGATTTTGCTAGTGAATGTTTGTTTCTTGGTTTGAGGGATGAGCAAAGATCACAGATTCTGTGATACTCTTGGGGTAAAAAAGTTAGTATGTTGCCCCAAGTGACACAGTGTGGCACAAAGACTATTCTTCTCATCTAAACACAGATCTCAGCCTAACTTTGGCCCCCTGAGGATTGATGACTTCCATTTGTTTATAAACCCATTCAATTTACAAATATTTATTGAGCAACTACTTCATAACAGTCACTGGTTTTGCTGCTGGGAATATAAAAGTGAATAAAACACATTTTCTGCTCTTGGACAAGAAACAATTACCAAGTAAAAAATTAATATATAATATAGTTATATAAAATATATAATTATGATATATGGTCTATAATCATGTTATATATAAGCATATCATATTTTCTAATATATTAAATATACAAAAATATTATATATTAGATTATAATACATTATATAGTGATAAATGTTATCCAAAAAAAAGTCAGAGAAGGAATGGTATGGTAGTAAAGGGATCATTTTAATTGGGGTAGTTTAACACAGAGGAATTTCAAGAGATTTGAATGAAGAGATAGAGTGAGCCCTGCAGATATCTGGAGGGCATGCTAGATGGAGGGGAGAATACATGTGAAGGCTACAAGGTGGCAGAGATCTTGACAGCTGGAGGAACTGTAAGGAGACTGGTGCTAAGGAATACAAAGCACCAGAGGAAGCAGACAAGGTCAGGGGGTGATCCTAGGCAGGGACATGGCTGACAGACCACTGCATTCCTAGTGAAAGCAAGTATGATCTCGCTTAGGTTAAAAAAAATTCCCTGTTTTGTAGAGAACAGGAAGCAGGGAGATTAAGGACTAAGGGGCTGTTGTTTAGTCCAGAGGTGATGCTATATTATACTAGAAGGGTCAGGACTTACTTACAGACTGAATTTGTATTATGAAAGAAAGAAAAAAAACAATCAGTCATGGCAATCCAGGTTTTGGCCTGGGCTGCCAGAAGAACAAAACCCCAAGTAAACCCATGGTCTAGCCACAGACATTTTCATGAAGGCCACCGTCAGCAGTAACAACTGTAACTCCTTGAACTTCTGAGACCCAGACACCAAATCAGAACCTAAGTAAGAGAGGAAAACACGGCAGATGCATTGTGGTGATATTTGCTGACAGACTGGTTTGTGAACAATTCTGGGAACCTTTTGGGGGCTTCTCAAAACTGAGTAGTTTGGGGAAGAGGGTGCTAAGGTTTTGTGGTCTAGTATATAGATAATGGATGGATGGATGGATGAAAAAGAAAGACTATATAGAGAGAGAAATTGTGTATATATGTATAAAAAGCAAAAGAGAGAGAACAGTATCTTCCAAAATGTTAATGATGGATGGTTTTTATTTACATTTTCCCTCAATGGACAGGTATTAATATTATTAAGATAAAAGGAAAAGTTATTATTTTATAAAGCAGAGGTGAAGAAAAGAGTGGCTTTGCTACGTCCCATATTTCCTAGGAGAATTAAATCACTCTTTTACATTCCCATTTAACTTAATAATCCCTTGCTCTGTTATATGGACACCAAGTAGCAAAATGAATGCAACCATTATTCAATGAAATGGCCATGAGATTAGAAAAGCATCCCTGCATTATTTTATCTAAAATTAAAAATCCTCTGTCAATATTCTATCAGTTGTGACATTTATTGTCTCTACTTCTTGGACAAACTGTTCTCTTCCCCCAAGTACACAGGTCATCTGGCCTGTGTAAGAGGCCAGACAGCCATCTCAAGGAAAGCAGGAGCAATATTTACGGCACAAGGAAGTAGACATGAGAGGAGCGGCTATAGAATGTCTTAGCAGTCATCCAATTAAACTCCAGGTGAAGAAGAACAAAAAGAAAACCTAACCCAAGGAGTCAGTTCATGCTATGTCTAGTACCTCTTACTTTGTTATTGAACAGACGGGTATGGAGCTCTGAGTTAAGGAATATGGACCTGTTTTCAGCAAAGAGAACAGGCCCAGCTTTCAAAAACAGAAAACCATGAGTGGAATCTGTGCTTCAGGCTCCCTCCCCCAATAGAATCATTAGGCTGCCCTTGTGGGGAACATGTGGGAGCCAAGGACCCTTGTGAGTTCTACAGCTGGGGTAGGAGGCCGTGCTCCCAGTCCCTGTACAGTATTACATCATGCCCAGAAGCATGAGGATGTCTTTGTTGTTTGTCTTCCCTTCAGTGCTTTTTGATCTCACTAGAAGATCTGGAAAATGTTATTCTTATTCATAAAAATTCTGAAGCCCTACAAAGTTAGTTGTTTCAGTGATTTTCTTTCACTAGCAATGAAATCCATGGGTTGATTACAGGCTATGTCTGTAAAAAACTGAAAGGATTTCTTTTTATCCATTTTGCATTTGTATGCCTTTTCAGCTCCATCGGGAGTCCCCCCCTTGGTTCTATTCTGGGAGCAAAGGTGAGTAACAGTTTTAGCTTTTCATTTGTAAGAAGAAAATCTCCACAGGTTGAAGGGTTCACTGGATACTTAAATTGATACCCTCACTGTGGTTATATTAAGCTATGCAAATCTTTCCATAATGCAACATGAAAATGCATTTTAACAGCACATGCCAATATACGTAGAGACTTAGATTTTACTCATCTTAAGAAGCACATAATATTCTTAACAGTTGGTCACATTTAGATGAAATTTGAACACATTTTGCTTTGAGGTTATAGTTGATAATATGTTATATTTCCACAGTCTTTTTTACCTGCCTTATCTCTTTCTGCCAAAACAGTGATCTGGAAAGCCAAAGGTAATATAGATTTTACTTAAATCACTATGGAAACTTAGTAATTGCTGAGAAAGATAACCTTGCTAATAAGTTGGGTGTTTTATGGGTGAAAGAGAGCTTTTATACCTACAAGCAAAGTTGGTAAATTAATTAAGACTCAATATTTATTTAAAGCAAACTCAATGACTCTCATCTTTGCTCCCTGAGAGGACCATGCCTTAGTCTATTTTAGTGTCCTCAACACTTACCAGACTGTCTAGTTTACTAATTGCTTAAGAAACAATAATTATATAGATTACTGGATGGATAAATAGACGGTATGGACAGACTACAATGAAATCATGAATCATCTAGGGATAGGACCACAAACGAGTGATGACAAGTGCTTGTGAATCCAGCACATTATACAGTTTTCAGAGTAGCAGATCATTCTTCTCTCTCTCTTATCTAGGGAAGAAGATAAAAAGCACACTAAAAACATCTCAGCCCTGAATGGGAAACTCCTGATCTTGTCAATCCCCCACAGATCTCAAGAGAATGTTAAAGTAAATATTTAACACAAGTCCCAAATTAACAAATAAGGCCTACCCCCCAAAAATGGTAGTGTTTGGGTTTAAAAAAATGTAATTAGTTGGAGAATCCAAATAAAAGGCTATTCTTAGCTATCAGTCAAAAGATGGAGAGCAGGAGAAGATGAAGAAGAGAAGAGAGAGGTCTTCTGAGGAAACAGGTAAAAATAGGACTACACATGAGTTAATGCTTTATGGTTATAGGAGACTACATTTCTTCACTGCTAGTAAGCTAGAGTTTTAAACAGCTGAACACTTTAAGACCATGTGTGTTTACTTTTTCTCTCCTTGTAGGCAAACACAACAAAACAAAATGTTCCTTCTTTGTAAAATAAATTCTAACCTTGAGCTTTTGTGATGTTTTACAGAAGGCAATGAGAGTTGACAGAGTTAAAATATACTATTCAGAGACTTTAGAGACTCAAAAATAATTGTTCCTTTGAGAATGGTACCTCCTAAACGAACCAGCATTTAATTGGAAACAGAAGATGCCATTGTTAAAGTTACAACAGACCTACTCCTCTAGGCATGCGTGCTCAAGTGCTATTCGCACATACTTAGCAGGCCCTCTGGTGAGCTATGTGTGGCCCTGTACCTGCCTTCTTTCCTCCCTTGGCATGTACTTGAGCCATAATTTTGTCATTAAAATTTAAAAACCTACATATCATGTTCATAATAATAGCTCCTTTATTTCCAGGCTTACTGGGTGACAGAAAGTAGGTCTTCAAATAGTGAAACCACGGCATAATATTGATTATTTCATATGCAAACTTTAGTCTTTTCTTTCAAGCAAGATCCATATGTTTTGCAAAGGGAAGTCCTGTAGACTTTGGTGGTCACTTGGCAGAAGATCAAAGAGAAACAAGGACATTTAAATGGCAGCAAACCAATAGCAGGTGAGGTTTCTGTTATCTGTTGAGGTTTTTTGTTTGTTTGTTTTTTTAGGGAGGAATTACGAGCAAGGAGCAAAGAAAAGACCAAGTCTTATTAAACTTTAAAGTTTGGACTGAGATCACGGAATCTCAGTCACATAACCCTGTTTCCCCTTGTTCCAGATATCTATTGCTGCTTAACAACTGTTCCAAAAATTACTGGAGTAAAACTATAAGCATTTTATTACGCTCACAATTTTGTGGGTCAGAAATTTGAGTAAGGCACAGTGTGGAATGGCTCATCTTTGCTGCATAACGTCTGGGGCCTCAGCTAAGGTGGCTTGGAAGAGTGCAGTTGGTTGGGACTGCTCAGTTGGGGCCTTGGTTCAGCCTGTTGAGTGGCTTCATTGATTCTTTTCCACTCTGTGCCTGCTGGCACTGAAATGTCTACAATGGCTTCTTTACTCACATGTTTGATGCCTACACTGGGTGGCTGGAACAGCTAGGACTATCTGTGTAACTTTATCTATATGGCTTGTCCACATGGCTAGCTTGATCTTCCCACGGCATGGCAATCTCAGGTAACTGGGATGTCTTACATAGAGGCTGGCTTCCCCAAGAACAAACAGTCTAAGAGCGGTTTGACCTAGCCTTAGACATTCTAGAACATCACGTCTATCCCCAATCTATTGGTCAACCAAGTCATTAAGATCTGATTCAAGAAGATGCACATCTCAAAAGGAAAAGTAAGATATGTAGCCATCTTCAATATACCATACCCCCTCCTCATAGGATAATCCCATATCATTTTTAAAATTTTACTACATTCTTTTGTTTAAAAATTTTTTAAAAGGTAGAAGAAAAAGGTGTGATATAATAAAACCAAAAGATTCATTATCTTCCTTTTTAAGGATGTTCTCACCCTGGTGGTTCCTATTCAAACGGGAAAAACATAATTACTGGTAAGCTTCGTTGTCTAGTCAACATGTTTACTTTTTGAGAAAGAAGTATAAATACCATACAATGCGAAATCAAGTGTATAAATATGGCATTTTTTTTAATTTATTTATTTTTTTATACAGCAGGTTCTTATTAGTCTTCCATTTTATACACATCAGTGTATACATGTCAATCCCAATCGCCCAATTCATCACACCACCACCACCACCCCCCGCCGCTTTCCCCACCTTGGTGTCCGTATGTCTATTCTCTACATCTGTGGCTCAATTTCTGCCCTGCAAACCGGTTCATCTGTACCATTTTTCTAGGTTCCACATATATGCGTTAATATATGATATTTGTTTTTCTCTTTCTGACTTACTTCACTCTGTATGACAGTCTCTAGGTCCATCCACGTCTCAACAAATGACCCAATTTCGCTCCTTTTTATGGCTGAGTAATATTCCATTGTATATATGTACCACATCTTCTTTATCCATTCGTCTGTCGATGGGCATTTAGGTTGCTTCCATGACCTGGCTATTGTAAATAGTGCTGCAATGAACATTGGGGTGCATGTGTCTTTTTGAATTACGGTTTTCTCTGGGTATATGCCCAGTAGTGGGATTGCTGGGTCATATGGTAATTCTATTTTTAGTTTTTTAAGGAACCTCCATACTGTTCTCCATAGTGGCTGTATCAATTTACATTCCCACCAACAGTGCAAGAGGATTCCCCTTTCTCCACACCCTCTCCTGCATTTGCTGTTTGTAGATTTTCTGATGATGCCCATTCTAACTGGTGTGAGGTGATAACCTCATTGTAGTTTTGACTTGCATTTCTCTAATAATTAGTGATGTTGAGCAGCTTTTCATGTGCTTCTTGGCCATCTGTATGTCTTCTTTGGAGAAATGTCTATTTAGGTCTTCTGCCCATTTTTTGATTGGGTTGTTTGTTTTTTTAATATTGAGCTGCTTGAGTTGTTTATATATTTTGGAGATTAATCCTTTGTCCATTGATTCATTTGCAAATATTTTCTCCCATTCTGAGGGTTGTCTTTTCGCCTTGTTTGTAGTTTCCTTTGCTTTGCAAAAGCTTTTAAGTTTCATTAGGTCCCATTTATTTTTTTTTTATTTCCATTACTCTAGGAGGTGGAAAAATCAGGCATATTTTAATCCACCTGAAATGTAAAGTTTTTTTTCTAGGGTAATTGTGACCTTCCAACTTTCTATGTTTTCCCTCATTCAAAACACTCTGGGCTTATCTAGTAAAAGGGTCTGAAATTTCTTCTTGTAGGATTTATCTAAATGTGCTGTGATTAAAGGGGTTGTACCTCAAATGTGTTCTAAGTCAACTGTATCTCTGAATTTTGCAATTTGGGTCTTATGAACTCTTACAATAAGTAAAAGCTTGCATGGAAATTATACTTATTGAGCTTTTAGTCTGTGCCAGGAAATATTTTAAGCACTTAATACCTATTAACTTATTTAAATCTCAAAATGGCCCTAGGAGATGAATAGCGGTATTATCTCCATTTAACAAATAAGATATCTAAAACACAGCAAAGACCTTGCCCAAGATCACAAAGCTAACAAGAATAGCTCTGGGATTCAAATTCAGATAGCTAGCTTCACCCACTGTTCCAACCACCATGGTATACTGTGTAAGCTGTCTGAGTATTCCCCAAAGTTATAGCTGGAGATAAAATTACTTTACCTAATTTCTCTAATTGTGATGTGTTCTTCTGTATCTAAAATTCTGAGAGACGAATCTTTTACAGAAAATATAAACTAGAGAAATAAATATAATATGGGGTACATTTTGTATTGTTTTTAAGTTAGGGAGTATTAAGACACGTATTGGTCATCTGTAATTGAAGCCACTTGACCTGGATCTAGCCTGCTGGACATCAGGGGCCCACTCAGGCTAGATACTGTAACTTACATTCAGTTTCTCCAAACAATGGAGTATAATCCTCATAAACAAGTGTCAAGGATTTTAAGAGTCTATACTTTCTGTTGACATATACACACAACAGAATGCAGGGGTCACTAAGAGTACCTGCAGGAGCTAAGAGTACAGGTTGATTTTGACCATTTCCAGCATGTCCCTGTATGAATCCCAGTTACCATTAGTAGACCATGCATATAGAAGGGCAACTATCAAATGGATGATTTTTATAGAAAATTAATAACGCTTAATCATATACAGTTCTAGATAACAGGATAATGGCGGTATCAGCTTGGGCCTTTGAGTAGCTACTGAAGTATATGTATATGTCATCTCCCCCACTGAGAAGATATAAGAAAAACGAACAATGAAGAGTGACAACCAGGAAAACCACATCCAGACAGACATCTGCCAAAGACTGAATGGGACACCAGAGACGTGTAAACACAGGGCATGAAGAGCAGTAAGGGTGAATAATTAACTCTCAGATGTAGAGGTTTTGAGAACAACAGGCAGGTTCTCTACCATCAGCTTGCCTATCATCATTTGCCACATCACCATAAAGCAAGCATGGGGTTTTCCCAACGTCCATAGGCTCTTGTAATTAATTGCTCTGGAACTACATCCCTCAGAGGGTCCTGTGGGGCAGCTGAGAAATGAGGGCAGTGGTGACACCATCTTTAGTGGCAACCTCAGAACAAGGTCACACTACTTTAGAAGCCTAATCTTAATCATCAGAAATGTTTATTTCTGGTGAGTTATTTTCCTTGAACAGGAAACCAGATCTAAATACCTAGGACCCTCTCCCTCTGGGTCAAAAAGCCTGTGGATAAAACATCCCTTTTTGAGATAGGAGTTCTCCTTTTTCTAATTTTCTCTCTGAGCTTGAGCCTTCTTGCTGTATGCCTTCTCCTGGAGCTTCAAAACTTTCATAATCAAGTCTTATCTACTCAGTTGAAGAGCAAATAGGGGCTTAAACTCACCTATTATAAATTCAGTTCATACTTGAATCCTAGAAGCTGGAGCCTCTTTGGGGAACATAAGTGGGTAGCATACATATATTTCACTTAGTGCCTTTTATTTTCTGAGTTTAAAAAATATTTCTTACTTTTTATACTGCCTCATATTAGCCTCTCTATGATAACTTGAACCATTTTCTTTGCCCTTTCATCAAAGCCAATGGGGCATTGCAAATTATCATTGTACTACTGCGTCAGTAATAGCCATAGAGTTTTAAAAAGCATTATTAAAGGAACTAATCTGAATGCACATCAACTACTTTTCTCATTTGAATAATACAGCCATGTAATTTTTTAAACTGTATTAAAAATGCCTAGTTTAAATTACAGAATACAGTTCCATTTATGAGGCTCTAATGTGGGTTTCTGCAGCAAGGATTTGTTTAATTTTTGTCTTTATAATGCTTCCAAAATAAATTAGAAATGAAAATAATTAATAAACAAATTCTTAACCAAGATTTTAATTCTACGTGCTGATGGAATTGTCTTAAAAATTATTATATTTCAAAGACTATCACAATTTTCCATGCAGTCTATCTAGAGCAGAGAGGGAGAACTAGTCTCTTTTCTCCATTACTTCAACAATCCCCAAACAGAGGAAGACAACAGTAACTAACACGCAGTTGCTTAATTTAGATGAGCAGCACCATGCCCTGTGCTATAAATTATCTTATTTAATCTTCCAAACAATCCTGAAATTAAGGTATTATTATTTGCACTTCTCTCTGCTTTGTACTCACCTACTTGTCACCACCATATGCATCCCAAGTTTGAACTCTACTCTGAAGACACCAGGTTGATAGTGAATGTTTTGAGTCTTTGTAGTGATATGACCAGAGTTACGTTTCAGGAATATAAATCTGAGAGTCAATAATCCGATACACTTTAAAGTGTAGAAATTGTTAGACAGAAAGCCCAACAAAAGTCATTGCAGTAGCTCAGTAATGACATAATAAGCCCAGCATCTCTGGGATAGGGAAGAAAAGAAAGGAACCAGTGGCAAATGAATCATGGAGGCATTAATGCCTGGACCTGAGGAGCTTGTGAAAGAGAGGTAGCTAGATGAACGGACTTTGTAATAAAAGGTAAGAGTATTAACAGAAATAGTGCAGATGAGTTAGACAGAAGAGGACGGTGAGACTTCTTTTAGATATGTTGGTTTAAAGTCCTAGTAAAACCTGTAGTAGAAACGCCTGACTCTCCTTTTTGACCAGAAGACTGAAATGAAAACACTGTGTTATTTATAAAAGCAAATCAGGGAAGAACAAAGGGAAAGACCAAAAAGAGGGGAGAGAGGAGATGTGGGTGACAGGGAAGTGTTTCCTACTTTACTATGTACAAGGGAAGGTTCTCCATCTTTTCTGTACTGTCATAGTATCTGTTGTTCAAAAAGAAAAAAAGTGATGTGACTTTACCAAAACACCCAATAGGATGGCCCTTTCAACAAATCAAATGAATAATTAAAACTCTCTGGAAACCACAGTCAGAGGGGCACAGACCACTCCTCATCACTTACTTTAATTACATGCCTTCAAGTCACCTCAAAATAAAGAAAGAAGGAAGAAGGGAGGGAGGGAAGGAAAAAAAAGGAGGAAATAAAACAACAGAAAAGAAATAAAAACCTGTTTTTCTTTGGCTTTGCTGTTAAGTAGATGGCAAATAAGATCTGTTAACTCTTGTGAAGTTAACAGTAGAGCTTATTAGAAAGCACATAATTCGCATATTTCCTTCTGATATGTGTAGATATCTAATTTTGCAGTACACAAACTTATTTTTTTATGTTTTCTACTATTTGATATTCAGTATGATTCTGAAATGGGCAAAGTTACTTTATTATAATTCAAAATCTATTTTTAACACTTCACTTTATAAGATACCTATAGGGTAGTAAGATCCCTTGATTGCTGCCTAGAACCTTCCCACACAGAAAGGTACCTACTCAAAAAAAAAAAAGCAGCCCCCAGCTTCATCAGGCTTCTTTCTTCCCAGGATCCTCTGTGACTATTAGAAATGCTTTTAGTACCTGGTTTCTTAGAAGAACAATACTGCTCTTTCCCATACAAAATGAAGATTTCTAATGATCTGTTTTCTTTGGTAGTATGTATATCTTAGAATTAAATTACTAGCTTCTGGAGCCATTTTGAAACTCTGTCAAATATTAACATTTTGAGATTGGTGAACAACCACATATATTTATCAAGCAGCCATCAACTCCTTTGCACACTCCTAAGCACGATGATGTGATAAAGAAAGATCATTCGATCCAATTTTGCAATTCTTTGTCTGCCTGGGTTTCCTAATATAAATTTAATATTGATTATATAGGCACTAAAACGAGATTAAAATGAAGTAAAGACCAGAGTAATTATGCAGAAAACTTACACCTCAAATGCAGGTGTTTCAGGCAAAAGCAAGAGCGATCTTTTATCCTGAGACGGTTCAGTGTTTTCTTTTATTGTGGAAGTGATCCAAGAATACTCTTGACTTTTCTGCATACCACCTGAGTGCCTATCTCATTGGTGGGCTCATTCAATTACCCAGGTGTTTTCCTGAAATATGAACTCCCCTCACAAAAACACAGAGTGGCAGGATGGAATTTAAATATTTGTTTCTTCCTCTGAGAAAGTTCTTTCTCTGCGTAGGTAACACAGGGAATGGTGGAAAGAACATCAGTACTGGAATTCTTTAAAAACTGAATATTAATCCCAGCTCTGCCCTACAAGCAGTTTGTCATTCTTTATCTACTCAGCAAACACGTGTTCAGCACCTGTTACATTGAAGTAGAAGGTGGTGTGTTCAGCGCTGGAGGTGGGAAGGTGTAAAGGCAATTCCTACCTTTAGGAGAGACGGACATGCACTTGTGTGCTATTCACTGTGCTGAGTGTTATAGTGAAGATATACACACAAAGCCATAGGAATGCCATAAAGCCCCTAAATGATTCTCCCTGAAGTAAGAGGGAACATTTGGGCTGAGATCTGAAAAGTGAGTAAAGGCCTTAACATCTTCACTTTCATCATCTATAAAATGAGAGGCATGTGCTTCTCCTCAACTGTTTCAAAGGGGTTGTTTTGTGTAACACACAAGTCAAGGGACCTAGTCCGAGGTCTGGCACTGAGTCGGTTCCTCAGTAACTCTCCTTTTCGCGAACCTGGTGGCTGAGAAGCCTCTGGGTTTAGGTCACTTATTCATTTTCTGTAGATTTCTCCCATCTGAAATGGACTTTGATAAGTCCAAAACAGAAATCTAAGTTTCCCTGATTTTTGCTTTGAGTTTTTCTAGTTGGCGTGTATACCTCTTTTATTCCCCACCCCCCAACTTGACTGTAAGTTACTCCAGACCAAGCCCATGCCATGTGCTTCCTCAGTATCCCCCTTACTGCTTAGCACGATGCCTGTATACAGCTGGAGCTTGATTAGTGCTCACGGAGGAAGGAAAGCAGGGGCAGGCATGTAGCTTGTTCTCAAATTATACTGAACTGGATCAACTAGCTGACCAGAAGTAAATACCAAACAACAGCAACAAATGTTCCAAAGCTGAAAACATTTTAGGACCAGCAAATAGTAACACTCAGCCTGAAAAACTAATTCTCTGTTTACTGCCATTTTTGCTATGATTGGTATCTTTAAAAGTCAGGCTTAAAAAAAAAAAAAAAAAGGCAGGCTTACTAGCACGCAGGTTTACAATCACGCTTTGAGCTCTGAGCCTTGTAATGCCCTGTCATTTTACCTCTAGGGATTTATGTCTGATTCTAGTTAGTAAGTGCCCCTAGGACAGAGTGACAGAGCCATTCGTGTTTCACCAGCAGATGATGGTGATGATATTATTATTTCCACAGTCACTACGGTGATGGTTGTTTGAACCTCATCATGTATAACAGAGAACAAAAGAAAGGAATTAATACTTGAAAATTCAGTGTATTGCGTTTAGCATCATTATTGCCATTTTTATGGCAAGTGCTTTGACATTTAAGTGAGTTCCCATTTACAATATTGCCACCATAATCTCCTCATTTTGTAATTGCTTTTGGATACTTATAAGGTTTAATTTCTGATATTACTTCTCAATAAAAAAAGAACTCATGTATTAGATTTATGGAAAATTATCCTGGGGATTTTAGATTGTTATTTTAATGTTGGAAGAGCTCAATACAGCAATAGGTCTTATTGTTAGCAGCTGTATTCTGCATGAGTTACATAAACTTCTTGGGATATACAGCCATGGGGGATAATTGCATTCTGGGGGTAGCAAGTCCTGTCTTGGGGTTGTAGAATAAATGCATAATAAAGTATTCTGAAATAAGCATCTTATCTGGCTATTCCTAAGAGACCCTCTGACTCTGGGGTAGATATAGGATGTCTGCCCCAGTACACTTTCCTCAAATCTGAAGCCCTGACAAGAGTGCACCACTCAAGTGTGGGATTTTTCACTAGCTGGCGTGATGTCAGTCAACTAAGGAATACATTTCAAAGGGCAGCAAAATCAAGGCACTGCCATCTGACAGCTTTGTTTCCACGTGATCGACTGGCCAGGAGATCAACAAGGCAGAGATCAGACATGATCTAAACATTCAGCTGTAGGACTTGGTGTTTAGGAAAAGGGAAAATTTCTTCTGTTTGGCCAATGAATTGGAAGCCAGTACAGAGCTAGGTTTTTTTTCTCCTTTCAAGAACATTCTTAAATTAACATTATAGTGATTTTGAGCAGTCTTACCAAACCTACATCTTTCTTCCAACTGAAACCTTTCTGCTTCATCATCTGTACCCAACGCAAAACACTATTTCCAAACCTCTGCAACGCTATAGGGTTCTCCCGAGGATGTCTTCCTCATCTGTTGGATCTAACGATCAACACTTAGCTATATCCCAGGCCTAATATTACCTTAACTTACAAAAAGCTGAGCTAGTTGGTACTTAGCTTTTTCTGGATCATAAAATGTGAGTTCTGAGGACACCAAAAAATAATGAGTTGAAGGCAGAAGTGTGAATAAGTAAGATGATTTTTTTCTTCTTGCATAGTTCTGCAGTAAGTCCTACAGAAATAATGTTCCCTGTAGTCTGGCTTCCTCTACATGATAATCTGTCTACTCAGTTCTAGAAATAGGAATGCTATGGATCAAACAAGTTATGTAAATACGTCTTTGCTTTAAATGTTGAGAAACTAAATTTAACAAACTTTGAGAGGGAAGAGGAGGTATGTGATATCATTAATCGAAGGAATGTTCCTAAATAAATAAAAATCAAGTAATTATTTGCTTAAAACAGGATAACCTAAGCAATTGGGGAGCCTGTACCATGAGGAATTTCAATAAATCTAATCTTAGATTTGTTTACCTAACTTGAGCATTTTGTCCATGTTAGACATTAGAAGAAATCTAGCAAGACAATGGAAGAAATAACATACTGTTGCCAGTTAACAGTTTTCAAACAGCCTCAGAGTTTTAAAACTCATTCCTGCTTTTCAGTTAATATTTTGAGGATTATAAGTATAATCTCTTGATAATCTATGCAATAATTTACATGTAGATCATAGTAAAAATGTTCTGCAACTACCGTTGACACCGGGAATCTTCACATTTCAGTGAATAACTAAAGAAAAACCCTGCAGCTTTCAGCTGTCAGTTCAGAGGAAGTTTCCTTGAGTTTCTGAGGCCGTCAGACTACTGTCTCCTCTGCCTGTCCATTTCTATAGCAGCTTTGTTGTGTTTTATGATGATAGTCTCACCCCCTTGAGACCAGCAATAGGGAAGGTACAATAGATGCATTATTTGTATTGTTTGGTTTTGTATGAGACACACATTGGGAAACCACTACTTCATGGAACAGCATTTGCAGGAGGTCTCCAGGGGGCACCTCTTACCAATCTCGCTGTCTCAACCCAAGGCTGAATGACAATAAAGAGTGGGAAAAATTAAAAGGAAAGGTGCTTTAATTGAAGCTGTATTTGTGGAAATGTGATATAAACCTAGAAAACACCTTTCTTAGTTCCTGGAATGAGAAAGAGGGCTTCTCCAGAGACTGTCTGCAATGACAGCCAAATCATTACAGGCTAAAACAAATGCCCCCCATTAGCTGAAGATGTACTTCAAAATTCTTCTTTAAGAAAATGCTTATTCTTCCATTGGCAAATAAAATAAGGTAATGGAAAATTAAAAAAAAAATAGAGAAGATATAAAACAGGAGTCAACAAACTTTCTCAGTAAAGGGCTTTGCAGGGCATACGGTCTCTGTTGCAACTACTCAACTCTGCCATTGCAGTGTGAATAGAGCCACTGAAAATAACATGAGCAAATGGGCATGGCTATGTTTCAATAAAACTTTATTTATAAAAACAGGCTGCATTTGACCCAGGGAGCTATAGTTTACTGACTGCTAATCTAAAGTATTTCCCAATCCAGCTACTCATTCTAAAATTGAGGAAATTCTAAAGTAATGAAGAGCGTTGTCAGATCTAAAATCCAGGTCTTCTGAAGTCTTGCCCCACCTCACCCCGCCTCCGCCCCTGTCACAATGCTCTCGTGTCAGATGTTGCTTGCAAAACTGGGAGGTTAACATGGAACACCTCACAGGGCCAGTGCCTCAGAGGATTTATTCCCCCAGAACCACATGAGGAAAGTCATCCTCTCCCCAGCTGCTAACAAAATGACTTGCAGCTTAGGTATGGTGGGGAAAAAAATATTGGATTTGGAATCAAAAGTTGAATTTGATTTTGCACCATCATGGTCTTATTCACCAACTATGTGTACTCAGGCAAGTCAGGGTGTTCATGGCTTTCATTTTCCTTATCTCTAAGAGTCAATATTTAACTCCATAGGAATCTTGTCAGGATCAAATGAGAAACTTTGCCTAAATATCCTTTATTAACTACAAAGGACTAAACAAATATGACCTATGCCAATATATCAATAAAATACTCAGTTAAATGAACGGCTGCCTTCAGGTAAGCTGTGATCAATGGATTATATGATGGGTTGTGATGGGCAAACACAAGTCCCATGTGTGCATAAAACCACCTGATTTGACTCCACTTCAGGACCTCCAGATTATATCTCCTAGTCTTGATAAGCACACTTGTAAATATACTATTAAAAATGTACTAAATTGTACATATATCCAATCATAGGGGGGGGTGTCAGGATAGAATCCTGATTTTTTTAAAAACTACTCAAATGATATATACTCTGTTAGGTTAAAGAGTAAGCAGCCTTTTTATATTTGAAAGAAAGCCTGTCACTGTGCCTCTCGACTTGGGACACAAACTAGTTCTAAATTCACAAATTACTCGCTGAACCAGGGTATGCAGGAAACTTCCCAGAGGTGGGCTGATAAAAATCCCCTAATGCTTCTGGCTCCTCACAGATCCACAATTGCTTCTCTAAAATCAAGTCCAAACCAGGGCATGGCTCACTCCCTTGAGAGGTGTTCTGTAAGGACATTGTGCAGTAGTAAGAGAAAGAACAGCATTGCTGTATAATCTGTTTGTGGTTGTCTCTTTCTGCTGAGCACAATAACTTGCTTTAGGAAGCATTCTAGAATCTACTGATTTGTTTGTTTGAATGCAACAGTCTGTTTAGAGCTACGCTACTCCTATTACTTATTTTAGTTCTGTAACACCAAAAAAAAAAAGACATAGAATCTATTACAATTAAAAACAAAACTCTTTTTGAAGAAATATTCTTACTGCCCATGGCTTCGAATAGTATTTATGAAATCTTTTGGCCGAAGCATTATGGGTCACTGCAATTCTGAAAGCCACTCAACTCCCAGCCTGACCCGATCAAGATCAGTCTAGAGGCACCCTCTATATGTAAAAGTCTGTGAGGATGGCTGAGTGCTGATAGGGAAAAAGGAAGGAGTGGAAGGAAAAGCAGAAAAGACACCGATGACATTCTATATTCAGTCGAGCACAGCAAGGTCTGTAAGACAGGACACAAATTCATGGAACCACGTATAACAAACTGGGAGTTAAGAGCCCTGGTCAGTTCCCAAATATATCAATACCATAATGTTCTGGGTGCCTCTGTGTAAGTCACTTTATTCTCTGAGTCTCTGTTTCCTCCCACTTACTTCTAGAGGGTATGAATCGCATACTCAATTTCCTATCTTTACTGTTTTATGAATTCATGATTCCAGGTGTTTTAATAGGGATTTCGCAGAATGGATTACAGGAAGTAAAATGGAGAGATTCTCCTCTGCATATCACAGTGTGCTAACTTACCTGAGTTTTGCCTTATAATGTAGTCTCTTCTTTAACATAGACCTTTGGCTATATAATGACTCGAACATGTGGATGCTAAGACTGCGTTTATTTAGAGTTGTCTTTCTTATGGTTTCTTTCACTCCAAAGAAGAGATAACCCCTTCTTGGTACCTAGAACTATGTCCCCACTTCTCCCATCTCTGATGGAATACTCTAGGTAAAATCCTGTGTGTGCTATGATTGCCTGTGCAGTGGGGATAGCACACAATATACTGAACTTGGAAAATCATGAACCTGGAAAAGTAGTTCATGAAAAACATTACAGTTTATACTTAGAACTATAAATTTATATCTTACAGATAACAGACTACTCAGATGAAATCCCTCTTTATATCAATGAAGAAAACAACAGACGATATATACTTATGCTAGTCATTACATAATCTAAATACTTGGAAACTGGAAGAGGATCATCATCAAGCAACCCTTATGGATCAGTGGTTCTCAACTCTGATAGCACAATAAGATCGTGCTTTAATTTTTAAAGTGACCAGGTTCCCTCCCCTAACAATTAAATCAGGACCTTGTTCTAAAAACAGATGCAAGGAAAACATCTGTAGACACCTCACTTTTCATACACAAGTCTTCCTTCCTTCATGAGCACATGTTCCAATACAGGAATACATTTTATTTCATTTTTCAAGTTTTCATTGAAGTATGAGGAGCACGGGAGGACTTGGCCTCTAGCAATTGTCATCTTTGGAAGGATGATGTTGCCTGAAAAAAGGCAGTCATAGAAGCTGCTCCCGGTAGCTTCTGAGACCTCTGGAGATCCCTCACTTCTCACTAATTCGTGTTTTACCATCTGTAAAAAGAAGGCAACGTTTGCCTCTTACCATCCCAGAAGAATGATCTGAGTAAAAATATAATGAAATATGTGAGTTCCTAGGAGTCCTTTTCAAAGAAAGGTATGATGTAAAATTAAGATATCATGCTAGCTACTGTGGTTGTCACTACTACTGTTACTTCACTGTTGTACTACAATATCCCTGTCACCCTGTTAATGATCTTCCTGGGACCAAAAGTGACAGGTGTAAAATGATATTTTTTAATGTCATACTTGCTTTGTCTTGTAAAGAAAAGTCTAAGAGGACCTCAGAGAAGGCCAAAAATATAGTATTCCTGTAAGCCAAGTCCCTATAACCTCAGATCAAATGTACACATTCATGATTTCAGTGTCTCCACCCCTTCAATTACCATGCCTTTTCATTCAAATATAATGTAAATCTTCAGCTGACGTGAATAGTGTTATAAAACACTGGAGGGGCTCTCTTAGAGCATTCAATTGTGTCAGCCTTTCCTGAATCCACCCTTCCTGAATATCAGAAGTATTTCTATCTTACTTCTAGAGGACAAGCTCCATTTCACATCTGTCTCTTGCAGACTCCTGTAATATGTGCACAGTAGTAAATGTTGCTGTGCCACTGAAGGACCCTGTATCCAGAGTCTGAAGCCCTTTTTCCTTATATGTGCAATGAGAGAAACTAAACTAACTGAGGTCTACGTCCTTCTACTTCAATTACATATATAATTATTTCCAAAAAAACCAATAGGATGCTTTTTAAAAAGCTGAACTATGTGACTGTAAAATTCAATTTGAAGAACAAAGCAAATATCGTCAGCTAAAATAGCAAAGAAATCTTTGAATAGTTTAAAAGTATGTAAGGGAGCATGGAGGTCTTCCCCTGCCAAATATTAAGACATATGATTAACTTACAACAATTATAGGTATTTTCACTCTGGCTCAAAAGTCACACAATGGGATAGAATAGAAGGTACAAAAACCAACTTATGTTTATGAAAGACTCAGTGAGAAAATGATCAAGTTAGGGACTACTATTGTGATTGAAATTTTTATCCATTTCTAATTGTTACTCATAGTATATAGAAAATATCTTTGTATTCTTTACATTAAATTGCTGACTGGCCATGCTATTTAATTCATTATTATTTTCTAATAGTTTTTCAATTGATTATCTTTTGGCTTCCAGGTCAACAAATCTATTGCTTGCACATGCTACGGTTATTTCCTTTTATTTAAATATACTTATTAGTAGGAGTATTAGTACTGGTTTTAGTATTCTTATGCATTGAGTAGAACTTCCAGAATTATGATGGATAATGGAGGTGACAGCATCCTTCTGACTTTTCTACTAAGTGGATATTGGCTGTTAGTTTTAAATACATATTCTTAATTGTGTAAAAGAGGCACCATATCTCTAGTTTACTGAATGTGTATTTTGATTCATGAATATATGTTGCATTTATAAATGTCTCTTCTTCATTTATTGGAGGATTTTCACAAGTTTTTTTCTTATGATATGATGTGACGAATCATGATTATAGATCATATCCTTAAATTTACTAAACTGTACTTGGTATAGTTTTTGTTTAAAATAATCAGAACCTGATAACACTGTGTTTCACATTTTGGCATCTTTAGACATAAATGAAATTGGTTTATGTTTTGTTTTTGTGTTATTCTTGTCAGGTGTTGGTCAAAGTATTAAGTAGTCTATTTTTAAAATTGGTACTATGGCTATTACCCGGCTGAATAGGCAATCAAACAGGGTAAACTATATTATCCAAATCCACTTGAGTTGGAAAGTTACAGTTCAGCTGTTAGGACTACTGAATGCAATGAATAAGTACATATTTTAGTTTTTAGTTTTCTTTGTGCAGATTAAAACAACTTTGAGAACCACAGCTGTGTCAACATAATATCAAACCAATTTGTGTATTTGGAAATTAAAACTTTGTCATTCAGATTGTCAGCTATATGCGTAACACATATAGACAAGGAAAATTTTATTTTCTTTTTCATTTATTAAATTACTGATGGAATGTTTGGACTCCATGAAAAAACTCAAGGCAGAACAAATTTTGGTAAAAATTGACATCTTATAAGAACAAAATTTCTGCAGAATAGAAATTAATAGTCTTTTTTCAAATGTTGACTACTGGGAAATAGTAGGAAATACATGGGACATGGAGTTAAAAGATCTGGGCTCAAGTTAAAACTGCAAACTAGTTGTAGGACACAAAAACAATATGCAAAAATCAGTTGCATTTCTGTACACTAACGATGAACAATCCAAAAGAAAATTAGAAAACAATCTCACTTACAGTAGCATCTAAAAGAACAAAATACTTAGGAATAACTTAACCAAGGAGACAAAAGACATACACTGAAAAATACAAAATATTGCAGAGTGAAATTTAAAAAGACATCAATAAATATAAATATAGCCTGTGCTCATGAATTGGAAGACAATATTGTTAAGATGTCAATACTACTCAAAATCTATAGATTTAATGCAATCTCTATCAGAATCCCAATGACATTTTTTGCAGAAATAGAAAAATGCAACCTAAAACTCAGGGAATCTCAAAGGACCTCAAACAGTCAAAACAATTTTGAAAATGAACAAAACTGGAAGTTGCATACGTCCAGATTTCAAAACTTCCAACAAAGCTACAGTAATCAATAAAGTGTAGCGCTGGCATAAAGACAGACATATAGACCAATAAATAGAATACAGAGCTCAGAAATAAACCTTCACATATATCGTCAAATAATTTTCAACAAGGGTGCCAAGACCACTCAATGGGGAAAAGACAGTCTTTTCAACAAATAGTGTTAGGAAAACTGGATATCTACATGCAAAAGAATGCAGTTGGACCCTTACCTTACACTATACACAAAAATTAACTCACAATAGATCAAACACCTAAATGTAAAAACTAATACTATAAAACTCTTAGAAGAAAGTATAGGGAAAAGCTTCATGACATTGGGTTTGGCAGTGATTTCTTGGATACGACACCAAAAGCTCAGGCAATGAAAAAAAGAAAAAACATAAATTAAACTTAATCAAAATTTTTTTTAAATTTTGTGCATCAAAGGACACTATCAACAGAGTAAAAGAGAAAATAATTGCAAATCATGTATCTGATAAGGGATTAATATCCAGAATATATAAAGAACTCATACAACTCAACAACAACAAAAGAAAACCCAATTAAGAAATAGTTAAAGGACTTGAATAGACATTTATCCAAAGAAGATATATAGATGGCCAATAAGCACATGAAAAGATGCTGAACTCCATTAATCATTAGGGAAATGCAAATCAAAACCCTAATGAGATACCTCATATGTATTAGGCAAGGAAGGAAGGAAGGAAGGAAGGGAGGCAGGGAGGGAGGGAGGGAAGGAGGGAGAGAGGGAGAGAGGGAGGGAATAATAAGTGTTGACAAGGATGTGGAGATATTAGAGCCCCTGTGGTTTGCTGGTGGGCATGTTAAATGGTGCCACCACTGTGAAAAACAGAGTGGTGATTCCTCAAAAAAATTAAACATGGAATTACTATATGATTCAGCAACCCTCCTTCTGGGTATATACCTAAGATAACTGAAAGCAGTAACTTGAACAGATATCTGTATCATAGCAGCGCTATTCACAATAGCCGAAAGGTGGAAACATACCAAATGTCCATAAAGGGATGAATAGATAAACCAAATGTGGTATATTCATGCAACAGAATATCACTCAACCTTAAAAATGAATGAAATTCTAACACAAGTTATAATATGAATGAACTTTGAAGACATCAGGCTAAGTGAAATAATCTAGACACAAAAGGACAAATATTGAACAATTTCACTAATATGAGGTACCTAGAATACTCTAATTCATAGAGATAAGAAAATAAAAAGATGGTTGTCAAGGGCTGGAGGAAAGGGGAAATAGGTGTTATTGCTTAATGGGTACAGAGTTTCAGTTTGAGAAGAAAAAGTTCTGGAGATGGACAAGAGTGATGGTTGCTCAACGGTGTGAATGTACTTAATGCCACTGAATTTTACACCTAAAAATGGTTAAAATGGTAAATTTTATATTATGTGTATTTTACCACACACACAAAACTACTTTAAGTTACTTGAGACCAGGGATTATGTCTCATTTCCCTCTATATAAAACTGTCCACACAACAGGGCCTCTGGCATCAGATGGAGCAGGGCTTGAAACCCAGCTTTTTCACTTACTGTCTATCGGACTAATTATTAGTAACTTCTCAAATCCTCTGTTTCCATATCTATAAAATGACAGCTATAATAGTATCTACCTTTTGAGTTGAAATGAAAAATAAATGAGCAATGCATTTTTTAAAAAACCCCACAATTATGGTGCTGACAAATGATAGGTATTAAATAACTGTTCACTGTTACTCATATTCCAGAGCTCAGCACAATAGTTGACACAGTTCTCACCTCTGATACCACTTGTATTTTCTGTCTATAAAGTGGGGTCTACATGGCCTCCATCACAGACTTGCCATGATGCTTAACTGAGATTATGAGAAAGTGCTTGTAAATTACAGGACTATACAAAAATAAGATATTTCACTGCATAATGATAAAATACATTAGAAAGTAAAGTGAGAAATGGTTTTAAAAAATACTTGCATTTGCCACAAAGAACATTTTTCAACGTTGATTTCAAATGTAAAAACACACTGCCAAAGGAAAATATACAGAGACATCCAAATCTGGAGTAACAATATTCAGGTTTCCCAGACATATATAAAAAGACTGTTCACACACACAAAATAAACACATATTTCATGGTGGCACTTACACTCATGAAAAATAAGCCAAATACCTATCATTCTGAAATGGCTCTTTATGTCACACCTCATGACCAAGGAAAAGCTACCTTCCACGTGCGTTCTGGTCTGTTTGCATACTCAGCCTCAATAAGATTTTCTTGAAGAAGCCAAAGCCCTCACGGTGGAGTGAAACCAGATGCTCAGGGATCGACTGAGGGCAGCGGGTTTTCCAAGGGAGCATTTTGGGAGGTTTCCGTGTACCTGGAGGAAAGAGCTGGCAAGGAGAGCCATGCTGCACCTGCACCTTCTTCTCCAAGACAGCAGAGGGCACTCCAACTCCACGAGAGACAAGACACTCTCCCTTCCTGGCCTGACTGAAAGAATAAACTCCAGACGGGCAATGCCCCTCTGTTCCCACCACGAAATTCCACTGAAAACATATTCCATTCCCTAAGAATGGTCAGCGCACTCAAAATAAGTAAACGGAGCCTCGGTGAAGGGAAATTGCGTGGCCCACCAGACAGCAGGCTCCCTCGGGGCTTACCAACTCCTCCCACACCTCTTACGTTCCAAGGAGAGGTGAAAATGTCTGTGGCAGGAATTGTGAAGGAGCAACCAATACCTCCCACGGTTCATAAGCCCGAAACAAGTTTCACTTAGGAATATTAAGTTACAGCCAAGGAGCATCGGGCCAGCAGCCTGGACAAGCATTCCCACCCATTCGCAATAAAAGTCACACAGGTTGAGGGGGATAGGATGGTGGGGGGGAAAGGGGGGCTCATGGCACACTGTCAGGAAAGGTTTAGGCAACACATACGAAAGCAGTGACCCTACTAGCTCTGACCAAAATAAACAGTCATCTTCCTTAAAACGGGTAGAAATTTCTGAGGCTAACTCCCATTGTGCAAAGAAACTCTGCCACCTTCTAATGTGGTGTGCCGAAAAATTGTAAAACAACCTAAAAATATAAGAGTTAAGGTTTCATAACGTTGCTGCTCTTTTCTCCTTGACCCTATTATTCAGTTAGTTAGTCAAATGGCTTTAATTTAGTTCAGATAAAAACCCCAAATAAAATGTTTCTGCCAGATTCTCCTCATTCCATTCACATTGCTTAGGAGCCCAGATGATTCTCTATAAAGGAATTCAGTGAGGACTTCCTTTTCTCTCTGTTTTCTACGCTCCCTGGCCTATCCCCATTTTCCTCATCCTATTTTTGTCATCGAACCCTCAGTCAACATGATATGCATTCTTTCCAGATCAGGCAAGCATCACAAAGAAATAAAACAGCCATCCAGATTTGAATCTACAGAAACGAATACGCCATTAAAGTCACCTTGCCTCCATGGCTTTGGCAAAACTGGTAAAATTCACACTGAAGGAAACTTATCATAATGCCCTTCCTCAGGCAATTTAACAAGCTTCGGAAAATGGGATGCGTGCGGACTACGTAATAGATTGTTAGCTCGCCCTAGGCACTCACTATGCCTTGTGTGTCTTGACAGCAAGTGGTAGGCCCTCCAATGGGCCTTAAAATGATCAAAACCAGGTTCAAATCCTGGCTCTGGTACTTTTTTACTTATGTTACCTAGAGTGTTTTACTTAACTCCTCTGAGCGTTCATATTCTCAGATATAAAAATAAAAATAGGAACAATCTGGGAGTGTTGAAAGGATATGTATTTCATATTCATATTTCAACAACAACCCTGGGTGCTCAGTCAACAGGACATTCTTCTTTGGACTAAAACGATGAGTTAACTGTTAAGCAAACTTTCTAAAACTCAGATTTGACAAATGTTACTTACATCTAAAGCACGTGCATGTTTCTGGCCTAGGAGAAGTTCAAATTCTTCATTTAACTCTCTCCGTATCAGGATACACAATGTCAGCAAACTTCATAGGTGGGGGGAAAAAAAAGTAGAGATAGATTTAGCTACAAATTATTGTCCTTTATCCTGAAAATTCCAGAAAAGGCTTCTTCTCTCTACTCGAAAAATGTTCTGGTGTCTCTGAAAATGGACAAACAGGCCTAAGGAAGACTGACAAAGGAACAACCTGACTTAAGATTTGTGTCGAAGGCTTTGGTGCAATCCTCTCAGCATTTCTAAATCACACTGCACATCTAGGTTTCTTTCCAAATAGTATATTGATTACTTGCAGCCAAATTGTGGTCTTTCAAACAGCATGTTCCTTTATCATCACAGAACCAGCAGTTTCAGATTCCATAACTGAGAGCTACATAGTTTATAGGAATTGATATTCAGAATAAGACTTTCTAGTTTGAAGCTGAATAATGATAGATGTGTGGAGCCTGGTTGCTCGCTGGGAAAAAATAGTACATTTCAAGTTTCCATAGTCTTGCCAGGGGAAACAGCACCTTGTGTATTCTTTCAGGAGAGAAAAATATTTCCATCTACCACACCAGTTTAGAAGACCTAATTCTAGAAATGTCATGGTGATAGTTTCTTCTTTTCTGGGGATGGCAACTCAAGACTAAACAAACAATTGTAAATTCACCTCCTCATTCCAGCAAAATCATTTGTTCCATGTTATGTACAGCACTGTTATTCTGTCATTAATGGTCAATTTTTGAATTAGGAAAAAGTGTACAGAGAGAATGTATCACCTAATTTTCCATGATAGGTCATGATATACTTGCTGTATCCTTCTAAATAAAATGAAAGCAAATGCAGATTTCTTGGCCATATTTACTACTTTTTTAAGTAGAGGTCAACTGACATTCATTAATTTTATTTCATCTATATTATTTGGAAAATATCATTAATGATATATCTGCTTTTTTCCTTGCTTAAAAAATACGTATTTCAAGCTTTTATTCAAATATAAATCCTGAAGTTAGTCTTAAATTTGCACATCTGGAGATATATTTAAAAAATAATAAACTCTCTAATTAATTGATTATGGTACAAACATCTCTCATCCTGCCCTCCTTTTTTTTTAAGAGAACTTCTCAAATTTCGTGATTTTTAATCAAAATAGACTTTCTGATTCACATCTCATTAAATAGGAGTTTGAAAGAAAGGACAGAAGTATTTTATGCAAAGTTCTGGAATGTGTAGGACTTGAGAGACTGCTCCCATAGCAGCTCCCTGAGCAAAATGTAATCAGTCAGTTTAGTAAGACATAAATTGCTTACCTATGGTACCAGAACTCTAAAGGAAAAGTCCTGTTCTCTCAGATAGGAATGTGTGTAGAGAATGTCTACTACTTATGACACAGGAAATAGCTCAGTTTACTGGTTCTACATGCATGTGCTATTTTAAAAAGCATGATTTCCAACATTTATTATAATATCATGTGATTAAAATTTGGGGTAGCTTCTCTACGATGCCTTTTGAGACTACATCAATCTAACCTTTCTCCCTTTCTTCTCTCAAGTTCTATAATGGGGTATCATGCAGTTTGGCATTTCAAATTTCTTTCTAACTATTGATACATATCGATTTATACTTTACAAAGAGTACGTATTCTTTGTGGACACAACAGACCCACAAAATTATTCTCTCTCTCTAAATATATATATATTTAGTATATATATACACACGCATACATATAACTATTATATATGTATATATATTTATGGATATATATATATAGTTTCTTAAAAAGTGACAAACATGGAATAGGAACTCCAAAACCATTTTTTTCAAAATAAATTTTTAGGAAATTTTATTGACTACAAACAAGACCTCCTGAAATCACAGTGATTCTGTGATGATATTAATATAAAGAAATCATGAAAAGTAATTTGCAAGCTACAGTCCTTTAACCACAATTATTTTTTCACTTCTCAGCCTACACAGGGTCACACACACACGTACATTAAGAGAGAAGAGGGGATCACCTTGCTTTCCTATCAAATCCTGCAAAGAGTAATTTTACAAATTTAAAAATTATAATTATTTGAGTATAATTATAAATTTTTGATGATGGCTCTGATGAAGTCTATAAAACTATCTAGGTGATAATCTTGAAACCAAGTTAACTAAAACACGTACATTAAGAAGCCGAGAGAACTTTTGAAATTAATAAAATCCCTTGCTAAAGTGTGCAAACTCCAGTATATGATTTCAAGTGATGATTATCTCTAGAATAGCATCCTTAATTTTGTGGGAGTACATAAAATGAATTTAACATTTTATTTTGATAACCTTGACATACTTGTTTTATTATTTTAAAGTAAGAGAACATGGTATTAGTGAAGGTAGGTTTTCGTTTTTGTAATTTAAGAATTGTGTAAGGTGTCTCAAAGAATCTTAAGAGCCTAAAGATATATGAAAATAAAGGTATTCTTACCTAAATTTAGTGGCCAATTAGTTAATAGTGCATCTTTACCATTCAAATTCAGTAAATAAAACGTGTCTGATTTGCTTCTCATAGAAGAGAAGAGATGGCCACTTAAGCATAATGAATTACACAGTAATTTTTTGTACGTGTGAATTTAAAATTGCAACTATTTTTGAAGAGCACTATGTAAAGATTAGGGAATCCTATTTTAAGAACTGAGTGGAAAGTACTGTGTACCAAGGCAAAAGAAAATCAATCTGCATGAAATTCATTTGGCTAAAAAAAGAACGAGTGGGTAAAACTGAAATATGGAGAGTCAAACAGTTTTCAACTCCAACATATACTTTATTTGCCACCCTGCCTTCCATACTCACATAACCACTGTCACTTATATTTTACTATTACCTGAATGCATGTTAAAATTCACTTCTGAAACAAGGACAATTTTGCAATATGTTGATGTTTCCCGAAATAAACATGAGTAGTGGCTCTTTTACCCAGCAGTCTCCTTCATCACTCTAGAGAAGGAATGTCGACAGACTTTGTATCTGCAATGTAATTAGCTTGTGGAGGCAGGATCATAATGAAAGCAAAATTTACATTATTACAGGCATGTGACTACTCATTCTAACTGGAATAAAAAGTGAATTCCACTATGTACATTCAAAGATTTATTCAATCCAGTTTCTAATATTTTCCCTCCAGAAGAGCCAGAGTGTGATTAGCAAGCTGGAACACTAAAAACTGTTCCTGAATGGAGAGTTCCCATCCTGTCTCAATGGGATCAAAGAAAAGAGAAAGGCTCCAAATCAAACACAGGGAGTGTTGTTTGGCTACCATAAACTGTGCAACTGGTTTCTAGGCCATGTTGTAATTAAACTGTAGTCGGGAGAAGTTATACACTGTTCTTAGAAATAATACTAATAATAATCCTGTCAATCAAAAGTCCTGAATTGAAAGCTCTTTGTTGGGTCCTACCATCAAGGATGAGCTGCAGGTGAAAAATTATTACTGATAGCCAAATGCAGAGACTACATCTTCAGATGCTATGGCCTAAGGTCATGAAGGTGAAGAAGCAAAATAAATGCAGCTCTCATCTAGCAATAATGGATTTGCAAGAATTTGAAACAAAACTTTCCTTCCAGCTACTGCTTTCATGTCAGAGAAATAAAATACATGTGCAAAATTTAAAGCTTTATGTATCTAACCCTTTCTGACCCCTTTTCAATTCAGTTATTAATAATAATAACTATGATAATAATGCTTATGCCCAAGACTGGAATGAGGGTTAATTAGTTAATATTTATAAAGCTTTCTGAAAATGAAAAATACTATTTAAACACTAAGTACATTCTTTTCTTTTCTCCTTTCACCCTTTACTTTCATTTCCTTCTTTTGTCATAGATCAATTCGTTTTTCCTCCTCTCTGGCTAATTTTTTCACTGGTTATACTTTCTACTCTTTTTTTCTGTTCTTGCCCTTGACTCCACATTGATCTCTATCACTCTCTTGCTTTTCTCCCCTCCTATGCTTTAAGGCACCTCTTTCTCATTTTAATTTCTTCTCTCTAGTCTTCCTTTATCCACTTCTCACTCTCTTTCCTCTTTTGCATATATATTTATCTTCTTCATTTTCTTTATTACTTTAAACATCAGTAAAATATTAAAACTGATACAGCTTTTAATTAAATTTCATCCCCATGTTATGGGCTATTGAGACCAAAAAGAAGATAAATCCAATTGGTTGTCCCCAATCCTTTGCTACTAGGTATTTCCTACTAGATGGCAAACTCCATGAAATCATAGACTGTGACCACCTGGAATAGCTTCTCCCTTGCATTCTACAAAATATCAATAAAGGATTGTTTTTAATGAATCCTTCCACCCTATAACATCCTGACAACCTATGAGCTTTCAAAGTCTTAATGATACTATGAGTTTTCAAAAGCCTTATCATAGGGCATAAGTATTGTATCAGGTTTCAGCTGATCTCACATGTATATTTCACATTGTATGTGCAGCTTCTAAAGGCTTATTGCCAACAATAAAAAGACTGGAATTTATCAATTTATCATCCCCTTTCTAAAAGAAACAGTGTAGAAATAATACAGCTGTCTCCTTAGGCCTACACAAAGAATTTAGTTGTAGTTATAAGGATCAAGCAATTTAAAATTCTATATTTTAATTCTATATTTCAAGAGATTCTATTGTTTAAAAGATCTACTCATTTTAGAAATAGGATGCCAAATTGTAGACCTATTCAGTTTATAAGCTCAGGACTCAACTAGTTATTCTTCCTAGTTATTCTCACTCATCAAGAGTCCCCAAGTCTAATTATATAGATTGCTACCTGAACAATCTAACTAAATCATTTAACCAGTGCTGTATTCTTGCTCAAATGCTTTTGGGGCAATGAATTGCTTATAAAGTTCAAAGTTTACCAGTTAAGACCCACAAAATCGTTCCTCAGCTTTTACTTCCAAGTTGAATCAAATATTCAGTACATATGTACTATGTGCTATGTTAGGTTCAGTTGGGCTACATTTTCCCATGCGTCTGCCTCATGGAGAACACAGGAAGCACAAGTTATTGTATCTAAAGCTATAACATCCAGCAGAACTCTTGTTGCCTACCAACCAGTAGTTAACTGGTCCCACAAGTTCTGTACTTTCCAGTCTCTGTGCAGTTTCATTCATCCAATGTGACCCTGCCACTCCTCTCTCTCATTTTTTTAAAAGCTTTACCAGAAAATTTGAAGTGATTATCCCTCATCCTGATAATTAGTGCCCTGTACACTTATTTTGATGATTAATCAGGCACAGTCTCATTATATTTACTCAACAGACATGCATTAAATTCTTACCATGTTCAGGAAATTGTGCTAAGTTTTGTAAGAAGCTGTGGAAATATATGAAATAGTTGCAACCCTTAAAGGTATTTATCTTCTCAGGGACATAAACAAGTAAGAAGGTGATAAGTAACAATGAAAGCCATCAACTAAATATTATAGGTGTACAGATGAAGAAGGAAACATTTTCAGCAGGTCGTGAGTAGGAAATGTTCGAACTGGTTGTGCTAAGGGAGTCAAGGTAATCCACCGAGGAATAGAGTAGTAGGCTGCACTGCCCAAAAGGACAGGGTTGAGGCTGGAAACATCATTCAGAGATCCAAAAGTTTACATTTCATTAAAATGTAAAGCAAGAGGAGTAATCAATCAATTAATGGTTAAAGAAGGTGGAAGACTGTTTTAAACAGATGTATTTGCTACCTATTGCTGTGTAACAAATTATCCCAGAATTTAATGGCTTAAAGCAACAAACTTTCATTTATTATCTCACGTGGATTAGGAATCTGGGTGCAGTTTAGTTCAATGTCTCTCACTCGAGGTATCTCATTAGATTGCAATCAAGCTGTTGGTTGGAGCTGTAGTCTCATCTGAAAGCTTTCACTTTCAAGATTATTCACATGGATATTAGTTAGCCTTGGCCTTTCCATAAGGATACCTATGACAAGGCATCTGGCTTCCTCAGGGTGAGAGATCTGAGAAGGACAGAGAGACAAAGAGAGCAAGTTGACCCAAAGCAGAAAGTCATTATTTCTGAGAGATCTGAGAAAGACAGAGAGACAAAGAGAGCAAGTTGACCCAAAGCAGAAAGTCATTATTTGTAACAATCTCAGAGTTGACATCATATCAGTTCTACCACATTCTATTCATTATAATCAATTCACTAAATCCAGCCCACACTCAAGGTGAGGGGATTACACAAGGGTGTGAATACCAGGAGGTATTCATGTTAGTGGAGCCATGTTAGTGACTACCTTCCACAGCAAAATGATAATACAGGGAAAGGGCATGGAGCAAAATGCTTCATGGGCATTTAGAAAAGAGCAAGCAGTTCAAGGAGGCTAGAGACATATCAAAGTAATATGGAGAGCTCTGATACCGTTGAAGAGGCTGATTTTATGGAGCTACTGAAGAACTCTTGAAAATATTTACAAGAACACAATGATCCATGATTTTTTTTTTAGAAAAATTCAACTCATTATATTAAGAAGTATAAATTTGAGGGAGGAACCTGTGAATAAAGGAATACCAGTTAAGATACTTACATAACAGCTCAAACTAGATCCATTCAACACAAGAGGAAAGAAAAATTTCCAGAAAGATTTGGTTAATTTTCTCAAAATAACAAAGTATTTGAGATGGAACTGAAGAGATATGCCTTGACATAAAAAGTGAAAGATTTTTTCAAAAGACGTATCAGTGGGGAAATAATGTTGAACCCAACCCTAGTAAACAAATGCAGAGGAGAAGACTGGAGGAACCCAGGATAAACTTTGTTTTCAGGAAGTTTGGTGGTGCTGGAAATAAGGAAAGTATGATAGTAACCAGGAGAAACTGTGGTTGAAATAAGTGAAGACTTGAGCACATTTTTTTGGCTGAAAGGAAGCAGTTAGTGGAAAGGGGAAGAATTTAAAGACTTGTGAGAGAAGAAAGACTTTATGGTGCTAAGTCTCAGAACAGACAGAAAGGAATGAGGTTTTTTAAAAAAAATGCACAGATGGTGGCATTAATCGTGGAAAGGCATAGGAACAACTCTTCCTTCGAAAGACAGGAGAAAAATGTATGTGATATGTGGGAAAGCATTTTTAATATACACAGTCCCATAACAAAGTCTCTGCTATCAAACTGATCAAAATTATTATACGGACCATGCTATATTCTGACCTGTGGGTCACAAATAGAGATAATCCAAGGGTACAGTTAGTTATATGCAGCAAGGTAATAGAAACTGAATCCACAATAGTCTCTTTTGTCTAATATTTTTGTTTCATTTCATATACCTTTGCCTGATGGGACCCCATGGAAAACCTATACTCATAAAATAAAGTAGTCATAGAGTTTTATGTTAATATTGGGTCAAGTGACTTAAAAGGAATGTTCTTTTTTCCCTAGATCATCAAGAATTCTATTTAATGAATGTCTGAGCTCCTACAATACGAAATGCATGAAGTTAGAAAATGTAGGAGAGACAAATACAAGAACAAAGAGTTCTTGCCTTTGAAGACTCACAATAGAGGAAGGAGGGTGACAAGTACAATGATTCCTCTGAGACAGAGTAGATGGCATAGGATTGTTAGTAACGCATCTATGGGAATTCAGAGAAGGACGTAAAGGTAGCCTCCATTTATGGTCATCAGGGAGTCTTCATGACAGAGGTTACAATTTACACAGGACTGACAGTTCTATAAGAAATTTAAGAGGAACAATGAAGAGAAAGAACACTCTAGTGGGAGGTAACAACATGGATAAAACATGGAGGTGGGAGATTATAGAAAATGTTCAGAGAAAATCAATTATCTCAATTAGCCTCAAGGGCAGGGGCAGGAGGGGAAGAGTTGGAGATAAGCCTGGAATATCTGGAGCTGTAATAAACTGTGTTTTAATCAGTGAGTCAACAGATGCAGATCTATGTTTTAAGAACCTCAATCTAGCGATAATATGCTTTGGAGTCAGCAGAAAAAGATACAAAGAATTCAGTTAGGAGAATTTGAAACTCCAGATAAGTTACGGGAACATATATAGAAACAATGTCTGAATGGAAAACACAGGTGGGACATGTGAGGCATTAGAAGGTAAAATCAAAAGGATAAAGCAAATGACTGCATGTGAGGGTGATAAAGGAAAGACAAGAATGACTCCAAACGTTTTCAGCTTTGTTGCATATGCTGCCAAGAATTCTGAGTTTGGAAAATGGACAGTCTCCAAGAACAGCAATTTAAGGGTAGTACAGAGCAGTTTGGAAGTCAATGCATACTTCAGAAAATTCATTCTTTGAACCTAAGAGTTAGATAATGGTCTAAGTGGGAGGGAAAAGCTATAGGGTTTTTAAAAATCTGCAAAGGAAAAAATCTTTATCATATTTGCAATATGAGCTCTATCAAAAGATCATGAGAAGTGGTGGTGGGGAATATCACTCTAGCAGTATTCTACTACATAGACCACAACTAGCAGAATGTTAGTGCTCAGAAATAAAACTACTACTTAGTAGATACCAATGGCAAAGTGCAGTCAGCTTCTGTGAAGAGAAAAACAACATTTTGCCAGAACATTCTGCATCATTCATTCTTCTATCAACTATTAACTCTTCAGGATCAAGCACCTTTATGAGAAATGCTAAAATATCTTTAGCTTGTTCCTAATCAGAGAGACCTCAGAACAGCATCAAACCATAAAGAAACTTGAAATTATAACAAGTGCAGGTCAGCCAGTCAGGGTAAGGTATATTACTTATCTCCATGGTACGGGATGTAGCAAATAGATGCTCTGTCCTATCATTCTGCACTCTGAAGTACAAAGACTCATCTCAAATGAGAACCTAAGTTCTTTCTTTTTTATTCTACTTTCTTCTTTTCATTAAATCAGCAAATCCACTACACAGGCTCTTACTGATATTAGAGACATATGTCTCTTAAGCCAATGGTATATGAATTATAGCAGTAAATGGCTTTGAAAGTGCCTCGAAGGCAAAGTATGGAAATTCCCACCTCACTCTCCCGAGAGAACAGGATGAGCAGTCACTATGTTTGTGAATTCAGAGAATGTGACCCCATTGTTCAGAGACAGCATGTGTTTGTCTCTTTCTCTCTTTGAAGTATTTTTAAAATGTGAAACCTCAGACATATTCAAGGACAGTTTGCCGGGTTGGTCAAGAACACTACTATATCTACCTATGCACTAAGTTATAAATCTTCTATACTTTGGCTATGCATACATGACACATGACCCTTATTTCTCCCTTGTGGTTGCTTGCTCAGAGACAATAGAGGTCTATGAAAGAACAGTGCTTCCCTCACAGGTAACATTTCACACATAACTCTTTGCATCTACCAACACATCAAGGTAACTGAGATGTAGTCTGGAAGAGAGCTTAACACTAACAGTCTTAAATAGACTAATTTGGATTAAATAAGCAAGAAAATTCCCTTATGTATTTGTTAGTATAATAATGCTATCTACATGTTTCTAGACTTTGTTATGTCTTCTAAGAGCAAATGAACAATTCTCTAAATTCTTCAGGCATTTGGTTCAATTTGTCTGTCAGACATTAATTAATTAGTTCTATAGCAATCTCTCCCAGCTGTCCTGTAGAAAGCCAGCAAAAGTGAAAAATCAGCCAGGATGACAAAAACAAACAAACAAACAACAACAACAAAATACTTGCCTCCACTCTGAGCAAAAAAATCTGTCATTAAAAGAAGGTTCAACATTCAGATCCAAAGCTCATTTCTCTTTCTCATGGGAAAGCAGGCAACTATTATGTACATTAGCCACATTACCAGTAGAATTGAAGGAAATGCTTATTTGCCACACTTTTTCCACTAATACTTTAAAACAAATAGCTATAGATCCTTTAGGTTTGCCTGAATATACCAAAGAAAATGACACTTTTAATATGCAAAGTAATTCATGAAAAAGGGACTTCCAAACTACAGGTGTCATTCACATTTTCTAAAAATATAATCAGAAAGAGATAAGGAAAACTAACACAGTGGTATTACTCCTAATACTTCCCCATTTCACTGAATTATAATGTCTACTCAAAAAGAAGCTCTCATTTCTCATGTTTCCTATATTTTTAGTGTTTCTTTTTCTCAGGGGTTTGGTGCATGTTGATCTAATCAAGGTCCTCAGTTGCAAGTAACAGAAGTCAGCATTGGCTGGAAGGATACATGGAGGCTCATGGAATTGATAGGCCAACTGAAGAATTATCTGGGAAAGTACACAGAAACCATAGGACGTAGGTGGCAGGCATCAGAGAACACCACCATGTCACATCACAGGGGTAGTGTGAACTTGACTTCACTCTACTCCAGCACCACAGGCAGTCCCCAAGCCCGGCATCTTTACATCATCACCCAGATTCAAAATCCCACGCTGGAGCATCCAGTTGATGGTACCTCAGACATGTATCCACACTTTCAATCACTGAGAATGGGGAGACACTGGATCTTACAGTGTCTGTAGTGAGAAGTGTGATTTTGCCTGCCAAGACTCACAGAAAGGAGTAATTCAACCCATGGAGGTTGGAGCGTCACATGTTGGGCAAACAAAAAACATGGCAATATCCATTATGCATGCTACAAGGAGAATTACTCTCTCTACACATTACCTAATTATAACTCTATGTAGTAAGTATATTGATTTTTTAAAATTTGGAGAATGGGATAGAGGGGAATGGATTGAATATTCTTTTTAGAAACTTCATTATCGAATAATGTAAAGATTGATCAATATTTTTCTACCCTATAAAGCCTGGAAGGAGAAAGTATTTCCCTCCATCTTTTTTTAACCCTCTCTCTTTAAAAAGCAACAGTATATTTATTAATAAACGCCATTTTAACACTAAAACTAATGCAACATAAAGCTACTGCTATGAAGTTACTTTTATGCAAAGCACTGTTCAAAGTGTTTTACATGTATTCACTCATTTATCTGTATTGACTCATTTTATTTAGTGGAGTTTCTAAAGGTTTTTCTGAAGTAAATTTTGAGAAAATAAGTTCAGGTAAAGTTACTAGTAACTATAGGCCTCCTCAAAGGCTGGCAGAACTATCAAAATATCCCATGTTAAAATTGGTTCTTAAAAATCCATATAATTTTCCAGAAAACTGAAGAAGGGGTGATTCTTATTTCATAATGCACGTTTGTTACCCTAACCCAAACATGATTATAGTGCAACCAAGATAACATAATAAAAGTATAAATGCAATTTTTCTAGACAAAGCTTTCTTAGTAAAATAACAAATGGTAACTGGAAAAAAAAAATCCAAGCTGGAGAGGTTTAGGGTAAGTTGATTCAATAGGCTAAAATTATTAACAACTTTTAAAAGTCACCACCATTATATCAAATAACTATGGACCTTGAACTTTAGTTCACATAGTCTACCATAGAGATAATCCAAATCACATATAGTCCAAAAGCATAGGCCACTGGTTGCCTACACAATACCACGATCTGGTTCTCATTCACCAAGAGAACTCCAAAATATACTCAGCTAGAAGAAAACATTTCCCAGCCTCATAATGAATTACAGGCAGTAATCATGGGGTGGTGCTCTAGGAACATTGTTTATAAAGGGCTAACTCTCTTTGACCTTCCCCTAGTCCTCCTTTTTTTTGGCCCTTTTAGCCCTTCGCCCCTCTTTCTCCTACTCCCTGCCTGGAACACAGATGTAATGATTAGAACTCTAATAGTCAATTGTAGGCTATAAGGTGACACTGAGGATTGAAGTTATGAGCTAAAGATGGCAGAGCAGAAAGACAGAAGGAGACTGGATCCCTGAAGACAGGATAGAGACACTATAACTATGTTGGACTGCAATCCCTGCTCTTTTTTTTATATAAATTCTATCTTTCCTGAGTCAATCTAATTTGAATTCTCTGTCATGAGGCTAAACACAATCCTAAACGGGTACAACTCTCCTCCTTCTTTGAGCTTGATATTATAGATGGATATATCACGTACAACATACATGGAGAGTTCTAGTGATTGTGACTTGATACTTGTCTAGTAGCTTACTACTGAAAATGTTTTCCACAGACATTATCTCCTTTTTTAAAGGCAATTAAAGATAAGTGAGGTTAAATCATTTCAAAATGATGAAACAGACAATGGAAGCACTAGATATACCAGATTAAGATTATCCAACATCTTTTCTCATCTTTCTATTACTGTCTTTCCTCTAATTAAAGCTACACTGATATGGGTTAACTTTCTTTAGTATTTGTTCTTATATGTAGGGGAAAAAAAATTTCAACTTAGACATTTAGTTATTTACTACAGTTGCAAAGTAGCTGTTGGAACTAGAAAAGATTCTTTAAACTCCATAAGTTTAGAATCCAATTCAATGCCCTCTAATTTAATATAAAATATTCACTATTTTTTAAGACTCAGTTCACCCATATCTCCCACCACCCCAGCCCTCACCTCTGCCAACCACCAATCTGTTCTCTGTACCTATGAGCTTGGTAGAGTTTTGGGGGGGTTGGGGTTTTGTTTTGTTTTTTAGATTCTACATATAAGAGAGACCACATAGTGTTTGTCTTTCTCTGACTTATTTCACCTAGCATAATGACCTCAAGGTCCGTAGATGTTGTCACACATGGCAAGATTTTTTTTTATAGCTGAGTAACATTCTATTGTTTATACAGACACATACACACACACACACACACACATACATGCCACATTTTCTTTACCCGTTCATCCATCAATGAACACTTAGTTTCCATACGTTGGCTATTGAAACTCTAATAACCTGAGAAGTGGTAATGTCAGGTGAAACTATCCCCATTTTACAGATGGTGAAACGATTTCAGATGTTATCTGATCTGCTTGGAATTATAGAGCAAGTAACTAGAATATCTTTGAGGCAGACTCAGATCTTCACATTCAGATTCCATACCTGTCCACTATATCATACTGCTATACCTATGGGGGTTTTGTTTTTCTGGATAATATTACATTCCTTAAAACAGCCAGATATTCCACTTGTAACAAGTAAATGCATTTACTTATTTTTCATATTAACAACTTCAATCCATTGAGAAAACATTCCACTAACAACTCTATGGCTATGGGCCAACGAGAAACACAACAGTTTGAAGGTGATTCACTGGATGTCCCCCAGCCTTTGCCAAATTCATCTTAGAAGACCTCAGGAACATCATTTTAGAAAACTTCAGTTGTCTGATTCAGGGTCCCAAAATAAGTGAGTCAAAGAGATACAACGTGGGTGGAAGGAATTATTAAATGAGAAGGAAAAAGGAAAGTCTTACAGGCCCATGACTTATTGGAGATGTAAAGGAAAAGAGTTTAATTAGCTAAATATTAAATTCAGTGATTTTAGTGTAAATCATTTATATAACTAACCACATAATCTAAGCTTACCGTTTTTTGCTTTCATTTTTCTCTATGTAAAAAAAAAAAAAAACCTCTAACAAACACATTGAAGTATGAATTGTGCAGTTTTGCAAGTGTCAACTGATCACATGTTCATCCACCCATTGGTAGTAGGCAAAGGCTCACCACTGTCTGTATTACGTAAGAGAGAGGCAAAGAATGAGCCCTAGATTCAAACTAAAATGACAAAAAAAGAACTGGTGACTGGACTAGCTTAACCAAATATTTCTGCATAAGTAAAAATAATTTTAGAAATTAAGAATCATATAAAGTAAAGAATAAAGTTACCCACCAAAGAATCAAATATAGTAAACCAATAAGAGGTTGGACTGTCAGGAGGACCTAGCATAGAGTCCTGACTTTGGTACCAACTGGCTCTCTGGCCTTGAACAAATCATACAACCTTGAAGAAAGCCTTGCTTTTTTTCACATATCAAATGAGAATAATGAGAGTGCCTCAAAAGTTATTGTGAGGAGTCAAGAAGATAATGTCATTGCTTGGTGGCTAGTAAATATAGTTAAGTGCTCAAAAAATGTATCATCATTTTTTATATATATCATAATTAAAAATTTTTTCCAGCGTCTCAAAACCTTCTCATACATCTCTTAGGTCAAAGAGGGTACAATTCGTTGAAATATATCTCTGAAGAGCACCGCCATTATCAACTTATTGTGTATATACAAATATAAGTGCATGTACAAGTTTGCCCAAAACATCTTGATCAAAAGCAATCTGGGGTTTGTTTGTTTGTTCTGTTTGGACCAAATGATAGGCCAAATGATAGGCCAAAATAGACTACATGCTTCTTTATCTGAAATGTACATATTATTGGAGGCAAGAGCAGGTAATACCAAGATGGGATTTCTTTACTGAAATCTATCTTGTTGAACTGTCATCTCTCGAAGTACAGAAAGGGTGATTTAGTACAATAAATAGCCTGAAAGATAAACAAGAATGAGGTCAAATTCTGAATTCTAAGAAGAGATACTTCACCTTCTATTTATCTTGATTTCAACAGGGCTGGAAAACATCAGATTTGAGTAAGGAAAATGCAGTAAGTACTCTCCCGTTCTTTGGCCCACCTCACTAGACAAACGTGAAAGTGTGTATGTACTGAGGACAGGGGCACATGAGGGTGAATAATGGCATATAAAATGCCTTTTGAGCCACAGTTTGGATTTTCATTAAGGTTCTGGTGTTGCTTCTTGGAGTCATCCAGACTCCTCAGTTACCTGATTGATACATTATATATCCTGTCAAATTAAAATCTCCTAGTACACAAACTGTCCCCTGAATCCTGTGTGAAGTTCACCACTGAAAGTCCTCACTCCTTAACGCCTAGCTAAATGGTGCCTTTGCAATAAAGGCTGATGCAGCTGCTTCTCAGAAGTACCACAGCATGAAATGACTCCACTTTGCCTGTTACATTTTAACCACTGGCTCTGAAGCAGTGGTATTTAAATGAGAACTAAGTTGAAAATTAAAAACTCATTAATTCACAATACACCCTTGCTGAGTATGAGGCAGTTTGGACAAAACAGAAGTCTACCTATGAGGAAAAAGTTGACTATAGAAATTAATACTGCAAACAGAAGGCCAGAGGAAATATTTAAGAGAATAATTTATATTCAAGCCTTCAGAATAATAGGCTAATTACAAATATTTTTTAATCTATTCATTAAAATCCTTTTAAGGATATTTTTAATTATATGACTATCCTAGGTTGATATCATCCCATATTCTCAAAAATATTAAAACTGACTGCCTTTTAAAATCTTATATAATGAAAACTGTTTTCCCCAGGTTAATCTGAATTTTTATAATTTTTTAAAAGAAATAGGTAAAAAATAATCCTTTATAATAACTAATCAAACATTAAATTTCACATACTTGGAAATATTTATTGTATCTTTTGAAAAATATGCATATATATATACACACACAACACATACATATATGCCTATACAGACTTAAATACATATATACACATGCATAGACACACATATATGCATATATGTGCTGCTTATTTCATCTGCTGGATGAATCGAAAAACACATCAGGGTCACAGAATCACTTGAAGAACTGAATGCAAATATCAAAGAATATTTTACTGGCAAAAACAAGCAGACAAAAGCTTCATCTAGAATAAACATATATTGTAGCCAACGAAATTTTATAAAATTTTGGTAGGCATCTGTAAAATAAATGCCGGGAAGGTAAGTCCACCCATCTTTTCAGAAAAATACAGAGGAGAACCAAATATACGATTGAAAACAAAGTCCTGGAATCCAGAACTAGATCTGAGGAGGAGGAAAGGATCACAAATCCCAGAGACCCTTTTCCATAGGTTTTGATGTGTTTCTTTTGTGTACAGTATCGATGAGCATGCCATGTGCTCACTGAGAAACCAGCCCTCGGTAATTGTCAGGGATCTTCGCTCTGAGTGCAGACTCCACTGGAAATTAATTGCTGCGGTGCAATCTGAACCACATCATAAATGTCATGTAGAAGTTGCAGGGAGTGAAGAGGCAGTGACAGCTCAATCCGCACTGTTTCATTTAAAGGTGGGTAAAACACACTGCGACAGAAGTGCTCTTCATCAATAATTTAGTCCGCAGTGTAAAGCCAAGCCGTGCCAAAGATGCCAGGGGGGCCGCTGCCTCCCTGGTTTTAATGACACCAGCAGGGAGGGGTTGAGGGGCCAGCTCAAATCAACATTCACTGCACATCTGGGCATGTCGGCAGATGAAGATATCAAGGACTGAGCTGACAGGACAAAGGGTTGAAAAAAGAAGTGTAACCTAGAAAACCTTTACTTTGAATGCTTTGTATAAATTCAAGGGAGATGACAGTTCCTAAGGTCATCTTATATGATAAAACTTCAGTGATCTACATAGAGAATTTTAACCCTTTCCACCATGTAATCAAAGAAAATGAAAGTTTAGTTTCTAATGTTCACTTTAAGACTCTAAGACATCCCTATTTGTTCCCCCAAAAAGACTTCTTCGATGAACCAAATGTTAACACGAATTGCCTGATTTCATCTTTTGAACCCTAATTAGAGCTCCTCAGAAGCCCCACTACAACTGGGGGCCAGTCCAAGTTCCTCTTAACCTACGCTAGTTTAATATCTTGACTATTTCACAATGTTTGCCAGAAACTCAAATTTTAGTGTGGGAGCTTCTGCTGTAGTAATATAAAAGAAATAATGTAAAATGGCACGACCATCCCTTCCTTATTGTGCTTACTTCAAAAAAAAAAATAGAGGAGGATAGTATGTGTGTTTTCACGACCTGAAAAGTGCTATTTCTGGGATTCTAATGCGAAAGTGGATAGGGCTTGAAAAATGAGGATTACGTGAGTTACATGAGTGGAGATCTTCTCCTGATCCTTTGATGATACCATGCATTCCCAGGTTATGGTATTTTCAGAACCCCAGAGGCCAAATTCAATTATCTCATCCTATGTTTTGTATATTTGGAGGGCATCGCAGCCTCACTAGGGGCTGACTGGATTCTCACACAAGGAGATTCAGGCCTCACTGAAGGAAATTTACTGAGTTTCCATTTGCCCCCTAATGGCTTTTCACTCTGAAAACTGAAGTTAGTAACATTATTAATGCCAATCAGGGCTAAGGGTTTAAATTATTTCACTACAGAAATGAAGAATAAAAGACAATCATGGGACTTCCCTGGTGGCACAGTGGTTAAGAATCCACCTGCGAATGCAGGGGACACGGGCTTTATCCTTGGTCCAGGAAGATCCCATATGCCGTGGAGCAACTACGCCCGTGCGCGACAACTACTCAGCCTGCGCTATGGAGCCCGTGTGCACAAGAGAAGCTACTGCAATGAGAAGCCCGCACACCGCCTCGAAGAGTAGCTCCCGCTTGCTACAACTAGAGAAAGCCCGCACGCAGCAACGAAGACCCAACGTAGCCAAAAATAAATAAATAAATTTTAAAAAAGACAATCGTTATACGTAATTTACAAAGAAAAAACATGAGATGAGCATTAAATGAATTTAAAATGTAACATTCTGATAATATTTAACCCCTTTTAGGTGATTAGTATTCAGACAATTATTATCCAAAACTTAAAATGTGTGAGAAAACAGCAGCCACACTAGTTTCAAAGTATGAGTTCCTGGGGAGTATATTTTAAGCTAATAAATCCAAATGTCCAATAATTCCTAGGCATGACTAGTCCATCTTGAAGCCAGGGTAGGATGGAAAATATGTAATACAACCTAAAACACATTTTGAAAATGCCTTTTATGAATCAGTGCATCCATTGATAGCTAAAATCTGGGGAACATGACACATGAAACTTAAACCATTACTGCAGATCACTTCACAGTTTATCCCTCTCTTCCAAATGTCTGTAACTAGGAAAGGTTATAGATCTCACCATTAATCTGTTGATTTCTTCTGTAAACTCAAAAAGAAGACTGCTAACAACCTGAAAGATGGACAGGTAGGTAGGTGATCCTATAGGATTTCGATGCGACAGAATAAAACAACACAACACAACACAACTCAAGCCTGAGAGGGGTTTTCCTCATTGGAGGGAAATCCCATGTGGCCTGTGAAAGGTCTTACTAGAAAGAAAAGTGACTTTGATATCAAACCTACATGTAATGTATGTAACATAGAGTCTGTAAAGAAATTAGTTCAATAATGGTCAAAATTAAAACTCTGTGAGCATATATCAAATTTCCCATTTTATGTGCTAATAAAATAGTTAATAAAAGTCATATTTTTCAGCTAAAAAATTTATCCCACCACATTTGGCTTTCTTCATTGCATTACTATAGTTAAAATAGAAAGAACTGCTTGATTGCATTTTTTAAAAACAAAAACATTTTCATGTACCAAGAAAATACAAGAGGGAGGTGGCTACTGTATTAGAAAGTATTAAGTTGAACCCCAGAAATAGCTGATACTCAACTGTTTTTTACCTACAAAAATGCAGTTCCATATGGCTCAACCTAATAATTCTTTACTTTTTACTAGCTGATTTAAGAAAGAACTTTGATGGGCATTTAAATATTTGTTAAAATTATCCATTCAACAACACCTAAAAATTTTTTGAAGCTCTCCTATATATCAAACATTGTCTTTGGTCCTAGATTTTTTAAAAAAAAAAGCACCTAGTAACAAGAATGCTTGCTTTTTAGGGACAAATTGAGAGGAATAGGGACATGTGTGAGTTTAATGCTAAGAATTTTGGAGTTCTGTTAAATGACAATAAGAAATGGGCAAACTGCATCTTTGAAATCTCAGTTTACTGAAAATAAAATATAACAAATTTTTTACTTTTATATTTTTCATATCCATAAAAGCAATATCATAAAGCCAATTCATAGAAAACTGCCACAACTTGCTGGTGGCAAGAAAGACCTGGGGAGAAGATACTCATGTATAAGCCAAAAATGGAATGGCACGTGTCACAAATACCAAATTAGTGTCCACTTTACAAACAGAAGATGCTCATCTCTCTCTCCATATTCACATGTATAAGTCCCTTGAACTCCAGAAATGAATGTTATAATTATCACTGGAGTGTTGTAATCTTAAATAGGAATGGAAGATAATCATGCTGGAGTGTCAGATCCAAAGGATGGCCGCTTTTTAAAAGCCCATTAAACAATATTATTCAATTTAAATGGCAGCATTATCAGAAGGGCTTTGATAATGTAGCTGCCAATTGTGCTCTCTTGATTTGTAACTTTCTTTGAGGGCTTGGGGAACATGAGCTGTTTAAAGCACCTTTTAAGAAAGCTCCTAATTTCTTTCTGACTTTGAATATTCTCTTTTCACCGCAGAGCTGAAGGAAACCTGTAGCTCTGATTAGAATGAACTCAGATTATGCAGAAGGCCTGCCCTACAACTATACATATGCTGAGATTAAAACTCAGAGACGCCGGCAGCCCAAGGTACAAGGCCTAAGCAGGTAATAGAACTTCCATTCAAAACTACAGAAAAAAGCAGAATGAGTACAACCTTTGCGAGGAGCAGATAAAATGTCTCAGAGGAGCAGATTTCTTACAGAGAATTTACCGCAGAAAAGTCATAACCATTCTGACATAACTAGTTATTTTAACAAACCTTGAGAACTGTATATGTATGTATATATGTATATCTCATATAAATGTTTTCCCAAAATATATGACTGCACATTACTGTTGGTAGCAGATATTTTTAAGTTAAATCTTTATCTAGAGCATAATGAAACATGCTAGAACTTCTTCCCAAACACCAGAAAAGGCACTTGTTTCTTATAACTAGGGTAAGTGACCCTTTCCGGTCAACTATTTGGAGTTAGTCATTAAACCTCAGCCTGCTCTAAGCCTTGGGTGTTGGTATTTAGTTGTATAATTATGATTGATAACTTCCCCTGATCCCTTAGAAAAATATTCACATCTCATTATATTACTGAAAGAAAAAAAAATACTTAAAAAGCTAAAAATTTTATTTCATATTTATATCATGTAATGTTTCCATGAAATTACAAACTAATCCTAACTTTATATTACTCACAAAAGCTCATAAAGGGCCCTAAACCTAGGGAGACTATATAGTAATTATTATGTATTATAGCATATATATAATATATATTAATCATTGGCCTCTAATTGTTGCTGTTGGTGGGATATATGAGTGGTAGAACACTAAGAAGAGCCAATAATTTTACAATTCAATATGAATGTCTCAAAGGGGTAAGTAAGGATTGTTAAAAGAAATCTTTCCCAATGTGTAGTTTTTTAGTTAGTTATTTGAACCCTAAAATAATAACCATCTAGGCAATAATGAATGGAGCAAACAATGTCATTCAAGAAATCAATTTTTTTCTTCATTTAAACCCAATCTCCATGCAGAATCTCAAGACTCATCTTAAGAAAAGACTTGTCCACCAGGCCTGCTAGTGATGAGACGTAATGCTGCTCTGGTCCCACTAACCAGGCATCTACCCCACATGCCAGTAGATTTAATTTGCCATCAAGTTAAACACCTCCTACAAGAGGGAACCATTCACCTGGACGGTTCTTCCTTGCCATCTTCCCATAGAGTGAAATTGCAATAACTATTCATGGCCATAAGGAGGTGGGGTAGGGTGGGGAAGAGGACTTGTTCTTAGGAAGGAAAAGAAAAGGTGTAATGAAAATCAGGGTAAACATCTAACGTCTCAGCTACCTTGACCAGTCTGTGAGGTCCAGGAGAAAAGAAGGTGCTTTGGAGATCTTGCAAAAAGGTTAGGGGAGGGTATTATGTGGGTAAGGGGTGGAGGGTCCTTGAAAGCAGTTAGGGAAGCAACATTCCAAATAGGCTTTTTTAAAATTCACTTGGGTTTGCACAATATGTTTCTTGAAAGAGTTTGAAGCCCAGTATATAAAAAGCTGACTATTTATATATTTGATTCTTTAAAAGCAATTAGGAATACAAAGCAGATGGTCCAGCATTGTAGATTTCCCTTTTCATATTGCTTAAACACTAGAGATCAATAAGTCTAATATAAACAGATGATTTCCATAGCAGGGTTTATAATTAGCTGGCACTGAATGTGTCCAAACTCTAAAATAATTAGCAGAAGCATGTGGCACACCATTAAAACCTTGTGGCTTGTCTGCATTTACATTTATAATTATTAAAGTTAATTATGATGCTTGTGGTGTGGTTCCAAGCTCCTTTACAACTTAGATTAAATATTTTTTTTAATCCCATAACTTCCTTTCTAACCTTCCTTGGGCCTCTGGAAAACAAGTGAAATCAGACCAAGTTAGGAAAATGTATAGCTTCCATTTTTTGCTCCAAAGAATAAATTCTGACTTTATCATGAAAGACACGCTCTTCTTAAAGAGCTGGCAGCTTTCTCGAATGACGACAATATTTCGATCTTGAATTTTAATTTGTTCATAATGGTGAGGATAGGCAGGATAACAATGCTTACAAGTCTTCAGAGTGAAAGCTGTCATTCTGAGAGAGAAATGAATGGCAAGTCAGTGCCAATATAGTCGCCTCAATTTATTATATAGTAATAGAGAATTTTAATAACATACTTACATTGTTCTTGATTCAAGGTCTAAAGGTACTCTCCGTTCTCTTAGAGTGCAGGTAACATTTCACAGAGTGGAAACAAGCAGCCCGTCTTTATTTTTAAAGTTCATATCTCCTAAAAATGGCATTTAATAAAGACCCCCTTGTGTTAGGAGCCCTGCGTACAAGAGAAGTATAAAACAGACATTGCCTTCTCAGCCAGAACAATGAGACTCTCAATCTCACCACCAGTCATGCTAAAATCACAAGAGCAGATTTCCTTAAAATTCATATCAACAAAAATGTTGCATTTTTGTAGATCTTACACTCGTGTCATCAATTGTCATTGCAAAAACTGGCCAGTGTTCTCAATATAAATCTCATTAAATCTGAAGATTTTCAACTTCTAGTCAAGAATATTTTGCCAGCATTTGTACTCTGTACCCTGTGCAATGCACCAGGCCAAAGTTAAAGATGTAGTCTTTAACCTATTTACAAGTCAGTAAATCAGAAAAGAAATATTAAACTCCGTATTTTCCTCATTTGCTCACAGATACCTCTGCTACTATATTCAAATTATCTATACTCAATCAATGTAACATATGCACTTTCTTTATAAAAGAACACATTGGGCTTCCCTGGTGGCGCAGTGGTTGAGAATCTGCCTGCCAATGCAGGGGACACGGGTTCGAGCCCTGGTCTGGGAAGATCCCACATGCCACGGAGCAACTGGGCCCGTGAGCCACAATTACTGAGCCTGCGCGTCTGGAGCCTGTGCTCCGCAACAAGAGAGGCCGCGATGGTGAGAGGCCCGCGCACCGCGATGAAGAGTGGTCCCCACTTGCCGCAACTAGAGAAAGCCCTCGCACAGAAACGAAGACTCAACACAGTCATAAATAAATAAATAAAAGAACGTGAATTTCTTTAAAAAAAAAAAAAAAAAAGAACACATTGACTTACACAGTTTAAAGTGATTTGTCTTCTAGTGCTTTCCATTTGCTAAAATTTTACATAAATTTCATATACAGTTAGCATTCTACAAAAAAAAAACATTGTTTTCTGCTATTTCACTTTTCAAATAATTTCTATTAGATTTTTATATCAGTTTAAATATACTACTCGTCTACCTATAAACTGTAAAACACATCTCTATAAAATATCTGACAACCAGCTTCATTTTTTCCCCCAGCAGAGAGAGATTTTTTTAATAGAGACAGACGATTTTTCATCATGAAGAAAAATCCTTTGTTTCATCACTTCTGATGCATCAGTTAGAGGTAAAAAAATTAAAATATACTCTATTCAAACTATTAATATTGGAATGAAAGAAATTCATGTTAATTTCATTACTAGTAAAATATGTAGATATAAAGACACTGTAATTTTAATGTAGCAGATGTAATATCAGCAGAGTGATTTTAAAATTACATATTATTTTAATAAAACTTAAGTAAGTACATCCAGTGAAATTTTATGGTCATTACTGGCTAAGAGAGAAAAAGAAGATGAAGGAAAGAAGGAAGATAGAATGAGATGGATCAAAGTAAGTAAAACCTCAAGACTGGGAAGAAAAAGAAAAGACGCAGGAGACCATAGAAGGGGTCAAGGAGAAAATTAAGATTGTGGAATCTACATATTAGAAATAGCTGTCTACTAGAAAAGGTCACAAATATTCCCCCTGCCCACCTTCATATCTCCAAGATCTACCTTCAGTTTTTCAAAATCCAACGTGAACTCAGTTCCCCCAGAGCAAATCTTATTCATACAATACCCCTGGTATCACTACAATAGAAGCAAGGAATTTAAGAACTCCAGTTTTAATTATCACGTGCTATGTTATAGTTACATGTGTGTGCATTTGACACATATATGATCTGTGCTCCTCGAAATTTCCTTGGAGGACACAAGTTGTTAGTCGTGTATTATTTTTCCTAGAAAAACTTAATTCACATAACAATCTTTCTTTATTGAGATAACCCAGAGAGATAAACAAAAGCAAAATTTTTAAAAAGTTCTTCTAAATAAGATAAGGAAAAGTATTTATATGAAACCTTGTAATATTATTACGTTGCATTCCCTACAATAATACGATGTCATCATTCACACGATCTAATTATAAAAACATGAATTATGCCATTCTTCATCAGCATTACCAATACGTTACACTTTCTGGCTGTCTAATGTGTTTAAGGCAGCTTGTTAGATGCTGGGGTCACTAAGATTAATCTCAAGGGACTCACAGCCCAACTGGGGATACTCCAGGTGTCATGAGCAACCATACAAGGCAAAACCTGCTCTGTGAAAAATGCATGGTACAAACCATACTTACTAGATATTCAGGAAAGAAAACAGTCACCTATGAAGCCTCACTAAAATAATGAAAACTTGAAATATGTTTTGTAGAAGAATGGGACTTCAAACAGATCCGTCTGGGATATTGAGACAGAGTATTCCAGCCTGCCCCCACCCCCCAAAAAAACGCATGGGTTAAAGCACAGAATATATTCAGAGAAGAAGGAAATAAGCCAATTTGGAGAAATAGGTAGATGTCACCTTGTATGAGGTCTCTAAAAAGTTTGTATTTCAATCATCGGGTGATAGAAAACTTTGAAAAAAAAATTTTTTTTTTGGTGCAGGGCCTGTGTTTGGGTTCTTTTTTGTCACTCTGCAGATTATCTTAAAAAATCAGCACAATTTTCAACTCTATTTTGCCCATGTAAATATATCCTTGGCCTAAAGAGAATAAAACTGAGGTCACATTCCCCCTACAGCCCAAGTGTTTTCATTTCTCAAATCTCCAATAAAAAAACATACATATTCCTCTCTCAGAAAACCCACATTCTTCTCGCAGACTACTTAAATCTACTTCATGTCCATCACACACTTTCTGGCCCACACTTAGGTTTCCTCTGGCTCGGGCCAGACCAGGAGATGTCTGGAATGTGACAAGGTAGTATGAGCCTGCCAGGTCTATTCTGTTAGCAAATTTATTTTCTTCTCTTAGACGGATGATAAAAATGTCACGGTGTGATGCTTTAGCAGGCCCAGGAGCTCCCACCTACAGCTGTGGGGCTTGAGCGGGACCAGAAGCCAAGAATGCCATAAGGAGCACAGACAGATCCTCCGCCATCACTGCTTCTCCTGCATTGCTCATTCTCCTGCTAAATGATGCAATGGGACCCCCTCAGGGATTCTGAGTCTGATCATGTTTTTCTTGCTATTTTTTTACTTCCATCTTCCCTTCACTAAAGCGGCCCAAACTGCTGAATTTTTCATGAAACAGATAATATCATTGTACACAAGATAATGGCATTCAAATACATCCATCTGCTTGTTAGCTCTGACTACATTGATTGCACTTCTACTGAAAGAATATTTACCAAAAAAATGATTTTTTTTCTGCTTTTGTGGTATTAAAAATGCACATTTTCATAAGGAAACTATGGAGGGACCCGTATACGTACATAAACTAAGAGGGGAAAATGAACTGAGAAATTAAGCGGCGGTCCCTGGGGCTCATCCAAGAACAACAGTTTACTTTTTCTCAAAGATGGATTTGAAATCCAGATGAGTTTTATGACTCAATGATTCTGTTCTTCCATCAGCTCAAGAACGGATGGCGGAAAACTGCTTTTCACCGCTATGACAGACAGAGCCCAGGCGGCTCCTCCAGAGGCTGCAAAGTACAGAGTCCTGCCGCTCACCACGTCTGGGATGGCACTGACCGGGAGCAGGATGGGAGAGCAAGACTCCTTCCTCCAGCTTCTCCCAGTCTCTATGGGTGTTGGAGTGATAGGAAAGAAGAAGAAAAGATCAGAGTGAAAGAGAGAAAAGGAGATCCCATCCGTCCTTTCATGGCCTGGAATTTAGTCTCTGATCCTAGAATGGGTAATCAACAATCTGATTTAGACAAGGAGAGTTCACTAACTTTTTGCACATCTTATCTCAAAGGCAGAGTTTCTTCTGTCTATATCAGGAAAGTTACTTAAGTATTCCTTAACACTATCGACTTCTACCCTCTTATCCATAAATGATGCACTTATTCATTTATTTACTTTGCTATTCTAACTGCCATTCTCATCTTCAGAAGTCAAGTGAAAAACTAATTCAGTGTGTTGGTATATCTGTAACCATTATGTCATAAGATGTTGTTTTCTCTGCACTTTTTCTTTGTCCTATTCAACCACAGTCATATCGTATTAACTGGCTTGGATTCTTATTTGAATAATTGCTAAGACATTCTCTAACTGGCATGAGATTTTTAATTGAATGTTCAATTAATTCAATTACCCCTAGCTTCCCTAAATTCTAGACAATTACCTCTAGCATCTTTAAGCTCTAGACAAAGATTTTTTTATCCAGTATGTAAAGGAAACAGCAAGTTTATTTCAATCCAAATTGTCTTCAATCTTCTAAACCAAAGGTGAATGACACACTGAACTTAACCTAAACATTTTCCAACCAAAAAGCTGTATTACTTTTCAATACTTACAAGATTTGTATATAGAAACTTCCTTTTGACCTTCAGGAAATGTTTTAAAGACTCAGAAATTCTTTCATTAATAAGAGGTAATTTTAGTGAAAAACTTAAGAAGTGCTTCTACAATAAACACACACATTCGTCTTTTGAATGATATCCAGATTGGGCCAGGGTAGGTACATATGAGTGTTATGAGTACACTTTATGCAGTGTTATTTTCAAGGACCGAGGGATAAATCCAACTTCCTGGAGATCTGGGATGATTTCTTCTATGTGCCCCATGCCATAACTAGAACCTTGTGTGAACCCAACAAAACAATTAAAAATGAAGTAAAAATGTACAGTCTTCCTTTATTATTTCTGGCATGTATTTCAAGTCAATGCTGAATCAGAAACTGCTATGATAGTAAATTCCTTTTCTTAAAACATGTTTTATCATTTGTGAATCAGAGAGGTATACAAATTGTGCCAATGCTTGATATTTTTGAAAATGATAAACAGCTTTGTATATTCTTCTGTATTTTCAAAACAAGTTGAAATTTTGTTTAGAAATTACTCCTTAGTCTGAGGTATCTCTTTTTTTTTTTGCAGCTGAATAAATGTAATAAAAAAACATATGGCTCATGGATATATATCCCCTCAACCCATGTGTAACACATAGTTCTCGTTTCATTAATGGGCACACTGAAGACCAACCAAGAGGAGAGAAGTCCCTGTGATATTGTTTCAAACCTTCTCAATAAGTAAGTCTGTCTCTTGATGTTGGATCTAGTTCAAATAACTACCACCTTTCCATGCCCATGCTTTAGCTAGTCTTTGCATAGTAAGTTATACTTATTTCTAACAACTAATTAAGCTATCACAATTTCTAAACCAGAAAGCAAAGGCATTGCAATAGCAATAAAATGATCTTATTTTAAATATCAATGAGAAGTCAGAACAATAAACTGCATAGATACAACTTATTCAAACATTCTTCTAAGGGTTAAATCACTAAAAAATAAATAACCAGAAAAGAAAGTGGGCGAGATGACTGTCTATCTTGGCTCCATCTTATGGGATGAAAGAAAAAAAAAACGCATCTTTTGTATTTTTCTAATAAGTTCTGAAGTGCATTGTAGAGAATCAATAAGTATTAGCAACAACAACAAACAGTCCCATTATAAGTCAATGGCTCTCCTTTATACACTATAGTATACAAAATACTCTCTAGTATTTTCGCTTTCACTCATGTAATGAGAATTGTACATTTTAGTCTGGATTAGAGACAAAAATTTTAGATTTTCAATACAGATCTATCATCTCCCACAACTGTTTCTACAATTCCTTACAACCCAGGGAGGATAACCAATTCACTGCAGCCTACTTCCTGTCTCTATCCTTGTAAATCTGTCCCAACTACAGTGATTTTCCCTAATTAAGCATAACTACTTTTATGTAAGTGCAAAAACACTAGATCCAGGTCCTTTTAGAACACGTGAGACAACTGCTCATATATCCCGCAAGTTCCATAATACCAAAAGGAAGAGAGAGAGAGGGAGAGAATAACTATTTAGTGTCTACTTCGAACACAAGTGTGTTAGGGATATGGCAAGGAAGAATATATAGTCACTACTCTCAGGGAGCTTATAACTTAAAATAATAAACAAGGACAAATAACAGTATAATATAAATGAAACTGGCACCATAACACAATCTACAATAACGTTTCAGTGCTATGGAGTTCAGAGGAAGAAGTTAATTTGGGCAGGATTGGTTAGGGAAGGCTGAACTCAGTGACCATAACAAGAAACAACTTAATCTGACAGAAAGATAAGAAGGAAGGAGGGAGGGAGGGAGGGAGGGAGAAGGGGAGGGAGGGAGAAGGGGAGGAAGAGAAACCTTAGAAATCACACAGACCAACTTCCTCTTGTTACAGATGAGGACATCAAGAGTCACAGTAGTGATGTGACCTTAACTTAGAAAGTTGACAGACAGAGAAGTGATAGAAATGCAAAGGGAATTCAAGTTCCAACTACCATGGTACTACCCTAGCAGATGAAACTAAATATTTCTCCAATTTCCAGAAACCAACCTCATTCAAGAAAAGCAGACAATGGGATCTTAAGAACAATCAATTAGGGATTAGGAACCAAGATGGCGGAGTACAAGGACGTGCTCTCACTCCCTCTTGCGAGAACACCAGAATCACAACTAGCTGCTGGACAATCTTCAACAGGAAGACACGGGAACTCACCAAAAAAGATACCTCACAACCAAAGACAAAGGAGAATGAGACGGTAGGAGGGGCGTAATCACAGTAAAATCAAATCCCATAACTGCTAGGTGGGTGACTCACAGACTGGAGAACACTTATACCACAGAAGTCCACCCACTGGAGTGAAGGTTATGAGCCACACATCAGGTTCCCAACCTGGGGGTCCAACAACGGGAGGAGGAATTCCTAGAGAATCAGACTTTGAAGGCTAGTGGGATTTGATTGCAGGACTTCGACAGGACTGGGGGAAACAGAGACTCCACTCTTGGAGGGCACACACAAAGTAGTGTACGTATCGGGACCCAGGGTAAGGAGCAGTGATCCCAGGGGAGACTGAACCAGACCTACCTGCTAGTGTTGGAGGGTCTCCTGCAGAGGCGGGCGGTGGCTGTGGCTCACTGTGGGGACAAGGACACTGGCAGCAGAAGTTCTGGGAAGTACTCCTTGGTGTGAGCCCTCCCAGAGTCTGCCATTAGCCCCACCAAAGAGCCCAGGTAGGCTCCAGTGTTGGGTTGCCTCAGGCCAAACAACCAACAGGGAGGGAACCCAGCCCCACCCATCAGCAGTCAAGTGGATTGAAGTTTTACTGAGCTCTGCCCACCAGAGCAACAGTCAGCTCTACCCACCACCACTCCCTCCCATCAGGAAACTTGCACAACCCTCTTAGATAGCCTCATCCACCAGAGGGCAGACAGCAGAAGCAAGAAGAACTACAATCTGGCAGCCTGTGGAACAAAAACCACATTCACAGAAATATAGACAAGATGAAAAGGCAGAGGGCTATGTACCAGATGAAGGAACAAGAAAAAACCCCAGAAAAACAACTAAATGAAGTGGAGATAGGCAACCTTCCAGAAAAAATTGAGAATAATGATAGCGAAGATGATCCAGGACCTCGGAGAAAGAATGGAGGCAAAGATCGAGAAGATGCAAGAAATGTTTAACAAAGACTTAGAAGAATTAAAGAACAAACAAACAGAGACGAACAATACAATAACTGAAATGAAAACTACACTAGAAGGAATCAATAGCAGAATAACTGAGGCAGAAGAACAGATAAGTGACCTGGAAGACAGAATGGTGGAATTCAATGCTGCGGAACAGAATAAAGAAAAAAGAATGAAAAGAAATGAAAACAGCCTAAGAGACCTCTGGGACAACATTAAACGCAACAACATTCACATTATAGGGGTCCCAGAAGGAGAAGAGAGAGAGAAAGAACCAGAGAAAATACTTGAAGAGATTATAGTCGAAAACTTCCCTACATGGGAAAGGAAATAGCCACCGAAGTCCAGGAAGCACAGAGAGTCCCATACAGGATAAACCCAAGGAGAAACACCCCAAGATACATGGTAATCAAACTGGCAAAAATTAAAGTCAAAGAAAAATTATTGAAAGCAGCAAGGGAAAAATGACAAATAACATACAAGGGAACTCCCATAAGGTTAACAGCTGATCTCTCAGCAGAAACTCTGCAAGCCAGAAGGGAGTGGCATGATATACTTAAAGTGATGAAAGGGAAGAACCTACAACCAAGATTACTCTACCCGGAAAGGATCTCATTCAGATTCGATGCAGAAATCAAAAGCTTTACAGACAAGCAAAAGCGAAGAGAATTCAGCACCACCAAACCAGCTCTACAACAAATGCTAAAGGAACTTCTCTAAGTGGGAAACACAAGAGAAGAAAGGGACCTACAATAACAAACCCAAAACAATTAAGAAAATGGTATAGGAACATACATATCGATAACTACCTTAAACATGAACGGATTAAATGCTCCAACCAAAAGACACAGGCTTCCTGAATGGATACAAAAACAAGACCCATCTACATGCTGTCTACAAGAGACCCACTTCAGACCTAGGGACACATACAGACTGAAAGTGAGGGGATGGAAAAAGATATTCCATGCAAATGGAAATCAAAAGTAAGCTGGAGTAGCAATACTCATATCAGATAAAATAGACTTTAAAATAAAGAATGTTACAAGAGACAAGGTAGGACACTACATAATGATCAAGGAATCAATCCAAGAAGAAGATATAACAATTATAAATATATATGCACCCAACATAGGAGCACCTCAATGCATGAGGCAACTGCTAACAGCTCTAAAAGAGGAAATTGAGAGTAACACAATAATAGTGGGGGACTTTAACAGCTCACTTACACCAATGGACAGATCATCCAAAATGAAAATAAATAAGGAAACACAAGCTTTAAATGACACAACAGACCAGGTAGATTTAATTGATATTTATAGGACATTCCATCCAAAAACTGCAGATTACACTTTCTTCTCAAGTGCGTATGGAACATTCTCCAGAACAGATCACATCTTGGGTCACAAATCATGCCACAGTAAATTTAAGAAAATTGAAATCATATCAAGCATCTTTTCTGACCACAACGCTCCGAGAATAAAAATGAATTACAGGGAAAAAAACGTAAAAAGCACAAACAAATGGAGGCTAAACAATACGTTACTAAATAACCAAGAGATCACTGAAGAAATCAGAGGAAATCAAAAAATACCTAGAGAAAAATGAAAACACGATAATCCAAAACCTATGGGATGCAGCAAAAGCAGTTCTAAGAGGGAAGTTTATAGCTATACAAGCCTACCTCAAGAAACAAGAAAAATCTCAAATAAACAATCCAACCTTACACCTAAAGGAACTAGAGAAAGAAGAACAAACAAAACCCAAAGTTAGCAGAAGGAAAGAAATCATAAAGATCAGAGCAGAAATAAATGGAATAGAAACAAAGAAAACAATAGCAAAGAGCAATAAAACTAAAAGCTGGTTCTTTGAGAAGATAAACAAAACTGATAAACCATTAGCCAGACTCACCAAGAAAAAGAGGGAGAGGACTCAAATCAATGAAGTTAGAAATGAAAAAGGAGAAATTACAACTGACACCGCAGAAATACAAAGCATCCTAAGAGACTACTACAAGCAACTCTATGCCAATAAAATGGACAACCTGGAAGAAATGGACAAATTCTTAGAAAGGTATAACCTTCCAAGACTGAACCAGGAAGAAAGAGAAAACATGAACAGACCAATCACAAGTCATGAAATTGAAACTGTGATTAAAAATCTTCCAACAAACAAAAGTCCAGGACCAGATAGCTTCACAGGTCAATTCTATCAAACATTTAGAGAAGAGATAACACCCGTCCTTCTCAAACTCTTCCAAAATATTGTGGAGGGAGGAACACTCCCAAACTCATTCTATGAGGCCACCATCACCCTGATACCAAAACCAGACAAAGATACTAAAAAAAAGAAAATTACAGACCAATATCACTGATGAATATAGATGCAAAAATCCTCCACAAAATACTAGCAAACAGAATCCAACAACATATTAAAAGGATCATATACCATGATCAGGTGGGACTTATCCCAGGGATGCAAGGATTCTTCAATGTACGCAAATCAATCAATGTGATACACCATGTTAACAAACTGAATAAAAACCATATGATCATCTCAATTGATGCAGAAAAAGCTTTCGACAGAATTCAACACCCATTTACGATAAAAACTCTCCAGAAAGTGGGCATAGAGGGAACCTACCTCAACATAATAAAGGCCATATATGACAAACCCACAGCAAACATCGTTCTCAATGGTGAAAAACTGAAAGCATTTACTCTAAGATCAGGAACAAGACAAGGATGTCTACTCTCACCACTATTATTCAACATAGTTTTGTAAGTCCTAGCCACGGCAATCAGAGAAGAAAAAGAAATAAAAGGAATACAAATTGGAAAAGAAGAAGTAAAACTGTCACTGTTTGCAGATGACATGATACTATACATAGAGAATCCTAAAGATGCCACCAGAAAACTACTAGAGCTAATCAGTGAATCTGGTAAAGTTGCAGGATAGAAAATTAATGCACAGAAATCTCTTGCATTCCTATACACTAATGATGAAAAATCTGAAAGAGAAATCAAGGAAACACTCCCATTTACCACTGCAACAAGAAGAATAAAATATCTAGGAATAAACCTACCTAGGGAGACAAAAGACCTGTATGCAGAAAACTATAAGACACTGATGAAAGAAATTAAAGATGATACCAACAGATGGAGAGATATACCATGTTCTTGGATTGGAAGAACAATCCAAGATTCAATGTAATCCCTATCAAATTACCAATGGCGTTTTTTACGGAACTAGAAAAAAAATCTTAAAATTTCTATGGAGAGACAAAAGACCCCGAAAGCCAAAGCAGTCTTGAGGGAAAAAACGGAGCTGGAGGAATCAGACTCCCTGACTTTAGACTATACTACAAAGCTACAGTAATCAAGACAATATGGTACTCACACAAAAACAGAAACTTAGATCAATGGAACGAGATAGAAAGCCCAGAGATAAACCCACGCACCTATGGTCAACTAATCTGTGACAAAGGAGGCAAGGATATACAATGGAGAAAAGACAGTCTCTTCAATAAGTGGTGCTGGGAAAACTGGACAGCTACATGTAAAAGAATGAAATTAGAACACTCCCTAACACCATGCACAAAAATAAACTCAAAATGGATTAGGGACCTAAATGGAAGACCAGACACTATAAAACTCTTAGAGGAAAACATAGGAAGAACACTCTTTGACATAAATCACAGCAAGATCTTTTCTGATCCACTTCCTAGAGTAATGGAAATAAAAACAAAAATAAACAAATGGGACCTAATGAAAGTTCAAAGCTTTTGCATAGCAAAGGAAACCATAAACAAGATGAAAAGACAACCCTCAGAATGGGAGAAAATATTTGCAAACGAATCAATGGACAAAGGATTAATCTCCAAAATATATAAACAGCTCATGCAGCTCAATATTAAAAAAACAAACAACCCAATCCAAAAATGGGCAGAAGACCTAAATAGACATTTCTCCAAAGAAGACATACAGATGGCCAAGAAGCACATGAAAAGCTGCTCAACATCACTAATCATTAGAGAAATGTAAATCAAAACTACAATGAGTTATCACCTCACACCAGTTAGAACGGCATCATCAGAAAATCTACAAACAACAAATGCTGGAGAGGGTGTGGAGAAAAGGGAACTCTCTTGCACTGTTGGTCGGAATGTAAGTGATACAGCCACTATGGAGAATGGTATGGAGGTTCCTTAAAAAACTAAAAATAGAATTACCATATGATCCAGCAATCCCACTACTGCGCATATACCCAGAGAAAATCATAATTCAAAAAGACACATGCACCCCAATGCTCATTGCAGCACTATTTACAATAGCCAGGTCATGGAAGCAACCTAAATGCCCATCGACAGACGAATGGATAAAGAAGATGAGGTACATACATACAATGGAATATTACTCAGCCATAAAATGGAACGAAATTGAGTCATTTGTAGAGACATGGATGGATCTAGAGACCGTCATACAGAGTGAAGTTAAGTCAGAAAGAGAAAAACAAATATCATATATTAACGCATATATGTGGAACCTAGAAGAATGGTACAGATGAACCGGTTTGCAGGGCACAAATGGAGACACAGGTGTAGAGAACAAACGTATGGATACCAAGGGGGGAAAGCGGCGGGGCGGTGGGGGTGGTGGTGTGATGAATTGGGCAATTGGGATTGACATGTATACACTGATGTGTATAAAATTGATGACTAATAAGGACCTGCTGTATAAAAAAATAAATTAAATAAAATTCAAAAAAAATTTTTTAAAAATAAATTAAGAAGAAAATAAGGAGATTATTAAAAGTATTTACTTATTTTAGACTTAGCCCATGCAAAAAAATGTGAAATGGATGATTGGCAGAGGTGATGAAGTTGTCCATGACTGAGGATATTAAGACCACAATAGGCTTTCTAAAGTCAAAGAGCAAATCAAAGTATAATTCAACAATAAAAGGTCATATGTCAAAAAAAAAAAAAAGATCAAAAAACTATAGTCTTTGAGAGGCGTTGGCTAGTTAGTACTATCTTAGGCTTTGTGGGCCATGTGATCTCTGTAACAGCTACTCAATTCCATCTTTGTAGTGTGAAAGCAGCCAGAGACAAGATGTGCATAAATAAATGTAACTGAGTTCCAATAAAACTTTATTTGCAAACACAGGAGGCAACCTGGATTTGGTCCGTGAGCTATACTTGGCCAGCCCCTGTTTTATGAGTATAAGAAATAAAAACTAGGAGATATATTAAAATTAAATTAAATCCAATCCCAATTACACAGTTAGAAAAGATTACATTTAAACCCAGTTCTGTCAAAGTATGGGCTCTTAACTATTCTTTTTTTCTTTTAGAAATTAGGGCAATAGCTTACCTGATGTCTCAAGATTTTTTGTTCATAATAGCTTTCAGAATTAAAGAAATGAGTTAATTACCATTCCACTGGAAAATGGAGGAAACTGTTGGCTCATAACCCAGATTATTCAGTAGTTAATACCTGGGTAAGCAGGAAATTGGTACTCCAGAAATTAAGCTGATAAAAATCAAAGTTTGCAGAAGAGTTAAATTCTGAACCTAATTTGCATATCTTATTAAAATATTTGTTGTATTTGTTTTTCATAACCCCCCAATTCAGATTAATTTTACCTATTATCTTGGCCCTGCAGACTCCTGAAACTTTTGGTACACATTTCCATCGAAGTCCGAAACCTACTCAGAGAAGCTTTCGTTTCCTTAAGGGAATGGACTGTTCTGCCTGCCACCATCAGGGAGGTTGCTAAAAGCATCATATATTAATGACACGACACTGAATTTCAGAAATAGCTTTACACTATAGAAAACTTAACAGCGTTGCAAAGAAAAACAGCAATATAATCCCCACTAGCAGATCTTAACTCTGTAACTTCTACCTCCCAAGCTCTCTGATAAGTCAAGATTCAGCTTAAATAAATCTCAGCAAAATTTATTATATAAAGTTCTACAATTAATCACAGATATGTCTTCTATCACAAAAAATAAATTATACAAATTTGAGCTTTACAATCCTACAATCCTTTCTTCTGAAAGATTTACAAATATTTTGATGGGACAGGAGATCCTAAATGTATGGAAAAGTCCATTTTGCCCAGTTAGCGCTGATCCATTATCGTTTTCTTGGCTTCCTCTTTTTCCTCATTAGTTCTAAAGGCTGAGCTGGTTGGAATCACTTTGAATAGAGGTTTATCAAGATTATTGTCCAAGTGGCTAAGAGCACAAAGTCCCAAGGCCAAAATTTAGAGGAGTGAGTTCCAAGTTGCCAGAGAGTAATTTTCCTCTGAGTGTTTAGATAGCCCTGAGAGCCAAATACAGAGAAACTAAAGAAACTAGGAGACCTGGAACAGGGAGGTACAAAAACCAGGATGGAACAAAACATGCGCATACGTCCCCAGATGCTTTTAAGTGGCTCCTGGGGTGGGAGGGCATCTGGGTTTAGAGAGTATAGGAAACAGCTGCGAAGGACATGTTCTATACACTACATGGAAAGTCTCTCCCTTCAAACGAAATTAAATAACTTTCTAAGGTTCTCTGTGATTCATGCCTTTTGGGAAATTAAATGGGGATACATTTTTTTTTTCTCATGCACATTTCAGTATAGAATGCAGTCAGAATACAAAAATTTTATTACACTTAATATTTTTAAAAACTAAAATCAAGAGCAAAAGAAGAATTTTGATGATGGATAAAATATCTAAAACATTCTGAAAATTATAAATTAGGATACTGAACTTACAATATGTACTGGAATTATATAAATCATAATATGTTACAGATCCAACATATGAACCCAGCGCAGAAAATGTGTATGCGATTTTTTCCTGCCAAGGCAAAGCTGGGTACACTGTCCGTTCCCTGCTCTATAGTAAAAGAAAAAATGTCTATGCTTTTCAAGAGAGCATTGAAACAAGAGTGTGCACTCATCTGGAAAATCCTCAGGCCTACACTGAGGAATCCCTATCGCTCTTTCAAACCCTTGTGATAATCTAATCTAGAGAGATATTTTCCTTAATGAGTGAAAATGGCTTCAAATGACTATAAACCTATGTTAAATTAGCACCCTGTTAACTTAATACAAATAGCATCTTAAGCCAGCTGAAATTAAATGATGACTAAGAAAGATTATTTTGAGACTTACCAGTCTTTAACTAAAAAGAATTTTTATTTCAAGTGATCTATAAGTATCATTTAACTTATCTGATGCTCAAACTTCAAGCAATCTGACTTACCTGGAACACTAATTCAAATATTGAATAGAACTTAGTTTTTTTCAAAAATTCCCTGAGTGGCAAATTGCCATCAAAAAAAGAAGAAAATCTTTACACTCATGCTCTGCTCAGGTAACCTGCAGAGCCCGCATAACTGGGATTAAATAAAGCCAGAGAGTAAAACTTTGGGAGAGCAGGAGATGCTGCAGGTGCCAACAGAAGGAAAGGACAGAACTACGCAAAGCAGAGAGAACTATACAAGCGAAATACTTTGAAATTATTTGTGTAGAAATAAAACATCTTCATTGTAAATCAGAAGTATTTAACTGCTAGCATAAGAAGATGTATTTTAGGAAATAAGAAAGACGGTGGTTCTCAAAATTCAGCATGCATCAGAATTACCCGGAGGACTTCTTACAAAACACAGACTGCTGGGCTCACCCCAAGTTTCTGATTCAGTTGTTCAGGGATGAGTTCCAAGAATCTGCATCTCTAACAAGTTTTCACGTCATGCTGATGCAGCTTTTCTGCGAACTGCCCTTTGAGAACCACTGATCTAGGGTACAAGACTTCATTCTTTAGTGAAGAACCAGAAAAAGAGAGATAAGCAAAGGAACTCATTCAAAGTGAGACAATGTAAGCCAAAGGTAGTTCCCTAAATCGATCTACACGGACCTTCATCCTAAAGCACTCAGTGATAAGTTATTCTGTTATTTCAAACCCGATTTTTTTACACATATAACTAGATTCCCGTGGAACATATTTTTCGAAGCATGTAGAACATTCCTAAAATCAGAAATTTACCTGCTGTTTTATAATGCATTGGCATTATTACCCAACTCAATCTAAGATGTGGCAGCAACCTGTAAATATGTACCTTGCTTTATGAACTAGTAGATAGGAGATGATTTCCTTAAAAGCTATTTATAAAAGCAGGTTCTTTGTTTGTGGGATTATTTGTTTTGGGAGGTTTCTTTCTTTTTTTGGCGGGGGGGGGGGGGTGTCCTGTGTTTAGGTTAGTAAATCAAAGCACATTTAAAATGAACAACGGGACTTCTATTTAAAGGAATCTTATAGAAAACCCTTTTCTAATGTGAATGATTCTTGCACACAAATTCCTCTCTCTGATAAGCTGGATTTTCATGCACCAGTTTTGGCAAAAAGGAAACTTGTCAACACGTTGCTCTTAAGATTTCAGATTTGGAAAATTGCTTTCACCTTTTTATTTCTCTCTTGAGGTAATTCTCCTACTTCAAGCTAGCCTCATAAGTCAAATCTTCACATGTGTTACTTTTAATTTCTTTTCATCCTTGAGAAAATGAAAGTATCAAGAGATTCTTCCTTTAGAGTGAAGGGCTTGTTTGAAACTCCAGTGCTCCAAGCAATGCCCTAAGTAGGTCAAATTTCCAAGCTGTAATTTCACCAGACAAATTTGTTTGATTCCCCAAGACAATAAAAGAGGACACTTAATGCAAGACAGTTTCAACTGTCCAATCTTGACCTTCAAGGTCTTTGTGGTCTAACCCAACCCAATCCAACCACCCACTGCATGCTACCATTAGCTTTAGCAGGGACATTCCTTCCAAATTCCAAACTATACACATAAATTTCTCCAGTCTGAATGTCTTCGATCCCCCAATTTATGTTCTTTCCATCCATCTTCAGGTCCAACTCTATAAGAGCTTCTCCAAACACTCCCCCTCCCAATACTCTCACCATTTTCTACATTCCTCCTAAATTTCCTTTCCATGTGACTCATTATCACATACAGATCACATAAGATCATACCCTGTCTGGTGAAGGAATTTCACTATTTCACTGTCTGCTTTTTATCCTTTACTACATAATCAGTTCTTAGATATTAAGAAGTATGTCGTCTTACCCAGCACAGGTCTCCATAGTAGTTACTTGACACATAATTCTTCAATATCCTATGAACAAGTATCATTCTACTGCCTATAGAGTCCTTATACTCCAGAGTCCAGTTAACTCACCAATGAGCTTTGTAAAGTGGTTTATCTGAGAAAGTTTTAGATTTCCTTGAGATTGCTTCACCCAGCAAGAAATATTTGGGCCATTTCTTTGCCATGGCAGAAGGGGAATAAAGTACTAACATGTGGTATAGCTCTGCTCCTGTGACTGTCTTGTCCTCTCTAAGAGGCCACATTCCATCCATGTCTCCACTGAAAACATTTTGTGCTCCAAGTAACTGAAAGTGTCTGTGGTGATGCAACAATGGGCTCCAGTATTATAATGTGGGCATTATATCTCTTCATACACAGACCAGTGTTACACGTGATGTTTAACCTGATCAAGTACCCCAACAGAGACAATTCCCCAACACATTACCTAGCGTGACAGTTAAGAGTCTGCGCTTTAGAAACAGAGATCTGGATTTGAAGAGTTACTGCCTTTTACTGGTGGTTTAACTTCAGACTAGTTACAATTCCTCCTTAGATGCAAAGGTAGAAAATGGGATCAGAAAGACCTCTGCACAGGCTGCTTTAGAGAATCAACTTAGATAATGTCTGCAAAGAACTTAGCAATATCTGATACAAAGTAGTGGTTGTAACCGGTAGTAATGAGATTTTAGCCAAGCAAATTGAGCTCACAAATAGGACTGTGGAGGCAAAAAGAAAGGATGCAAGACAAGTAGCTAAATACAGGTATTAGCCTTGGCCACACCTGGCTGTTAATCACAAGCCACTGAGTTGCCCCATCTTAGAGGCAACCAGAATTCCTGTTGTTGGTTTCTGAAAGACAAAAAAGCCCTATGAGAAAGATGAAGAGGGGGGTGCGTATTCTCCAGCAGAGTGGGCTGCTGAGCAAATATGGCATCCATGAATGGCTGAAAGTATCTCCTACGGCGCCCACAGAAACAGCTTTCATTTTCTTCTATTTTTCCTTTTAATTCTTTTCCTCGCCTGATTTGCTCTTTCCCCCTCTAACACTAGCCCTAATCAATGCAGCAGGTCAGGTTGAAAGAATGGACAGCCTCAGAGCCACATACATTTAAACCACTTTAATGCAAATATTGATCGCAAGAGCACAGACACAGGCTGGGCTGCATTGTTTTTAACGGGCATGCTTTTTTTCTGGGGCTGTGCTACCCATGATAAAACAGGTCACCATAGATCAGAATCCCACCATCTTCTACATACAGGAATGCCTAAGGAAATTCGCAAGGTGGGCCACATTCAGTGCTAAGCTTGTGAGCCTCTCAAGCGCGTGCTTCAGTAGTCTGTGGGACCAGAGTTTCTTACCCACTTACACTTCCCTCCTCATACTTCCTAGATGAACTATTTTGAGGCACAATATATCAGAATGGGTGTGGTATGTTGTATCACAAGAGTAGTTGTGCAACAATGCCCACTATAGTACGATATTTAATTCCTGTGTACGCAAGATTCTCAAAGCACTGTATCAGAAAGCCAGTGTCCAAGGCATATTTAGCAACAGAATCCAAGTCTGAGCTGAAATCCAAACGGAGAGATCAAGGGCAGGAAGGAATTCTAAGGGCCACTTTGAAATTTGATACTAAAAAGATCTGATATTCTATCTGGAGGCATTTTTAGCTTGGACTAGAGGGGGTAAAAAAAAAGAAATGAAAGAAAGAAAAAGAAAACCTGTTTGTACAAAGAAAGCCAGCTTGGCCTATTGCCAAGAAACGAGGCGTCATAAACTGGGTGGAGTTTGAAAGCAACACAAACCAAGCTAAAACCAAAGAAAGGAGGGGAAAACAACTCAACTTAAAAGCCCCAAACGAACCCCAGTTGCTTCAAAGCAATGCTAGCTGCTTTCAGATGTTTTTTAATTCTATTTTTCCATGGGCCTGTGGTTTCTGTTGTTGCCTGTTATAACTCTAAAGGAAAATAAAAAGCAGCAACATTCTACCACATTTACCAAGATGGCTGTGGACACGGAAATAGAAGACCATCACAACCTTTGCCTCCATATGAAGAAGCTTGTTTGCTTCTTCTCCAGAGCTTGCCTGGCTACCATTTCTTTCTGCAAAGGGGGAAATGTCATCATAAAGAGGGACAAGCAAGATGTGTACTGCCGGTGGACAGAATGTTCTCTGTGGGCTTATCAGCCTAAAAGAGGGAGATAACTGGAGGTGAAGGGGACACCGAGTGGTATGCAAAGTGGGAGGGAGGCAAGGCAGAATGAAGCCTTTGACCTTGGAAGAGCTGAGTACTAGTGGAACGGAGGGAGGGAGGGCGAGGGAGAACTGAATGAGAAATTCCTCGCTGTAATATATTCGGTAAAAATGGGGCTGTCATCTTGAGCTACAAGTTAGAAAGTTATTACTTTTAATATGCCACTACCTTAGGCCTATACTGTTATGTAAAAGAAAAATAACCTTGTGTGACAGTTTAACATTGATCGATGTGCCTGCCAAATGCAAAGAGATAAATAAGCAGGTGATGAATAAACAGCACTTCAAGTAAAGACATTACGCTGCATGCATAAAACGGCGCCAGGCACCTACGAGCTGTGGGTGGCCGAAGGTTGGCCATTTCATGCCCACTCAGTAAAGCAGACTTAATCGCTTCCAATATTTTCTGTTAAAAAGCACGCTTAATGAGCCAATTTCACAGGCCCAGAGAAACTGATTATTATCTCTGAGTTCCAACAGAGTTGGTTGTTTTCCAAGAGCCAGGTTGTTTTGTTTTTTTGTTTTTTTTCTTGATGGGATAAAAACCTTTTTTAAAAAAGAGAGAGAGCAAGAGAGAAAGGGAGCGATAGAAAGAGGGGGAGCGACAGAGCAAGCCAGAGGGCACAGGAAGCCGGCTCACAGGGGCGAGGTGGCCACTAGATGGCAGTGTTACCCCGCAGTCAGCGCCCCAGACGAGGCTCGGAACTGGGCAGGAGGCTTCGGCTGAAAGATGGCACCGTAAATAAAGCTGAAAGCAGCTGCCTGAAGAGTTCATACCCTACCCTCCGCCCTCCGTGGACCCTTTGTCCACAATTATTCCATCCGCCAGCCCGTACAAGGCGAAGAGACAAAAGGGGCAGTCCCCGAATGGCCTCCCTCGTGCTAACAGCCCAGGTCTCTGATTTACTCTTCTCTGCAGCAGCGTTTCACAAAGTACCGAGGTCCTCTACCCGGTTAGGCTTAGTTCTCCCTGGTGTTTTTCACCGTGAGGGGTTTGCAATCGCTGTACCCCTCACAAGGGGCTTAAATCCCAGGACGATGTAGCAATTTAGCTTTTCACCATTTACTTTGGGGCAGATTCCTTTTTTCTTGCCTCTTTTTCTTACACACTCTTTTTTGCCCTTTTAGTAAAAAGTGTGGAGGAAAGGAATTCAGCCTCAAAGACATATAGGGCCGCCTAGAGAGAAGACTGGGAGAAGGGAAGGGGAGAAAACACCCCCCCTTAGGAAGCCAGTTGTCCTTCAAACAGCATGATTTCGCGTCTTCCTTCAAGTACACAACAACATGGTAAAAGCCACAGAAGCAAAGGGCTATTTTCACCAACTGCAGTTATTCAGTCGCCACTGGGAGGGAAGACCCAGCAACCAGATCTCAGCATATAATTAACTCAGATATTAAAAAAAAAAAAAAAAAAAAATTGAAATGAACTGTTGTTAGGTTCTAAATTGAGATGCAAGTTAATTATTTATGAATATTCATAGAAAACTTGAACAATTTCCAAACTTGGCCTTTAATTTCTCATCAGTTAACCAAATAATTGATGGGGATTTTTTTTTTTTTTTGGTAAGATAAATTTTTCTAGATGTGCAATGCAGCTATCAAATCCATTAAGCTTTTTGTAATTCATTTTGTCTTCTGATGAATCAAAAGGGAATGGACTTGGTGATAAAGGAAAAAAATCATTTTCATCTCTTATCTTTTCCTTCTAGTCACCTATAAGAGAAGAATGAAATCATACTCAGCAAAGATTGGGCAATCATGAGAAAGAAAATTGGGGTATTTGAGGAACTTTCAGAAGAAGCAGATAAAATTCAACTTTCTGTAGGTGGATGGGAAGTGTTTAGAGATGGGGAGGTGGGCACAGAAATGGAACTAGTTAGAATAAGAAGGTACCCAACTCCCAAGAACTTAGTATAGGTCACTGCTGCCACTGTTCTCATTCAGTTACTCTGGACAACACCAACAAAAACCCTATATGGCCCCAAGTTTCACTTCAACATTCTAGTCCCTGCCTACCCTCCACCACCGAGGCACCCAGCCCCCTCTCCACATTTCAACCTCTTCCATCCCACTGCCATGGGGCAAGCTCCCTCTTCCGGAAGAAGCCAGCTACCAACCAGAAAAACTCACCTCTGCTGAAATATTAACCATCAGCTACATGAGATTTTCCCATTGACGGCAGAACTTGGTGTCTAAAGTACAACCAAGCTATTCATTAGGGTCACTCAAAAGAAAAGTCAAAATGACAAACACATCTGGATACTTCAGTTAAGTCTTCCACTGAACACAAAATGCAGCAAACAAAATAAAAGGGTTAAAAGGAATGTGTGATAACCCATATCAGAAATCTGTCATTTTGGTGATTTAGTTCACCCATAAAAATCCTGTCCTGTTCTATGCCAGGCACTGTGCTGGGTGCTAGAGACAGAGGACAAAGGCTGGTGCGTTGTCCTCAAGGAGCTCACTGGCTGGTGGCTCCAGCACAGCGACAGAACAGAGAATCACTGGGTGCCCAGAGGTGGAGCCCTCGCCCAAACTTGGGAGGTCCTGAAGGCTACTACAATTGGGAGTGAGTTGGTAGAGGGTAAATTAGTTTCCTAGGGCTTTCCTAACAAATTACCATAAACTGGTTAGCTTAAAATGACAGTGCTGGAGGCTAGGCAGTCTGAAATCAAGGTGTTGGCAGGGTTGGTTCTTTCTGTAGGCCAAGAGGGAGAAACCATCCCATGCCTCTCTCCTAGCCTCTGGTGTTGCAGCAATCTTTGGTGTTCCCTGCCTTGTAGATGCATCACTCCAATCTCTGCCTCTGTCTTCGGAAGGTCTTCTCCCCTGTGTTTCTCTCTTTTTCTTATAAGGACCTCAGTCATATTGCATTTAGGGGCCCACTCTAATCCAGTATGAATTCATTGTAACTAATTACATCTGCAAAGATCTTATTTCCTAATAAGGTAACATCCTGAGGTTCCTGGTGAACATGAATGGGCGGCGGAGGGGGGGGGAGGGCAGATACTATTCAACCCAGTACAGAGGACATTTCAGGCAAGGATGCCAGAGGCCACAGAGCATCCTAAGAATTGTAAGTGGTTCCTTGCAGTTACAGAGTAAGATGCAGAGGAAGTGTAGAAAAAGTTAGATTTAAAAAGAGAGGCTGAAATGGATCAAAAAGGATCTCATGTTATATATTAAAGAGTCTGAACATTGCACTGAAAGGTGGTTAAAAAAAAAATAGGTGGGTTTTAAGTAAGTAAATATTAAAAACACACTCTGGCAGGAGTATAGATATTTAGAAAGAAGCACAGTTAGAAGCAGGGATACTGGCTGGGGTGGTAGTTGCACTAATGCAGGGTGAGACTCTATAATAACACGGTGTCAGTGGGGATGAAGGGAGGGAACACAGGTGAAATTATTTTTAAAAATTAATAAATTGTAATTGACAGAATTTTAAGTGGGTCGAATTAACAAAATATATGTCGTTGAAAAATGAGGGTGTCGGAAGCTGAGAAGGGTCCTAGACTTGACCCAGAATTCTGGCACGAGCAAGGACAGTGATTATCAAATCTTTAAGCAAAGTCAGAAATAGATTTTTAAAAAGAAACAGACTTGAACACATTGAAAACTGGTTCAATTTTGTGTATGTTGAAAATATACATACATATACACACATATATACAAAAGTTGGTATATGTATAAGAGAGGCTGGGATGGAGATACAGATTGGGATGAAGAGCCCTCAAATTAGGTTTGAGCAGGAGCTCCCTGACAGGGTAGGAGGAGAGGCACAAGATAGGAGAGAGCTGGAAGAAGGAAGGAACAGTTCTCAGTGCCAAATGCTGAAAAGAATTCACAATAGGACTTTGAGAAATTCAAAGAGAAAAGAATGGAAGAAAGGATATTTAGACAGTGAGTCCCCCCTTCCTGACACTTGGCTCTAGAGGGGAAAGGAGGGACAGAGCAGATGGTAATGGGAATACTGGAAAATAAAGGCAGATGTCACTGAAGGACAGGTTGATGTTTTGTTTGCTTGCTTAAAGAGTTAAGCATTTTTATATATAGATATGAAAGTCCTGTAGAAAGGAAGAGGATAAAAAGACAAGTGTAACACGGAATAATCAAGAATGTAAGACAAACCCATCAGACCTGGGTTATCTATCTCACCGGGTTGTGGAGAGGAAAACATGAGATAATGATGTGAAATCACTTTGAAAAATCAAATTGGAATGGTGCAAATTCAGTTACTATTTTAATAATGGTGTTTTCAGTGATGAAGTCTTAAATGCGTGATAGTTTTTGTTTTTATTAAGTTGGCATAATCTGCAGAAGCTACAACTGTCAACACAAACCTCCACTCTCCCCTGTTCAGGCCCGATACAGATACTCTGAGGCTCTCCTTGTCTAAAAGCCATCCCATGCAGCAAGGTTTCACTGCAGAGAAAGAGAGAGCATTTGGAGATTTGGCACAATTCAATATTCTTCCTTTTTTCGACATAGAAACCATGGCATATGATGCCAAAACTGTACTTTCCAAAACCCATCATAGATATATATTCCCTAGATTTATATCAATTAGATCAAGGTTTCACAAATCTATAAAGAAGTGCACTGCAAAGCTTTCCCTCCCTGTGGCATACCAGTGGATTTCTACTCTGACACACTCATGGAAAACACCAATACAATACTTAGTTGATAACTAAGGTGAGGCTTTCACCCTTTTCCAAGATCTCTAAATAATGAAGATACAGCTACAGACAGCAACTTGACCCACTAAAGAGATTATGAAGAGGGAGACAAAGAGCAGTAATTCCACTCGAGACAGAACACTTCATTAAAAACAATCCTCAATAAATATTGAAACAAAGGTACTTCTCTCTCATTTATCACCAACCCACTCACCTTTTACTCATTGATATGTTCAATGACCAATGTGTTTGCAGTACTTATAAGTACTCATGTTCTATCTTAAGTGGTCAGAAAAATGATCGTAAAACAAGATCCTCAATTGCAATAAATAGAACACTACACATTTAATACATGCCAGCAAAATGGGCTGCAATATTAAGTCAAATAAGACCAAAATTCAATTCAATTCAGAAAAAAAAAAAACCCTGAAGCACCAAGCTAATCGTCAGCTCTGATTTTTTTCCCCAGTGTATGAAATGTATATGCTCATAATTAATGTGACATACGAGGAGGGTTTGTATGGAAATACCAAAGGAAAGTTAATGCAATGCACGTGATTCTTATCAACCCTAATATAGCAGAAGCTCCTATCCGTTTCATCAAGGTTCAAAACATTTTAAAACCTAGTCAGAGTAGTTCAAATCAATTCTCTGCTTTCTGTGTAAATTCAGAAAAAAAGAGTTATTTCTGAGATCTAAGATTTAAGCTAAGAAACAAAAACATGAAGGTCACAGAACTGCCAAAAGTGCAGATATAGCAATGGCTCTAATTATGCATTAGTCTTACATATTCTATACATGAGTACAGAAAAACTCAACTGCTGCTGTATTTAGAAAACTAAAATAATGCATGTAATTAGAAAGAGAAAAGGAAAGTAACTTAAGAGTGGACACAAAACATAATTTTTGGAAAATGCAAAAACATACAATAGATTCGCTACTTGAGTTTCTCAAATGGAGACTTCTACTTGAAGTCCTGAATTACGAAAGATATAAATTTCTCCATAATATTAAGAACAATTACCCATGATTTTTTTTTAATCTATAAAGTGAGCAGATGCCATTTTCACATTATTTTCATAGAATTATTAGGATAAGAATAAGTAAACTGATTGGTCAAGAGATTACCCTTATATTGAGATAAAGACTATAATTAAAGAGAGATCTCTGTGAAGGGTCATAATAATCAAGATAATATCTTGTAATATATTTTAGAAGCAAAACTAACAAGCACTGCCAGTATGCTATTACACTCTCCTACATAAATACTGTGATTCTGTCTGTGAAGCACATTGGTATGAAGTGCCAAGATTTCCATATTTAATGTATTCCAAAGAAGTCCAGATTAAAATATATTAATATATTAATATTTTATAGGAATATATACATGTAATATATATAAAATATGTGTGTGCATGTACATGTATCCCTCCCCCCCAGGGATTGGGAGGAAAAGCTGTGGTTTTTTTTGTTCTGAATAGATTACTTGTGCCTGTGTTTTCATTTCTTACTCTCTTTTAATTCACAGATGAGTAAGCACTAGTCCATTAAAAGTATGTAAGGGCCCAATGCACCAATAACTAATCTTGACTGAACTTAACACTATATCTATATCCACGTAAAATGTTTTAAAGCCTATCTTATTTGAAAATACTAAAAGATGTATTCCGAGACTGTTTATCAAGGTGATAGCCTGGAACATAGCAGGTGCTCAACAAAGGCTTGTAGACAGAGAAGAAGAATGTGCCAACAGGGAGAAGTCACCATTCCTATGTTAGGCACTGCACTCTTCCTTTCTGGACCCTCCCTTTGACAGCCAGTTAAAAACAGCCAGTTAACTTCTCATCAGTTAGCAGATTCCACTCCGTATACCTTACTACAGGCACCTTAATGGGTATCCCTTTAAAAAGTGAAAACAAAAACAAATACAACCCTACTTGATAAGAGTGTCTTAAATGGTGGCATCAAAGAATCTGTGGTATTACAATGGATAAGAGTATAGAGCTAGGTGATCCTTAGCCCCTTCAAATGTCCTGTGCACACTTGACCTCACTCAGAGATACACCTATCCTGGAAATTCAAGAGGAAAGGGATGGGATCACATTATTCATCAGGCAATACTGTGGATTTAGCTATTTCTTACCACTTCATTTTTTTCTAAACCAAAGAAATGTTCAGTTTCAAACTTTACTTTAATCCCTTTGATGAGAATATTTTGGAAACTGGAATAACAAGTATCAAAAGAATAGATTGTATGATTTTTTTTTTTTTTTTTTTTAGCTTTCGTAACATGGAATACCAAAATGCCATTAAATTTTGAGCCTGAGGAAATATACATCCTAACAAAATGGTCAGATTTCCATACCACTAGGCAGGTCTATTGGAAGCTGTGTTCACTCCCAGCGCAGGAAGTTACAAACTTTAACTCTCTGTTTCCTCACCTAAAAAACACATAGAAGTAAACCTCAAAAGTTTGTATTGAGGATTGCAAGAATGATTTTTATAGATTAATCCAGGTATTCTATATATGTTAGACTCTTTCTCCTTGACCTTTTCTCATTAAAAAGAAAAAAATTCTATACTTCACTGCTTTCTTAAACAAGATATAAATAACAAAACTAATTTTCCTTGACTTTCCCAGCCAAGTGATAGTAATACATTATTCTATAATATAACCATAAAATAGTGCTTTGCTTACCTTTTTAAAAACTTACACATATAAGATACACAAAATTTTTGTTTTCATCATTTATGGAGAATAGTTTTCCAAAGTATATTTTTACCCTTTTTAATAAAATTACAAACCTGATAAACAAATATATGCATATTACAGTGATTTTAAAAATACATTAAAAAAGCACAAAGAAAATTAAAATCACCCATAATCCTCTTACGCAGAAATGGTTATTGTTTATTTTTGGGATCTTTATTTCTACTCCAGTAATTTGAATGGGATAATTCTCTGCATGTCGCTTTGTAACCTTTTTACATTTCTTAATATTTTATGGACATTTTGAAGGCCTGAATATTCTTAAACATTCTACATAATATATAATATAAAGATCATTTTTATGGCTGCCTATTATTTTATTTCCTGGATATACCATAAATTATTTAATCAAAGCCATACTGTTAAACATTTAGGGCTGCTGTTGTTTTTAAGCAAGATTGATATATTGAACCACCGTGTACCCATGACCCAGCTTCAGCAATTATCAGCTCATGGGTCAGTCTTATTTCATCTATACCCTCACCCATTCCCCGCTTTACCTTTAAAAGATAAGAACTTTTTAAAAAACATAACCACAATACCATTATCACACCTCAAAAAATTAACAGTAATTCTTTCATATCATCAAACACCCAAGCAGTGCTCAAAAATCCTTGATATTCCCTCCTTCCCTCTTTCTCCCCCTACTGCCTCTCTTAATTGCTCAAATCAACATCCAAATAAGGTCCACACATGGCAAATGATCAATAAACCTCTGTTAATCAATAGATTCTTTTCCATCTGTTTTTTTAATTCCCTTGCAACTTACTTGTTGGGGGGAAAGAAGAAAAAATTGGTCAATGGATCTAGAGTATTTCTTGTGTCTTGGATTTTGCTGACTGCGTCATCATTGGGTCTTTTAACATGCTCCTCTATCAACTGTATTTCCTAAATATAGGAACTTAGAATTTTGCTCAGATTCAGGTTCCATGTTTTGGTAATACTATTTCATAGGTGGCATGGTGAGCTGCCATCAGGTGGTACATAATATTGGACTGCCTGTCTTTTAACTGATGTCAGTAGCCATTGATAATCAATACCTAAGGTCTATTAATCACTATTAGAGTAGTAATATTCTAATTAAAATAGTTTTGCTAATATAAATAATATACAATAGGGACTTCCCTGGTGGTTGGGAGTCCGCCTGCCAATGCAGGGGACACGGGTTCAAGCCCTGGCCCGGGAGGATCCCACATGCCACAGAGCAACTGGGCCCATGAGCCACAACTGCTGAGTCTGTGCTCGGGAGCCCACGAGCCACAGCTGCTGAGCCCACACGCCTAGAGCCCACGCTCCATAACAAGAGAAGCCACCGCAATGAGAAGCCCACGCACTGCAAGGAAGAGTCGCCCCTGCTCGCTGCAACTGGAGAAAATCCGTGCACAGCGGCGAAGACCCGACACAGCCATAAATTAATTAATTAATTAATTAAATTAAAAACAAAAACGTTTAAAAAAAAATAATATACAATAGTTAAAATCTTACAGTTAAATATTTGTGCACATCTATGTGTGCATGTTTATATTTAAGAAAAATTCCTAAAAAATTAAATATCTGAATTAAAATAAATTTACATTTGAAAATTTACATTACCATACATATTGCCCAACTTACTGCCCTCCAGGAAAGTTATAACTAAAGTGAATCCCAGTGTTGGGTTACTACTGTTTTAAACGTTTCTGTTAATTTATCAAAACTATGAAACTCATTGTGGTTTACTTTGCAATATTTTGCTTACCAATAGGACTAAGCTTGCTTTCCTTAAATTTAAATTTGTATTTCTTCTTTTGTGAATTGTCAGCTCTTGTTCTTTGATAAATTTTTTTGTTGGGTGTCTGTATTTTTCCTTTTTTTCCCCTGGTTTCTTAAACATATTTACTGAAGTGTTATGGAAACATGATCTGTGATGAGCAGTGGTACTATAATATATAAAGACTCCATGTACCTGTAACATCCAATTGTTCTCCATGCTGTGTTTGCCCAGCCTAACATTTTATTCAAGATCCTGGTCAAAAATGGCAAAGCAGACACCTGCAAAACATGCTGAACATGACAGACAAACGATTTCAGGGAACAGCATTTTAATTCATCACAATGAAGGATTGAGGTAACTGGCCTGGTCTACCATTATGCTTAGCAAATGATTTTCATTCCAAATCTGTTTTCCTCTTATAATTTAAACATTGTCAATTTATTTTTCAATAGTATTATGCTTAAAGAACACAGAACATTATATACACTAAAGAGTATGCCTTAAAAAAAATCCCTGTACCACCATGTAAAAATGATAGTTTCATTCACCTCTTTGCTTTGCAAATATTCTTTTCCCCCACAAAGAATGATAAGCAATAAGTATTTTTATTATGATGCACTTAAAAGGTAATAAGGAGGATATCACAGTTGAATCACTACAGATATAGAGGTTTACTATTGTCATTTAAAAGCCCTGTACAGATCACATGCCTCAGAACAGGCTCTAATTCTGGAATAAATAACCACAGAAGCAGTCATGCACGTTCAGTCCAACTTTCCAAATACACCTTTCTGAAAAGGGGAGTTAAAAGTAATTGAAAGCCTAGGAATGACATATTAGACTTTTATGTCATATTAGCCCAAATCTAAAATTAGAAACAGTAATAATATTTAGTAGGAGAAGTAGAAGGTTAAACCTACATAGGTGGGGAAAATACTTAGAATTGAATGAAGTAGCTAAAAAATACAATTAAGTCTTTGCCACATCAGTATTCACATTTGTGCATTAGGACCATGCAAATAAAATTAATTAGTGCTCAAGTCATTTAGTTACAAGGAGTGGCTAAACTCAATGGTTTCCCCATTTCAAGCATACATAATGCATAATGGAGACAATACAGTCTCTTATAAAGAATAGAAAAGCAAGGAAAGAGGGAGAGAAGGAAAGAAGGAAGGGAAGAATAGAGGGAGAAAGGGAGAAAAGAAGGGAGGAAAACTTGCTGAGAAAATATTTTTCATTTCAGAGAAAACCATCTTTCAATTATATAATAATTAAATAATCACATGCCCATTTCATTATAATCATCCCCATAACGGTCTTTAGTTAAAATCCAAGAAAAGTCCACCTTGGAATTTTAAGATAATCCTCATGTAATGTTTCAATAAACCCAAATATTTCACACTAATTTCCTGAATAGATTACAGATTGGCACAATTGAAAATGTAGCCAAAATTCTCAACTATTTCAAAAATAAAAATAAATCCTCACCTCCTTGGAAATGGAAAAATGTTCCTCAAGGACAGTTATTTGAATCATGTCCTATCAAATAGGGTGAGAAGAGCCTAACCATGTGAGCCTAACCACTGTTTAAGCTTGCACAACTCTGTATGAGAGGGAGTAGGTAACAAGCACGCCTCCCTCTTAGAGCTACTTTAAAGATTCAATAAAATAATGCATGTAGATACCTTCATACAGTGATTGACATAGATGTGCTCAGTGAACATTGTTTATTGCTGTTATCAGAGTGGTGATCATCACCATTATATCATCCAAAGTGTCTGGAAAGTTTTACATCAAAAGAGTTTTCCATAAAAATACTTGACCTATAGAAAATTTCTGCTCATCTGGTAAGAGTGCCTTATTACATAGCATATCTGTTTTAAAATAAGTGTTTTAATGGTAGCCATAAAGTAAAATCAGTAGTTCTCAACAGGGGTGAGGGGATTATTTTGCCCCCCGGGGGACATTTGTCAATGTCTGGAGACGTTTTTGTTTGTCAAAAAGCAGTGGTTGGCCGCTGAGGAGGTGCTGCTACTGGTATCTAGTGGGTAGAGGCCAAGAACCTACAGACCACAGCCACCAGCAACAGAGAACGATGGTGCCCAAATGTTACCACTGCTGAGGGCGAGAAACCATGCAGTGAAGTCAACACATCTAAAAAGAAATATTCAGGCCTTCCCCAAAACAAATGTTTTTTGAAATCTCCAATGTACTTTCCTAATTTATATGTAACTGCAATTGGATTCAGACACCATTGACACAAATTCACTTGATGAAACAGGACTGACAAGACGTACTGTCTCACAAAGCTTAGTTTCATAATCACAGTTAAATAATTGCCCACTTAAATATCCATGAATTTATCATTCTTTTCTTAAGTAATCTAGTAGCTTATTTATACCTTTTGGGGAAATTCTTAAGAGGCAGTAGTAATTTCTTACATTTGATGGTTAATGTTTAGAATGTATATTTTTGTTTTAATGATTTCAGTAGGAGAAAAAGTACACTGTGAATACATATTAGCCATATGGAAAAGACAATGAGGTTTAGTAATTAAAACTGAAAAGGTAAAGAACCATGCAGTAATTAGAACACTGATTAATCAGCTGATAATTTTATCTTGATTAATGCTGCTGGTTTCTCTTCTTATTGACCTAGGAAAGGTAGGTTTAGACCAATTAAATATAAATTATTCTCCTTTTTTCACATTCTGGGTAGCTTCCAGTATTCTAAGTCACACTACATTTATAAGAAGTACTATTGAAATGCTCTTACTAAATTGGGCAGCTCAACAAAAGATAGAATTAGGTTCATGTTCCAAACATGTGATGCTTTTATCTAAGGCTAAATTATACTGGTTTATTTCAATATTATCCAGGGAATATTAAAATTAGAATAAATTGCTATTTTTAAAAATCCTCTGATAACATTCAAACAGTTAATAAACAACTAGACACTTTATTCGCCTTACCATGGCTAACATGAGAAATTAAGAGAACTGAAGTTGAAGAATATAAGTAGTTATTACATTCAGGGTCTCACTTCATGGAACCTATGCTGGTTAATGGAAAAAAATTGTTCTAGTATTAAGGAGATACATTCCTTAATTCTTAGCCAATCAGTTTTCTTTTTTTTTTCTTTTTTTCTTTTGCACTCTTACAGGCTTTATTGAGATATAGTCAACATATAACATTGTGTAAGTTTAAGGTATACAATGTGATGATCTATGTGTATGATGCAAAATGATTACCACAGAAGGATCCTTAACACATCCACTACCTCATATAGTTACCAATTTTTGCCTGTTTGCATGGTGAGAACTTTTAAGGTCTACTCTCTTAGCAACTTTCAAGTACGCAATATTGTTAACAATAGTCATCATGCTTGATATGAGATGCCCAGAACCAACACTCACCATTTATTATATGTTTAATATATGTTGTGCTTTAAGTAGATTGTGTCACTTAATTCTCACTGCTTTATGGAGTAGGCACCATTATTCCCATTTACTGTTAAAGAAACTGGACTCAGGGGTGACCAGTTTGCCTGCAGGTACACAGCTGGAATGGGGTAATTTGCAAGCTTCTATGGGGCACAGGAAAGTGAATGAGACAAACCAAGTACTCAACGACTATATGTCGCATAGGGTAAAGCAGATATGCAATAACTGTATTTATTTATTATATCTAGCCAGAACTAGATATTAAAGTTACCATTTGAGATAAGCATTTTAAAAATTGTTATATCTACTTTGGTTAAATTTAGTTGATGTTTGTATTCTTTTAAGACTTTTAAGAATACATGGCTTTATAGTATTATAAAGAGATCAAACTAATATATGTATGTGTGTGTATACATATATATATATATATAGAGAGAGAGAGAGAGAGAGAGAGAGACACAAACATACCACCAATGTTTCTTTGAGGCCTTAGAAGTCATATGAAGGTGATGTTATAATAAAAACAGCAACCACTAAAAAACAGCATTACCTAATATTATTTGAGCATTTTCTCTGAGCGAGGCACTTTGACAAATGTTGATATTTATTGCATGATTAATCCTCAGTCTAGTGAGTTAGGGTCTATTTTAGCCTCATTTCATAGATGGGGAGCCAAAGAAGGGTGAAAAAGAAGGCAGGATATGTTGGGATTGAACTCAGGAAGACTGACCCCACTGTATCTGTTGAAGGTAACTAAAGCATAGGGTCAGTAAGGAGGATGTGTGGGACCATATACTGAAGGATCTGTGGGCACTGTGCAATGAATATATACTTAATTGCATTGGCTATGTCAAACTATTAAAGGTTGAAAACAGGAGAAGTGAATTTTTTATAATATGAACAATATTGTAGTAAATTAACACTATCAGCAGTATGAAAGAGGAACTGGCAAGCTACAAGCCCTACAATTTGCTTATCTCCTTTCAGCCTCATGGTGTGTGTGTATGTGAAGAACAGATAATAAGTCACTATGGGGAGGGGTGAGATAGGGGTAGAGGATTAAGAGACACAAACTACTGTGTATAAAATAAATAAGCAACAAGGATATATTGTACAGCACAGGGAAATATAGCCATTATTTTGTAATAGCTTTAAATGGAGTATAATCTATACAAATATTGAATCACGATGTATACCTGAAACTAATACAATACTGTAAATCAACTATACTGTAATTTTTAAAGTCAATATGGCTGGAGGCGAGAGCAACTGGAAGACAAACATAGGAAGAGGAGACTGGAAAGGTAGATTAGGTCAAGATTCTGCAGGACCTTGATCGCTAATAATTTAACCTTTATTTTGCAGGCAGGCTTTATCGTATTTATGATCAAATATTAAGTTATGTGCTCAATTATGTTTCCCTTAGTATCTAGCATTGGTTAATTGGATTGTACATGTGGTAGACAAACAGTAAATGATTTTATTAATCTATTAATAAATGTTACTTTATTAATTAAACTTTAATTTATTATTTTACCTGTAGAGGACTTGATCTAATCAAAACCAACAGAAACATGGATTTCTATGAAAATATAACCTATGTCTAGAAAATAATAACCTTCATGTTCTATAAAATCAGACAGTAAAACTGACAGATTTTAAGATTATAACCCATGAAACTTATAACTAGAGCACATCAATTTTAAAAATCCTAATTTTTAAAATACGTGCACAGTTTAAAAGACATTAAATACCTAATAAATAAGGAAATACTATGACAAATATGGGACTTTACTTTTAAATAATTATGGGTAAAGGTAACTTGATGGAAGGGAGCATAAGGAAAGCTTCAGGCTGCTGAATGATGTGAAAAGGAACAAAATGTACACAGGAAAATTGTTCAATTAGCTCATCCAAGACAGAGCACATGGGCAAGTGAGCCAGACAAAGAACTTGCAGCCAGTGGACATCATGGACAGTACTCTTCTCCTCCACGCCTTACATGCTCAGCTGTGTTAGTGTACTTCGAGTCTAAATGTTGTTACTTGCTGGTGCAAAATACGAATTGCACATGAACCCACATAATTTCCATTCTAAGCAGATCTCATTCCCATATTTACAAATTGTGTAAGAGCTAATTAATGTTACAGAAGCACACATATAGCAGGATAGACTAAAACTGGAAGTACTGAATATTCAAATACTAAGCAGAGATTTTTTTTTCCTTTTTTAAATTAAACATACACTGAAGAATAGTTATATAACATGTGAATACATATGAATGAAAAAGAGCTATACAACAGGCAGCCACACGTGGGTCACCACCCAGCTTCAAAATAACATTACTGGTGTTTTTGATGCCATCTCCCCGATCACATCTCCATCAGTGGCCCACACTCAGAGGTAACCACCATCCTGAGTTTAGTCCGTATCGTTCCCTTACCTAATTTGGAGTTTATTCTAATTACTATCTTGTTTGATTTTGCGTATTATGTTTTGTTTTATAAGTGAAATCATATTGGATGCAACTTTTGCCTTCATTTGTCCATTAAATATTATGCTTTTTAGATTTAATTGTGATAATGCACGTAGTTGTAGCATATTCATTTGCGTTGCTGTATCATATTGCATTTCATAAAAATATCAAAATTCATTTATCCCTTCCACTATCAATGGACATCTGGGATATTTTCTACTTTCTTGCTATTATATACAAGGTATCTATGCATTATTTTACCTGTCTCCAGGTGCACAGGTACAGCATTTCTTTGGGCTACATACTGCTCCACTGTAGGGAATTTGCATGTTCCACTTCATTACATAATACAGATTGATTTCTAAGGTGGTTTTAACTATTTTCATTCCCAAATACATTGTATGAGAGTTCCCACTGTTCCACATTGCTACCAAAACAAGATATTGTAGATTTTTTTTTAACTGTTACCAATCTGGTAACTGTAAATGCTATCTCATTGCCATTTCAATCTGTATTTTCATGACTGCTAATAAAGTCAAACGTCTGCTGTTTACTTGCAAGTCACGGATCCTTTAATGTGAAGTGCACATCCAAATCATTTGACCATCTTTTCTTTGGCATTATTTGGCTTTTAAATACAAATTTGTAGAATACCTTTGTATATTACAGATTCTAATCCCTTGCCACTGCACGTATATCTTGTTAGTACATTCTTCCTGGTTTTGGTCTATTTTCACTTTTGTAACATCTATTGATAAATATTTGTAATTTTTGTGAAATAAAATTTGCCTTTGTAGTTTGCTAATTTTTTTTCATTAAGAAATCTTTCCTAAGCCAAGGGCATAAATATATTCTCCATTATCTTCCAAAAGATCAGAAATTGCCTTTCACATTTAATATTTTCAATGCACGGACCTGATCTTTGTATATGGTACGAGAGGTAAGGAAAAGATTTCTTCTTTCCCATACTGACAAAGAGTTGGCTCAGCACAATTCACACAACCAGTACTTTCCCCCACTGATCTGCAATGCCAGTGCTGTCTTAAACAAAGTGTGGGTCTGTTTCTGGACTCTCCTGGTTCACTGGCCTATTTGGCTAAACCCATTAAAACAACAAATATCTTAATTAACCTAACTTTATAATAAGAATTAATATCTGGTAGGGCATGTCCCTCAACCTCGTCCTTCCTCTGCAGAAATATCTTGGCTTTTCTTGCCCTTGCTTTTCATACACATTTTAAAATCACATTATCCAGTTCCATACACCCACCCCCAAATTATGATAAAGCTTTCAATATTTCACCATTAAATATGGTGCTCTTTTTTTTTTTTTTTGTCAGCAACTCTTTAGCTGGTTAAGAAAGTTTCTTTTTCACCTTCTCTGCTAAGAAATTTTATCATTATTTATTATTGAACTGTATCAAGTAAGTTTTTGGAACTATATGATGATCCCATTGTTTTCTGACGCTGTGCCAATGTTACATTCCTATTAAGATAAATTTTGCTTACCATATAATACTGTTACACTGGTTGATTCATTCTGCTAATACTTCAAGTTTTTAAATCTAAGTTCTTGGTGAAATCAGACTGTAATGGTCCTTTTTTTAAAAAAAATACTGTCTTTGTCTCAAAAATGTAAGTTGAGTAGTAGACTCCTTTTTTCTCTCAACTGAATAAATTTTATAAGATTGGAATTTTCCATTCCTTAAAGCTTTAGTAAAATATTTCAATAAAGTGATGGGGTAATGGTGATTTTTGAGGACATTAACTACTGATAACAATTTTTTAATGGATATAGAGCATTTGTATGTTCTATTTTTTTTTTCCTGTTTTGGTAATTTATGCTAGAACTTTGCCATTTTCATGTTTGTCTCAAGTTTGGCAGCAAAGAGGTGTCACTAATGTCCTATTATTATCTTTCTAAGAAAGGACAAATTTTTCATTCTCTAATCATCTGTCTTCCAAATGAGTTTAATCCATTTTGGCTTTTAACTGAAAGGTTTAGTTCATCCGTACTATGATTACATATACCTTTCCTTAGTTGGTGCTTCCTTTTTATCCCTTTTTTTCTGTTCTTTTACCTAATTGACTTCTTTTTTTTAATAGATCTTTATTGGAGTATATTTACTTCACAATACTGTGTTAGTTTCTGTTGTACAACGAGGTAAATCAGCCATATGCATACATATATCCCCATATCCCCTCCCTCTTGAGCCTCCCTCCCATCCTCCCTATCCCACCCCTCTAGGTCATTGCAAAGCACTGAGCTGATCTCCCTGCGCTATGCTGCTGCTTCCCACTAGCTAACTATTTTACATTCGGTAGTGTATATATGTCGATACGACTCTCACTTCGCCCCAACTCTCCCCTCCCCGCCCCCGCCCCGTGGTGTCCTCAAGCCCATTCTCTATGTCTACAGCTTTATTCCTACCCTGCTGCTAGGTTCATCAGTACCATTTTTTTTTTTTTTTTTTTTAGATTCCATATATATGTGTATGCTAATACGGTATTTGTTGTTCTCTTTCTGACTTACTTCACTCTGTATGACAGACTCTGGTCCATCCACCTCACTGCAAATAACTCAATTTTGTTTCTTCTTATGGCTGAGTAATATTTCATTGTATATATGTGCTGCATCTTCTTTATCCATTCGTCCATGGACATTTAGGTTGGTTCCACGTCCTGGTTATTGTAAATAGTGCTGCAATGAACATTGTGGTACATGTATCTTTTTGAATTATAGTTTTCTCAGGGTATATTCCCAGTAGTGGGATTCCTGGGTCATATGGTAGTTCTATTCTTAGTTTTTTAAGGAACCTCCATACTGTTCTCCATAGTGGCTGTATCAATTTACATTCCCACCAACAGTGCAGGAGGGTTCCTTTTTCACCACACTGTTTCCAGCATTTATTGTTTCTAGATTTTTTGATAATGGCCATTCTGACTAGTGTGAGGTGATACCTCATTGTAGTTTTGATTTGCATTTTTCTAATAATTAGTGATGTTGAGCAGCTTTTCATATGCCTCTTGGCCACCTGTATGTCTTCTTTGGTGAAGTGTCTATTTAGGTCTTCTGCCCATTTTTTAATTGAATTGTATTTTTGATATTGAGCTCCATGAGCTGTTTTTATATTTTGGAGATTAATCCTTTGTCCTTGTCCGTTGTTTCATTTGCAAATATTTTCTCCCAAAAGGGTTGTCTTTTCGTCTTGTTTATGGTTTCCTTTGCTGTGCAAAAAGCTTTTAAGTTTAATTAGGTCCCACTTGTTTATTTTTGTTTTTATTTCCATTACTCTAGGAGGTGGGTCAAAAAAGATCTTGCCATGGTTTATGTCAAGGAGTGTTTTTCCTATGTTATCCCCTAAGAGTTTTATAGTCTTACATTTAGGTCTTTAATCCATTTGGAGTTTATTTTGTGTATGGTGGTAGGTAGTGTTCTAATTTCATTCTTTTACATGTAGCTGCCCAGTTTTCCCAGCACCACTTATTGAAGAGGCTCTCTTTTCTCCATTGTACGTTCTTGCCTCCTTTGTTATAAATTAGGTGACTATATGTGCATGGGTTTCTCTCTTGGTTTTCTATCCTGTACCATTGATCTATATTTCTTTTTTTGCGCCAGTACAATTGGTATTGTTATTTCCCACATCGTAATTTTCCATATAATAATTTGACAGCTATACCTTTTATCTTTTTGTGGCTGCCTTATTAACTTTAAGAAGCACACTTAATTTAAAACCTGAAGATAACCAACCTTTTTAAATTCCCCCCTAACTTTATAAGAAACTTGGAACACTTTAACTTCAATCACCTTCTCCAGACAAATACTATTTTGATGATAATATTTTGTTTAATTATTCCTTCAAATTGGACTTATATAGTCTATGTTTGTTTAGATTTTTTCCACATAGAATTTCCCTCTCCCTCCCCTCCTCTCTCTCTCTCTCTCTTTTTTTTAATCTTACACTACAAATGGGATTGATCTCCCTCCTAAAGGACCTATTAGAATTCCCTTTGGGAAGGGACTATTGGTGATAAACTCTCTCGGCTCATATTTTTCTGAAACTTTCTTCATGTTGCCGCTTTTTTGGAAAAGTTCTCTAGATGTATAATTCTAGATAGTTATTTTCTGTATGCACTTTAAAGATACAATTCCATACTTTCTTTCACCTTCCATTATTAATTGCAATGTCAACTCAGTCTAATCACCTTTTCTTTGTGTGTGAACTGCTTTCACTTGCTGAGTGGTTTTTTTATACATTTTCTGTGTCAGTATTCTGCAGGTTTGGATTTAAGTTTATTTATCCTTTGAGACTTTCAAATCTGAAAATTAAGTGTTTTCCATCAATTCTGGAAACTCCTGACCATCATTTCTCTAAGCCATACTGCTTTCCATTCAATTTTTCCCTCTGGGAATCCAGTTAGATACATGTGGTGCTTTTTCCCTTATTACACATCATCTTCCGTATTTTTTATCCTTTTGTCTTTCTGTGCTGTATTCTGGGTAATTTCCTCAGATATTTCATTTCCCTAATATGTTTTTTAACCTCTGTATAGTTTGCTATTTAACTCATCTTTTGAAATTTTTTAAAAATTGTGAATATTATATTGTTAAATGTCAGATGTTTCAAATCTGATCATTGTGTAGTATTTATTCATATTTTCCTACCCATCTTTTAATTTTAAACATATTTGTATTTTATACTTGTATAATATTTTATTTTTATTTTTATTTTATATTTGTATAAATTATCTGAAGTCTTTTCAGATTTAATATTGCTATGCCTTGTTTCTGTTGGCTCTCTTTCATGGTGATTTATTTCCTTGTGTGTATGTATGAGTTTTAATTTTTGATTATGCATTTTCTCCCTTGTAACTTTATCTTTGGGAATTCTTTGAGGCTTGATTTGAGATTAATTTCCTTTAAAGTGGATTTCTGTTTACCTCCATGAAGTCCCAGACCATTAAATGAGGTCTTATTTTAAAATAAATTCTTTCCATGAGGTTTTCCTATTTGTTTGTTTTGTTTTTTGTTTTTCCACGGAGGATACATTAATTCAGGTCCAAACAAGGCCAGCTTGTGCTACAAAGTCTCAAAGATGCCCTGCCACCTATCACCAAAGTTTGTATAGAAAATTCCTCCTGTTTATGAAAGTTTATTCCTAATTCACTCTTAAACTGAAAGTGTAGCACTTTAGGTTACCAGAGTCATGTAATAGGCTCCCAAAAGCCCTCCTGCCTTACGTCAGCAGTAGATTTGTTTCAAGTCCCATGCACCTTGCAGAGACATCCAAACCAAAGGTCAAGATCACCAGTGGTGCAAAGGCCTCCTAGGCAAAGATCAGCGTTAGTACTAGTGTGTCTTTCTGGATTCCCACCATCACATTATTTTTGGATTCTGAGGAGATCGAATTGTCTTGCTAGCTTGAAATATAATTTTAAAGTTTTATTTTACCTCGAAATTTAAATGTTTTCACCTGAAGTGTGGTTCAGGGTATCTCGTCAGCATATTAGCAGAAGGGCAGTCAAGATTCTCTTCTGCTTCCATTGGCTCATATAATGAATCCCCCAAATATTTGCTGGATGAATATTGGTTGAATAGGTGAAGGAGTGGATGGCCCAATAATAGCTCCTCTATACCATCCTTCAGTACCAGGGGAGGGTATTTTAGGCTTTACCGTCCATATGGTCTCTATCTCAACTACCAAACTCTGCCTTTTTAGTTCAAAAGCAGCCACAGACAATAAATGAATGAGGATCGCTGTGTTCCAATAAAAAAAAGAAAGAAAGAAAGAAAGAAATCTGTGCATTATCTAAGTAAGTAGTGGTGAACTCCCACTGGCACAGGAAAAACTCCATTTATCTAAGCACAGGAGTAATGTCTTGAGAAATGAAAGATGTATTATGAACATTTCTCTGAAGTAGACAGGCATGGTGAATCTCCACCCTACACACCAACTTCCTAGGAAACCAAAGGAACTAAGATGGCACATCCATCTTTCCAGCTGCCCTCTGAGAACTCACATTCCAAAAATCTATCCAGTAATCCCTCATCAGTGGTAAAGTTTGCACTGGGAGCTGTATGTCATCAGCTATATTGTGTAAAATTTTTTCGAAGAAAAGAACAGACACTCTAGTATTATTAGAAAAAGAGTGTGAATTATGTTACTTGGGATTGAATATAATGTACGCCCTTGAACTGGGCAACACTTAAGTGATTCTCAGATAGCAAAATTGAGATTAGAAAGGTTTCTCACCCTTCTGGTGTTTCACAAAAGAGAAACATAAATTTAGCACTAAGTATCTTTGTAAGAGGCCAGGCATCCCGTGGAGTCATGCTTTAACAGTTTGATCATTAACCTGGTCTGGGACTTTCACAAATTTTAGTTATAAATTATAAAACGTAAGAAAAGCTTCAAGGTTTATAAAATAGTGTTTTCCTTTAACATCAATGACCATAAATAACAGCAACAATTCATTTTCATGGACAGCCAAAAAAATCCAAACATGACAAAAATATCCAGGATTATATTACCTTTGCAGCTGATATTCTAGGAGAATAAATGTTCAAAGTAATGGTTAGGAACATCTGTTCTTTTTAGACATGTTGGTCACCTTTTGTCTGGATTCCATATGATATTTTCTAGTTTAAGGAAAGAAAAATATGAACCACTATTCTAACGCAATACTACTCAAGTAGAGTTTAACATTTTATATCAACTACATACCTGCGTCTGAGTCCCCAGACTGGGCAGAAATGTGGTCAAGCTTATTGGTGAAATCTGGGCTAGCAGGTAAACACTGCCCTAAGTGGTGTTTCCCCACTTCTCCCCAAACAGACTATGGCAGAAGATGAAACACAAAAACCCGAAGCCCTGTGCTTCTCTCTCTAGATCTAGACAACTCACAGTTACCATATGCTTCATTAACGTCACTTCTTCAAGTGTCACTTCTTCCTACATTTCATAACATTTAAGACCTTAAATTCTCACCCAGAAAAAAAGAGAATAATTTTTTTTAAAACCGCAACGATAGACAGATGTAGTGGTAAAGGTGATATATTCTTATGCAATATTGTTAGTATATTATATGATATGATTTATGATAGGCTTTTCAAAAATCTTTCTAGCATTTCCACATTTTCTACATGGAACATGATTTACTGTTATAATCAAGGGAAAACACACACACATACACACACCATGAATGAGGTCAGTGTTTAAGGTCCGAATTTGCCTTCAGTTTACCCCATGCAGCTTTGGGGTGGCTCTCAGCTTTGTGGGCCTTGCCCATCTGTTGGGGAATCCACTCCCCCACCCCAGCCTGGCTCCTGGCATCCTTCTACTCACCCCTTGTCTTTCAACATAAATCCCTGACCTGACTCGCCAGGTTCTCCTCAATGTGTTGCATTACCAACCCCACGACAACAGTTCCAGAAAAGCTCAGTGCTGACTTTATACTCTTTTCCTTCTCAAAAAGGAAACTGACAAAAGGAGTTCTTAGAGAGGCACAGTCCTGTTTCTTGCTAACTCCCACCAGGGGAAGGGGATCAGTAGGAAAAACGAGGAAAAAAGTGCAGAGTTCCATATGATGGATAGTGGCTCAGTATGTTTACTTATGAATGACGGTTATCCATTTCTTAATACTGGATACTGGGGATTTACAACCACTTAAGCCTCAAGAGGCGGTTATGTGCATCTTATGTAAACTGTATCTCAGTAAAGTTGAAAGGAAAAAAGAAAAAGACCTTATTACTAGAGGAGGGGGATGAGAACCAGCGGCACGATATCTGTCCCACCTGTTTCCCCTGGAACCAGCTCCCATAACCCAATCTACTAGTTATCACGATCTTTTAAAGTCCAGACAGTGGGCTTCACTCGATCCTCAGAAAGTGTTTAACCATCTTACTGTACTGTAATTTAACTATGTCATGGGTTTTACCTATTACTTTATTTATGGAGAACTAGAGGTGTCAATACAAGATTCCTCAAACTTTGCTACTCAAACAGAAGACTTAACCAGCACGTCGATTTCACCTGGGGACTTGATAAAAATGCAGAAACTCAGGTCCCAGACAAAATCTACTGAATCAAAATTTGCACTTTGAAAAGGATCCAGGTGATTAAAATGCACTGTTTCAGTGCTAGAGCACTGATACACTCTTTTAAACGCAAACACACAGGAGATTAATATCAGTAAAATAGAGTTGAGAGAGTTGTGTAGTTTAGAAAAAGCCAATTCAGGCATCCTGGTATGCCTCCTCACCAGCCTATTATTATAACTTTGCATTGTAAGTTCCCTAATAACAGGAGTCACCTTTTGTGATACTGTGATTTGTAATAAATGTATATTTGGTCTTCATCCCTTTTCTGAGCTCCTAAAACTCTTAGTATGTTTTAAGTGAGGAGGGTGATAAAGGTATCTTGTTATGTTAATGGGGTGACTTTTGGAATGTTGACAGATCACCTAAAGATGGGGGCTGATTACCAGAGGAACCAACCATGTGATTAAAAGCTTGGAACTTTCAGTCTCGTCCCCTTGACCTCCCAAGGGAAGAAGGGCTGGAGGTTGAATCCATCACCGAAGGCCAATGATTTAAACAATCATGGCTATATAATGAAGCCTCCAAAAAATCCCAAAAGGTGGGGTTGAAAGAGCTTCTGAGTTGAGATCTGGGGAGAATGGCAAGCCTGGAGAGGGCATGGAAGCTCCGTTCCCTTTCCCCATCCCTTGCCCTATGCTTCCTTTCCATCTAACTGTTCTTGGGTTATATCCTTTTATAAATAAAACAGTGATCTAGTAAGTAAAATGTTTCTCTGAGTTCTGTGAGCCACTCTAGCAAATTAATTGAACCCAAGGAGGAGTTTTGTGGGAACCTCTGATTTATAGCCAGTGGGTCAGAAGTATAGGTAACAACCTGGACTTGTGATTGGTATCCTGATTGGAGAGGATCACTGGAATCTCCAATTTATAGGCAATGGGTCAGAAGCACAGGCAACAACAGCATGGGCTTGCCGCTGGCATCTGAAGTTGGGGAGAGGGGGCGGGGCGCAGGGCAAAGTCTTGTAGGACTGAGCCCTCAACCTCTGGAATCTAACACTATATCTGGGTAGAGGGTCAGAATTAATTTGAATTCTCAGGCACCATACTGGGGTTCGAGAATTGCTAGGTGTTGTGTGGGAACTACCCCCCCCCCCCGCCAACACACACACACACACATTGGAATTGGGTCCAGAAACCCATATAAGACCTTTCAATTCATAGCAGTTATCATATGCCTTCATATAAGACCTTTCAATTCATAGCAGATATCATATGCCTTCATATAAGACCTTTCAATTCATAGCAGTTATCATATGCCTTCATATAAGACCTTTCAATTCATAGCAGTTATCATATGCCTTCATGTAAGACCTTTCAATTCATAGCAGTTATCACATGCCTTCATGTAAGACCTCTCAACTCATAGCAGTTATCATATGCCTTCATGTAAGACCTCTCAATTCATAGCAGTTATCATATGCCTTCATATAAGACCTTTCAATTCATAGCAGTTATCACATGCCTTCATGTAAGACCTCTCAACTCATAGCAGTTATCATATGCCTTCATATAAGACCTTTCAATTCATAGCAGTTATCATATGCCTTCATATAAGACCTCTCAATTCATAGCAGTTATCACATGCCTTCATGTAAGACCTCTCAACTCATAGCAGTTATCATATGCCTTCATGTAAGACCTTTCAATTCATAGCAGTTATCATATGCCTTCATACTTATCTAGTAACTGTTGCACAGCTCCCCTTTCTTCCTTCAACTCCTGAGATTTTCTCATCTAATCAATGTAGATCTGATCCTCTGAAATTAAAGCAGTATCTTCTAGATTAATTTGACCTTCTAAATATAAATGTTCAGGAACAAAATTTCCTCCCAAAACAAAAACTCAGAGGAGTTGCTAACAGAGTATATTGATACTTACTCAAACCAGAATAATTTAATCTCTGTATACAAAAACATTAACATTAAAAATAATTATGTCTAACTTCCATAAAATTGTAACACAATTCAGTCCCTCTGATGAGCCCAACTTTTAGTACTAAGAAGGAAGTCACTGTCACTGGAAAGTCACAATCACAATATAATCCTTTCACAGAATTCGTTTTAATTAAAAACCAGGTGGTCCTGAGTTTTTCTCTAAGGGGCTATACTAAAAAGTTCCATTGATCATGCTTTCCATAATGACAAATTCAACTGTAAACCTGGAGGAAAATGGAATAGACGAATCAAAATATTCTCTCATTTTTATTAATATAATCCTGGTATCTGGTAGGAGTGTTCATAATCATGACACTGAAAGTGGAAACCATACGAGAAAAAACTGGCTAATTAAAAAATTTAAAAATTTATCCATATTAAAAATCCTATATAATCCCAAGGTATATTTATCCTAAATACAAATGTAACTTTTAAAAATCAATATTGAGAAGATGAATATGTCAATAGAAAATGAGATTAGGAAATTCAAAAAAGAGTGGCCATAAAACACAGAAAAAAAGGTTTATCACTTTAGTAATCAAAAAGTGCAAAGTAAAAGAATAATATTGCCAATCTTTTTAACTGACATAAAACGTTAACTATATTAGCCAGTGCTTGCAGTAATTCAACAATAATTACTTTTGATGCACTGCTGGTGGAAAGGTAAAAGTTGAAGTCTTTCTGAGGAACAGTTTGGCAACACGCAACAAAAGCCTGAAATATTTGCACACAGCAAATCTAATCTTTCAAAATTTGTCCTTAGAAAATAATCTGAGCTGTGCAATAACGCTCAGCATGTCACTGTTGGAAAGCAGTTAACAACCTAAATGCCCAGTAAGAAGGCTTGGTTAAATAAGCCATGGTACAGTCACACACTGTAATATTAGGCAAAGTTTTAATATGTTGTAGAAGAAGAATATATAATAACATGGGAAGAAATTTAAAATATATTAAATGGAAAAAACTAAAAGCAATATGTGCACTATGATCCCTTCTAGAAAATAATATAATCACAATACGTCACATTTATGTATGAGTGAATGGATGGCTAAATGGATAGAGTTATATATAAAGGTAAGTATATGGATGAATAAGTGAATAGATCAGTCAGTGAACAGATGGAGGTATGATAGATCACAAAAATTGCAAAAATATTCACCAAATACTCACCAAAATACCAAAAACGTTGGCTAATTCTAAGTGGTGTGTTTATGGGTATGTATCTTTGATTTCAAATTAAGCTGAACTTTTTTTAATATGCTAAAAAAAAATCTTCTTTTGTGACTCACCTAAAACCTGTACTTGGTCCATTCTTTTTTAGTATTTTATATATTAACTTCTATGAGTTCTTTGACCATAAGATACAAAATTTTTGAAATAATTGCTGCTGGTAGTTTTTTCAGATTTTTGTTGTTGTCATTCAGAAATTATTAAATTTTTAGGTAGTCAAATATACGGATTTTCCCTTTGTGATTTTTTTCCATTATTTTATATGCTTAAACTATTCATCATTACTAAATCAGACAGCCAACTCTATTTTTTACAGTGTCCAGAGATCTCATTTTTATTTAACATTTCTTTTCACCTCATCTGGAATTTATATTGGTATACAATGAGGTAAAACTAGATCTGACTTTTTTTCCAAACATGTTAAATAACTGTCCCTGGGCCACATCTTAAATAGTCCATCCTTCCATTGATTTATGATACCAACTCAATAAAGTCTTATGTATTTGAATCTGTCTTGGTTTTCCTTCTTTTCCATTGTTTTTTTGTCAAAATGACACTGTCTTGAGTATTGTAGCTTTATAACTTATAAGACAATTGTTCTTTTTGCCCCTGTTCATTCTGAGAAATGAACACTAGATTTACAGTGGCAAATTTTAAAAAAAGAAAAACTGTAATTTTTGGTTAAATGATATTAATTCTATGAATTAATACAGGAAGAATAAATATCTTTTAATATATTTTCATCTTCGTTTGATAAAATTGTCTCTTAGGTCTCAGCAAACTTTCATCATTTTCATTATATAGTTCCCAAAGGTTTTCTTCTTGCTAATGTAACATCAAGACCTTTTGCATTTTCATTGTATCTTACACGGGACTTTTTCTTATATATTTTTCTAACTTCTTAGAAAGCATGAAAGCAGTTAACTCAAATTATTCTGAAAACTTATTTTAAAATCAATTCTGACACACATAATTTGGAAGCAATAAATAAGCTATAAACTTTTCACAAGGACAATGATGAAGTAATCCAGAATAGAACATGGCAAATAAATAAGCAAAATATCTGCTTATCTGCATTCAGTAAAAGAAGTAAATTAAGATTCCCTCATCGACTTCCTCTCCTTAAAATAAAAGATAATCTCAAAATAAGTTTCAAAAATCATCAGACAGCACATCTATTAAAATTCCCACAGAAAGACTTATATTTAAAATTGGATGATAACCATGATGTTCTAGTTTACAAGAATCACATTTAAAAAGCACAGTGTATTAAAATAGTTAATCACTTTTCTGGATCACACACTATTAATAATAGCTCTCCAGGCCAGGCAATGGGGTTGGGGTTAGGGAGAAGGCAAGAATGCCCTCCCTCTGTGTAGCATGAATGAGAGCAACAGCCCTAAGGGGAGCGCTTAATTCCCTTGAATTCAACTCTACTATACAACAGATGTGGGGTTCCTGTGATGCAAATTGCCAGGGAGGATTTAGGCTGGACTAAGAAGATATCTACTATAGAAGAGTAAGATACAAGAATTCTTCGGGGATTTGAGAGCACTCAAATACTCAGAATTACCCCTGGTTGCTGAGATTGTGACACCAGAAAAAGCTACAGCGCATGGTCCTTAGAAAACAGTCTTACTTTCTGGAAAACTAAAAATAAATCCAGTGTAAAGATATGCACATTTGGTCATTTGTTAGAAACACTAAGAACAGGTACTAGGAATAATTTCAATCAACCCCAAACCAGAACACAAAGGAGCTAAAGGAATAAGTAAATCTCAGCTTTCAGGAAATGTTTAAGTCAATATTTAAGCCAACTAGTTCCCCCACAAAACCCAGATGTTTGCAGAATATAGATGACTGACTAAGAAACGACCACTGAATTTTCATACTAACACTTAAAAAAAATCTTTGTAAAGTGTGTTCCTTTATCTTCGATCTTAATAATTGTAGAATACCAAGCATAATTCTACTGTTACTACAGTGAACTTTGTAAAAGTAATTTTGAATTGTTTCTGATATTAACTTGTTTTATCATTCAACTTTTTTCTTCTAAATATCAAAAAAGATTCTAGCCTCTGTACTTTAACAGTATTTATAAGGTAAAATTTAAGTCTGCGTCAATATTATTAACTGAACATAGAAACAGGGGAAAATGAGACTGATTTTCAAAACTGTTGGTAAAAGATAACCAAAAATATACACAATTCTCTAGCTTCATTATTCAATCTATTATCTGCAAATAACCTCAAAGTTTTTATTCACTAAAATAATACCAGATTTAAAATCAAAGGTACCAAATATATGTTTTTATGAGAAGACATGACATGAAAAAATAACTCCAATTCAAAAGAAAATCCTTCAATGAACTAAAAGTGAATTTCCCAAGAAGCTGGATTAATTCATGATTTCAATATCAACTACATTTCACTCTGTAGTATCATATTGTTTATATTTATGATCTAATGAAACTGAGAAGTCTGTATAGAAATCTGATTTGTCTTCAAGCACAGAACTCAACAAAATCATTCATGAGACAATGAATACACATTAACCAAAGTTTAAAGCGCATCTTATAAACATTTTCTGAAATAAGGGTTGACTCATAAGGTATGGTTCTTTGTTAAAAGAGAACTTAAAGCTATGCAACTCATTAGCATTCAGTTTTGATTATATATAACTCTTTGGTGAAAAAATCTTACTTAGCCAAGTAATTATTCTGAAGTAGTAACTGAGCCTTAGTGAGAAAAATCAGCGTCCCAGCATATACTGAAATGAAACACTCTCAGATGGAAAAGAATAGGGCAAAAGAGATGATGATGATTCTCATTTACACTGGATTTTTAAAAAAGGATTTTAACAAAGTGACGACATGTCTTTTTAACAACCAGGGAACAAAGCCAGAGATCTGAGAACAGTTAGTGTTACAAAAAAAAAAAAGAAAAGGAAAAAAAAGGTTGAAAAAATCACCAATTCTGACAAATGTAAGTAGGTACTAGGTTAAACAAAAGTGGCTTCTAAAATGGACAATGGTACACTGTTCTCTAAGCTATCTAATGAGGCAAAGAATAAAAACAGAGCCATTTTAGGAAATGACAGGGCTGATTTTTATTGTGATCCTTCAGTTGTTGAAGGTATGTGAAAATTTACTTAATAATCTAGTTGCTAAAAAATCAGGTTGCCGTTATTTTTGAACTATGCAATCCTATTTGTAATTTCTATGATAGTAAATGGATACCAATAAAACTAAGTCAGATGTAACCTTCTTCAAATATTATATTTCTAGTTCTCAGAAAATAAAGGCAAAATCAACTATCAACATGCTCACTCAATTTTGAATTGTTTGGTCAAAATATATGGTCTACATATATGTTCGTATTTGAATTTTAGTTTCCTTACTTTATCAAGCACTAAAAGAAAGCAAGAAATGAAAACATGTTTATTGCATTCAAAAGAACAAGGTTATGAAGATCATAACATGTGAAAACATAAAAGGATAACACAATTCAGTAGAGGTAGTAATAAAGTTGGTAAAACAGAAGTGAATTATTGCAATAGAAGAAAGGTTGAAAAGAAATCTATACGCACTCATTCACCACAACGGCTAAAAGTAAAATGGCTAACAACACCAAGTGTTGGTGAGGACAATACATAGCTGGAACTCTCATATATTGCTGGTGGGAATGCAAAATACCAAAGCAACTCTGGAAAATAGTCTAATAGTTTTTTATAAAACTGAACATATGTGTACCATGTGACCCTGCAATCCCACTACTAGATATTTATCCAAGAGAAATTAAAACTTAGGTTCACACAAAAAGCCTGCATGCAAATGTTTCCAGCAACTTTATTCCTAATCACAAAACTGGAAAGAACAAAAAAAATCATCAAGAGTTCAATGGATTATATTATATAATGGTATATCTACACAGTGGAATACTACTCAGCAGTAACATGGAAAAACCTACTGATTCACAAAATAACATGAATGCAACTTAAAAGCACTGGGCTAACTGAAAGAAGATAGAAACAAAAGAGCACACACACACTGTATGATTTCACTGATACAAAATTCTAAAAAAAAAGGCAAAATTCTAGTGAAAGAAAGATCAGTGGTTGCTGGGGGCCAGGACCACAGGATGAATGCAAGAAACTGACTTCAAAAGAGTAGGAGAGACATTTTGGGGGTGATGGATATGTCCAATATCATGACTGTGGTGGTGGTTACACAGCTACATATATTCATCAAAACTCACTGAATTATGTATTCAAAATTGGTAAATTTCACCGTATGTGAATAAAACCTCAATAAAGCTGATTTCACAAAGTATTACAAAAGGAAAATTAAAATTTTATGTATAAAATTTTTAACTGTATTTGCCTTAAAAAGGGGATAATTAATGAAACAGAAAGAAAAGAAAAATCAACAATGTGAGGTCATAATAAATCTCATAACTATTAATAAGTCAAACCAATAAACCTATATGGTATTGTAGATAAATGGCTAAACAACACTGACCTGGCTCTAAATGCAGATATTATTAAGAGTTGCAAAAAATGGGATCACGTTGCTGTGTAATGGAAAAAGCTGTTTCAACTTGGATCCCACTCAGGAAGTTATTCATTATTTCTCTACCACAGGAAGCGAATTATAAACTTCATCATGGTAGGGTGGAAGAGAACACTGACAAAGGCAGAAAAAAATGATACAGGATGGAACACTAAAGTTAGAGAAAGATACAGAGTCAACAAAGAAATATCATTATTTGGTTTAACAGCCTATATTTTGTGGAGCTTATTGACAGAAGCATATTTGAATGGAAATCGATTAAAAAGAAAAGTTATCTGAAATTAATTTTAATTAAATAAAATGAAAAGAGCAAAAATAAAAAAATTATGTGAAAATCACAACAAAGATTCTAAAAATAAGAAGCAAACTAGTAAGGAACACAAACTAGTAAGGAACAAGAGTGACATGGAACATGGAGCCAGACTGATTAAACTTTTCCAGAAGTTCTTTACTGTGTAAGATAGATCCATTTTCAACATTTATCCCTCTTCTTTGAATATTCTTACACAAATATACAATAAAATTCATGTAGTTCTCATTAAAGCATATGTGTCCACTTATGCTCAAGCAATTCTTTTGTCACCAAATGCAGGTTACTGGACTGTATAGACTATATAAAGGTGAAAAGTAGGGAAATTCTATTTAAAAATTCTCTCTAAGCTTAAAAAAGCAGTAATATGAATCAAATGAGTATTACAGAAGTTGAGGAATGAGAAAAAAATCTGAACTGATCAGACAGATTTTATAATAAAAATAATCAAGTATATATACATGCACGGCATGTGCACCCCTGCACACGTGTGTGTGTGTGTGTGTGTGTGTGTGTATTGTCCTTGCTCCTTAATTTTTGTGAAGTTTTTAACAACCTTCTGAAAACATTACATCTGAAAACAGTCAAATATCCTGAGCCACTAATTTTATATTGTACTTTCCATGTCGCTTAGTTTTGAATGTCTTATAACTTATAAAATTACTTGTTATAATAGGTTAATTTTTAGAACATTAGACTGGTAATATGCAAGAACTTAGCTCTCAACGAATGATGTCAATAGGGCCCATATGAAGTTTGAAATAAAATTTGGTAAAATAATAACACTGTAAAATAAATGATTAGCTAATAGAACGGAAAAGACAATTGGATTCAAAGGCATACAATTAAAGAAGCTAATAATAAAAAGCTGGAGTAGAAAATGCATATATACAATACAACAGAAAATACTTGGCAAATTTCTATTCCTACGAAATTAGGAATGTTGAACTAAAGAAGGGAAATCCTTAAAAACAATTACTTGTAAGAAAACAAAGTCCAAGATCATCTGTTCTGTGAAGAAATGGGAAATGTTTTCATTATTCAAAAAGTGTGCAAGACACATCTTACTCTTAATTAAACAGGTAAAGCACACATTTAAATTATTTATTAGACTAAAACTCAGTTCTGTATAAATTAAAGGCAATAACTCGATTTTAATTATATGTATTTAATATATAGCTTTTTCTGTGAACTGAAGGAATTGTAGTTTTTGCCAAAATGAATGAAATACTGAACAAAACACCTCAATCCTGGGTAGATATACAATCCAAATATGGCTGAAAAACAGATGCATAGCTTATAGAATTTGTGTTCTACACAATGAAAAAAAATTGGTGGTACAGATCTAAGTAAATAGGTTAGGTCCCAACAAACAGCCAATATCAAGAAACCATTACTTAATTTTCAAGCGAATGATCATTAGCAGAAGCAACATTCTACTTCCAAAGGAAAAAAACTGATGGCAAGCTCATCAAAGTGGCTTTCTAACCTGCACCAACTCTCAGAGGAGAACCATAGACAATGGTAGAGCATGTCTTACTTCATCAACTCTGCATGCAAGTACATGATGTTACTCCAGGCTGGGAATTACGTGAAAAATTATTTGTTTCTCATCCAGTCCATTTTGGGTTTGACAGCGCATGGCTCCTTCCAAATTTTTCTCCACATTTTTCACTTCCACACCTAGGGTTCTCCCAAACAAGGTGTTACCCAAACCACAATCTACAGCTGTAAGATAACCATCTGTTTTCTTTCCTTTCCCATCACCAGCAATACTCATCCCCTTCTCTCACATTGTCAAAGTAGACGCTCTCTATATAAAGCGCCATTCGCCTCTACAGTAGTGTCCAAAGGGTCAATAATGACATCCACCTTTCTCTCTAGTTCTTACAGAAACTGGAGGAAAAAATCATAGTTAGAAATCAGAAAATGCTTTGCTCCTGGAAAGCTGCAAATTTAATTCCTATACCTATGCATCCCCAACTACCTCTGCATCCCCAACTATGCATCCCCTATGCATCTCCAACTACCTCGCATACATTTGTTCTACCTCTACACTCATCAATCTTGCAAATGCAACAGCAGGCATACATGGCCTTCTTCTAAAAGCAACAAGGAGACTGCCCTTTTTCAAAATTATTCTGTACTGTTCTGTGGCCACAGTAGCACTTTTCACAGTTGGGATTATTCTCCACATTGTTGCATCCAGTCAAAGCCACTCAAGAATTCCTATGGTCCCAGCAGCACTAAAAATACATAACAGCCTCTTTACAATAATGGCTGTGAATCACAGCATTCCTCGGCTGACATAAGTAGTTAAAATAGTTGGAAAAAAAAAAAGTTAAATAAAACTTTTTAAAAAGTTCAAGTGAAAAAAAAAAATGAAAAGGGGGTTGAAAAGGACTCCCCTACCGTCTAACAATATTAAAGTCTGTCTCAAATTTACAAACGTCCTCAGCAACATCAAATGCCGCAGCTTCAAACACACGCGCCAGCTTCAAGCCCGACAGCTTCAAATGCCGCAGCTTCAAACACGCGCGGCTGCTTCAAACGCGCCAGCTTCAAACAGCCTTGGGGCAGCCATCTTGCACACGCTCCAAGGAGCACAACCTCTGGGCCCTTAGGCGGCCACCCCATCCCAGAGGCCACACAGAGGCTTTGTTGGGGGAAAAATGGGAAGAAGAGGGGAAAAAAAAAAAGAAGAAGAAGACAAAATATAATTTGCAGACGTTAAATTAGCCCGTAGAGGGAGCTCACAGAGCCCCGTAATTTCACAGTAATTGGAATCTCCTGTAATTTAAAGTGTAGCCCCATCGTTCGTTAGAGAGAGCCTCCAGAGGTCAAAGAGAGCGTGTCTTACTTCATACCGATCTCTGCAGGCCTATAAAATGCAATTCCATTTAGACCCCCCCTTGACCGTGTGTTTTGTTATCGTAACAAAAAGATGATGATTCTTGGCTACATGTTCTCCAAAACCAGCCCAGAAATTAAAGTGACTCGTCTGTGTGTGCTGTTAGGGTGAATCCAACCGAATAAAGACCATAATAAGAATAAAGTTCCAACAATTAGAATTGTCATGGCAATAACCTAAATGTCCTCCATTCACGGCGTTCAGTTTAGAAAGCTACGTGCACTCTTTCAACCTTGACTAGAGATACTCTTATGGCTATCCACTTCTCTCGCTGTCTAGTGTCCTTAAACCAGGCATGCTGCAATGTGCCTTCAGACAAAAGGATAAAACCGGAAAACGAAATGATATAATGGCAGCGAGCCTTTTCAATAAAACATGAGAGGAACAAAATTCCAAAATTCTGTGGAAAGAAATACTGAGAAGGTATACTCAAAAATAAAACAGCTAACTGTGTAGTTGAAAGTGGAAATCTATTATCTGCTCCAATGAAACAAATTTTGAAAGGAAACAATGGTCTACACATTTATGTAATTCCTAAATATTTAGAAACTTTAAATTTATATAAAACTGAAATGGCTTGTGAAAACATTTAACCTTTGAAGTAAAGTTGTTTCTATCTTACAGTAAATACAAAGCAAGAATGTGAAGGAAGCTAAAATGTAGGGCTTAATCAAGAATTTAACATATGTGGATTTTATTCTATTTGGGATAATCAATTAGGTGTTAAGGAAAACATATCTACTTCGTTTAAATTATTAACTGGCATGATGTATGTTTTGTTACTGTTTCTCTGTAATATACCTGCTTGTTTGGGAGGTTATGATTACATAACCTGCACTATTTCCTGCAATCTGTAGTTTAAAAATATATCATAAAATCTGAGGATTTAAGTGATGTTTTTATATCACAGATACTATATCACAACTGTAAAAGGCAAACTATATATACATATATATACACACACACACACACACACACACACACACACACACACGTGGAATCATTTACCCGAAGGTGTGGGGCAGAGCTCAATTTCAAACCTATGATAATCACATCTAGCCAAGATTCCACATGAGGAATAAAAAGTATCTGAATTTGCCTCCCTACTCAATAATCTCTTCACTTTTTATGTATTTTATGTATTTCCTGTCTTAGAAATGCCTCACTTTTCTGATATGGCTGACAGCCAGGTCCCTGATTTCCATCTCTCATTTCAGACTCAACCAAAACAAAGTCAAAAACCTTGTAAATGTGATTCATCAATAACAGCACCATACAAACTGAGATTTTCCTGGGCATTTAGAGCAAGACAGACTTGGGGATGCTCACTAGGTTTGGCAAGCCTTTGGGCTACCAGGAAACTCACACTGAACATGATGGGTAAGGGGAGACTCAAAAGGAGGATGCTTAAGTGTTAAGATCTCAAAACCATGTGTAGTATTACAAATTGTGAAATCATTCACTAGTAATGGCATATACTTGCCATGGAACTATACAGACTTGCCGACTAGGCATCTGTTAAGTTCATGAAAGCTAGGGAATAACTTCATCAAATATAAGCATCCATATTCACGTATTTAAGGCTATGCATTATAGAAGGCATTAAGTGATGAATTACCCTAAAGTTACTAATGATCATGAGTAGGAACAAAGAAAGTAATCCTTGTTTGTTGCTACAGGAAATAGATACCTGGGTGGTTTGTTACTTGGCAATGAGAAAGTTAGCAATCAAGGGTCTTCTTCCAATGAAAAAACAAGAGAAAAAGTGAGTGTAGCCTCTTCATTTCTAACTTCTTGATTTAAAAAAAATTTCAAGAGTCCTAATATAATACAATTACTTTACTGTAAGCCTGAATATCACCTGACACATATTCTAAAACTAAAAAATGTCATACGGGAAGCAGAATAAATAAGCATATTAAAAGATGGTAGTCCACCTTCTCATCCACCCTAACACTGATAAAGGATACAATCAAATTGTAGAAATTTAAAAAGGTAACCCATAGGTTTTTCACTTTGAATTCTGACCAAGCTTGGTATCAGATGGTAGAAGATACACATAGTAAAGATGGCTATTGACTTTTACTCCAAAAGAATAAATAAGACATTATTTCCAATATTTTTATAATAATAATAGAAAATAAAAAGTAAAACTACAATTATTTGGAATGATTTCAGACTTGGATGATTTGTTTACATTTTTAAAAGTTAACTTAAGATTAATCAATAACTCTTTTTGATGGCTTAGTTTCCTTGCTTAAAATATTTTTAAAAATATGACTGTCCCTATTACCTACAGAGTTTCTGAACATGTTAACTGAGGCTCTTTTAGCATCCTAAGATCATAAATATGATTATGATTATACAAAAGTACGCCACATGTAGATGAACAGAAGACTGGGCTGAATGTGTCTGGCTCCATAAAACTTACTTTCTCATGAACCTTTGTGCTTCTTTTTATTTTTTTAATCTCAAGTTCAAAAGCACTCATATTTGAGAGTTCTCGGTTATTCATGTGTATTCAAGACATACACTCTGAGAAAGACTGTAAGAACTTTGTGATATACCTCCTACGTGCCATCTGGTTTGATGTCTAATCAGCTTTCTAATCATCCAATTTCCAGAATAGAGAAACTAAAGGTCAAAATTTTTAATATAAAACAGAAAATAAAGCCCAAAATAGACTTAGTTATCTGCAAATCTGACCTAAGAAGAGCATACCTTTCTCTAAAGTAAGAATTCAATAACTGATGATACGTGGAAATTAATACAAAGATCATTGGCTGGTTACTGTAAAACTTTTGACAGCATTCCACAGGAATAACATCCTCAAATACATTTAGTTGGCGTATCAAAAATATTTTCTGTAAGTTGTTTATATTTGTAGACATTTATAGGCAAATAAATGTAAATTTTTGCAGGATAAACCATTAAAATGCATTAACATAAAGAGCTTTCCTTACTCTGCCATAGGAAAATACTGAGACAAGTTGTGTAGGATTCATTGATTAAATCATAAAAGACAGTAATTTTTTTCTATAATTGCCAAGCTAAAATACTCTGAACATACTTCTAACCAAAATAGAAATGATATACTTCAAACCAAAGAGTAGGGGAAAAACGTTTGATAACAAAGGGAATGCTTTTACTTGGTGGGGGGTACAGTACATGAATATGTAATATTAGACCAATTTATCTTCCTTCCAAATTTTATGAATCTTAGCCTTTTAAATCTAGTGTGGCCATATAATTTATCATCCAAAGCTGTACCTTTTGAGAGCATAAGAGAACACTAGTAGTAACTATCCCGGGCCTGGGCAAACCAGGCTGCATGGTTGCCCCAGTCATACCAGGACAATTTGAAATAGCTGTTATTTAAGAGGAGATAGATATGGCTAACACTGGATATATCTCAGAAAATCAGTTATTTGGGGACTTCTCTGAAAAATAAAACCTGGAGCCAATTTAATAAGCATAAGTTATAACAGATTCTGAAGTTGAGGACTTGAACTTCTTCAGAGCTACAGGAGCTACTAGGCTTCATATGTATCTAAACATCTTTCATCTTCTGTCAGCTCCACTGTAATAAATTACTAAAGATAAATGAGAAATCAAACATTCAGGCTAAGTGTGTGATTTTATAACTTCTCACTCATAAAGCAAGAAAGTACTGCACTGGCCTAAAAAGATGCTTATGTGTATGTGTGTCAGTGTTATGAGACTACATACATATATACACAGACACACACATATGTGTGTGTGTGTGTGTGTCTGTATATACATATATTTTTTTTTTTAAACCAACTGATAGGATGTATTTTGTTACAAGTTACTCATGAGTTGAAACACGCTTTTTTGGTTTAACCATTTCAGAACATCTGTGAAATGTAAGTACAAATGGAAATTGCTTAACAAACTATGCAGTAAGATAGCTACAATTTTGTTTTCCCTTTGTGAAGGGAAAATAAAATAAATTTTCCATCAGTCACAATGAGAGCTAGAGGGAATGATTATTCAAAATACAGTAGCACCTACATTTCTCCAAATACTCCCCAAGACACAGCATTTGTGCTGACTCAAGCTGTACACCTGAAAAATATATGTCTCAAGTCTGGTGTTCATAATCTGGAAGACAACCACATGTGTTCACAGCACATATCTTTGAAACAATTATTCTCTTGGGTATGCAAATGTACTAGGCTTGCAACATGTTTATTCAAAAGAGTGGGAAGAATGTTTCTTATGTGAGCATCTGCAGGTTTCCACTGGAAATCTGCATACAACAATACATTTCCCCATGAATTCATTTCTTTTTTAAATGACAGTTATATCTTTTTAAGGTTTTACCTACAGTTAACAAAACTCAATTTAGTAACAATTTTTTTTATCAAGGAAAGCACATGAAAGAAACAAAATTAAAGTATATACGCTAGGACATAGTAGCTGGTTTATTGCTTAGATTTTTGCATGACCTAGAGACACAAAATTCCAAATATCCTGGTGTTCCTAACCTACCATCTTTTTCATTATACCCTAGCCACATGCTATCCCACTGCTGATTCTGTCTTTAGCCTCACAACTATTCATCTGTTTTTTCTTTTCATTATCAACCTGCTCACCTATCCCTGGGCATAGATAAATTCAAAACTATTTTAAAAATTTTAAAGTTTTTTTTTAAAAAACACTCAAAAGATTCATCACCACAGTAAAATATGTTAACATACATGTATTGGAAATGTTTACATAAAGTACACTACAAAGAAGAAATATATATACTATTCAAGAGACAACAACATTAAATGCTATAAACATATAAAAACTAAAGTTTATTAATTTAGTGTGATGGATATATAAATAACTAAAATGATACACACAAACAAAAACATTCAATAAATTCCCAAAAGTTCATATAATAAGGGAGTATTTTCTTTGCCCAATACATTAAAAGCAAAAAGATAGGGAACTTCTATTTCCAATAATGATGAATAATTTTATTTAGACCAAATATTCCAAAGATCAAAATTAAAATGCTAGATAAAAATATTTCAAAATCCCTTTAAAGTCATTTAAGGGCTAACATGTAGATCAGAAACTGAAGGCACAAACCTCAGGGAGGGGAAGAAGGAAACACAGAGATATAAATTGTACACATGAGCACCAAGCTGCTTTTACCTTGAGGCCATGTGTCAAATTTGCCCACGTATGGTATGGACAGAGCGGGGAAGAAAGTCAAAGCCTAGGACCTGCCCATAGCAGGGAATCTGAGAAGACACTCCCCCACATTGATTTGGGACACAAAGGGTTGAGCACCTAATGTAAAGTGATTCATAAGCTATGCCTTGTAGGTTCTAGAAGAAAAATGATGAGAAAAGGAAGAAAAGGTAAAAAATATTCTATGAATAAATGTTGTCCCTGGCCAGCCTTCCAGTAGACTTGTTCTCTGGAGGTTTCTAAGAACTTCACATTTTATGCTGGGTTAAGAGTGCCTTCCACTGGTCACATCCACATGTAATAGTTAGACACAAATGTAAATCTTCTCGGGTAGAGTGTGCCTTCATCCTGGCCTCAACAAATGTACTTTTTCAAAGACAAATGCAATACACAGGTCAAAGTAATTAACAATGCACACATAGAAATGGGGCACTGTGAGCAAGAACCAACAGAAAGAGCAGACAGTAGAAAAAGGTGCACATCAGATACTGAAATTATCAGACACAGTTTATGAAACAGCGAACTATGTTTAAAGAAATAAAAGACATATTTGAAAATGCCTATAGGGAATAGAAAACTAAAATATGTAAAGCACGAGTTAGAGTTCGTCCACTAATAATGTACGATATTGTTTCAGACCAATCCTCTCACTGAAAACAACTACACAATCTGGACCAATATATTTTTTAAATATTGGTTTGAAGTCATTTGAGAGATACCAAGGTTCTAAGGAAAGCCCATCAAGGTGAGTCCTGTATCTGGGACTGCTTCCATCAAGGTAATGTCAAATTACATGCAGTGTGAGAGATACATTAACAGATGTACAAATCTGAAAAGACAAAATTTAGAGTTCAGGAGGAGCTGCCCTGGTACAAACCTAGGCCTTCAGTATGGATTTCAAAGGTTACATCCTAAAACTAAGTAAAAACTGGAAATAAACCAGTCCTCACAGGTACTGAAGTCCAGATTCAAATCACTTCAATTTACGATTAAAGTTAAGATTCTATATTGCTAATGTCTCTACCCTAACTGCCTGTCAGAAGTAAAGGTAAATGTATCTTGAGGATGAGACTGTCACTTAGAAACTCTAGATATGTTAATACAGTCATATACAGTCTTCACTTAATCAAATGACCAGGCATGGAAACAAATTAAGAAATAACTGAAAACTTAGTGGAAAAAAAAGACTGTACAAAGGATCTATAGGAAATCTAGGTAGTGGACCTAATAGACACAGAACTTAAAATAACTAATTAATATTTCCTCTGAATTAAATGATAATATTGAGAATGTGGGCAGAAAACTGGTAACCTATAACTATAAAAAGGAACCAACCAGAAATTCTAGAACTAAAAATACAATAACTTGAAAATAAGAACTCAATAAATAGGCTTAACAAAAGATTTGATAAAGCTGAAAGAGAGGATTGTAAACTGGAAAATAAGTTACAAGAAAATATTAAGATTAAATTCTGAAAACGGAAGGATAAAAAATTCAAAAAGATCACAAAAGACAAATGGGACATGCTGAAAATGTCAGAGTTTCAGAAGGAGAAAAGAGTGGGTCAGAAGAAATATTTGAAGAGATAATGGGTGAAAATTTTAAAAAACTGATAAATACTACAAGGAACAGAAACAAGTCAAACTATAAATTCCAACACGGATAAATATGAATAAAACAACATCTTAGCACATTAATATAATGCTATATAGTAATATATAATATGAAAGCCGAAACAAAAAGTAAGTCTAAAAGCAGCTGGGAAAAAAGGCATATTATGTTCAAGAGAGAAAGACTGACCGTTATCTTTTTTGATAGAAATTATGAAAGCCAGAAAATATTAAAGTAAAATAGAATAGTGTCTTGAGAATTCTGACAAAAAAAAAAAACAAAAACTACCAACCTAGGATTCTATATCCAGTGAAAATATAAGCAAAATGAAGGTATTTTCAGAAAAATAAAAACAGAGAATTTACTGACAGTAAACTCATACTTAAATTTTATTTGTTTTATTATTTATTTATTTATTTATTTTTTGCCTGCATCGCATGGCTTGCAGGATCTTAGTTCCCCGACAACGGATTAAACCCAGGCCTCAACAGTGAAAGTGCCAAGTCCTAACCACTGGACCACCAAGGAACTCCCTAAATTTTGAAGCAGGTTCTGGGATCAGAAAAATATATTCATAAAAGATGTCAGATGGGACTCAGAGAAGCAAGAAGGTGTTTACAGCAATCAATAGCGCAAATACTTGGATAAATCTAATTGAGCATTGTCTGGATGAACAACAATAATGCTATCTGAGGAGGTTAAAACTATTTATACATTAAATACGTTACAACAGTAAATGTCAGAAGAAAAAATGTATGTTGTACTTTAGTGGAATCAATAAAGGACAGGGCTAACAAGTTAATATGGGGAAATTTATTTAAATAATAATAAAAACTTAAATCAAAAAGAAGGCAAAGAGTTAGTGAAAAGAAATACAGAAGCAGAAAAATTTTAAAAAAAGTAGAAAACTGGTAAATATAAACTCAAATATATCCAATATTACATTAAATAAAAACTGATACTGTCATATTAAATATAAAGAGTAAAATCCAAAATATTTTTCGATTAAGAGTAATACTATAAATATAAGGATATAAGATTTGAAAGTAAAAGAATGGGAAAGCTATCCCATGTAAATAGACACTAAAGAAACCTAGTGTAGCTATATTAATAACAGCCAAAACAGACTTTAAGATCAGTGTTTTAGCTAACACTTCCATCACATCATATAATTGTCATTTCTTTTTTGTGGTGAGAACATTTAAAAGCAAACCTCTTAGCAACTTTCAAGTATATAATACAGTGTTGTTATACAGTGTTGTTGATTCAATGCAATCCCTATCAAAATTCCAATGGCATTTTTCATAGAAATAGAGAAAACAATCCTAAAATGTGTATGGAGCCACAAAAATCACCCCAAATAGCCAAAGCAATCCTAAGAAATAAGAACAAAACTGGAATCATCACACCTCCTGACTTCAAACTATACTACAAAGCTACAGTAATCAAAACAGTATGGTACTGGCATAAAAATAGACACATAGACCAATGGAACAGAATAGACAGCCTTTGTCAAATATCAGTTGACATGTGGGTTTATTTCAGTAACAACAACAAAATCGAATTTAAAAATGGGGAGATAAACTGAATAGACATTTTTCCAAAGAAGACATACAAATGGCCAACAGAAGTATGAAAAGGTGCTCAACATCACTAATCATCAGGGAAATACAAATCAAAACCACAATGAGACATCATCTTACCCGTCAGGATGGCTATCATCAAAATGATAAGAGATAAAAAGTACTGCCAAGGATTTAAAGGGAACCCTTGTGCACTGTTGGTGGGAATGAAAACTAGTACAAACACTATGGAAAACAGCATGAAGGTTCCTCAAAAAAATAAAAATAGGATTACCATAATATTCAGCAATCTTCCTTCTGGGTATATAGCCAAAGAAAATAAAAACAGGATATCAAAAAAATAACTGCACTCTCATGTTTATTGCAGCATTATTCACAATAGCCAAGATATGGAAACAACCTAGTTGTCTGTCAATGGAGGAATGGGTAAATAACTGCATTTTTTAAATTCCAAAAATTGTTTTTCAGTCATTAGGAAGATAAGCCCAGTTAGAAAGCCAGAGATGCAAGTAGGAATGAAAGAAGAAAATGACAAATATAAGAATAAACCTAAATAAACATTATGAACACTGAGTTTGTTTTTTTTTTTAAAGATAATAATGATTGTGTATGTGTGAATTTTTTAGGTTACAAGACAACAATAATAAATCATTTGGGAAGCAGGCAAATGAAGCTGAGGTATTTTAAAAGCCATGCATTTGGGAGGAGAAAGGTAAAGTATTAACATTTGACTTTGATAAATAAGGAGTACATGCTGTAATGATAGGATAACTACAAAAATAACTGTTTAAAGTTTTATATCTTCTAAACCAATAGAGAGAAAATAGAATGGTAAGAAACCATCTGTCAGTCCAATAAAAATCAAGAGAAAGAAAAAAGATAAATTGGTAAGGGCAAATGAAAATCACATAACTTTAAACAAAAGCATACTTATTTCAATAGATATCAATGTACTGCATAATTCAGTTAAAAGATTAAAAAATCAAACTGGATTTACAACTAAATACATAGACTAGTATTAATTTATTACATTAAATACATATAAAAATACAGAAAAATTATAAAAGGATATGAAAATATAGCATGGGAAAATCTTTTGTAGGTATATTAATAAAAAATATAAACTTTAAGGCAAAAAGTATTTCTACAGATGAAGGTTATATCATAAACAAAAGGTCAGATTCAATCAAAAAATGAAAAAAATCTAAATTACTATGTACTTAACATGACTACAAAATATGTAAAGAAAAAATTGACAGAAGAAATAGGCAAACAACAATCATAGTGGGGGATTTTTTTAAAACTTCTCTCACTATACAATAGAACAAGCAGGAAAAAAACATTAAGGATATAAGAAGATATAAAGAAACAAAATTAGCAAATTTGATACTTTGGACATATATAGAGGAACTAGAGAATACACCTTCTTTTTGAAGACATAGAGATTTCTAAAAATTGACTATGTACTAAGTACGTACTAGCAACTCACAAAAAATTTCAAATATTTGAAACCACAGAGTATATTTTTTCTAAATAAAATGTGCTGTAAATCAACAACAAGATAACTAGAATATCACACACATTTGTAAATTAAGAAATATAATGCTAAATAATTTATGGATAAAATAATCAAACACAAAGAAGACTATAAAATATTTTAAACTGAATAAAATACTACATAGAAAAATCTGAGAGATGTAGCCAAAGCAATATCTAGAGGAATATTTATAATCTTGAATGCCTGTATTAGTAAAATAAAATTGCTGAAAATTATTAAGATTACATCCATCCCAAGAAGATAAGGAGAAACAACAAATTCAAAGAAAGCTGAAGGAAGAAAGAAGCAAAGATAAGAGTAAATATTGAGAGAATCTACAAAAGCAAATGTGTTTCTTTAAAAAGAGTAAGAATTGGATAATCCACTGATACAAATGATCAAGAAAGACAAAGTATAATAAAGTGATATCAGGAATGAAAAAAGGAATTTAACAAAAGAACCAAAAGACATTAAAAAAGATAACAAGTGTTGCCATAGGCAATTATGAGTTAAATTAAAAGAAAAAAGACAGTTTTCAGGCACTGGCAGCAAAGAACACATGACTTCAATCATTGAGAGAACAGACGGACCCGATTAAGCCCCACACTTACCCTGTTTTCTCCCTGGGCATAATTTCTAATCTGCTGTTCATGAAAGTGGAGTGCAACCAGTCTTACAGGGCAGAGGAATCAGAGCTGCTAAACTGACTGAAATTTGGTAAGCAGGGAACTAGAATGGAGAAAGCAATAGACCAGGAGAAAAAAAATATCTTTGGGCCCTTGGCAGATCTGAGGCTTCACATGCATAGGGCAAGATTTCAAGATTTCTAGCAGAGAACAGTTACGGAGGGGCTGAGATCTGAACAGAGATTCCGGATGTTGCACAAAATTGGGGAGATGCTGGCATTCCACCCCCAGCCAAAGGGAAAAATCCTTGGTGAATATCCAGATTTTTTGGAGATCCCAGAAATGCCATGCCCTAGAAGTAAAGGCCTGTACTGTAGAATGAAGGGTAACACCAAATAGACTTAAAGCTTAAAATCAAACCTCCACATGATCTAGATTACCAGCCAGAAATGAAATTACTTCTCAAAACAAAACTCAATCCCCATCAGTGAAAGATAAAATTATTAAGATTCTATAATATAATTCACAATGTCAAAAATACAATTTAAAAATTGTTAAATGAGAAAGGAAGCATGAGAAAATGGCTGACGATCAAAAAGTAACAATTATTAGAAGCTTATCCAAAGATGATTCACATATTGAAGTTAGTAGACAAGGACTTTAAAATAACTGTGACAAATATGATAAATTGAGGAAAAAATATTTAAAAGTAGATGAAAATATGATGTATTTTAACAGAGAATTACAATCTATAAAAAAAGTGAATGTGCACCCTAGAACTACAAAACACATCAGAGATTAAGAACTCAATGAATTAGTTTAACTGCAGACTATGCATAGCATAAGACAACGTAAGTGAGCTAGAAGGCTGGCCAGAAGAAAACCTCTAAATTGAATATATAAAGAAAAACAGAAACCAGAACAGGAATGTAAGAGGAATTTGGGACACAATAAACATGCACATGCTTTGTCTATCCCAGATGAACAGGAGAAAACAAGAGGGGTAATATTTGAAGAAATAATGATTAAAAATCAGAATTTCCTGATATGATGAAAGACATCAACCCACATATTCAAGAAGCTCAGTGAACCACAGTAGGATAAGTAAAAGGAAAATCATACGAGGGCATATTATAGTGAAGCTGCTGAAAGCCAAAAACAAAAAGAATCTCAAAAGCAGTCAGAGCATGAGGTGGGGTCAGGAGGGGGGCGTAGTACTGTTGTTCAGAGGATGACAATAAAAATGGGAGTCTACTTCTCAACACTGGCCATAAAAACCAGAATACAATGTAATGACATTGTACTAGTTTCCAAAAGTAAAATGCCAATCTAAAATTCTATACTCAGCAAAAATTTCTTCCAAAAACAAAAAAGAAAATAAAGACATTCTCAGAAATACGTATTGTCAATGTGCACACACTACAAGCAAAACAAAAGGAATTTCTTAAGACTGAAGGAAAACAATCCCAGATAAAAGAACAGATGCAGAAGATTTGAAAACCATGATTAATGAAACTGTTCTAATATACACATATAGAAAATTATATTTAACACTACAGAAGATGCAATTTTCTCAAGTGCATAGAGAATTTTTAACACATAGAACATATTCTGGACCATAAAGCAAGTCTCAACACACTTCAATGATTGAAGTTATAAATTATATAACCTTTGATGACCTTAGAATTAAGTTAGAATCCAGTATCTAAATGTTTAGAAATTAAGCAGCATAATTCTACATAACTCATAACCATAGGTCCTATAAATCCACATCCTACAGACTTATGTCTGTAAAACCTATAAAACCATGTTTACTAAAACTTTACCAAGAGTAAAGAGAAAACTTTAGAAATCGCATGACTCTTAGAGACTTTAAATCCATAACTGAATACCTATCCACCAAAAAATTCTAAGTCCAGATGTTTTTCCTCAGAGTTTAATTAACCATTATAAAGAATAACACTAAGACAACACAAATTATTTCAAGGAAGGGGAAAAAATGACTATTTCACTCTGGATTTTTTTAAAATTATAAGACATTTGTAAGAAACAAACCACAGATTTTTAAAAAATGAAAAAGTTGAAGCTGCAAGATAAGAAGAAATAAAAAGATATGCCTGTGAATACTAATTAAAATAAAACTGGGCTTCCCTGGTGGCGCAGTGGTTGGGAATCCGCCTGCCAATGCAGGGGACACGGGTTCGAGCCCTGGTCTGGGAGGATCCCACATGCCGCGGAGCAACTGGGTCCGTGAGCCACAATTACTGAGCCTGCGCGTCTGGAGCCTGTGCTCCGCAACGGGAGAGGCCACGACAGTGAGAGGGCCGCGCACCGCGATGAAGAGTGGTCCCCGCTCGCCGCAACTGGAAAAAGCCCTCGCACAGAAACTAAGACCCAACACAGCCAAAACTAAATAAATAAATAGATTTTAAAAAAATAAAACTGGGGGGGGGGGCTTCCCTGGTGGTGCAGTGGTTAAGAATCCATCTGCCAATACACGGGACACGGGTTCAAGCCCTAGTCCAGGAAGATGCCACATGCCGCGGAACAACTAAGCCCATGCACTACAACTACTGAGCCTGTACTCTAGAGTCCGCAAGCCACAACTACTGAGCCCACGTGCCACAGCTACTGAAGCCCATGCACCTAGAGCCCGTGCTCCGCAACAACAGAAGCCACCACAATGAGAAGTCCGCGCACCGCAACGAAGAGTAGACCCCTCTCACTGCAACTAGAGAAAGCCCACGCACAGCAACAAAGACCCAACGCAGCCAAAAATAAAATAAAATAAATTTATAAAAGTAAAATAAAACTGGTATAGCTATAATATCAGACAAAGTAGATTTTAAGATTAATGTATTTATAGAGATTAAGGATATTTTTCAATAAAAAGTCAATCCACAAAGAATTTTTTAAATAATTCTAAATGTGTATCTGAAAAACAACACAGCTTCCAAATATAGTATACAAACCAAAACTGACTGGACTCAAATAAGAAATAGAAAAACCTACAGTCATGATAGGAGACTTTACCACACTTCCCACAGTAACTGATAGAACTATCAGGAAAAGAATCAATAGGAATATGGAGTATTTTAACAACATGATGATTACCCTGCCTGACCAAATGGACAGTCATAGAAAAATGTACCTAAAATACAAGTACATGAAACATTTATCAAAACTGATGATATGATGACCGATTCCGCTGATTTTAAAAGCTGGTTTATCAAGGATTAAAATTATACTTTGACTTCAGGAAAATTAAGCTAAAATCAATAACAAAAAGATAACTTGAAATATTTCCAAATGTTTGGAAACTAAGAAAACTCTCCTAAATAATGATTAAAACAAGCTAACTTTAAATATATTTCACTGAGCCATAAATTAATATGCTACATATTGAACTTTGTGTGATGAAGCTACAGCAATACTACATGGATGTTAAGACCTTCCATGAAGACCATGCACATACTAGAAAATTTTTAAAACTTCAAATCAGTTATCTAATTATCTATCAAAAGAGGTTGGGGGCGGGGGGGGGAAAAGCAAGTAAAACCAGAAGAATATAAACCTAACAAAACAATAAAAAAATAAGGGCAGAAATTAATAACATGTACAACAACTTGCAATAGAAAAAAAATCATCAAATCTGTGGTGGGCTGAATAATGGGCTCTAAAGATAAAATATCTGGGTCTTAATCCTTGCAACCTTTGGATGTTACCTCACGTGGCAAAAGGGACTGTATATGTGACTAAATTAAGGATGTTGGGAATGGCAGATTATTCCGAATTATCTGGGTAAACCCTGTATGTAATCACAAGTGTTTCAAAAGAGGAAGGCAGAGAAATATTTGACTAAGAGACAGAAGGTAATGTGACAACTGAAAGAAGATGCCATGCTTTGGGCTATGAAGACAATGGAAAGGCCACAAACCAAGGAAGGCAAGAAACACAACTCCAGAAGCTGGAAAAGGCAAGGTAATGGATTATCCTCTACAACCTCCAGAGGGAGTGCAGTCCTGCTGACACCATGACTTTGGCCCAGTGAAACTGATTTTGGATTTCTGGCTTCCAGAACTGTAAGAGAATACTGTTGTGTTGTCTTAACCCACCAAGCTTGTAGTAATCTGTTACACAGCAATAGGAAACCAATACAAAAGCCAAAGTTTGGCTTTGAGAGAAAAATAATAAAATTGGTAAACCCTGAACAAGACATTTAAAAAAATATTGAGAGTAAAGAAGAACATTACTATAGATTGTATAGATACTAAAACTATAAGAGCTTATGACCAAAATTTGCCAAAATATTTGAAATGTTAGCTGAAATGGAAAATTGCTTGAAAAGCACAACTTAAAAATGAACACAAGAATAAATAGCATGTTTCTGTATTACTAAATCTATTAAAGAAACTGAATAAGTTTTTAAAACCCTTTCTACAGATAAATCTCCAGCTCAGACAGCTTCACTGCTAAGTCTTTTACACTTTTAAGAAATAGCACCAATCTTACACCAATCCTTCCAGAAAAAAAGAAAAGAGAACAGTTTTTGAAAGCAGCTTAATCTTGACACCAAAACCTGATGACTATGCTGTGGTCACATGGGTGTTTCCTTTTGTAAGAATTCATGGAGCCATTAATGATTTGTACACTGTATACATTCTACTTTGAAAAACATTTACCTTAAGCAAAAGAAAAGTAATATTTCTTCAAGATCTCTGATTTGGAAAATGTTAATTCTCATGATGTGCACTATTTTGAATTTAGTAATCCATTTATTCATTCAATACATATTTATACAGCAACTGAAAATCATATTGTTAGAATTTTCCCCTTGTTACTAAATATTCTCTGAAACTTATTTTTAATGACTGCATAATATATCAAAATATGTATGATTTTATAGTATATTTACTCTTTTTTTAAACTACTGAGCATTTGCATGGTTTACAATTTTACGCTATTATAAATAGCACTAAAATGAATATATTTGTACGTTAATTTCTGACGGTCCACAAAAATATACATTAGCTGGGCCTAAGGGGCATGAGCATTTTTTTCCATATTGTTGTATAGAAAATGTGTACTGCTTTTCAGTCCCACAGACTTTCAGTAGTTTTTCCATAGAGGTTACAAAACAGTGTTCACAGTGTGGAATGCATTTTCTAAATACCTTCATATAGGGATCCTAGAAAAGGGTAGCTATTGTTCTTCATTGTATGAAATTGAAATTAGCCCAGATTTCCAATTCTCACCCTTGGGCTGCAAAAACAGTTTAATTTATATATTTTGCATCAAGGGACAGTCATGGTACAAGTGACCCATTCTGTAGAAAGCACATGGATTGTAAGGAAAGCCAGAGCTATTTTAATCCCAGCCTTGCCACTTGTAACCCATTTGAGTTGGTAAGTGATTTCAGCTTTCTGTGCCTTAACTTCCACCTCTGTAAAAGAAGATAACCAGAAATACTAGGTAGGATTGCTGTGAACACTAGGTGATATATACAAAGAGCCTAGCATTGTGTCTGGAACAGTTACTATTCAGTAAGTGGGGTTTTTTTTTCCTCTTCTCAATTATGGTATCCTTTCAATTATCCATAGTAATGGGTCAAATGGCATAGATAATTCTAAAATTTTGTATCACACCAGACTTTTTACTACTGATGATAAAATATAAAGGAGCTGATTTATTTCAGCTTCTCCACCTATTCCTGCCCTCCTAGCCAAAATAAGGAAACTGGATAACACAGATGGCAGAATCAATCTATAAATAATTAAGAGCTGGTCTTGGGTCTTATTTTATGATTAAAAATCTGAATCATTATGAATTAAAAGCCCCTTGGCAAGTTGTGTTTTCATTTGGCCTTTAATAAGTAACTTTCAAATGTCTTGCTTTTTTTAAAAAGGGCCTTTAAAAATCGTATCAGAGGTTAGAAAAGTGTTCCATTGAGCAACATTTTTTTCCACGTGAGCACTGTCGTTAAGACAATTATCACTGATCACCTTTTAATGATATATCAAAACCACCTGAATATTTTTAAAAGGGTCACACAAAGCTACATAATTTATAAAGCTGAACAGCACAAATAGGACTTTTGCATTTGTTCAGACATGTACCAGGTTTCAGTTCCTACAGGCTCACAGACGGTTTTCTCCTTAGCAGTTTGCCAAATGTATTTTAGAATGTCCAAAATTTAAAATGTTGATGTATGTGAACCAACTACATAATGAAAGAATCCATGCACCATTAAAATGATAATGTGAATCACTCTTCAGTTCCCTCAAATATGCTAAGTGCAAATAACTAGATCACATGGAGGGGATCAGAAAGGTAAATAGGTATTATTTTGAGTGAAAAAGGTAAACTTGCCCAGTCAACACTGACTTGTTTTTGTTGGTTTTTTATTTTAAAGAGGATTCTTCTTTTCCTTTTTGTTCCAAATATCAAATTATGACCATGGAATATGTATAACAAGCTACAATGCAATTCCTGATTATTCTGAGCCTAATCACAGTTTGTGTTTTACCCCAGCCATTTGCTTCTACTTTTCCTGCCTGCTGCCTGCCTTTTGCCATTTCACTGCTTGTTAGTCTTTGGCCAGAGTATCCCAGAAAAAAAAGGCAAATTAAAAAAAAAAAAAAAAAAAAGAGGTGGGGGGAGGCAGTCCAAACCATTTGAACTTCTGCCAGTTTTGTCTAAAGTTCCTGGAGGAAGAGGGAGGGTGCAGGTTCATAAAAGATTCTTAGATTGTCTCCAACTCTCCTTATATTTTCCCAACCCTCCAGACCCACATCGCTACTTCTATTAATACTGTAGAGAGATTCATTTTATGGACTTCCTGCCCTTCGGAAGAGAAGAGAGCTATTTGTTTTAAGAAAAAGAGTCTATCATATTTTGATTTTGTGCATAAAAAGCCAGAATACTTTGTGTTCAGAATTAGTGTTCTGGTCACCAACGTGTGTGTGGGGATGTGTGGGGGGGCATGCTTTTCCCAACACCAGAAGGGTGTCCGAGAATTCAACTCAGTTCTAACACTATCTCCCGTGAGCTTCCATGTCCTCTCCAGGCTTGTCATTTTCCCCAAATCTCCAAGTGTTCACCGACCCAGAATTTCTTCAAACCCTGTCCTTAGGGGTTTCTATGAAGGCTTCATTACATTGGTATGATTAATTAAATCATTGGCCACTGACGACTGATTCAGCCCCTCTCCCCTTCCCAGAGGTCAGGACGTTATGAGACTAAAATCACAGAGTTGGTTCCTCTGGTGACCAGCCCCCATCCTTAGGTAATCTAGGCACATTTCAAAAGTCACCTCATTAACATAACAAGACACACATTTATCACTCTCATTACTTAAGAAATTCCAAGGGTTTTAGGAGCTCTGTGCCAGAAACTGAAGACCAAATATATGTTGCATATTATAAATCGCAATATCACAGTGCCCTAGAAGCAAATGGTCACTGTTAGTTCTGGCACAGTCACTGAAACACACTACATATTTCTTTTTTTATTTTTAATTTTTTCATTTATTTGGCTGCATCGGGTCTTAGTTGCGGCATGCAGGATCTTCTCTAGTTGCGACACATGGGCTTCTCTCTAGTTGTGGCACATGGGCTCCAGAGTGCATAGACTCAGTAGTTGTGGCACACAGGCTCTCTAGTTGTGGTGTGCAGGCTCTGGAGCACGTGGGCTCAGTAGTTGTGGCGCGCGGGCTTAGTTCCCCCGCGGCATGTGGGATCTTAGTTCCCTGACCAGGGAACAAACCCGCATCCCTTGCACTGGAAGGCGGATTTTTAACCACGGGACCACCACGGAAGTCCCAACACACACTGCATATTTCTTAGCTACTTCAGGATTCATCTTCCTTATATGGAAAAATAATTTTTATTAACTACCCTATCTACCTCTCAAGAGTCATTCACAATGACTGGCTGAGTTAACAGAAGTAAACATTCTTTGAAAAAGTAACGTAAAGACCCCATGTATCTGAGTAAGTGTGAACAAACAAAAATTGTTCTTATGATATGATACAATGAGAACGGCACATGATTTTTGCAGTATCCTTGCCAAAAATGGATAGCTTTAATATAATTATTATAAAACATCAATCACAAATTGAGGAGTATTCTACAAAATAACTGACCAGTACTGTTCAAGAGTGTAAAGGTCACAGTGACAAGGAAAGACTGAGGAACTGTCACATACTGGAGGAGACTAAGACATTACAACTACCTGTGTTGTGGGATCCTGAATTGGATCCTGGAAAAAAACAGAAGGAAAAGAATTTTAATAAAAAACTAATGAAATATGAAGTCTGTAGTTTAGTCAATAGGATTACACCAATGTTAATTTCTTAGTTTTAATCCTTATACTACGGTTATGTGAGACATTAGCATTTAGGAAAGCTGAGTGAAGGGTATAAAGGAATTCTGTACTATTTTTGCAACTTTTCTGTAAGTCTAAAATTATTTCAAACTAAAAACTTTAAAAGTTATTTTGAGTAATCAGGAAGCGCATCATCCCATTAATCGAGAAAAGCTGAACATCATTTTCAACTGCTGAACAGTTATTTTGGTATATGACATACACTAGGAAGAAATGACTTTTAAAGGATAATGCTGTCCTGTTCTTGTGCTACCTGACATTAAAGATCTTTGGCAATCTTATTTGGGTATTTCTAGCAAATGCTAAGATTTCACTCCAACAACTACAAATCAGTGTCCTAATGCTGCTTGGCCAAGGGAACAGTATTAATTTATTCTAGTTGTTCTTTTGGATATGAAGGACAGGAATGAATTACAGCTCTGAAATCAAACCCAATATGTTCATTTACCTCGACTTAAAAAGAAGAAAATATCTACTATTCAAGAATAAAAAAAAAGTATTTATCCAAATGGATGGATATTCTCGGCAATAAATTTTTAAAAATAAAAGTCAGTGCTACAACATTCCTGAATATGATAAGACCAGCTGCACTTTTTTTTTTTTTTAATCAATACATTCTCACACACAGTCATTGCAGAGCTTATCTCATTGTCAAGATGTGGGGAACAATACAGCTGCTATATTTTGTCGACTCAGCTCTTTCCCATACTTGATCTCTTAAGTACGATTTTTTTAAAGATAACATTTGTGGGTTCTGTAAAATAGAACACTGAAGAAGACATACAAAAGACGTGTGACCTCAACAGCTCCATCTATTATTTGGAAGTGTACATTTTTCACAAAAGTTTTAAGGGTAAGACTTTTTTCCTTGTTTTTTAACCAAGTTTTATACTTGCATCATAAGTGCATTTCCCCCCTTGACTCAAACTCCACATGGAATTTAATTTGATGGTCCCTGTAAAATATACAGCTTTATGACGACTTTACCAATTTCAGTCTTCTCGCTAGATAGAAACCAAGGAATAATATCTCTACCATTACCAACTAGAGGGATTTTTGGATGGACATAATTAAAAGTTTAAGATCTCTATCATCTATCCACATATAGATTTCTAAAGAAAAATATATGATTTGTTGAGTTTATCAGGATATCCAAAACAAGCTATGTTCTGAATTTTACAAGCATTTCACAAGTTTTTCCATTTTGAATCAATGGTCGCACATAGACACTTGCAAGTAGACAACCTCACTTCCCTTCTTTCGTTATGGAAATAGAGCCACTGTTCTTTTGCTGGCATGCTCTGAGTTAGACATAAATCAGAATTCGTTAGTAGCAATGAATCTCTGATACTCTAATAACTGATACTGCAGCCATGATCAAATTGCATTCAAATCCCTTATATGAAGAAGTTCATATAAGACAGCACAAGTACAGAGAGTAGGAGTTACAAGAAATGCCTAGAATTTCTCAGCAAGGTATGTTCTGTAGTCAGCACATGAGGTAAAACACCCTTTATCAAATATTTACTATACCATATTAAGCTAAAAGTGCCACATGTAAAGCGCAAAGTTATTAAATGCCAGTAATGAACTATATAAATCAACAAAGAACTTATTTAAATCCACTTATTAAAAAGCTAAAATTTTCTATAGCTTAAATCTGTCCTATGGAATATAACTGTAGCATTCACTGAGTTGAATGACAAAGGTGATCATGAAAATGTAAGATTAAAAAATACTATATCAATGGTAAGAGCCCCATTATGTATTAAGTGAATACTACGTATCAGTGGTTACTCTGTCAGGTTCTTTAAGATTCCTGAATCTTCACAATAACTTAGGCAAGTTCAGTATTACCTCCATTTTACAAATGAAGAAAATGAAACTCTGAATTTAAGTGATTTGCCCAAATCCACAAAACTAGTGATTATCTGGCTTCCCAATCATTATGCTTGTACTTTCACAAGATCAGTCTCCCAAAAGCTTCTACTATTCTTGAGAACTCATGGGAAAAACATCCTAGGTTCCTACCAAGGCGTGTCTAAACTGATGGCCTGCAATACTTCCAGTTGCAAAACTTTAGTTCAGCATCCACATTCTGAGGAAGTAAAAGATTACTTCAGATGGAAATTTCTATAGGATGCTCCTTTTACTTTTTTCCAACTGTCAAAAACCTTTGCTGATCATCTGAATTTCCCTAGGTCTCCCCAGGTTTGGAGTACAAATGATGCCATATTTACAGAAATGCTTAAATATCAGTGGCTTATTGCACTTTCCAGCTCCCTTAAAGACAAACCTAAAACGTTCTTGGTTTTCTCAGGCTCACAAGTGCTCAAAGGTACATTCATGGCCCACTTCCACCCATGCTGTGCTGTCTGTGTCCTCCATCAGAATGCTGCTCTGCTAGGCATGGTCAGGCTCCACCCTCAGTTAGTAGTCAATCAATGTTGCCATGATGCCAGAAGAACACTTTAGTGTGAAAAAGAATTAGAGGGTTGGGGCTGGGGGAGGATGATTTTTTTCTACTCTGTGATATACTCCGTAATTTCATCTCTAAATTAGCGGGTTTATTCCTAGAATCTCAAAAGTTGCCTTATGAACACTGTACCTTTAGGTTCTGGTTCTTAACTCCTCCTCTTCCAAACCTTAAATCTGTGCAGAGGGTTAAGATGGGACATCCTCCCCCATTTCTGTACTCAGCACCTCCTCACAGTGCTGAAGATTCCCCCTACTTTTTGACCTGAACATACACACGCACGCGCACACACACACAATCTTACACATAAGCTCATTCAAATAATTTCCTAGAATGTAAACCAGCACATCGGTTCTATAATTAGACAAATTTTAAATTGAGGTTGGAGATCCTCATTGAATACCCTGCTATCTTTCTCAAACCGGACAGCCCCTACTTCTCTTTCAAAACCACTGTGAACTCTTTCCTGACATCCGCCAAGTATGGTTGATCAGTCCTGTGTCCTCTGACACTGTCTATATATTCTATATCATCTTTTATTTGAATAATTTACTTAAGTACCTGTTTCCTTTTATAGATTCTGAGCTCCTTGAGGTTATAGACCATTTCTTACTCAACTAGCACAGTGCTAGCATCCCTACCACAGTCCCTGGCTTAATAAAATAAATAAATGAAATAATTCATTACAGAAGCCACTCAAGGAAATTGGTCTTGATATTCCATTTTAAAATCATGGGCTTTGTTCCTACAGCAGTTAAAAGAAAGACTGCAGTTTTGGTGCTGACCCACTCACTAAAGTGGCCTCTAGTTTAATATAACCCAAATGAGTTCCATTCTATCCAGAAACACTTAATGAGTGACAACATGACAGAGAATATTAGTATAAGATTCAGAAACAAAAACATTAACATAAGGGCTAAGATGACTTATGGTGTAACAAAGATTAAAACATGCTATGGAAATACAGAGAAAGGAGTGACAATTTTTGATTCAAGAAGATTTCTCAGAAAAGGAAGATCTTGAGCTATGTTTCTGAAGTGGGGAAGAAGGACATTCCAGGGGAGGTAAAAACTGGAGCAAAAGCCCGAAGATTGATGAGTATGTGGAGTAACCAAGAAACAACAAAGAGACCAAAATAGCTGCTATTTAGGGTATGTGGCTTGGGTGTGGAGAAAGGAGATGGCCTAGAAAGTGATGACAGAAATATGGGAAAAGACAATGGTGGAAAGCATTGATTAAGTCATTTCTATTATTTACATACTGAGGAAGGCAAAAGGTTTCTGAGGAGAATGATCCATTATTTCAGCAAGGTAACACTGCAGTATATAGCTCTCAACCAGGATGTATATTCTGATAATAAATGTAATGTTAGTGACTCTTTCTTTGAGGCATGTTCATCATCTATTCACCACCCCCAAGGCAGCTAATTTCAAAAAGGAGTCTCTGAGTCTCTCCTTCTCCTCAAGATCCATTTGGAAAAGTTGCTTACTTATTCATTACTGGCCCAACTGCTTTATCCAGCTCTGGAAGACAAAGTTTAACAAATCACATAGATAGGTCTTATTTGATTCTAAATCAAATCATTGAGATTTACCTCTTCATCCACTGAAAAGGAGACATGATCAACAATGTTCTTCAAAAAACGTTATCCTCCCAAGTTTAGTATTGCTCTCCTTTCCTTATCTCCAAGAGGAGATAGCCATAAAAAGAACTATAAGAAAGATGAATATAGGGATTAGTCTAAGAATCTAGGTCAAAATTAATAAGGTATGGGATAAGTCACTAGGAGAGAAAAGAAAAATACAGTGAAACTTTAGATGTGTAGATTAGAACTAGAGAGACTGGTCAAGATTAATACTGATTAGGAAAGTGAGCTGAATCTAAAATGTCTGGATAAGTGCCAAAAGCAGAGAGAGATAAGTGTGTGAATATATTTCTATACCAGAAGATCCAGAGAGAATGAAGGAACTGCTGGATAATATTATAAAAAGGAGATGTAAGAGAGAAGAAACAAACCAGGTAACTAGCAGAAGTTTTGCAAAGCAGGTAATAAATATCATCACGTTAGAGAAAGATCCTCCAAGGTAAGCATTAAGAAGGGAAGTACTTGCTTTGCCCAGAACCATGATGCTGTGTGTGACTCATGGTCAGCGGACAGTCAACCCACAACAGCCATCATTGCTTTCTGTGGTCAACCACTACTAATCTACTTTCTAAACTCATCCTTAACAGTCAACTCCAAAATCATAAGCCATGTCCTTACTAGGACATCTCTAGCATCGTGATTATTATCATGTTAAGTGTCCCTGTGAAAATTAAATACCAGTTTCTATTGTGTTATTCTCTTTCTTAAGGACTTCTTCAAAAAAGAATATGGGATAGCTTCAAGATGGTGGAGAAGTTAAGACGCGGAGATCACCTTCCTCCCCACAAATACATCAGAAATACATCTACATGTGGAACAGCTCCTAGAGAACACCCACTGAATGCTGGCAGAAGACCTCAGACTTCCAAAAGGCAAGAAACTCCCCAGGTACCTGTGTAGGGCAAAAGAAAAAACAAAAAACAGAGACAAAAGAATAGGGACGGGACCTGCACCTCGGGGAGGGAGCTGTGAAGGAGGAAAGGATTCCACACACTAGGAAGCCCCTTGGCAGGCGGAGACTGCGGGGGGGGCGGAGGTGGGGAGCTTCGGAGCCATGGAGGAGAGCACAGCCACAGGGGTGCGGAGGGCAAAGCGGAGAGATCCCCGCACAGAGGAGCGGTGCCGACCAGCACTCACCAGCCCGAGAGGCTTGTCTGCTCACCCGCCGGGGCGGGCGGGGGCTGGGAGCTGAGGCTCGGGCTTCCGAGGTCGGATTCCAGGGAGAGGACTGGGGTTGGCGGCGTGAACACAGCCTGAAGGGGTTAGTGCGCCACAGCTAGCCCGGAGGGAGTCCAGAAAAAGGTCTAGAGCTGCCGAAGAGGCAAGAGACTTCTTCTTGCCTCTTTGTTTCCTGGTGCGCAAGGAGAGGGGATTCAGAGCGCCGCTTAAAGGAGCTCCAGAGACGGGCGCAGGCCGCGGCTATCAGCGCGGACCCCAGACACTGGCATGGGACGCTAAGGCTGCTGCTGCCGCCACCAAGAAGCCTGTGTGCGAGCACAGGTCACTCTCCAAACCGCCCCTCCCGTGAGCCTGTGCAGCCCGCCACTGCCAGGGTCCCGTGATCCAGGGACAACTCCCTGGGAGAACGCACGGCACGCCTCAGGCTGGTGCAACATCCCGCCGGCCGCTGCCGCTGCAGGCTCGCCCCGCCTCCTCTGTACCCCTCCCTCCCCCCCGGCCTGAGTGAGCCAGAGCCCCCGAAGCAGCTGCTCCTTTAACCCCGTCCTGTCTGAGCGAAGAACTGACACCCTCAGGCGACCTACATGCAGAGGCGGGGCCAAATCCAAAGTTGAATCCCAGGAGATATGCGAACAAAGAAGAGAAAGGAAATCTCTCCCAGTAGCCTCAGGAGCAGCGGATTAAATCTCCACAATCAACTTGATGTACCTGCATCTGTGGAATACCTGAACAGACAACGAATCATCTCAAAAAGAGGAGGTGGACTGTGGGAGCAAGAATATTTTTTTTTCCCCTTTTTCTCTTTTTGTGAGTGTGTATGCCTATGCTTCTGTGTGTGATTTTGCCTGTAGAGCTTTGCTTTTACCATTTGTCCTAGGGTTCTGTCTGTCCGTTCTTTTCTGTTTTTTTGTTTTTTGTTTTTAGTATAGTTTTAGCACTTGTTATCACAAGTGGATTTGTTTTTTGGTTTCGTTGTTCTTTCTTTATTTTTTATTACTTTAAAAAAGTTTTTTTAATAATTATTTTTTATTTTAATAACTTTATTTTATTTTATTTTACTTTATTTTATTTTATCTTCTTCTTTCTTTCTTTTTCTTCTCCCTTTTATTCTGAGCTGTGTAGATGACAGGCTCTTGGTGCTCCAACCAGGGGTCAGAACTGTGCCTCTGAGTTAGGAGAGCCAAGTTCAGGACACTGGTCCACAGAAGACCTCCCAGCTCCACGTAATATCAAACAGCAAAAATCTCCCAGACGTCTCCATCTCAACGCCAAGACCCCAATCCACTCAACGACCAGCAAGCTACAGTTCTGGACACCCTATGCCAAACAACTAGCAAGACAGGAACACAAGCCCACCCATTAGCAGAGAGGCTGCCTAAAATCATAATAAGGTCACAGACACCCCAAAACACACCACCAGATGTGGATCTGCCCACCAGGAAGACAAGATCCAGCCTCATCCACCAGAACACAGGCACTAGTCCCCTCCATCAGGAAGCCTACACAACCCCCTGAACCAACCTTAGCCACTGTGGGCAGACACCAAAAACAATGGGAACTATGAACCTGCAGCCTGTGAAAAGGAGGACCCAAACACAGTAAGATAAGCAAAATGAGAAGACAGAGAAAAACACAGCAGATGAAGGAGCAAGGTAAAAACCCACCAGACCTAACAAATGAAGAGGAAACAGGCAGTCTACTGAAAAAGAATTCAGAATAATGATAGTAAAGATGATCCAAAATCTTGGAAATAGAATGGAGAAAATACAAGAAACGTTTAACAAGGACCTAGAAGAACCAAAGAGCAAACAAACAATCATGAACAACACAATAAATGAAATTAAAAATTCTCTAGAAGGGATCAATAGCAGAATAACTGAGGCAGAAGGACGGATAAGTGATCTGGAAGATAAAATAGTGGAAATAACTACTGCAGAGCAGAATAAAGAAAAAAGAATGAGAAGAATTGAGGACAGCCTCAGAGACCGCTGGGACAATATTAAACGCACCAACATTCGAATTATAGGGGTCCCAGAAGAAGAAGAGAAAAAGAAAGGGACTGAGAAAATATTTGAAGACATTACAGTTGAAAACTTCCCTAATATGGGAAAGGAAATAGTTAATCAAGCAGAGGAAGCACAGAGAGTCCCACACAGGATAAAACCAAGGAGAAACACGCCAAGACACATATTAATCAACCTATCAAAAATTAAATACAAAGAAAAAATATTAAAAGCAGCAAGGGAAAAACAACAAATAACATACAAGGGAATCCACGTAAGGTTAACAGCTGACCTTTCAACAGAAACTCTGCAAGCCAGAAGGGAGCGGCAGGACATATTCAAAGTGATGAAAGGGAAAAACCTACAACCAAGATTACTCTATCCAGCAAGGATTTCATTCACATTTGATGGAGAAATTAAAACCTTTACAGACAAGTAAAACCTAAGAGAATTCAGCACAACTTAAACAGCTTTACAACAAATGCTAAAGGAACTTCTCTAGGCAGGAAACACAGGAGAAGGAAAAGACCCTACAATAACAAACCCAAAACAATTAAGAAAATGGTAATAGGAACATACATATTGATAATTACCTTAAATGTAAATGGATTAAATGCTCCAACCAAAAGACACAGACAGGCTGAATGGGTACAAAAACAAGACCCGTATATATGCTGTCTACAAGAGACCCACTTCAGACCTAGGGACACATACAGACTGAAAATGAGGGGATGGAACACGATATTCCACGCAAATGGAAATCAAAAGAAAGCTGGTGTAGCAATTCTCATATCACACAAAATAGACTTTAAAACAAAGACTATTACAAGAGACAAAGAAGGACACTACATAATGATCAAGGGATCGATCCAAGAAGAAGATACAACAATTGTAAATATTTATGCACCCAACATAGGAGCACCTCAATACATAAGGCAAATGCTAACAGCCATAAAAGGGGAAATCGACAGTAACACAATCACAGTAGGGGACTTCAACACCCCACTTTCACCAATGTAGAGATCATCCAAAATGAAAATATATAGGAAACACAAGCTTTAAATGACACATTAAACAAGATGGACTTAACTGATATTTATAGGACATTCCATCCAAAAAAAACAGAATACACTTTCTTCTCAAGTGCTCATGGAACATTCTCCAGGATAGATCATATCTTGGTTCACAAATCAAGCCTTGGTAAATTTAAGAAAATTGAAATCGTTTCAAGTATCTTTTCTGACCACAATGCTATGAGACTAGATATCAATTAAAGGAAAAATCTGTAAATAATACAAACACTTGGAGGCTAAACAATACACTACTGAATAACCAAGAAATCACTGAAGAAATCAAAGAGGAAATCAAAAAATACCTAGAAACAAATGACAATGAAAACACAATGACCCAAAACCTATGGGATGCAGCAAAAGCAGTTCTAAGAGGGAAGTTCATAGCAATACACTCCTACCTTAACAAACAAGAAACATCTCAAATAAACAACCTGACCATACACCTAAAGCAATTAGAGAAAGAAGAACAAAAAAAACTCAAAGTTAGCAGGAGGAAAGAAATCATAAAGATCAGATCAGAAATAAATGAAAAAGAAATGAAGGAAACGATAGCAAGGATCAATAAAACTAAAAGCTGGTTCTTTGAGACAATAAACAAAATTGAGAAACCATTAGCCAGACTCATCAAGAAAAAAAGGGAGAGGACTCAAATCAATAGAATTAGAAATGAAAAAGGGGAAGTAACAACTGACACTGCAGAAATACAAAGGATCATGAGAGATTACTACAAGCAACTATATGCCAATAAAATGGACAACCTGGAAGAAATGGACAACTTCTTAGAAAAGCACAACCTTCCGAGACTGAACCATGAAGAAATAGAAAATATGAACAGACCAATCACAAGCACTGAAATTGAGACTCTGATTAAAAATCTTCCAACAAAAAAAGCCCAAGATCAGATGGCTTCACAGGTGAATTCTATCAAACATTTAGAGAAGACCTAACACCTATCCTTCTCAAACTCTACCAAAATATAACAGAGGGAGGAACACCCCCAAACACATTCTACAAGGCCACCATCACCCTGATACGAAAACCAGACAAAGATGCCACAAAGAAAGAAAACTACAGACCAATATCACTGATGAACATAGGTGCAAAAATCCTCAACAAAATACTAGCAAACAGAATCCAACAGCACATTAAAAGGATCATACACCATGATCAAGTGGGGTTTATCCCAGGAATGCAAGGATTCTTCAATATACACAAACCAATCAATGTGATACACCACATTAACAAATTGAAGGATAAAAACTATATGATCATCTCAATAGATGCAGAAAAAGCTTTTGACAAAATTCAACACCCATTTATGATAAAAACCCTCCAGAAAGTAGGCAGAGAGGGAACTTACCTCAACATAATAAAGGCCATATATGACAAACCCACAGCCAACATCGTCCTCATTGGTGAAAAACTGAAACCATTTCCACTAAGATCAGGAACAAGACAAGGTTCCCCATTCTCACCACTACTATTCAACATAGTTTTGGAAGTTTTAGCCACAGCAATCAGAGAAAAAAAAAAAGAAATAAAAGGAATCCTAATTGGACAAGAAGAAGTAAAGCTGTCACTGTTTGCAGATGACATGATACTATACATAGAGAATCCTAAAGATGCTACCAGAAAACTACTAGAGCTAATCAATGAATTTGGTAAAGTAGCAGGATACAAAATTAATGCACAGAAATCTCTTGCATTCCTATACACTAATGATGAAAGATCTGAAAGTGAAATTAAGAAAACACTCCCATTTACCATTGCAACAAAAAGAATAAAATACCTAGGAATAAACCTAGCTAAGGAGAGAAAAGACCTGTATGCAGAAAATTATAAGACACTGATGAAAGAAATTAAAGATGATACAAATAGATGGAGAGATATACCACGTTCTTACATTGAAGGAATCAACATTGTGAAAATGACTATACTACCCAAAGCAATCTACAGATTCAATGCAATCCCCATCAAACTACCACTGGCATTTTTCACAGAAGTAGAACAAAAAATTTCACAATTAGTATGGAAACACAAAAGACCCCGAAGAGCCAAAGCAATCTTGAGAAAGAAAAATGGAGCTGGAGGAATCAGGGTCCCGGACTTCAGACTATACTACAAAGCTACAGTAATCAAGACTGTATGGTACTGGCATAAAAACAGAAATATAGATCAATGGAACAGGATAGAAAACCCAGAGATAAACCCACACACATATGGTCACCTTATCTTTGATAAAGGAGGCAAGCATATACAGTGGAGAAAAGACAGCCTCTTCAGTAAGTGGTGCTGGGAAAACTGGACAGCTACATGTAAAAGAATGAAATTAGAACACTCCCTAACACCATACACAAAAGTAAACTCAAAATGGATTAAAGACCTAAATGTAAGGCAAGACACTATCAAACTCTTAGAGGAAAACATAGGCAGAACGCTCTATGACATAAATCACAGCAAGATCCTTTTTGACCCGCCTCCTAAAGAAATGGAAATAAAAACACAAATAAACAAATAGGACCTAATGAAACTTCAAAGCTTTTGCACAGCAAGGGAAACCATAAACAAGACGAAAAGACAGCCCTCAGAATGGGAGAAAGTATTTGCAAATGAAGCAACTGACAAAGGATTAATCTCAAAAATATACAAGCAGCTCATGCAGCTCAATATCAAAAAAACAAACAATCCAATCCAAAAATGGGCAGAATACCTAAATAGACATTTCTCCAAAGAAGATATACAGATTGCCAACACACACATGAAAGGATGCTCAACATCACTAATCATTAGAGAAATGCAAATCAAAACTACAATGAGGTATCACCTCACAATGGTCAGAATGGCCATCATCAAAAAATCTACAAAAAAAAAAAATCTACAAGCAATAAATGCTAGAGAGGGTGTGGAGAAAAGGGAACCCTCTTGTACTGTTGGTGGGAATGTAAATTGATACAGCCACTATGGAGAACAGTATGGAGGTTCCTTAAAAAACTAAAAATAGAATTACCATATGATCCAGCAATCCCACTACTGGGCATATACACAAAGAAAACCATAATTCAAAAAGATACATGTACCACAATGTTCACTGCAGCTCTATTTACAATAGCCAGGACATGGAAGCAATCTAAGTGCCCATCAACAGATGAATGGATAAAAGAAGATGTGTCACATGTATACAATGGAATATTACTCAGCCATAAAAAGAAACGAAACTGAGTTATTTGTAGTGAGGTGGATGGACCTAGAGACTGTCATACAGAGTGAAGTAAGTCAGAAAGAGAAAAAAAAATACCATATACTAACAGATATATATGGATTTTTTTTAAAAAAATGGTTCTGAAGAACCTAGGGGCAGGACAGGAATAAAGACGCAGACATAGAGAATGGACTTGAGGACACAGGAAGGGGAAGGGTAAGCTGGGACGAAGTGAGAGAGTGGCATGGACATATATACACTACCAAATGTAAAATAGATAGCTAGTAAGAAGCAGCCACATAGCACAGGGAGATCAGCTCGGTGCTCTGTGTCCACCTAGAGGGCTGGGATTGGGAGGGTGGGAGGGAGATGCAAGAGGGAGGAGATATGGGAATATATGTTTATGTATAGCTGATTCACTTTGTTGTACACCAGGAACTAACACACCATAGTAAAGCAATCATACTCCAATAAAGATGTTTAAAAAAGTAAATAAACATTAAAAAAAAATATGGAGGGGCAAGAAGATACATCTCTTATAAATGTTCTATCACATATGTGTAAGTATTCTTAATAGTCTTTGGTGGAGAAGAGGGAGATGCCAGAAAAAAAGTATCTATCTGGGCACTATTTTTTCATAAGTGACTCTCTACTCACAAATCACCCATTCCTCCCCTTCTTCCCCTTAGTCCCTTGTGGCTCAAGTGTTCCCAGGTATCATTGGAAATCTCAACACAAGTGAAAAGAGAAGTAATTCTTGTATTAGTAGGAGTATAGAGCAAAGTTAGATGCTTGGTGTGACTGTTCAGTTTGGGTTAGCAAGGTCACAGAGAAAGACTAGGTCTTGCTTGGTTGGCATCAGCTGAGCAGGCAAGCAACATAAACTATGGGTGAGAGTAGGTAAGTGTTGTGCTGAGTCCCAGAGGACAGGTGGCCGGATGGCTCTGACATGCCAGATGACCAGCCATGGACATAACTCTAAATAGGGAATTGTGTTTGTCAGCCTTCTCCAGAGATACTGAAATTAATGTTCCATGGACATGCCCACTGATCTGTCAGTAAAGCAGATGGAAGCCAGAGTTCCCATACTCTCCAGCCTTCAGTTAAAGTTATTCTTTGGGTCAGTTAGACCTGAAACTGTGAACTATCCACATTTCCTGCCCAAGTCCATCTGATTTTCAGGGGGAAAAAATTCTCAAAAGTAAATTAAATTAGAACCATTTGATGAATTTAAATAGAATTTCTGTGGTCTTCTGCTCCATACATATATGTACCCCTCAGAATCTCCATCTCTTTCAGCACCCCCAATGCTTATTCATTATTTTCCTGGATGTGATTAGTTGGTTTAATCTTAATAATTCATTTGTCTAGGATGGAGTAAAGTTGGAATATCCTTTTCTGAATTTCAGTGCTAAAGAAAGAACATCTCTCCTTTGACTGGAAGGAACTGTGCCTATACCTCATGTGATGAAACTGATGAGACCCTCACACTCTGAAATATAGACTTTTCTTCCTGTAACCAGATATGATCTTTCAGGACATACCAACTCTGTAGCTAGAGATCATAGGAGACCCACTAATGCTGAGGACTCTACTGTTAAGCTGCATATTTTTAGATTCTTTGTCATCTCTAAGACATTGCTAAGAAATGATCTCATTGTTTGTTTTTGTTAATCTACAGTAATCAATATCAATAAGATATTCTTTAAGATGTTTGTTGAAATTTTCAGTTTCGTAAGTATACTTTTTAGACCTTAGGAAAGCAAATAAAGGAATGAGTACCTTTTAGGGGACATAAGTAGATAAACAGCTTCTGATTGAGGAATAACTCCAGAAATTTCAAAAATAGAGCATCACATAGGAATGTTACCATGAAAAAATAATACCTAGAATTTCACACAAAGTTTTTGGATGCTCTGGCTTGACCCAAGGAAATAATTTGGAATTCCTAGAGGAGGGCTGTCAGATGGATTGTTAGACCTCTTAGTAATCTACTCTTCTAGACTGCTCTAAAATCATTTCCAACATCTTTCCTTAATCCTTCCTCACTCGTACTTTTAACCCTTTCCCAGTATTCTAAACAGTTCAAACCACTAACATGCTAAAATGATTTAAATATACTTTGATAGAAATAAGATATGATATATTGTGTTGACTCATAAGAAATAGCCAGTTTACAGGTCAAAAAGTTTGAATATTGGGGGCTTCCCTGGTGGCGCAGTGGTTGAGAATCTGCCTGCCAATGCAGGGGACACGGGTTCGAGCCCTGGTCTGGGAAGATCCCACATGCCGCGGAGCAACTAGGCCCGTGAGCCACAACTACTGAGCCTGCGCGTCTGGAGCCTGTGCTCCGCAACAAGAGAGGCTGCGACAGTGAGAGGCCCGCGCACCTCGATGAAGAGTGGCCCCCGCTCGCCACAACTAGAGAAAGCCCTCGCACAGAAACGAAGGCCCAACACAGCCAAAAATTAATTAATTTTTTAAAAAAGTTTGAATACTGACAATCTCATATGAGTCAACTGAATATATTCATTAATATATATCTATATCTATAAATATGTGGTCAAAACAGTCATTTGGTAGATCCAAGTTGGTAAATATCAAGCAATTTTATATGTTTCAATTATATGTACACATCTCCAAATCTAAAAGACTGAAGGTTTATTTAATATTAGTATATTACTTGAAATTCATGCTTAATTATTTATTCTTCAATAAATATAATAGCATGCATTATAGCAAGGTCAATTATTTGGTTGTGATATGGTACTACAGTTATAAAAGATGTTATCATTAGAAAAGACTGGATGAAAGGTGCATGGGACCTCCCTGTACTTTTTTCTTTTTTCAATTACCTGTGAATCTATACTGATTTAAAAAAATTTTAATGTATTATATTTTCTGTATTTCACAGGTATATTTTAAGTCAAATTTAAAGCAACTTTTCTTTTTAAGAATTCTTTTCCTTGCCTTTCCAATGTACAGAAATGCATTTTCACACAGGTATTTTAGATTAAAATACACATACATTTGTGTGTCTACCCACGTGTAGAAAGAAATCTAGTAATGTGCTCCTTATAGTTGCTATTTATTCGCATGGAAGTCATCAAGTGTTACTTTGAATGACCTATACTTTGAAAGATAAGGAGACATTTGGAGTTCAAATAAATACATGAGTTTATATTCCATAAAATAATAACAGAAACAATCATCATTATCATCATCGTAGGAAACTAGCTACATCTAGTCAAGGATTAGCCCATTAAAAAAACCCAAAAACTTTAAAGTTCAATTTGGAATTTCAAATTCCCCAATTATCAGACAAAATGCCCTCTGCTCTACAGGTGCCTAGAATAAAATTTTACATTATATAAAATATTTTTCCTCAGTATTCAGACTATCTCATGAAATATTATATAATAATCAGTCCAAAAGAAATGACTGTAGTGTGTTTCAGGTTAAAAGGAAACTAAGTCTTGAAAACTTGGGGAACTCACCTCAACCTCACTGAAATCAGGCCATTTGCAAAGAATCAAAAATTTGGAATCAAAATTATGTTTGATAAAAATTATTAAAACTTAAGAGAGACCTTAAATTTCAGCCATCATAACTCCCAGTTATACTCCTGTCTTTCCTAGTCAGTATTACCAATGGTTTTCCTTGTGTGATCCAGTAGTTATTTAGATGTCTGAGGAGAGTAATTAAAAATGCTGAAGATTTCTGGGTTTTATTGTCATGTTTCTGATTATTCACAGAGGGTAAAGAATGTTCAGAATAGAAAAGTCATTTGTCATTTATTATATGGCAATAAATAAGCAGTAAAATTTACCAGCATATGACATTCAATTTCTTCAAGGACCACATTGAAAAGTTAGGGGTAGACTGCTATTATCCACTTAGCATAAACACTTTGGCAAATTGGAATAGAATCTGCTTATACTGTTCTAATCTTGTATACTCAGCCTTCACTTGGAGGTCACTGGGAGCTCCAAATAAGGAAGAGTACAGGGAAAATCCCAGAGCAGAGTCCTCTAAGAGTGTGACTATATACATTACTACCCTACAAGGTAAACTCTCAATTTGGTTGCAGTTCTAGTAAAAAAAATGTTCCATTGGAAACATTCATGAATTCAAGCTTCTAACAACTTTAATGACAACTACTTAATGAATATGAGGGTCATGGGAATTTCAACTATTAAGATGTATCCCCCCCAAAGTATTAAAATATTAGCCAAATGCCCAAACGGAATTTGGTGCTTTTTTTCTGATAAGACTTTCTCTAAGAAGTTTCTTTCCCAGCAAATTAAAAAATATTTTGAACCTGGAGATGTTTGTATTTTTTCCCACTGATTGTTAACTTTGCTTGTGTTTTGAAATTCACTAAATTAAAGGCAATTTGCTAAAAAATAAAAACCAATATATAAAGCAAATTAGTTTTTATAACAGAGTGGTTACACATTTTTTTTCCCTATGAGAAAAATGAATCCTAGAGTCATTAGATCATTAACCCCAAGTTAAGCATAACAACAAAAAGTAGAATTTAGGTCTTCCAAATCCTAGTCCAATGCTCTTCCAATGTTCATTAAAAGCATGCCTAAGTGATACCAGCCAAACAAGATATCACATTTTAAAGTCAAATCCAAGTTATGATATATATTTGAAATTTTTAAAAAGCAACTTAAAGATACTGTGTAATTCAGATGTTTCACTCTAAAAAAAACTACTCATATGCTACTGGGTTTCACAAATATAATAAAATAGCAATAAAATAAAAATAGAAAAATCAAGATCAGGGAAAATATAAGTATAAAACCAGGGAAAATAGCAACATGAAATCCAAACTATTGTCTCAAATCTTTTATGGAACAAGGAGGTAAAGCTAAACAAACAAAAAAACAAATAAGCAGAACACAACTGCAATAGATGATGGTCAAATTTGTCTCAGAGCTTACCAGAATTCAAGGTTAAAAGAGAAACATTACCAATTAGCAGAAAGGCAGAGCCTAGCCTCAGGGAAAATGAAGTTTTTCTTAACAGTGTATTCTAAAAGACGTAACAACAACAATAATAATAGATATTTATCCCTTATTGATATACAGGGCCACTAAGTAGAAAATATCTTCAACAATGTCTTTAATACAAATGCAATAATGTCATGAATTTTATACTGGATATAAAGCTTAGGACTCCTATTAAAAAAAGAAATTAGCAAGTGTGATTCTATAAGAGACTAAGCAAGTTACTATTTATATAGCTCTCTGATGGCCTGGCTTGACCCAAGGAAATAATTTGGAGTTCCTAAAGGAGGAATGGTAATGAGGTTTCATCTCCATGGACAACTCTGACCACTCTGTCATTCTGCAAAAAAAACTGTACTCAATTAGTCATGTCTGCCATAGTTGCAGGAAGGGGGAAAATAACACAAATGTCATATATTTGTCATCTCTAACTAGAGCAATGTATGGTCCACCTATCTGATATGGTGTTCTGAAAATGTTATTTACCTCATTGTGATCTGGGTTGGAGTACCAGTAATCCCATATTTTATTTTCCAGTGAAGACCTACACTGATGTGGTTCTCTACAGCTTGTTGAAGGTGGATCCAAAAGTTTTAGAGATCCAGACAAGGAAGTAGTAAGTTTGAAATCTCAAAGTACAACTTAGGGCATCTAACTTGGAGTCCCTTTTACTTGTAACTGTATTCTTTTCTCATTATACAGAAAATATTTTCTTTGTTCAAAATTTAAACAATGCAGGGAAGAAGGAAGGAAGGGAGAGATAGAAGGAGGGAAGAAGGGAGGAAGGGAGGGAGGGAGGAAGGAAGGATCCATCGGTAATTTCAATTCTCAAGAGTAACCACTTCTGAAGTTCTGGCGATTTTTCTTTCAGAAATATGCCTTTAGGCAAAATCACATACATATGCACACACATAATCTTACAAAAATATGATTTATTATACAATTGACCCTTGAACAGCATGAAAGCAAGGGGCTCTGACCCCATCCATATGTAACTTTATAATCAGCCCTCCATATCTGTGGTTCCAAATCTGCAGATCAACCAATGGCAAATCATGTAGTACTGTAGTACGTATTTATTGAAAAACATCAGTGCATAAGTGAACCCAAGCCATTCAAACCCATGTTATTCAAGGGTTAACTGCATATGCAATTTTAGCACATGTACTGTTATTTCCCTACATTCTTTTTTTTTAACTGTTCATCTCCCTCTATTTCCTCAACCATCAAATAAAAAATGTTGAGAGACTGCTGTGCATATTGTTTCACTTGTTTAACATTTTTTTAAATTTATTTATTTATTTAGGCTGCATTGGGTCTTGCTGCTGCACGGAGGTGCGAGGGCTTCTCATTGCGGTGGCTTCTCTTGTTGCGGAGCACAGGCTCTTGGCACGCGGGCTTCAGTAGTAGCAGGCGGGCTCAGTAGTTTCGGCACATGGGCCCTAGAGCGCACAGGCTTCAGTAGTTGCAGCACGCAGGCTCAGCAGTTGTGGCACATGGGCCCTAGAGCAAGCAAGCTTCAGTGGTTGCAGCACATGGGCTCAGTAGTTGCAGCGTGTGGGCTCTAGGGTGTGCAGGCTTCAGTAGTTGTGGCACACGGGCTCAGGAGCTGCAGCTCATGGGCTCTAGAGCACAGGTTCAGTAGTTGTGGTGCACGGGTTTAGTTGCTCCACAGCATGTGGGATCTTCCCGGACGAGGGATCAAACCCATGTTCCCTGCATTGGCAGGTGGATTCTTAACCACTGCACCACCAGGGAAGTCCCAACATTTTTATTTTTAATAGACTTTACTTTTTAGAACAATTACAGATTTACAGAAATACTGAGAAGACAGTACAGAGAATGCCCATATACCACACACTCAGCTTCCCCTATTAACATTTTAATTAGTACAATATACTGTTATGAGTAATGAACCAATATTGATATGTTATTATTAATTAAAGCCCATAGGTTATTTAAATTTCCTTAGTTTTTACCTAAAGCCCCCTTTCCTCTTCCAGGATCCCATTCAGGATACCACATTACACTTAGTTGTCAGGTCTGATCTCTTAGGTTCCTCTTGGCTATAGCAGTTTCTCAGACTTTGTTTTTGATGACCTTAAGAATTCTGAGGAGTACTGGTCATGTATTATTTAGGATGCTGTATTAATCAGGGTGCTTCAGAGAAATAGAACCAATAGGTGTGTACATGTGCAGAAAGAGATTTATTTTAAGAAACTGGCTTTCATCATTATGAAGACTGACAAGTCCAAAATTTGCAGGGTGGGCCAGCAGGCTGGAGACCTGTGGCAGGAGCCAACACTGCAGCTCAAGCTGAAAAGCCAGTGTTGCAAATGAAGTTTGAAGGTGGTCTGCTAGGGAATTTCCTCTTGCTCGGGAGGTGAGCCTTTCATTCAATTCAGGCCTTCAACTGATTGGATGAGGCCCACTACATTATGGAGGGTAATCTGCTTTCCTCAAAGTCTACTGATTTAAATGTAAATCTCACTGAGTCATGACCAACACTGCCATGAAATAAAATAAATTAGGAGAGGCATGAACTGTTTCTTGAAACTTTTGTTTCATTTATGTAATATAAATACACATACTCATGCACATTGTTTTGTGATATAAACTGTCCTTATTTCCTCCTGTGATCCTACTCAGAAATGAAACTAATTAAACTGCCAAATAAATAAATAAATAAATAAATGTAAATCTCATCCAAAAACACCTTCAGAGAAACATCCAGAATAGGCCCAGTCAGGCTGCCACACATAATTAACAATCAAAGATGCCTAAAAAAGTGAAATGTTTGATGTTTTTCTCCTGATAAGACTGGGAGTATGAGTTATTGAGAGGAACACCACAGAGGTAAAGTGTCATTTTCACCATACCATATCAAGCATATATACTAGCAACATGATTTATGATTGCTGATGCTGGCCTTGATCACCTGACTGAGGTAGTGTTTGTCAGATTTCTCCACTGTGACATTACTCATTTTTTCCCCCTTTCCATACTATACCCCTGTGTTTCTCTGACTTACCCTCACCAATGTTTTGTTTTTCGTTTTTGTCTTGAGTACTTCCTTACTTTCTGGCACTACAAGATGCTCCAGACTCATCATCTCAGGTATATTTCCTACCTTGGTCCTAGAATCAGACATTTCTCCAAGGAGCCTTAGTTCCTTTTATTGAAAAATGGTATTAGAAACCAAGATCTGGGCAGTAGGCATACTCATGGCTACTGGGGTGGTATTTCTTATAAGCTTTCTCAGCTGACAGAGCAAACAATATAGACATCTATATAAACCTGTACACATACACAAAGCTTTAAGTATTTCAGTATCTAACTATCTACCTCTACATTAAGCTAAACATGAGTTCATACTCATATCTTCAACTCTAATCCATTACTGTGGGTTAGTCTAGCCTCCTGCTCTTGCTTATCTGTAAATTCCCACTCCAGCAGTAAGAAACCAGGCTTGCACCATCTGCCATCCATTTACTTAATTGTTCCATTCCAGTATGCATGCAGAGCAATATCAGAATTGTTAACCCATATTCCCATGGGAAACAACTTTATCAACTAGAGTACTTAGGTGCAGTCTCATTTGCCTTTAGACTTAAAGAATCCACTTATTTCCAAAGATATTTTATGGATTTGCCTCAGTTTGCTTATCTAGATATCTGATAAAGATACAAAATTAAACTCCATCATTTTTGAAACGTTTATTTGAAAAATAAATGATCATGTAAGACCTGGCAAAAGTAGAGTGTTTGACTCTTTAGGTTCAAGATTTAAAATAGTTTAAATGTTACATATTTTTATAATTTTAAGAATGATTCAAAGTTCCTATGTGTTATAAAACAAAATGGTTGCAAAGCAATTAAACTGAAATGTTATTATAAATACGATTGTGTACTAAACAACCAGATTTTGCTTTTTTAGTTATGGTATATTTTAGAAAAGATGGCTTTGCTGACCCTGAGCTGATTATTATACTCATATAATATGGGTAGAACAATGGACTTTAATTATGGAAAGTGTCAGGAAATATTTTCCCCTTTCTTTGTTACTTTCATGTCTTGGCTTGAGCCTATGATCCCAGTGTCTTTTGAACAAAGAAATAGGGAACCAGGACCACTTTAATACAGGGTGGTTTTTAATATATTTACAAATATACAAAGAAGGCATCAAGGAAGGCAGTTCAATGGTGGTCAAAGTTCACGTAAGAAAAGTGTCTCAGTGGGATGGCAATGTGGTCCCAGTGGGGTCCAAGCTCTCAGGAGGACTCATAAACAGATAGTAGCTTCTTTGAATCAGGAGATTAGCCACATTCATGTAGATTGAGTAATAAGAAAATATTTTGAAGATAATGAGAGCCAGCTTTCTCTATTTTAAAGAAACTTCCCTTTTGTAATTAATAAGTATTTTGTAGATAGGTACTTTGAGACTATGTAAAATCTCATTCCTCCTTACATTTCTCATTGGTTTTAGCATGTATTGTTGTTTCTTGCCTGTACTAATTATAAATTTGATGGTTGCCAAATGGTGACTTTCTAATTCTACATATTCCACATATATTAGTTCACAGTCTAGTCTAAGAAAGACCTTTCTCTTCTCCTTCTTTATTATTCATTTATTAAATTTTACCAGTGTGGCCTCAAAGATCTGTTTTATTCAATTGGTTATAATCTCTTTTTATAATTGTTTATTTTCATACACAAAATATCTCATATTTGGCCAACAGGAACTTTTTCAAGCTTCCTCTTGTATCCTTCTGAAATATCTTCACCATGTTTTGAGAATCTCCATACTTTCTGGTTGAATACGTTATTTCAGGCTCATCTTCTTCATCCCCTGCCTTGACTCTAGAACCAACAATTTCTTTCTCCTACGAGCAGTGGTATTTAGAAAGCAAATTTTGCTCACTGCTTGAGGTGTCACAGAGCTAAGAATATACTTATGCTGCATAAAAATACATCCACATATACATATGTACATGCACATTTACATCTTAATTTATATTTCAAATTATCTAACTGAAAACTAAGAATTCACAGCAATACTTCTAAACCCAATTCAATATCAAAGGGTTCTTTCTAGCTTTCCTGCATTCCATATTTGTACCTTGTTTCTCTGACAGTGAGAAACCTGGCCCTCATATCCTCAAAATATTATCTTTTTTTTTTTCAATATACATGCATGTAGTCAATATTCTGACTCCACCTTAACTAAATGATCAACGTAAAACTCACCAGTAATGGATCAAAACGATAACTTGTGCCAGCAGAAACAATGTAAAGAGGAGACCACAGCATCACTTTCATGGGGGTATTCAGGCTCAAAACGTATAAGCTGGGTCTAATCAGTTTGTGCCTACCCAAATTGAAAGTTTACAAAACATCTGACCTGTAATCCTCAAAAATACAGAAAACATGAAAGCTAAGGAAAGAGTGAAGAACTATTCCAAGTTGAAGGAGACTAGGAAAAACATGACAATGGGATGCAACAGATGATCCTACCCTGGATCCTTCTGCTATATAGGAAATTATTGAGACAATGAGCAAAACTTAAATGGGGCCTCTGGGTAAAATACAATATTGGAGTTCTTCATATTATTCTTACAACTTTTCTGTATGTTTTAAGTTGCTTTAAAAATACTTCAGTAATATTTTAATTTGAACACATGGTTTAGTGTGTAATATACAGCATAGTATGGCATATCAAAGCTAATAAACACATGTTGTACATGATACAAAGGTAAAGCTAGTAGCTCAAACAGGAAGAAAATGGATTTAAAACATTTATAGAACAAGAAAATAAAGTTAGAAGTAAACAGAAAAACACTGAATTTAATAAAACTTAAAATGTTTCTACTTTGCCGTTAAATTGGGAAATTGTTCTCACTTTATCTTCATGTTAAACAATATAATATCTATACCAGTGTCCATATTTTGATCTCTTACATCAATTTCAACATAACAAAGTTAGACATTAATTCCATGGATGGGTATGAAAACTCAAGATATGCCTGGAAATTTTTATTTCAACATACTAAGGAAGCTATCAAATATGATTGCTATTGGTGTTAAAAAGAACAAACCATCCTAAAGGACTTCCCATTTCCAGTTTTTGATAGACTGAGCATTTGAATAAGATAGAAGTATATTCAACTGGAGAAAAGTTGAGTCTATAAAAACCATTAGTCTACAATGTTACATAAAAAGTTATCAAATAGAAAAATGTTTGCTAGCCGTAAGGCAAATATACCCATCTAAAGGAAATGGTATGCTCAATTACCTAAAATATAAATTAATGACTCATAACTGCAATGTATCATTCCAATCACAAAGGTCAGGTCACAGACAGTGGAAGCAAACTTGTTATCATGGTTTGGGACAATAAGAACAAAACAGAATAGAGAGTCCAGAAGTACAGTCATAGGTATACAGACACTGGTTTCCTACAAAAATATCATTGCAGTGCATTGGGGAAAACAGCTTCATCAATTGAACATCCATGGGAAAAAATGACCTTTGGTCCCTAACTTACAGTGTAAACAAAGAACAATTCCATTGGGAATTGGGAATTCCTAATAGGAAATGTTAATAGAAAATACACTTGTTAACATACTTATTAATACTTTAGCTTAACAGAAAAGTTTAAACAGAAAAGTAAATTTTTTTTAAATTCTATAATAAAATATAGGAGAATATCTTATGACCTTAGCATGGACAATATTTCTTAAGTAAGATACAAAAAGCACTAATCATAAAGGAAAATATCAATTCAGTCAAACATCAGTAAATTAAGAACTTTTTATCAAAAACACCAAATGTCAAAGGCAAAACACAGAAAGGAAAAGATATTTGCAATACACATATTTGACAAAGGATTCCTATCCAGAATCTATAAAGATCTTCTACAAATTAATAAGAAAATTACAGAAAATTACCCCCAAACAGCAGAATACACACTCTTTTCAAGTGCACATGGAATACTGTCCAGGATAATCACATACTAGGCCACAAAACACAGTCTCAATAAGGTTAAAAAGACTGAAATCATATCAAGCATCTTTCCTGACCATAACAGTGTTCAACTAGAATTTAGTTAAAAGAAAAAAGCTGGAAAAGGCAAACATGTGGAGTCTGAACAAGATGCTACTAAACAACCAATGGGTCACTGAAGAAATCAAAGAGGAAATAAAAAAATACCTGTAGACAAATGAAATGGAAACACAATGTTCCAAAATGTATGGGATAGAGCAAAAGCAGTTCTAAGAGTGAAGGTTATAGCAATACAGGTCTACCTCAGGAAACAAGAAAATTCTCAAAGAAACAACCTAACCTTACACCTAAAGGAACTAGTAAAAGAAGAACAAAACCAATCCAAAATTAGTAGAAGGAAGGAAATAATAAAGCTCAGAACCAAAATAAATGAAATAAAGACTTAAAAAGTAGAAAAGATCAATGAAATTAAGAGATGTTTTTTGAGAAGATAAACACAATTGATAAGCCTTTAGCCAGACTCATCAAGAAAGAAAGAGAGGGCCCAAATTAATAAGTTCAGAAATGAAAGAGAAGTTACAACTGACACCACAGAAATACAAAGGATCATAAGAGATTTCTGTGAATAATTATATGCCAACAAATTGGACCACTGAGAGGAAATGAATATATTCCCAGAAATGTACAATCTTCCAAGACTGAATCAGGAACAAACAGAAAATCTGAACAGACCCATTATCAGTAATGAAACTGAAAACAATAATTTTCAAAATTCAACAAACAAAAGAGTTAACCATCCTTCTCAAACTATTCTAAAAAATTAAAGAGGAAGGAATGCTTCCAAACTCATTCTTTGAGGTCAGCATCACTCTGATTCCTAAACCAGACAAAGACACCACACACACACACACAAAAATTAGAGGCCAGTATCACTGAAGAATAGAGATGTAAAAATCCTCAACAAAATATTAGCAAACTTAATTCAATAATACATTAAAAGGATCATATATCATGATCAAGTGAGATTCATCCCAGGCATACAAGGATAGTTCAGTATCCACAAATCAAGCAATATGATACACCACATTAACAAACTGAAGAATAAAAATTATATGATCATCACAATAAATGCATAAAAACTTTTGACAAAATTCAACATCAATTTATGATTAAAACTCTCTACAAAGTGGGTATAGAGAGAATACCACACCAAAATAAAGGCCATATCAACATCATACTGAAGAGGGGAAAGCTGAAAACATTTCCTCTAATATCAGGAACAAGACAAAGATGTCCATTCTTACCAATTATATTTAACATTGAATTGGAAGTCCTAGCCACAGCAATCAGACAAGAAAAAGAAATAAAAGGAATCCAAATTGGAAAGGAAGAAGTAAAATTGTCACTTTTTGCAGATGAAATGATATTATACTTAGAAAACTCTAAAGACTCCATCAAAAAACTATTAAAATAAATGAATTCAGTAAATTTTCAGGATACAAAATTAATATACAGAAATCTGTTGTTTCTATACACTGACAACAAGCTATCAGAAAGAGAAATTAAGAAAACAATCCCCTTTGGTGGACCAGGACTTTCCATTTTTTGTTCATACATTGTTTTCTACCTCAAGCATATGTTTTTGTTTGTTTGTTTGTTCATTTGTTTGTTTTTGCCACACAGCTTATGGGATCTCAGTTCCCCAACCAGGGATTGAACCCAGGCCACAGCAATGAAAGGCCAGAATCCTAACCAGTAGGCCACCAGGGAACTCCCGAGTTATTTTTACAATAAAAGAAAAATGAAGATTGTAAAAAAAAAAAAAAAGAAAAGAAAAGAAAACAATCCCCCTTACAATTACATCAATAAGAATAAAATACAGAGGAATAACCTAACCAAGAGGGTAAAAGGCCTATATTCTGAAAACTATAAGACACTGATGAAAGAAACTGAAAACAACACAAATGGAAAGATATACCATGCTCACAGATTAGAAGAATTAATATTATTAAAATATGCATGGTACTCAAGGTGATTTACAGATTCAGTGCAATCCTTATCAAAATACCAATAGCATCTGTCACAGAACTAGAACAAACAATCCTAAAATTTGTATGGAACCACAAAAGACCCCACATAGCCAAAGAAATCTTGAGAAAGAAGACAAAGCTAGAAGTATTACACTCCCTAATGTCAAACTATAATACAAAGTTACATTCATCAAAATAGTATGGTACTGGCACAAAAACAGACACACAGATCAATGGAACAGAATAGAGAGCCCAGAAATAAACCCATTCTTATATGGTCAATTAATCTATCACAAAGGAGGCAAGAATACACAATGAAGAAAAGACAGCCTCTTCAATAAATGATGGTGAAAAAACCTGGACAGCTACATGCAAAAGAATGAACCTGGACCACTTTCTCACATCATATATGAAAATAAACTCAAAATGGATTAAAGACTTTAATATGAGACCTAATACCTTAAAACTCCTAGGAAAAAACATAAGCAGTACGCTCTTTGACATTGCTCCTAGCAATATTTTTTTGGATCTGTCTCCACAGGCAAGGGAAACAAAAGCAAGAATGAACAAATGGGACTACATCAAACTTAAACACCTTTGCACAGTGAAGAAAACCATCAACAAAATGTAGAGTCAGCCTACTGAATAGGACAAGATATTTACAAACAACATACCTGATAAGGGGTTAATATCCAAACTATATAAAGAACTCATATAACTCAATGTTTAAAAAACAAATCTGATTTAAAAATAGGCATAGGACCTAAACAGACATTTTTCCAAAGAAGATATGCAGATGGGCAACAGACACATGAAAAGAAGCTCAACATCACTGATCATCAAGGAAATGCAAATCAAAACTACAATGAGATTGCACCTTATACCTGTCAGAATAGCTATCATCAAAAAGACAACAAATAAATGTGGGAAAAGATGTGGCAAAATGGGAACACCAACATTTGTGCACTGTTGGTGAGACTATAAATTGGTGCAACCACTTTGGAAAACAGGATGAAGTTTCCTCAAAAAATGAAAAATATAACTACCATATGATCCAGCAATTTCACTTCTGGTTATTTACCCAAAGAAAACAAAAACACAAATTCAAAAAGATATATGTACCCCTATGTTGACTGAGCATAATTTACAACAGCCAAGCTATGGAAGCAACCTAAGTGTCCATTGATAGATGAATGGATAAAGAAGATGTGGACTATATATGCAATGGAATATTACTCAGCCATAAAAAGAACGAAATCTTGCCATTTGCAACAACATGGGTGGACCTGGAGGGTATTAAGCTAAGTGAAATAAGTCAGACAGAGAAAGACAAATACTGTATGATCTCACTTGCATGTGAATCTTAAAAAACAAAACAAAATGAAAACAGACTCATAAATACAGAGAAAGAAAGGCTGGTTGCCAAAGGGGAGAAGCAGGGGGCATGGGCAAAATAGGTACAGGGAATTAAGAGGTACAAACTTCCAGTTATGAAACAGTCACAGGGATGTAATTACAGCACAGATGACATGGTCAATAACACTGTAATAACTGTGTATGGGGACACATGGTTACTAAACTTATCATGGTGATCATTTCGTAATGTATTTAAATGTCAAAATCACTATGTAGTACATCTGAAACTAACAGAATATTGCTTGCCAACTATATTTCAATTTTAAAGAGAAAGGAATTTACAGAAAATAAAGAAATGGGCAAAAGACCTGAAAAGGTACTGCACAGAAGAGTTTGTCCAACTGGCTAAGAAGAAAATGAAAGGGTATTCAAAATGATTAGTTATCAGAGAAACACCAATTAAAGCCCACAATGCTATACAATTACACACCTATGAAAATGGCTAAAATCAAAAGGATTAGCAATATCAAGTGTTGACAGGTATGCTAAACAACTGGAACACTCAAGAACGGCAGATGGTTACATGAATATGTTCAATTTATAAAAATCTTTTGAACTGTGTATTTAAGATTTATGTATTTTAACATACATATTTAAGTTATACTTAATTATAAAGGCTTATAACAATTACTTATCCATTCTAAAGTGATTACGTTTTTTAATATTAATATTTCCCATCCAAAGCATCATATATATTTCCATTTGTTGCAAAGCTGTTTCACAATTATGATTTTTTCTTTCCCACAAAGGTCCTATATATTACTTACAACATTAATTTAATATAGGACACTTGCCTGAATGGAAGAGTGTCTGTCACTCCACCACAAGATGGGTTGTGGGGATCAGCATGCACCTTTAATTTATCAAATTGGTCTTCTCCTCACTTCTTCTATTTTATGCAAAAAGTAGTATAAATAACATGTAAATTTCTCACTTGAGACAATGAACAAATTTTAAGATGACCTAAAAGCTGATAAAGTCCTGAATTCAGATAACATCAATACAACTCTGATGTAATTAAATGAATTTCAAAATAGATTTAAAGCAATTAGGTTGCTCATAAACTTGATAAACCACATTATAAATTTCCAGAAATGACTATGGGGTAGCTAATTGATTTTAGACGGTGTAGAAGCCCAAAAGTATAAAGAAAATCACCTGAGTAAACTCCATTATGTTAAAACAGAAACACTTAAATGACAGAGAGTGCTATTCATGTCCAACTCTAATAAACATTGAGAAGGGAAGGAAGAGAAGAGAGTTGAAGCAGCTGAATTTGACCTTGTTGTTCTGAGGGTGGAAATGTGAAGAGAGATAATATATACAGCTTAAAAAAGTGGTGCACACACAAACACCATTTAAACAAGAACTTAAATTTCCAAAAGATATTTCATTAACATAAACATTACTAGAATGCTATAGACAAATACAGAAATCAAACATGCAATAATTTTTTAATTCAAATAATTTTTTAATCAGTGGAAAAAATGCCATGTATTTCAAAGCAGATAGCTTCCCACCAAAATTTAGAAGAGTCTATATTTTCTATGAAGCATAATAACTGAGACCAATTCAAGAAACAGGAGATGTCACTGGGAGCTCCTCAAGGGCAAGGACCCAGTGAACACTGTAGCATATGGCACACACTAGCTGAATGAGTAAAAGGTGAGATCATAAGAAAGCAACTAAAAAAGGTATGCTGAAGATGAGAAACTGTCTTCTACTGGGTAAGTTTACTACTTCCATTATTAGGCTGGAGTCCCTCCACTACTTAGGCTACCTCTTTAATCCTGCTTTTAAGAACAGGAAATCAAAACATGAAACATTGGCAAACTGATCATTCACTCAGTTCAGAGTGAATTTTTAAACATGTGTAAAAAATTGATTTCCTTCAAATAACAACACAGAGCATAATGTGTCCCTTCCTCATGGACAAATAGGCACCTATGAAAAGATCATGTGTAGTTTGACCAGGTTTTGATTTTAAAAATCTACAATATAAGAGTTAGAGGTCTGCTTTAACATTCAGGGCTCCAAGCCCCGTTTCTTTATAGTTTATAAGATGTCCAAGTAAGAACCTTACTGAATAAAGGAATAAAATAGGAGAAAACATCCCGCAGAAGCTAGTTCTCATGAAAATGCCTCAAATACCATTAACGGATTTACTGCACTAATCCCATAAACTGATTTGGGATTAGTTTTTTGCAAGGTGAATAGGGCAGATTCATATCCCGGTTGAAAGCTTCAAGCTAGGAATCCATTTGGACATACTCTGTTCTTTATTCCTTCTGAGTGTCGCAGCCACTTGAACTTGGCTCAGTGAGAATCTAGAAGAGTTGCCTTGAGTCCATGTCTCTTCCACTTGCTCTTATACTCAAACAGAAGCCACCCTCCAGGACCTCTGGTGAGCTCTGGAGATGAAGTTAGGCCACGACAGCGGCCTCAACATTCAAGATGCAATCTGCCAGGATAATTAAAGTATGTGCTTCTTTTAAGGACAACTTTTCTCTTCTTTGATATATACTATTATTCTAGGAACCAGCAAATTTGAAAAATATGAAAGTTTCAAACTTTTCTTAGTACTATAAAGTCGTGAACCCAGGCATCTCATATGTGGAAAAAGCAAAGAGAACCTCTGCAGTATTGTGGTCTGCAGGTTGCATGTTTTTGTACATACATGTTCAAAAACACTAACTTGTACATTTTGCTCTTATATTTTCATCTTCTTGAGTCTGAAAGGTTCCTGATTTTTAAGACTCCTCTATGAAAATGTAAAAAATTCACTTGAATAGCAAATTTAACGCCCTTGTCAGCTAACTTCCAGGTATCATATCAGAACGCCAAAGACACAGAAGCAAGGAGTGTTATGTCAAGAACAAGGGATACAAGGGGCTGGAATAAACTTGTTTATATAAATTGGAAAATAAGGTCTAATTTTTTTCTCTCCTTTAGTTGAAACTGAAGTCATGTTAACGTTGATGCCAGTGAAAAGTTGGTCGCAAATACACTAATCTAGAGGTAAGGAAATAACTTTCAAAACTGGTCTTTTCCATGTTCCGCCCCCTTTCTGACTGTCTAACCTTAATGACTGCTCCCTAAGAATAATGAGAAATAGCCCTATCTTACTGCTGAATAGTACATATTTGTTTATAAAAGGTTCATTTTTTTTTATGCTGTATGGGGAAGAAGCTCTAGTATAAAAATAAAATTCTCAAGAATTAGCATCACAAATAGTAGAACACTTCTCAATATAAAGTGAAATAAATTCAAGACTGGGGTGGTATATACTCACAGTTCAAAACATAGCTGAGGGGCTTCCCTGGTGGCGCAGTGGTTAAGAATCTGCCTGCCAATGCAGGGGACACGGGTTCGAGCCCTGGTCTGGGAAGATCCCACATGCCGCGGAGCGACTAAGCCTGTGACCCACAACTACTGAGCCTGTGCGTCTGGAGCCTGTGCTCCGCAACAAGAGAGGCCGCGACACTGAGAGGCCCGCGCACCGCGATGAAGAGTGGACCCCGCTCGCCGCAACTGGAGAAAGCCCTCGCACAGAAACGAAGACCCAACACAGCCAAAAATAAATAAAAATAAATAAATAAATTAAAAAAAAAAAAAAACATAGCTGAATCACTCTATCTTCACAATTAATGAATATCTGAGGATAGAAGAGCCTTCGCAGGGATTTGCAGATAACCGTATTCAAATATGAAAATAATTTCTGCATCTTATTCAAAATAACCATTCCCATCAAACTTAAAGTGTATTTCCAAATGTATATTATCTGATAGGCTGGCAATGTCTTCTCTTACATATTGCTGCAGTAAGAATATTGGCAGGGGAAAACTATTTTGGAGGTTGTAACAGTCCTACAGGGGAAACTATCAAATCCTATTTCCACACTCTCCTATTATTTTTTGTAATGAATTCAGCCCCTTATTTTACCTATTAGTTCTTCATTCCTCATCTTTCAAGCTCTACTAATAAGAAGGCTGATGCACATTAACCACTTGAAGAACTAGTTTTAACGTATTCTTTGCTCTCTATACTCAATACCTGGATATTCTGAATTAAAGTACGAAAGAAAACCAATCAGTAAATACTTACACTACTGTCTCAATGACCTCAGAAACCAAATAAAACACCAACTCTACACTTTAGCACTCATGGTTTATGCATTTGTGCCATACAAAATAATTTTAACAGAGAATTTTATGGTAAACCAAAGGAGCTACAAATAGAGATAGGGAAGGCGGTCAAGGATAGAAACATGAAAAGGAAACCTATGACTCAGACCTTAGAAACACACAAAAACTAAGCTAGGCAGCCACAGGACAGTTTTGTGTGGGATTATTTTTACAACGGTGATGAATTAGTATACCAAATATTCAAGTATGTCTCTACATCTTCAATTAAAGTAAACTTCATTTTGGAGCCCATTCTCCTATTTCTAAAAGTAATTTTTTGATATTTACAGTGCTTAATATTTACTTGGGTTAAAAATATTTAACCCAAGTTAAATTATTTTCTATAATTATATTTTAATACATGATAACTAATTCTTATATTACTTATTATAAAGTATTTTTAGATTTTGAATAATCAAAAATAAAAATAAATGTTGGCTGACATAAATTTAGGAGTCACAGTTCTGTGACTATTATACATCCATTCATTGTTAGTATGGAAACTGTTTACTTACTAGAGTATTCAATTAGCTCAAACAAGGGTCAGGAAACTATGGCTCACAGGCCAAATGCAGCCTGTGGCATGTTTCTGTATGGCCTGTGAACCAAGAATGGTTTTTACATTCTTAAAGAGGAAGGAGGAAAAGGTAGAGGGGTAGAAAGATGAGCAGGATGAGGAAGAAAAAGGAGGCAGATATTGTATGTGGCCCATAAAACCTAACATATTTACAGAATAATGTCTCTTACAGAAAATGTAAATGTACCAAAAAATGTACCAAACCTAGATTACCACCTTCACGCAATAATCCAGAAGAAAAACAAGCCTCTGTGCTAATAACTATGAACATAACATATCCCTTTAATGTTATGTTTACATAATACATATGTAACCTATGTTCTCAAGGCTTTCCCATACTATTATCTCCACTTGTGCTCTCTCATGTAAATTTGTCAAACTGAATTTGTGAATGATCAGTTCTCAAGCTCCTTACTAAGCCTCCACCATTCATCACCCAGTTGGGTCAAAACGGTGCTGGAGAATGTGGCAACTCTAAGTCATGCTTGGACTCAGTCACTCTCTGCCTCTCTGCTCCAGTGTCCTCTATTGGAACATCTGGTTTCAATGACTTAAGCATAAGGCTTAAAGCCTCTTGCTACCGAGAGCATCTGCAATCAACCCTAGCTTTTCCCAACCCTTTGTTTAGTGGTATGTTAAACCTCTGACCCTGTCATTAGAGAACTTCCATTCTCTGTAACCCTATTTAAAACCAGATAACTTCACTTTCAGCTGCAAGTTGATGAGATAGCAGTGTCATCCAATAGCTTGCCAGGTTACTCCCACAGATCTCATCTCTACAGATTGGTGAGCCAAGTGTCCCAATGTTTAGTTCTTTTACTGAAAGGTAGCCATTTGAATTCAAGGGAACCTAAGTTATTACCTATACTTCTTAAATTGTCAGCATACTGTCCCTTTTCTTTTGATAAAGCATATCTTAAAGTAACTTATCTTTCACTCTGGGGCCCAAGATTCAAATCTAATTCAAGTCACCATATGTATTACCCCTGACAGTCAGTTAACAGTCCAGATTCAAAACATCACAGAGATGTTTGGGACTCAAAGTCCACCCACATTATCAATTTTGATTTGCCTGTAAGCTTGTTGGAGAGGCATGAAACCAAAGTTATCCTAAAGCCTAGGATAATGGGAAAATGGCCACCAAGTAAAAGTTTAAATATACCAATATGGACAAGTTTGTAGTTGTGTAGTTGCTGTTGATTATTGGGACTTGAGGCTCTGCCAGTAATTCACTTGGGGCATCAAAAATACCATGTTTAAAGATATTTAGATATCCATCCCACCTGGCATAACAAAGATGTCTTCTCTAAAACTTTTTTAATTGATCTTTATTCATCCAAGAACTGGGCATAATGTAAAGAGTCATAAGTATGGTTGGTTGGAAATATATCTTTAAACCTTTTAAACATAATATTTTATGCATATACTATTTTATCAAATTTTCTCACACTGAATTTCTGACAAGTGACATATTCAGTAAGTTGTTATGTATCCTACATGCAAGTCACTCTTGTAGATATACAGAAATTCCAAATATGAGTAAGACATTACACTGTTATTAATAGATTTAAAATGTGGGCCAAATTATATATGAGCACAACTATATACAATAGAAACAATAAAACTAGTAGCTTAAAGATGATGCGAAGTTCTATAATGGTTCTGAAAATAAATCAGATTTTGAACAGGAAAAGAATAGGAAATCCCTCACAGAAATCTGTGTTAAGGCCTGATAGACCAGTAATATTCAATAAAAAAAAAATGGATCAGAAAGAATTCTTAGACCAAGAGAATAGCAAAAAAAAAAAAAGAATTCTTAGACCAAGAGAATAGCAGAGCATACCTGGGAAAGTATACTTGACTACAACACAGGAAACGTTAGATAAGGAAAAGAGGGATCAAATCTAATACGGAAGCTTGAATGACTCACTAAGCAGCTTAGAAATTACTCAGTGGCCAATATGAGATCACTAAAGTTTTCTCATAATGTAAAGATATTATTTCTTCAAAATATTTGTTGGGTTCTTCCTCTACATCAGGGCAGACACAGCCCGTGAATTTAAGGATCTTGTGGTCTAATGGAAAGACAGAAAAAACAAATACAATGTAAGGTGATATAATTTGTTATACACCCATTTATGATAAAATATCTCCAGAAAGTGGGCATAGAGGGAACCTACCTCAACATCATAGAGGCCACATATGAGAAGCCCACAGCAAACATCATTCTCAATGGTGAAAAACTGAAAGCATTTCCTCTAAGATCAGGAACAAGACAAGGATGCCCACTCTTGCCACTATTATTCAACACAGATTTTGGAAGTCCTAGCATGCAATCAGAGAAGAAAAAGAAATAAAAGGAATCCAAATCAGAAAAGAAAAAGCTGTCACTGTTTGCAGATAACATGATACTATACATAGAAAATCCTAAAGATGCCACCAGAAAACTACTAGAGCTAGTCAATGAATTTGGTAAAGTTGAAGGACACAAAATTAATGCACAGAAATCTCTTGCATTCCTATACACTAACAATGAAAGATCAGAAAGAAAATTAAGGAAACAATCCCATTCGCCACGGCAACAAAAAGAATAAAATACCTAGGAAGAAACCTACCTAAGGAGACAAAAGACCTGTATGCAGAAAACTATAAGACACTGATGAAAGAAATTAAAAGTGATACAAACAGATGGAGAGATATACCATGTTCTTGTATTGGAAGAATCAACATTGTGAAAATGACTATACTACCCAAAGCAATCTACAGATTCAATGCAATCCCTATCAAACTACCAATGGCGTTTTTCACAGAACTCGAACAAAAAATTTCACAATTAGTATGGAAACACAAAAGACCCCAAACAGCCAAAGCAATCAAGGAAAAAAAAAAAGAAAAAACCAGAGCTGGAGGAATCAGACTCCCTGACTTCAGACTATACTACAAAGCTACAGTAATCAAGACATGGTACTGGCACAAAAACAAAAATACAGACCAAAGGAACAGAATAGAAAACCCATAAACCCATGCACCTACAGTCAACTAATCTATGACAAAGGAGGCAAGGATATACAATGGAGAAAAGACAGTCTCTTCAATAAGTGGTGCTGGGAAAACTGGACAGCTACATGTAAAAGAATGAAAGTAGAACACTCCCTAACACCATCCATACACTCCAAATGGATTAAAGACAAAAATGTAAGACCAGAGACTATAAAACTCTTAGAGGAAAACATAGGAATCTTTTTTGACCCACCTCCTAGAGTAATGAAAATAAAAACAAAAATAAACAAATGGGACCTAATGAAACTTAAAAGCTTTTGCACAGCAAAGGAAACCATAAACAAGACGAAAAGACAACCCTCAGGATGGGAGAAAATATTTGCAAATGAATCAACGGACAAAGGATTCATTTCCAAAATATACAAACAGCTCATGGAGCTCAATATCGAAAAAACAAACAACCCAATCCAAAAATGGGCAGAAGACCTAGATAGACATTTCTCCAAAAAAGACATACAGATGGGCAAGAGGCACTTGAAAAGAGGCTCAACATCACTAATTATTAGAGAAATGCAAATCAAAACTACAATGAGGTATCACCTCACAACGGTCAGAATGGTCATCATCAAAAATTCTACAAACAATAAATGCTAGAGAGGGTGTGGAGGAAAGGGAACCCTCTTGCACTGTTGGTGGGACTGTAAACTGATAGAGCCACTACAGCGAACAGTATGGAGGCTCCTTAAAAAACTAAAAATAAAATTACCACATGACCCAGCAATCCCACTACTGGGCATATACCCAGAGAAAACCATAATTCAAAAAGACACATGCACCCCAACGTTCACTGAAGCACTATTTACAACAGCCAGGACATGGAAGCAAACTAAATGCCCACCAACAGATGAATGGATAAAGAAGATGTGGTACATATATACAATGGAATATTACTCAGCCATAAAAAGAAATGAAATTGGGTCATCTGTAGAGACGTGGATGGACCTAGAGACTGTCATACAGAGTGAAGTAAGGCAGAAAAATAAAAACGAATATCGTATATTAACGCATATATGTGGAATCTAGAAAAATGGTACAGATGAACCGGTTTGCAAGGCAGAAATAGAGACACAGACGTAGAGAACAAACGTATGGACCCCAAGCCGGGAAAGGAGGGGGTGGGATGAATTGGGAGATTGGGATTGACATATATATATATACACTAATATGTATAAAATAGTTACCTAATGAGAACCTGTTGCATAGCACAGGAAACTCCACTTCACTTCGCTGTACAGTAGAAACTAACACAACATTGTAAAACAACTATACCCCAAGTAAAAAAAAATTTATTATAGAAGTTGGCAAAAATTGTCTTCAGTAAAATAAATCTGAAAACAACTAATTAATTATGCAGAGACAGATAAAAGGGAGAGAGGCTACAGCAATGAGAGGCAGTGGGGTGCCCTGGAGAAGCATCTAAAGTTTGAAACTCAATAACTCTAGATCTGAATTGCAGCACAACCACTTATTAGCTGTGTAACTTTGAACAACTTGCTTAACCTTTCTTAGGTTGATTTTCCACAACTATAGGATGAGTTAATAGTGCTTACCTCCTAGGGACTTGTGACCATTAAATGAGATAATGCAAGAAAAGCACTTGGCATTAAGTAGGCAATCAGTAGTGGTAGTAATTATTACAACATCCCAGGTGAAAGGTAATGAAAGCGGCAGTGGGGTGCTGGCAATGAGAACATAAAGCAAAGAGTGGAAGGAAAGTGCGCTAGAAAAGCACACTCCGTAGCAGTGGATCTCAGACTAGGTTGTGCCTATTTTAAACAGCACATGTTTCCTTGTCTCATCCAAATAGATTCTGATTCAAGGAGGGAAGGTTGAGAAAAACCAAGTGATTCCTGGTTTACAGTCCAGCTTTTGAGAAACACTACGCTACAGGACTTGGTTGCTGGCTGGATGAAGGAGAAAAATAAAAGGATTCAAAGATGCTCAGAGCAGGTGTTATTAATCCAAAGATAGTGATTCCTCAAAATGCTAAGGGATAGAATTCAAAGAGTTTAGGAACCACCCTTGGATATATGTTTGTATAAATGTTTGCTGAGAAGAAAATCCACAGCCTTTATCAGATACTCAAAGGGATTTCTATTCCAAAAAGTTTTGTTTCATGATTTAGAGATTGTGGTTTATCTGGGATAATGTTTAGCAATAGAAATGGAAAAGTCAGAACAACTTGGTCAGTCTGGGATGCATCTTGCTGGCAATTGATTATGTGACCAGGTATTAGGTATAGACTCTGTTCTGGAAGGTAAATTAGGAAGCATCTGTGGAAGAAAGAGGAGGAGGAACACCATAGGAATGGGGGGAAATCTTCAGAAGGAAAAATGAGGGGAGAAAATAGAAGGTGTCCAGACCTAAGAATTTGGATAACGGCTACACAGAGTAGATAAAGAATGACTCGCCAGTGGAGGAGACCAAGAAGTAGAGATCTGAGTTCAATCCAGAAAGCCAACGGAAGTGAAAGTTTCAAAAAAGAGAAGAAGGTCAACAGTGTTAAACAGCGCAGAAAGCAGATACTGAGAGCCAAGAGGAGACCAAGAAGAAGAGATCTGAGTTCAATCCGGAAAGCCAAGGGAAGTGAAAGTTTCAAAGAAGAGAGAGGGGTCAACAGTGTTAAACAGCGCAGAAAGCAGATACTGAGAGCCAAGAGAAGGGTATTAGAGTTGCTTATTCAGTCATTAGCAACGTCAGAAGCATAATTTCCTAAGAGGAGATTGGGGTTGGGCTGCAAAGGGTTAATGAAGGAATGAGTGAGTATTAATTAAAATACTTGTTCTAAGTTCATAAATTACAACATTTTCTCTGAATAAGACAGGACGTAAAGGCCTCTTTGAATTCTCATCCCACTGAAATTCTGTTTAAATAGCTTACTCTAGCAGCTAAAGACCCACAACCCGGGGCGGGGGAGGGGGAAGAAAGACCACTCGGGCGCAGCCTTAGGCTTAACAACTTGAGTCTTCCATTTCCAAATGACGACTATCCCCAGTAGCCACAGAGAGTGATTCAAAAGCCAATTACTTCTGTGTGCCTCTATCCCCTTCCTGGTCTGATCTGTGGTGGAAGGCTAAGCACAGAGGGAAAACGTCAAATAAAACATTTGCCGTCTCCATAAAATACCCTCACATTACAGGAGGATCATCCTGCTTCTTTGAACTAGCTAAAAACTGACCTTCCCTAGCTCAGAACTGCCTGTAAGAGTCCCAGGACTGGTTGGTCTGACATTCTTTTAACATCATCTCATCATCACAGCCAAAACTAATCACAAGAATATTACCCGTTGACAGGTGCATTTATTCTGTCAATTAAATCAGATGGTTAAATCAAAATGTGCCCCAAATCTCTCTTGTTTGCATTATCCATATTGGCGTTTCTTGGCCATGGTTCATTGCTGGCTGGAAGTCATCCAGCCCCCACAGAGTCACTTTGCAATATTGTGCCAGCAAGTTTCCATGCTCTGCGGCAGCCACTCCGGTGAGGCCAGAACAGCACTACAGGGCTGACCTGGAATGTTACATTGCTTCACTAAGATTTATTAAAAAATGGAAGGAGGAAGACTTAGATCAATGTTTTTGGAATGGAAGAGGATATATCACCTCATGGCTAAGCACAGGCGACACGTGGGCAATGAAGCGAAGATGCTAAAGACAGGCAGTGAAAAAGGCTCAAGGAAGGACAAAACCAGCTGCATGCCTCCAGCTTTCTGCCACTTTTCTAAAACTCCCCTCCACCAAAGTGACCAAAGAAAAGCCTGAGGACTGACTCTTTGTTTTTAAGACCATTTCCCCAAGAAGACATGCAAATATACCCATGACGAGCAATGGAGCCTAAATTACGAAACATGTTCCCATATTCCTAGAACAGGGAGGGAGTTTACGCAACATTTTGGCCACAGTCACCAATCACAATGTGGCACGTGAAGGACAGGTCTAGGATTTTAGTCCCTGGTGTACAGTTGAAGTGCCAGGATATTTTGGCTCCCATTTCAAAATCCCTTGCTTTTTTCAGCCAGTGTCACCACTGAAGCATAGCTATAAAGATGCTTGCTTTTTTGTAGGATGCATTTGAAAAGCAAATAGTTCTGCTTTGGAGAATATGAAAAGAAAACACAAAACTGAAATGGAGAGGTAACGAGTGAAAACAATCTAGGATGTGAATAAGAGGTGACCTGTCAGACTATAACAGTAGAGTCACTGGAGAATGTCATGTCTTCTAAAGGCATGTTTGGGCAAAACTGCAAATTTCATTCTGTGCATTATCTACCTGAAAGGCCCTAATGGCCTCTTGGAAACATTTCAAATTGTCAAACAAACATACATGTAGACTACCGTTTTAAAGCTCACAATTGCATTATCTCGCTCAAATGTCAGAAAGTTCTCAAGTTCTGTGAACTGTATTTAGCTTTTATGTCAACGCACATTATCTACCAAAGGAGCTGAGATGATTTTCCACAATGTTTGGGCTAAATACAGTCAGTGGCTTTCGGGAGGTTTGGGGGGTTTTTTGGACAAGCTTTTTAGCTTTAAAGCACGGCATGAGATTTTAGTTACTCAACTCTCATTGATTCTAACGGTTCAGTTCCTATATACCACTTAAAGAGTTTAGATCTATGATTTATTTTTGAGGACAGTTACAGTTAATCAGATAAATATCTATTCTGGCCAATCTGTAAGGCAGGTATTCTACCCACTTGAGAGAAGCTGTTTTGTAGATCTTTATTTGAGCACTTCTTAAAGAAAAACGTATGTTCTACACCCAAGAGAATTATTTGATCTCCAACTTAGCTAATCAGCATTTAGGACATGGACTGCATATATTAAAAACAGATATTAAGATTGTCAGGGAAAAAAAAGCCACCAAATATGCACGCTAACCAATTTGAAGGATTTATCATCCAGGAGTTCTGTAATATCACTACAAATTCAGCAATACTAAGTTGCTCCCTGCTGAAGAGGAGGAATGGGAGAAGGATTCTAAAGGACCAGGTGCAGAGCAAGGCTGAGTCTACATTTTACATAATTATTTCTCAAGTATGTAGTCAATAATCAAATAGGACCTATTTCCTAAAGTCTAGTATACAATTTTTTAATGTGAAAGTGATGGTAAAATGTCTCTCAGATGTTCCACTGGCCAGGCCAATATAATAGCCACAACTGAAGAGCCAAGTCTAAAGTCAGATGTGAGTGCTGTATCAAAAGGTACAATTTACTGTAGGCTTTTTGTGTTCCAGGCATTGTATGAAGTGCTCTGCGTATGTTATCTTATTTAATATTTGCAACAAATCTGTGAAGTATGATAACACCCATTTAACAGATGAGGAAACTGGGACTCCAAGAGTTTCAGTAATCTGACCATAACATGTAAGTAAAGAAGCCAGGATTCAAGTTCAAGTTCTTCTGACTCCAAAGCCTAAACACTGAACCTCTATATTCTACTGTTATCCTTGACCATGCTTGGTGTATCCAGATAGGATGGAGATCAATGATTTTATGATAAATTGCCTAAAATTTTACATCCTACTAAAATGCAGAAAGGTATAGTCCCCTTGCATGAGGAAACTATTCCTGAAAATTCAAGAATTCAAATTCTAACTCAGAAAGAATCAGAAGAGGAGGGAGTAGGGGAAAGGGAGAGGGAAGGGGAAAGAAAAAAGGAAAGAAATTAATGTTACAGTAAACTGAGACTCTTAAACTTAGCCACAGTTCTGATTTTGATCATTTTGTAGAAGACTGAGATCTACCTAATTCCTTTCTTTTTGTCATTAAAACCTTTATAATTTTCAAGATGTGTCACACATTCAAGTGGGAAAAAATGGTTGGACATGATTTCAAATCAATTAAAAATTCAGACTCTAATAAATAGTTTAATCTTTCACAAGGTTCTTGGTTACTAATTTGGGGGTATTCTACTAGCACATATGTTCTACTTTATCCTACCATACTTTAATCTTTCTATATATACATTGTAATATGTCTAATTAACAGTATATAAATAATATATCTGTTAGTTGAGATGAAAATAAGAAATCCCAGGGTTGTCTCAATCTTTTAAAAGTCAACCAAAGCTACCCACTGAGAGAATCTTCTTGTGCTGGGTTCCCAATCCTGGGTACTCCTTCATGAATATGTTCTGCTTAAGTGGATTCTAGCACTGAAGTGGATCTATCTCTAATACAACTCTCAAGAGCATTTAACTTCTGCCCTTTTCAGTTCTCACTCTTGGTGGAAACATTTTCAATTCCTCAAGGTTGACTGCATTACTTTGTAGCACACCTTTAGTTTTAAAAGAAAAAAATTCAATTCCTTTCTTCTGCTTCATTTTTTTTTTTTTTTTGGTCCATCTCCAATGTGGAAGCCACTAACCTATTTTTTTTTAAAGGACTCACAAATAAAACTTGCCTTATATTCACTCAAATGGTGATGGTATGATCTCATTACCAGCCAACACCATTAAGTGCTCTCCCAATTCTACACATCTAAATCTTCTCTACAGTTTAGAACTTATTTCAATTCCTACCTCTTCCATCAGTATCCTTTATAGAGACTTTCCATAATGACCTCTTTAGGTAAATGATCTTCCATAACCTCTCCTTTTTCTAACCAGTTACGGCCGTCTCTGTCTTTATCAAATATTCTATTAGGACATTCAACTGGGTACAATTCAAGGTCTGGAACTGCTCTTTGTTTGCATGGCTCCCCAAAATACAAATCTTTCCATGACAATCATAAACTGAGAACAGACTTTGTTTTGTATTTCTTTCTTATGCTGAATTCAATATCCTAAGAAAAAAAATGTAAGTCCTTAAAAATTTACCAAATATGTTTCTGGCATGTTGTGAATACAGCAGTGACACAAAAATAGTCGTTGAATTCAAATACAATCCTATCACTTTGGGTGACTTTAATTTTCAAGATTCAGCTTCTTGAAGAAATCTCTTCCATCTTCAGATTATTGGCCACCAGGGAAGAAAAATTTGTTGAAAGCAACACCTTCACATTCAAATGACCACTTTATGTAGGTATTCACACTACCAAAACCCTCTAAGAACACTGCATCCCTAGAGGTTAAGCTGTCACTAAAGAAGCTGCAGAAATGTGAGACTGGACCACTTGAAATGGGCTTCTGTGTTCTGGCTCTGGTTTATCCAATATTCGTTTTGAATGTGGTTGACAACAGACATTGGAAGCTGACTTAAATGAGTATTTATAAAACCCTTACTAGTGGTTCTTATGCTTTTGTGAGGGTTATCAGTCCCATTAAGAACTTGATGAAAGCTCATACTGACTGAAGTAAGTCAGACAGAGAAAGACAAATATCATATGATATCGCTTATATGTGGAATCTAAAAAAAGGTTACAAATGAACTTATCTACAAAACAGAAATAGAGTTACAGATGTAGAAAATAAACTTATGGTTACCAGGGGGTAAGGAACCAGGGGTGGAGGGATAAGTTGGGAGATTGGGATTGACATATACACACTACTATACATAAAATAGATAACTAATAAGGACCTACTGTAAAGCAGAGAACTCTACTCAATACTCTGTAATGGCCTATATGGGAAAAGAATCTAAAAAGAGTGGACATATGTATAACAGATTCAATTTGCTGTACACCTGAAACTAACACAACATTGTAAATCAACTATACCACAATAAAAATTTCTTTAAAAAAAGGCAGCAGCAAACCCTAAAATTCCTAAAACATGGCCCATGCTTTAGTCAGTTTACATAAACCTACTCAACTCAGACTTGACTTTTATTCCTAAGGTCAACTAGGCATCACATCAATGTCAACAAACATGAAGAGAGATGAGGCCCCTGGAATACAGCCAGATTTTTCAGATTCCATCCCATTTGAGTCTTTTTCTTTGGGTTGAGCCTCGTTATCATTAATTAGTGACTTCACTTGGGAGTAAATGGGTATCAACCATCTGACTTCCATTTGTCAGAAGATTCCTGATAAGAGCAAAAAAATGAATGCATGGTGAATTCTGGACTACCTGCGCTCCCCCAAGGGCTTGGCATATGACTAAGCAAATATACTAGCCCAAAGAATCCACCTTTCCAAACGAATGGGCCTGGGTCCAGAAAACACAAATCTTATAAGGTTGCCTGGACTGCCAGCTGCCTCAATTTTAGCACAACGATTTAATGTATTTTAAATAAATGTAACATAAGGAAAAAATGCTTTGTACAAATTGGTCATCTGTTGTTTTTCTGGCTGGCACCATGATTTATGTAATATATCAGTAGAATGACATCTCTCTATCTGTGTCTTGGATAACAAAGTACATATGCAAGTTTCTTTATAGTGCTTTAACCCCCTGATGACTAGAAAGGTCCTACTGACAATTTATTTCTTACATAGCATCTAAGTAAGTTAAAGATGCTGTCGAATATTTGAGTATTTTATTCTTTGCCTGTTCTACTCTCCTTTTCCTGGATACCATCATGTTCCCCACACTCCAGGCTGCAGAATTATTTTTCTCCTTGTGTACAGAAGTCAGCACTCAAGACTTGGGTGATATCCATCTCTACTCAAACTAGCATTAACTAAATTTTCATAATATCCCAAATTAGTCTTTATTGATTTAGTGCTAATTATAAGGGCCACATGTGTATATTTACTTTCTATTCCTTCTTTTCTCCTCAAGGAAAAAACAGAAATAATATATTCCTCCAGTTTAACAAAGCATAATGCAATTCTTGTGTGTTTGGTAGAGTACCAACACCAGGGATGACATCAGCACAAATCACTGGAGCATGAACAATCGTTTTTAACCTATTTTGGATCACACACACATATTGTGAAAATCTTACGGAAACTTGGAACCCTCTCCCAAGAGCAATGTATATTTGCTCTTACATAAAATTTTGCATAAAATTTCAAGAGGTTCACAAGCCAGAAGAACATAACAATATGATTTTGTATGTCTTTCAATGATAAAGCATTGTTTTAGCTCTCTAATTAATCCCACAGGAATAACATGGTGAATTTGTGTTGTAGCTTGCTTGTAACAATTGTTTCTGGGCTAGTTAGCTTTTTTGGAGCTAATGAGGAAGGGGGTCATAGGTTCAATTCATTTAAGGGTCAGTTGGTTGTCATACAAAGAAAACGTCTTTGCCATATTGGTGGCCCACCATCTTGCAAATTTATGCATTTTTCTCACCAATGAGAGAATGGATGGCTAAGAACAAATCATCATTTCTTCTGGAAGGAAAACTCACAAGTGCTCTTCCTTGCTTTGGGGATATTAATAATTATATAATTATTGGAAGCAGTAACGTGTTATAGAAAGAAGATGAGGGCCAAGGGACCAGAACCAAAGTCTGCCACGAACTAGCTGACTGTGTGACTTTAAGCAAGTTCTTTGGCTTCCCTGGGTCTGTTTTCTCCTTAAATAAGAGGGCCAGACTAGGTAATTAGAATGATTTTGCCTCAAAAATTCTAATATTAAGGATCAACGTATAAGAAAAGGATTGCATATAGTAGCAAAAATGAAAGTACATACAACATGGGGAGCCCGTAACAGTATTCAAATGATTCACCAGTAAAACAAGGTTCCCAGAGTAAAGCACTCTTATCTCTGTCACTGATTATGGAGAAACTTAATTCACAACAATCCTACTTACTGATTTACTTTTATAGTTGACCTACATGAATTTACACTAATAGATACATATATTTCGTGTTGAAATCTATACTCCTTAGTGCCTAAGGAAAAAAAAATACACATCACCAGGAAGTTAACAAAAGAGGAGAACATGATTTTTTATGTATTTAAAACCTTCTTAGTTCAGCAGAAAGGGACAGAAGGAGATCCTGAAAGGAACCAGTCTCTTCCATCAGTCAGAAAAATCAGATGGTGTCTCTGTATAGACTGATTAAGCGAAGTACAGATTAAAGCATATATCACTTTTTATATGCAACATACTACACACACACACACACACACACACACACACACACACACACACCTGATAGACACTGTTAAGTCATGTTTCATGGTTTTGGAGGGGGGGAGCTTTGTGATACCAAAAAATGCCTCTATTTTCATTTGTTTTATAGTCTGCTAATTTGGCTACAGAGTTAATGCCCATTTAAGGGAATACAGTGTGGAACAACTGTGCAGCAATATTAAGTGAGGAAGCCATATGTTTCTCAGCCCCACCATACTGTCTGTGACTGCCCCTCACCCCTTGTGGATTAGCTTTTTCATCAGATAGGCCTGCAGTGGGTGGAATGCCTTTTTTACAGGTGTTTGGTGGAGATCACATGCAAAATAAAGATTTCTAAGGGGAGTGGGGCTGTGTAAAAACATCCAGAAATAGCAACTTGTTTTCACTTAAGATGCAATTCACAGAGGTCCGCTTCAGACTCTTAATTTATAGTATTATCTTTATATATCATAAGTGACTGCCTGCCCCTGGATAGCTGACACAGTGCCCAGAATATTCAGAGCTGTCTGGTTTTGATCATGCTATAGTTTGTCTAGAAAAGTATTAGAAGCAAACTTATTACACTAGATTGTAACCAAAACTGAAAGTGTATTCCATCAAAGAGACTGCTTCACGTTAAATTCCAAGAAAGGGTACACTTTCTGGTGAAAAGATTAAAACATAATGAATTGTTAAATACACCCACAATACAAAACCACTTTTTGCAAGTTGTCACTGTAGTCTCCTGTAATCTGCTATGTTTTGGTACCATCTGAAATACTGCAGCAATAGGCAGAAACATACAATAAAGTCAAGAGGGTCCTCAGCTAAGCAGAAGGTTAAACATGGACACGGACAACTTCCGTCATCTGAGGTTACATTATCGTGGTTTCCTTGAGCTTGAGAGAATTCTCTTCCACTGACTCATTTGCTTCCCAAATTAAATTGTAGGTGTGCACAGCCTCAAAGAGAAAATCAAACAAGAGAGAGGGTATAAAAACAATACAAGTGGAGAAGCATGAGGTTTATATTTTTATGCTAATATGCTGATAAGAAAAGGGCTCCATTTAGGGAGCAATAAAGAAGGGGGTGCAGGGGGAGGCTGTGAGCAGATCTCAGTGAAAAACACAGAGGCTTTCTATGCAGATGGGGGATTTAAAAGAAGTAAAATGATAACCACATAGTCAAGAGACTAGAAAAGAGACCTTGATGTTTGATAGTTGTAATAACCTGCAGAGTGCTCTAATGGCTCGGGGATCAGGTGCAGAGCTACAGCAATAACGAGAACTGAATAATTATCTCGGCCGTATCTGTATCACCAAAGTCCCAGCGTATGAGCTATATAAGGAGGCTTCTGCTGCCTCTCCAAGATTTCCTGAAATGTTAAATCACTGATTTGGGAGCACTTCCAGCATTAGTACTGCCCAGTTAGAAAGAAATAAAGCCCAGAATTCTCCTGTGGCAGTTCTAATGTCTTTGTTAATTATGAATTATGGGTAAACATGCAGACTCACAGAGGTCACGGCTGTCAGCAACAATAGTTTTCAAGAAGGATTTTTTACGAGGGTCTTTTTCACTCCACCATAATGTCCATTTTATATACATAAACAGAGCCAGGCATACAAAAAATGGTGTTTGCTTTTTAGGGGAGTTGTATTGTTTTTTTCTCTTTTTCTCCCTCCCCTCCCCTTGTGTAGAGGCATGTAAACACAGCCAAAGCAAAGCAGTGCCTAACTAGAGTTCTCCTCTGTGACTGACAACAGCTGTACCATTCCAAGGACTAGGCAGCAAGAGCCGCTGGGGCTGAGGCTGGGTTAATGGTCAGACACTGAAAACCACCTCTTCCTTGTTAAGAGAGTAAGCGGCCAGTTGGGTAACCCATCTGCAGTGGTCACCTTTCACATACAATGGAAAAACAAAAGCTGAATACAGTATGCTTGATTAACCTCACTTAAATGGCAATGCTGATCTCAAATCTATCCCAAGAGCGTATATAAACAGGATTAAAATTATATTGTGTGTGGATCCTGCCCAACAAAAGCAACTGGCACAAAATCATTTTAATTAGGTGGCAATGGCTGTAACTCATTCAACTTTGGCATTAATCCTTTCTGTCCCAAAGAACTTCTGGGCCTTTCTATATGACAGTGTCAGTGTGGAATAAAGGAGATGATCAGTGGATAGCAAATCACTCTCGCGCCTCAGCTTCACACAGAGTGTGTCGGCATGTTGACAGTGGGTTTAAACAGTACAACCAGATCAAAATTTGATTAGAATATTCAGAAAATCTATGACAATCTTTGTACTTGACTTTTTCCAGGTAGACAATATATCTAGAAAAATGGCTTGGCAAATTTTACCATGCTGACCTTCAAACCATCAAATAATGTTAGCATTAGTACTCACTTAGGAGGCGATTTTCTTTGCACGTGGCAAACTTAGGAAATATATTAACCTCTGGATATAGGAAAACTAGATTTCAGTGCCAGGCCCACTTCATTTCTCTTTCTGCCCTTTCTTCTCCTGGTCCATTTAAATGACATTTTCTCATCATGGGGCCTATGAGTCCTTTCCAGGTTCTAGCTCAGAACAGATGTCACAGTGCAACCCCCCACTAACCTTTCCTGGTAAAGGTCCTTTGTTACTTGAACCGACTTTTAAGATGAAGGCCAACGCAACGTTAATCACACCTCAGATCACATAGAGAAGGTTCACTGTCAAAAAAACTTTTCCTCTTCAGTTTTACAGAGACCACAGAAATGAGATGAAATCAAAGGCTCAGAAAACACACTGGTAACTCCAATATCCAGAAGAGGGTTCCGCCCAGCCCAAGTGCTTACCAACAATGCAGTCTCACTGTATACACCTGAGTTACTTGCTAGCCCTTCCATTTTAAGTTAACATCATCCTATTTTCAAATCTGTTTCCTAGTAGAAATAGCATCCAAGAGACCCTTCTCAGTCAATTCAGAAGGGTACGTAAAGAAGAGACCCACAGACATTGCTCCCAATCCCCAGCTCCCCCTCTAAGGCCTAGATGAGCCCAACATTTCTCTCTGCGCTGCTAAAGAGAAAGGGCAACTAGAGGCACAGCACTTTTTTTTTTTTTTTTTTTACGAGAACTCATAAGAAATTTATGAAACCAATGCATATTGAATATCTACCATGGAATAAGCAGTGCCTTCTCAATCACCCCATGAACCTACTACACCACAGGGTTCCTCAACCCTGGGGAGCTTTGAGATAGTACCTCTACTTGGGCCTCACCCTCAAGGATACTGATACAACTGGTTATGCAGTCAACACATATCTGTCATTATTATTATTAACATCACTGTGTAGATAACAAAGTGATTAACCAATCAGTAAAAAGAGGGAATCTGTTCCTGGCTTTAACTGGAAATTCCTAAAATATATGGAGAGATAAATAGGTAGTTCTATTTAACTTAGAGGATAATGACCTATAGAAAATCTGACCATAAATATCTTCAAGTTCAGGGGAAGCTTAGTGAATACAAACCAGATTATTCTAAATAATAGGCAAAAATGCAGAAGTGGGAAAACAGAGAAAATCAAATTCAACGTGGAGGCCAGGGGAAAGTTAAGGCAAAGTCTCTTTAAGTGACACAGGAGAAATGTGGCTTGGCTTTCTTGAAAAGCCACGTGGACAGTAAAGAAGGTGGTAAAGAGAGAAAAAAATCCAGTGTAGTAGATAAAATGAGCTACTTTGCTAGCTGATTTTGAATAGGGAAAAAGAAATTGCTTAATAGAGTCCATAAACCAATTCTCACTTAATAATTTCTTAATTCTGTTTGGATTAAGAAACCAAACCATGTCTCCTAGGAGCAGAATAAATTTTGCAGTGTGCTAACAATAAATCTTTGCTGTATTTTTTTTTTTTTTAATTTTAACTTAAAAACATAGCTTACGTACCAGATTACCAGGACTCAGAGAACCTCAGGGGTTAGGAGGAGAAAGGTGGGGTTGATATCGAGCTTGGCAATGGCTATTGTGCAGGAGGCAGTTTGATCCACTCAAATATCTCCTTGAATCAGCTTCTATTTTCTCTCAACTCTCATTTTCACTTTTGCCTTTTAATGTTGCCTGAATCTCTTCCAAGTGTCCTTTGCCATGGCAACACCTGCAGGTGAAGGCCCTGCTCCTCGCTGCCAGCCTCGCCAGTGATGAAGAGGCAACTAATCACTGCATGAGGAGAGGAATGCAATCTCCAAGACACCCATGAACAATTTGCGTACGAGGGTGTCCCTGAAGCACCCTCTTCTCACAGGTGTTTAACCTGTTTAGCCATACACCAGGAAAAGGGAAAGTAAACAAAGACTCTTTCTTTCTCTGTGGTTTGCATTCATCACTCACCTCCCCAAGACTGATGCACTATCTAAATTCGTATGAACACCCCGAAGGTATCAAAGTTATTTCGGCAGCGTGTCATAGGGTCCCAACAGTGGAGAGGGAGCTCTCTGCTTGCTCTCCTCTGACAGCTCCAAGCCCACAAGGATCTGAGGCCAGCTCCAGTGCTGTCCCTTAGATGCCAAGTGACCATGGCCAGGGCCAAGATATATGACATCCCTGCCTTCTGGGCCTCTGCCAATCATCCCCCATTTCTGAAAAGACTCTTATTCAGAGATGTTCTCAGTCACATCACCTCCGCTTCTTATTCATGCTGTCCATAAAAAATAGAATCCCATGCACTTCTGTTTGACGTTACAGCCTTTCAATTCAGGCTCTTAAAACACTTCATGAACCTTGTCTGGGTGCCAAGTACTGCCTTTCTCCCCCTTCTCCCAATGGACAAACAGGCAGGCATACAAGAGTCAAGAATTTGACCCAATGTATGCTTCAAATGAGTCAACACCAAGGCTAGAAAGAGCCCTGAAGAGCTGATGTTCTAATCACCCACTCACCCAGCCTCTCTTTGTTGGTGATTATTTCTATAAATCTTTATATACCTTGGCAGGTCAAGGAGACCACGTGTGGCACAGCAGTACTGTTACCTGTTGAGACTTGTTGCAAAGTGTGCAGGGTGATTTAAAGTCTTTGTAAACTTGCTATTTCTTCTCTTTTACAAAGTCGACATATTATTCTCTAAAGTTTGCAATAAATGGGCCAGACTCTTACTCTGATTGGGAAAGACAATCAAAGGACAATTTTCAGGCCTTATGTAAGGCCTGAAAATCTAAACTCACAGTATAAAACCTCTATGTCCAATTATTCTGCTTTCAGGAAGTCACTTCCATGAACATAGCTGTCAGTGACATTATATTAATTCCTCCACCAAGTGGCAAATCAAAAATTTCAAGAGGAAGTTTTGCTTTGGAAACCCCTGGGGTTGAAGGTCAGGAGTAGTAGCAGGCAATTGGCAAGCATCAGTCTCATGAACCATCCTGATGGCCCAGGAAGGTTTCCAATGGCCACCTACCCCTCCCCACTCCATCCCCTGTGCCCAGGAAATCAGTTTAACTATGTTCCCTCAGCTTTCTTAAGCGGTCAATTCCCTTCTTAGTTGTTGGGATGATTTTCTGTTAATGCAGGATTGATACTCCATGGGTTTTCAGATCTTATTTTAAGAATCCACGATTCAGTCCTAACCACTAGTCCTATCAGTTCTCCCTCCTAAATATCTCACAAACCCATCAAGTCCTTCCTTGTAATTATACCTGAGCTACACTAGACTTTAATCTCCTCAAGGGCAAAGATTTTTGCCTGTTTTCTTCACTCATATTGTTCAAGCACTGAGAACAGTATCTGGTACATGGTGAGCACACAAAATATAGGTTAAACAGGTGAATGAAGAAACTAATAGAATTTCATAAATGAATGCGTGAACTAACAATTTCCATACTCTTAAAGCTGGACTCCCAGACCCCAGCTTCACAACCCTTCTCTCCAATCTCCACACCAAAGCCAGAATACAACTTCTAAAGTACACATCTGACTATATCATCCCATCCCTTAAAGTCTCTCAGTAGCTCATTATCCACTAGGAGCTAAAATCCACACCAAGAGGCTACTCAGGATCTTGACTCTGTTTCATTTCTTGCCTCCTATATTTCCCCAAACACAACGTGCCGAGACACTTTCAGTTTTTCAAATGCATTCTCTCTCTCGCATTTGTTCCCTGGCTAATGCTGTCCTCTCTGTTCTGATCCCTTCCTTTTGTTCACCTTGTCATTCTCTAACTCCTACTTTCGTAGTCACGTTAATATCACTTTTTCTGACATTTCCTGGCCAGTCCATGCTTTCTCTTCTGAGTTCCAATAGTTACAAGATTACATGGCTATCTTCCCAATAGACTCTGAACCTTCTTTCATTTTGAGAAAATCTACATCTAGCACAATGTCTGGCATACACTAGGTGCTCAATAAATCATCAATGAATTATTAAATGAGCACTTGGCACCACCATGGGAAATTCAATAAATTTAGAATTAAAAATTATTTTAGAAATTCTCTAACTCAAACTTCAGACTCCTGGCCTGCCAGTGCTTAGCTCTGCCATCTTGGGCAAGTTACTTAATCTGTCTTTGCTTCAGTTTCCTCATTTGTAAAATGGGGATGATTACAGTACCTCCATCATAAGGTTGTTATAAGTATCTAATGTATTAATACATTGCTTAGAAAAGTTCTTGACACATAGTAATCTTACAATAAATGTTTATTATTTAGGAGAAGGAGGAATTAGGGAAGAAAAGACACAGAATCTCAGATAGTTTAAAGGAAAAATTATTTGCTTAAGGACATGCTAACTATTGGTATAACCAATACTATTTTAATTAAAGTTTCCAGACTTCTCATGAACAGTATGACCACTACCATATGTTAGTTCCCAAATGAATTATGTAAACATCTACATGTGAGATAAAGATATAAACAGATTCCATATTAAAGACAATATAAATGTTGAATTTAAATTTTTTAGTTTCCCAATTTATGCATTTATGCCATGTATATTAAGAAGAGAAATTTAAAATAATGAGTCTGAAAAATACATACACACAGAAGTTCCAGTATTTTCCCACAACCAATGGATTATCTTTACTCCCCACTTAGGAGATGCCAGGTATTTTTCACATAGAATTGTAGCTTTGTAGTAGAATTTGTAGAATTGTAGTAGAATTGTCTACTTTTCCTTCTAGATTTGAACTAGTTGAGGACAACAACAGAGACTTGAGTAAGACTTATAAATCTCTGGATTTCAGTGGAGTTGCCTGATGTCCTCTGAGTACTTAATAAGTACGCAATGGGTATCCCTTGTATTCAGTAAGAACATACCATTAGGGTGGAATGTAAGAAAGGGTAGTAGTGTCAGCTTTTATGGAAATTTGAGTTAATTCCAAAAGCCTCCAGTTGAAATATAACTTCATGCCTCCATATTTCCCAGAGTTCCAACTGTAGTACCTTATACATCAAAGATGCCCAAGTGAAAATGTGTTGATCTCTACATCTTAAGGGAACGTATTCATGGCAATTCTTTTTCTAGAAACTTGATTGATGGGATTTTAGATTAAAAGATGCAGATGACCAAAGTAGAGTTTTGGGAATTATTCAAACGTTGGTCTATACAAGCAGAGCCCACGGTCCAGAGCTATCAACACTTGCATTAAAAATCTTAAGCTAAGAAGACATCAGTCATAGAAAAACCACAGCTAATTTCACAAAACACAGCTACTAACAGTTAATATTTATCCTGTTGGAAAGAATTTAGATCCACCATTGTAGCTACATTAACACTGACAGATTAAAGATACAATACCCCAAAGTATTTTCTTGGTAAACAGACAAGGACTAGAAAGTTTTTAACCCT